>NC_134099.1:52183435-53383435 GCF_000715075.1 Nicotiana tabacum | reverse complement strand
TTTTATGACTGCCTTGCCTTGATATGCTTATACTGAGTTTCTCAACCTAGACTTACACCAATTCTATATGTTTGTGTTCGTCTTGACTGTTCGCATCAAGACTTACATCTTTCTCACTAATTTAGTATCGTTTGATCTTCATGTTTTGCTGGAGTTGTGTGCCAATTCTTGACTACCCATGTCTTGCTCAATTTATATGTTAAACATGCTGACTCTTTTGCATGACTTTCTCTTTGATTGATTCTAAATTCCTTATTACTTGGTGTGATTTGAACATTTTCCTTTGGACCCCCCGACTCCTACCTTTCTACTTAATTTGATTAGTTGCTTGCCTTAATTAATTCTCCCTTGCCTTGCCTGCATTGCTACTTAAATCTTACTGATTGTTTCCTTAGTTTGAAAACTTTTTGAACTTAGCTTTAATTACCTGTTCTATACTAGTAGTATTTTGAAATCTTTCTTTATTTGTTATACTCCAGCAATGTATGATTTATTTCCTTACTTGTCACCTACTCTTTACCATTTACACTGACTCTCTCAATCAAATGGAGATTCGAACCAATTGTTTTTATACTGAATTCTATAATTACTAAAAAATTGATTCTTGCCTTTTTAACTAGTTTTCAAACTAATATATAAATGACTCTCTTCTATAGTCTTAAAACATGAACAATAGTTGAGAATACACACACACACTTAAACTCTCTCTTCTTTCTCTTCTACTTGTGCTAACTGCTTGTCTAGCTGGCTGAAAGCCAAGGGTAGACTATGGAACTCTACTTGCTTTTCTTTCTGCACTTTACTTCCTTAACAGGTATGTTCCTAGTTCAATTCTGAAAATCAACTCTATGTGCTCCTTGTTTGTTAATCCATGTCTCCTTCTGCACTAAATTAATGGCTTGTGTGTTTAATTGCCCTTCTTGTTTACTGCGTTATTCAGTATGCTTAAGTTTTGCCCTCTCTTGTTCAAGCATGTAATCAGCATGTCTGGGTTTCACTTGTCTTGTATGATACTGGGCCAGCATGTTTATTTGATTTCTTGTTTATTTCCCTCAACTAATATGCCCATAGATTCCCAATGTATTTGATTAACACTAAGTAGCATGACTAACTCTATGTAATAGACCTTTTCCCTATAATTCAGCATGTCTACTGTTTTCTTACATTTTTCTACTACTATTCTGCCCTAACCCCCTAACCCCCAATTCCTCCTTTACCAGTTTGTATTTAAACTATGTATATTGGTTTGGTCTTGAGTTGCTGATTGCACTGTTTTTTTCATCTCCAAACTGGTTTTTTTACTAAGGCTAACTCTTCTATTGCTTTTTTCAAAACTTATTTCAAACTAATCATTGTCAAAACTATTTCCAACTCAACTCTTTTAAACATATGTCAAGCACTCTCACCTTACTCTTAGACCACTAGGTTCTGCCCCTTTTATGTGAGCCTTGCCTTGGGACCCTTAAGCTTCCTCTGAACTTGGACACACAAAAGCTAGCCCTTCCACACTGCACTTACTCTGTCTTGGCTATGAAATATGGGCGTGGGCACTGCTCGGGATCCCTTGAGGTCTTAGGGAACTCTGACACACCCAGATATTAGAAAGGCTATGGAATAATCTTAGCACTTGAGGTGATTTATTACATAACTCAGAGAGGAAGTCCTAATCAGGTGATGAAGGTTTGGGCTTGTTTTCATGCTCTCTATAGTGTAACTTTTATTTTTCTTATGCAATTCATTTCAGTATTAGTCTGTAATAATCTGTTGAAAACAAGTATTGGGGTTGACTAGTGAAAAGGGATGGGGTAAATATGCATGATATAGTTGTTAAGGGTAGAAAACATGTTATTATGTTTATATTCCTAATTGCACAATAGAAACCATGCTTAGAATTCATACATGCATTAGAAATCATGCTCTTAGGTCCCATATTTATTGTTTCAACATGTGCATCCTTACAAAATCATATGTTAAAATCTGCTAATAACTAGCACTTTATCATTATTTTATGTGTTGCCATGCACACTTAGAGATCCTGCCTTAGGATAAAAACAACGGTAATAAATAGGTCATTTCCATATCTTCTGCATATTCTGAAAGTACGTGATACTTATGCATTTAGATAAAATCCTGCCCAGGTTCTGCATATACATCACTTTGCATTTTTGTGCATTAGATATCATGCCTTTTGAACTGCATTAACATCTGCTTAGGCATCACTAGTTTAATTATTAAAAAATAAATTAGACCAACAGATAATAATTCTGGAATTCTGAACATCTACAACAACATGTTTAGTAATACAATTCCAACAGTCTTCTCTAAGTAACCGTTATAACTGGAACACTGTTTTACACCTAGGCAAGCCTTAGGTGCTAAATTTGTCAAAACTGGAAATACTTCTTTATGTATGCTGCTTAATTATCAACTGTTAGAATCAGTAGGCAAGCATTATTCGGACTTCTTTTCTAAGTCATGTAATAAATCTGATTCTGTTGTTTTCACTTAGATACCATGCATAGGATTTGAATGTGGACCTTATCGGTGTATGAGTTGTGCTGTCTATGTGCATTACTTGTGGAGGTATAACTGAGCCTTCTATCTGTTTTCTGTGTTTTTCCCCCTAAATGCAGTCCTATGTGTTCTTATTTGTCGCCTAGTATTGTCACGACCCGGATTTCACACCCTCGGGAGTCGTGACGGCGCCTACTAATGTGAGCTAGGCAAGCTAATTATTGAACTAACTACCTTTTACCCATTTTATACTCTTTAACAATTATAAAGCAATAATGTGTAAATAGCGGAAATTTTAAAATAAGCGGAAGAAAAGCAATAAAATATCTGAACATGTATCTAATACAACCGTTTAAGCCTTAACTACCCAGAACTGGTGTCACAGTACCACAGTCGATCTAAGATTTACTACATACAAAGTTCGGAAAAAATATAAACGATGCAATGTTTCTGAATTAAGGAAATGAAATAGGGATAAAGGAATAGATAGAAGGTAACGCCAAGGCCCGCGGACGCCTACAGGACTACCTCGGGTCGCCTGTTGGACTAAAGGCAGCAACCTCACCGCGATCTAAAGTCTACAACACTAGGATCTACATAAAAGAGTGCAGAGTGTAGTATCAGTACAACCGACCCCATGTGCTGGTAAGTACCTAGCCTAACCTCGGCGAAGTAGTGACGAGGCTAGGACCAGACTACCAAACAAACTGTGCAATTCAACTATATACAGCAGAAAAGAAGAACAAAAATAAACAATCAAACATAAGAGGGCGAGCATGTTGTGGTGGAGATATCAATTCAGAATAGAAAGACAACAGGTAACTGAAAGAAACAACATATCTCGGATATCAACAAAGAACCAGAATCAATAAGTGCACGGCATCACCCTTCGTGCTTTTACTCTCGTCCTCACCAAAGCAATCAAGTAATGAAAATATGCACAGCATCACCCTTCATGCTTTTACTCTCGTCCTCACCAAAGAAATCAAGTAATGAAAATGTGCACGACATCACCCTTCGCGCTTTTACTCTCGTCCTCACCATATAATCAATATAATTGGCACGAAATAGTACACCGTGCGACACGACATCACTCTTCGTGCTTTACACTCTTTCCTCACAAATCATACACGGCATCACCCTTCGTGCTTTAACACTCTCTCACCAAAACAATACACGGTATCACCTTTCGCGCTTTAACACTCATCCTCACCCAAACAACAATCACAAAAAATAGGGCAAGGGAATAAATGAAATTTCAATAAGAATCCTGGCAAGGGAACAATAGTTCAATAATCAAGTCCCGGCAAGGGAATAACATCAAAAGAAGCATCAACATCCCGGCTAGGGAGATAATATCAAAAACAACAAATTCCCGGTAAGAGAGATAATATAATGATTCTCTTCTCTTTTCTCACTTTTACTTCACAACTCAATTCACAACTTTGAGCCAATGCTCTAAAAGGTTCAATTTCCACTTATACTTCCACATTTCATTGTACAACTTGAGCCAATGCTCCTCAATGTTCTAATGTCACAATTACTTCCACAAACTTTGCCCAACAATAGAAATCATCATCAAAGCATGAATACTACAACGAAGCCATAATAATCACAATATAAGTCCCACGGGCATGCTTGACACCAATGTATAGATACGCGTCACCATGCCTATACGACGTACTCGACAAATACCACATAGCAAATAGGACTTGACTTCTAATCCCTCAAGCTAAGGTTAGACCAAACACTTACCTTGATGTCACGAACACAATTCAAGTCTCAATTATTGCTTTACCCCTTGATTCCACCACCAATTCGCTCGTATCTAGCCACAAGTTACTTAATTACATCAATAAACGCTAAATGAATCAACCCCAATGCATGAAAATGAGTCTACCAAAGTTTTACCCAAAAAGTCAAAAATTGCCCCCGGGCCCACATGGTCAAAACCCGAGAACCAAAATCCGATTACCCATTCCCCCACGAATCCAAATATATAATTTGTTTTGAAATCGGACCTCAAATCGAGGTCCAAATCCCCAATTTTTTGAAAAACCTAGGTTCTACCCAAAACACCCAATTTCCCCCATGAAAATCATTGATTTTTAGTTGAAATCATGTTAAAAGATGTTAATAATTGAAGAAAACGAGTTAAAATTGACTTACAATTGATTTGAAAGAACAGTTGTTCTTGAAAAATCGCCCTAGGGAGTTTGTGCTTCGAAAAGATGTGAAAAATGGTTGATTTTCGACAAAGTATAAAAAGTTGCAGGTTGCAGGTATGGAAATTGTGAACCCCGACCTCTGCTATGTTCACATTTGCGAACAAAATGTCACATTTAAGACCAAGTAGATTTTTCGGTATTCTTCACATTTGCGATAGACCTCTCGCAAATGCGAAATCGCATTTGTGATACAAGAGTCGCATTTGCGACTAAGGCAGTAGCTAAGGGGAATCACATTTGCGATGGGAATCTCGCATTTGCGAGATGGTGTTGGTCTGGGCTAGTTCGCATTTGCGACATAGACTTTGAAAATGCGATCTCGCATTTGCGAGCCAGGCTTCGCAAATGCAAAGCCTTCAAGCCTGCAATACATCAGTTCAAAATCTGCAACATTCTAAGTCAAAATTTTACTCCGTGGCCTATCCAAAACTCACCCGAGCCCTCGGGGCTCAAAACCAAACATACACACCAACCTAATAACATCACACGGACTCGCTCGTGCATTAAATTCACTAAAATAATATCAACAACTATGAATTTAGCATCAAAATCATGAAATTTTCTTAAGAACTTCAAATTTCCAATTTTCTCAAAAATGATCCGATTCACGTCGTTTCAAGTCCGTTTCTTACCAAATGTCACAGACTTGTCTTAAATCACATATAAGACCTGTACTGGGTGCCAGAACCAAAATACGGTCCCAATACCATCAAATTCTAATCACACTTCATTTCCGAATCTCATAAATAATTTCAGAAAATAATTTCTTTCAAAAATTCATTTCTCGGGCTTCGGACCTTGGAATTCGATTCCGGGCATATGTCCAAGTCCCATATTTTCCTACGGACCCTCCAGTACCATCAAATTACGGGTCAGTGTCCGTTTACCCAAAATGTTGACCGAAGTCAAATTAATTCATTTTCTAGCCAAAATTTATCATTTTTCACAGATTTTCACATAATAGCTTTCCGGCTATGCGCCCGGACTACACACACAAATTGAGGTGATGCCGAAAAAGGTTTGAAGGACTCAAAATGTAGAATTCACTTTTAAAACGTTCATCACATCCTCCACCTCTAAAATAACCATTCATCCTCGAACGGACAGAAGAAGGAAGAACCTCAGTTGGGGAAAAGATGGGGATAGCGGCTCCGCATATCGGACTCGGACTCCCAGGTCGATGCCTCAGTAGGATGACCTCTCCACTTAACATGAACAGAAGAATAACTCTTCGATCTCAACTGACGAGCATGTCGGTCTAGAATAGATACCGGCTCCTCCTCATAAAACAAGTCCTTATGCAACTGGACAGTGCTGAAATCTAACACGTGGGATGGATCGCTGTGATATTTACGAAGCATGGACACATGAAACACTAGATGCAAGGCTGATAAGCTTGATGGCAACGCAAGTCTATAAGCCACCTCTCCCACTCGATCAAGAATCTCAAACGGGCCAATGAACCTAGGGCTAAGCTTGCCCTTCTTTCCAAATCTCCCCACGCCCTTCATAGGCGACACTCGAAGTAATGCCCGCTCATCGACCATGAATGCCAAATCACGAACCTTGCGGTCGGCATAGCTCTTTTGTCTGGGCTGAGCTGTATGAAACCTATCCTGAATAATCCTGACCTTGTCGAAGGCATCCTGAACCAGATCTGTACCAAACAACTGAGCCTCTCCCGACTCAAACCATCCAACCGGAAACCGACACCGCTTACCATAAAAAGCTCCGTAAGAAGCCATCTGAATACTCGATTGGTAGCAGTTGTTGTAGGCAAACTCTGCTAAAGGCAAAAACTAATCCCACGAGCTTCCAAAGTTAATGACACAAGCTCGGAGCATATCCTCCAAAATCTGAATGGTCCGCTCGGACTGCCCGTCCGTATAAGGATGAAACGTTGTGCTCAACTCAACCCGTGTGCCCAACTCTCACTAAAATGCTCTCCAGAAATGCAAGGTAGACTGCGTACCTCGGTCCGAAATGATAGACAAGGGCACACCATGAAGACAAACAATCTCCTGAATATAGATCTCAGCTAACCTCTCGGAAGAATAGGAGACCGCCAACGGAATGAAATGTGCTAACTTGGTCAGCCTATCAACAATAACCCATACTGCATCGAACTTCCTCTGAGTTTGTGGGAGTCTAACAATAATGTCCATAGTGATACGCTCCCACTTCCACTCAGGAATCTCAATCTTTTGAAATGAACCACCGGGCCTCTGATGCTCATACTTAACATGCTGACAATTTAAACACCGAGCCACATACGCAATGATATCCTTCTTCATTCTTATCCACCAATAATGCTACCGCAAATCCTAATACATCTTAGCGGCGCCCGGATGAATAGAGTGCCAGGAGCTATGGCCCTCCTCTAAAATCAACTCTCAAAGCCCATTTATATTAGGCACAAAAACTCGACCCTGCAATCTCAAAACTCCATCATCTCCTAAGGTGACCTACTTGGCACTTCTGTGCTGCACCATGTCTCTGAGGACACATAAATGGGGATCATCATACTGCCGACCTCGGATATGATCCAATAATGAAGAATGGGCGACTGTGCAAGCTAACACATGGCTAGGCTCAGAAACATCCAACCTCACAAATTGATTGGCCAAAGCCTGAACATCCAAAGCAAGCGTTCTCTCACCGACCGAAATATAAGCAAGACTGCCCATGCTGGCTGACTTCCTACTCAAAGCATGAGCCACCACATTGGCCTTTCCCGGATGATATATAAGATGGTGATATCATAGTCTTTCAACAACTACAACCACCTTCTCTGCCTCAAACTCAACTCTTTTTGCTTGAACAAATACTACAGACTCTTGTGATCCGTGAACACCTCACATGCCATGCCATACAGATAATACCTCCAAATCTTTAACGTGTGAACAATGGCTGCCAACTCTAAATCATGAACCGGATAGTTCTTTTCATGAATCTTTAACTGTCATGAACCATAGGCAATGACCTAGCGATTCTGCATCAATACTGCACCAAATCCAATATGAGACGTATCACAATAAACTGTATAAGGCCCTGAAGCTGTGGGCAAAACCAACACTGGTGCCGTAGTTAGAGCTGTCTTGAGCTTCTGAAAGTTCGCCTCACACTCGTCCAACCATCTGAACTGGGCACCCTTCTAGGTCAACCTGGTCATCGGGGCTGCGATAGATGAAAACCCCTCTACGAAACGACGATATTAGCCTACCAATCCCAAGAAACTCCGGATTTCTATAGTTGATGCTGGTCTAGGCCAGTTCTTCACCTCCTCAATATTCGTTGGATCAACCTAAATACCCTATGCTGATACAACATGACCCAGGAATGCAACTGAACTCAACTAGAACTCAGACTTTGAGAACTTAGCATATAACTGACTATCCCTCAGGTCTGAAGAACCAATCTAAGATGTTGCTCGTGCTCATCCCGGTTGCGGGAATAGATCAAATATCATCAATAAAAACTATCACGAACGAATACAAATAAGGCCTGAACACTCGGTTCATCAAATCCATAAATGTTGTTAGGGAATTTGTCTGTCCGAATGACATCACCAAGAACTAATAATGTCTGTACCGAGTGCAGAAAGCTATCTTAGGGACATCGGATGCCCTAATCCTTAACTGATGGTAGCTAGATCTCAAGTCAATCTTCGAAAATACCTTGGCACCCTAAAGCTGATCAAACAAATCATCAATCCTCGGCAATGGATACTTATTCTTGATTGTAACCTTGTTCAACTGCCGGTAATCAATACACATTCTCATTGATCCGTCCTTCTTCTTAAGAAACAACAGCGGTGCACCCCAAGGCGAAACACTCAGTCTAATGAAACTCTTCTCAAGCAAGTCTTGCAAGTCGATATCTCTGTCGGATGGCATACCCAGCAGGTATGAAGGGAATACCTCAGGAAACTCACGAACAATGGGCACAGAACAAATAGAAGGAACCTCAGCACTAGAATCACGATAGGCCAAATAGGCTAAACACCCTTTCTTGACCATACGTCGAGCCTTCATATACGAGATAAAACTGTGGGTGGAATGATCAGGAGTCCCTCCCCACTCTAAATGAGGTAAACCCGGTAAGGCTAAGGTTACATTCTTTGCATGACAGTCCAAGATAGCGTGGTAAGGTGATAACCAGTCCATCCCTAATATGACATCGAAATCGACCATGTCCAAAAGAAGCAAATCTACATGAGTCTCAAGACCTCCAATCACAACTATACATGAACAATGGACTCGATCTACCATAATAGAATCACCCACCGGTGTAGACACATAAACAGGAGCACTCAAGGAATCACTAGGCATGACCAGATACGATGCAAAATAAGATGACACATATGAGTATGTAGACCCTGGATCAAATAACATTAAAGCATCTCTACCACAAACCAGAACCGTACCTGTGATAACTGCATCGAAAGCCTCAGCCTCGGGCATGGCTGGAAGAGCATAGCATCGGGGCTAGGCCCTACAACCCTGAACTATATCTCTGGGATGGCCTTCTGCTAGCTGGCCTCCACCTCTAGCGGCCTGAGCTCCACCTCTACTACCTCTACCTCCACCTCTAGCACCTCCACCCCCACCTCTAGCTGGTTAGGCGGGTTGTGGAACACTCGGTGCCTGAATAATGGCAGGGAACCCTGATGCTAAGAGCAACTCGGTGTTCGAGGGCAAAACCAAGCAATGTGACCCATATTACCACAAGTGTAACAAGCCCTCGGCTGCTGAGACTGATGACCCTGACGACCTAAATGAACACCCCGAAAACTCTGAAGCGGCGGTGCACTGATAGGAGCTGGTGATGCACTATAGGGCTGCTGATCAGAATACTGCATCTGAGAACTACGGCCACCTGAAGCACCGTAAGAGACCAGAAGTGCTAACTGAAAAGGCCTAGGAGGATGGCCTCTACCATACGAATCCCTACCTCCAGACGAGGTACCACAATCAGCCTGAATGACGAAGCCTCTTGTCAGACCCCAGACCACCTCCCTACGATAGAACCTTCTCAACTCTCCGGGCCACATTGGTCGCCTCCTAGAAAGATATCTCACTCCCAGTCTCCCTAGCCATCTAAAGATGAATCGACTGAATAAGTTCATCAATGAATCTCTTCACGCTCTCTCTCTCTCTCGGTGGGAAGTATGATAAGAGCATGACGAGCCAAGTCGATGAATCTAGTCTCATACTAGGTAACAGTCATAAATCCCTGCTGGAGATGCTCAAATTGTCTCTGATAGGCCTCTCTCTGAGTGATAGGGAGAAACTTCTCCAAAAATTGCTAAGTAAACTGCTCCCAAGTCAAAACTGGCGATCCGGCTGGTCTAGCCAAACAGTAATCTCTCCATCAAGTCTTGGCAGATCCAGACAAGCGAAAAGTAGCAAAATCGACCCCATTGGTCTAACTATCCCCATGTTCCTGAGAACCTCATGATAGTTGTCTAGATAATCTTGGGGATCCTCAGAAAATGCACCGCTAAAAGTAGTAGCGAAGAGATTGGTGAACCTTTCCAATCTCCATAAAGCATCGGCAGACATAGCTGTTCCATCACCGGTTTGAGATACCACACCCGGCTGAACTGCTCCAACTGGATGAACTGCTGGAGCCTGAAACAGGGGAACTACCTACTCCGGAGTGCGAGTAGCAGGAGTCTGGACTTCTCCTCCAGCCTGAGAGATGGCTGGTGCAACAGGAAGCAAGCCTGCTCGGGTGACACTCTCCATAAGGCCCACTAGACGGACCATAGCATCCTGGAGTACTGGGGTAGCAATAAACCCCTCTGGGACCTAAGCTGGGCCCATCGGAACTACTGGGCTAGAACCTCATCATCAAAGTCAACATGAGGCTCCGACGCTGGTGTGAGCATGTGATTTTTGCCCTATATGAATTACTCCCATAAATTCAAAACAAAATAATTTCTTTCACTGTTTGCAATTTTGTGGATTTTCATGGCATTTTCTGTTAATTGTTTGCATTTTGTTTGTGCATTTTAGTTAATGAAAAATACAAAAATATGTTGCATTTGCATTTGGATTTTATTTTTGCATTTTTTAGTTAATTAGTAATTTAGTTTTTTATAAGATATAAAAATCACAAAAATAGCTCATTTTGCATTTTTAACTCTTTAGTTTTGAATTTTATATTTTCTTTGAACTTAGGATTTAATTAATTATTGTAAATACTAGGGTGATTTATTAATCTAATTGGGTAGGATGATTTAGTCAAAAATTTAATTTAGGTTTTATTTTTAATTTGAAAAAAAAAAGGATTTGAAATTGGAAAAGAAAAGAAGGGAAATAAGAAGAAATTGGATTTTTTGGACTTTCCCATCAAATTTCTTCCAGGCCCAAACAACTACACCTAATACCCGGTCAAATAGCCCCCACACCCGGCCCAGATCCGGGTCCAACCCGGTCTAAACCCCCAGTACCATACGACGTCGTTTCGAGTTAGTAGGTTTAAAATGATCTGAGCCTTTAATCTTGGCTCATCCAACGGTGGAGATGGCTTTTTGCACACTGATTCAATATGTCCAAAAGTTTTGAGATTAACTCAGAACAACCCCCCCCCCTTCCCTTGTGTTCATCACCTATGTCTCTCATCTCCTTTGAACCCTAGCCCGCTGCCCAGTATTCCACCGCCTCAGCCTGGCGGCGACGCCATAGACCACTCCAATCCTCACCAAACTAACACCACAACACATCCACAACCTCCCCATCCCAAATATCCAACCCTTTACCCTCGAATCAACCCCAAACTTTTCGAATCTGGAGGCCGAGTCTGACCTTTAGAAGATTCAAAGTCATAATTTAGTCAAGTCTGGTAACATGCAAAATCATGCAGTGCAATTCTTTAAAACTTTGAGGTTTGGACTCAACAAAACTAATGTCGTTCAGTTGTTCTTGACAAAGAACAAAGGATCGGCATAAGTTTGGTTGAGTCTGTTGTCCCCGTCCGGTTTCGATGGTTCGATTTGGTAAGTTCCTATGCTCTCCTTGCATTTTTCTTTCTCTCACAGTTTCATTATCCTCTTACCTCCCCACCCCTCTTTTCTTTAGTTTGGTTAAAATTCGTTTAGAATTTCTGAGTTCAAGTTGTGTTTCGTCCTATGTTTTGTTTTCCTTTTCTTCTTTCTCTCCCTCTTCTTTGGTAAGTTCTGGGTTTCTTCTCTTGGGAATTCTGGGTCAGTTCTTAATTTGGGGATCCCTGTCTGTTTCTAATTGGTTTTTGAAAAATCGAAAGCCTAAGTAGGATCTTATTTGGGTCTGCAGACCAATACAAGTTTGGTTGGGACAATTTAGCCCACATTTGGACCCGTTCTAGTTTTTGAAAGGTAATTAACTAGGGTTTAAGGGGTATTTCGGGCAATCAGTATAGGGAATCTTGCTGTAACAGAAATAGGAAGCTTCTTAGAACCTGACCTTGGGACCTATTTGATTTCTGGAAAATTAAGCTAGGGACACTTAAGCAAAAAAACAGATTCGAAAGTGGGCAAAGTGCAAGCTGAGGTTGCCCTACTTTATTGCCTATGAAGGCATCATTTCTTGCCTTTCAAGGCAGACCCAAGAGATTAGAGAGCTGAAATTCAGAAAAAGGGAAAACGGCTGAAAATTAGAGTAAACTTACTGTTTCAAATTTCCAATTTTCTCAAAAATGATCCGATTCACGTCGTTTCAAGTCCGTTTCTTACCAAATGTCACAGACTTATCTTAAATCACATATAAGACCTGTACTGGGTTCCAGAACCAAAATACGGTCCCAATACCATCAAATTCTAATCACACTTCATTTCCGAATCTCATAAATAATTTCAGAAAATAATTTCTTTCAAAAATTCATTTCTCGGGCTTCGGACCTTGGAATTCGATTCCGGGCATATGTCTAAGTCCCATATTTTCCTACGGACCCTCCAGTACCATCAAATTATGGGTCAGGGTCCGTTTACCTAAAATGTTGACCGAAGTCAAATTAATTCATTTTCTAGCCAAAATTTATCATTTTTCACAAATTTTCACATAATAGCTTTCCGGCTATGCGCCCGGACTACGCACACAAATTGAGGTGATGCCGAAAAACGTTTTAAGTCCTCGAAACGTAGAATTCACTTTTAAAACGTTCATCACATCCTCCACCTCTAAAAACCATTCATCATCGAACGGACAAAAGAAGGAAGTACCTCAATTGGGGAAAAGATGGGGATAGCGGCTCCGCATATCGGACTCGGACTCCCAGGTCGATGCCTCAGTAGGATGACCTCTCCACTTAACATGAACAAAAGAATAACTCTTCGATCTCAACTGACGAACATGTCGGTCTAGAATAGATACCGGCTCCTCCTCATAAAACAAGTCCTTATGCAACTGGACAGTGCTGAAATCAAACACGTGGGATGGATCGCTGTGATATTTACGAAGCATGGACACATGAAACACTGGATGCAAGGCTGATAAGCTTGATGGAAACGCAAGTCTATAAGCCACCTCTCCCACTCGATCAAGAATCTCAAACGGGCCAATGAACCTAGGGCTAAGCTTGCCCTTCTTCCCAAATATCCCCACGCCCTTCATAGGCGACACTCGAAGTAATGCCCGCTCATCGACCATGAATGCCAAATCACGAACCTTGCGGTCCGCATAGCTCTTTTGCCTGAGATGAGCTGTATGAAACCTATCCTGAATAATCCTGACCTTGTCCAAGGCATCCTGAACCAGATCCGTACCAAACAACTGAGCCTCTCCTGACTCAAACCATCCAACCGGAAACCGACACCGCTTACCATAAAAAGCCCCGTAAGAAGCTATCTGAATACTCGATTGGTAGCTGTTGTTGTAGGCAAACTCTTATAAAGGCAAAAAATAATCCCACGAGCTTCCAAAGTTAATGACACATGCTCAGAGCATATCCTCCAAAATCTGAATGGTCCGCTCGGACTGCCTGTCCGTCTAAGGATGAAACGTTGTGCTCAACTCAACCCGTGTGCCCAACTCTCACTGAAATGCTCTCCAGAAATGCAAGGTAAACTGCGTACCTCGGTCCGAAATGATAGACATAGGCACACCATAAAGACAAACAATCTCCCGAATATAGATCTCAGCTAACCTCTCGGAAGAATAGGAGACCACCACAGGAATGAAATGTGCTAACTTGGTCAGCCTATCAATAATAACCCATATTGCATCAAACTTCCTCTGAGTTTGTGGGAGTCCAGCAATAATGTCCATAGTGATACGCTCCCACTTCCACTCAGGAATCTCAATCTTCTGAAATGAACCACCGGGCCTCTGATGCTCATACTTAACATGCTGACAATTCAAACACCGAGCCACATACGCAATGATATCCTTCTTCATTCTTATCCACCAATAATGCTGCCGCAAATCCTAATACATCTTAGCGGCGTCCGGATGAATATAGTGCCAGGAGCTATGGCCCTCCTCTAAAATCAACTCTCAAAGCCCATCTATATTAGGCACACAAACTCGACCCTGCAATCTCAAAACTCCATCATCTTCTAAGGTGACCTACTTGGCACCTCTGTGCTGCACCATGTCTCTGAGGACACACAAATGGGGATCATCATACTGCCGACCTCGGATATGATCCAATAATGAAGAATGGGCGACAGTGCGAGCTAACACACGGCTAGGCTCAGAAACATCCAACCTCACAAACTGATTGGCCAAAGCCTGAACATCCAAAGCAAGCGTTCTCTCACCGACCGAAATATAAGCAAGACTGCCCATACTGGCTGACTTCCTACTCAAAGCATGAGCCACCACATTGGCCTTTCCCGGATGATATATAAGATGGTGATATCATAGTCTTTCAACAACTACAACCACCTTCTCTGACTCAAACTCAACTCCTTTTGCTTGAACAAATACTGCAGACTCTTGTGATCCGTGAACACCTCACATGCTATGCCATACAGATAATGCCTCCAAATCGTTAATGTGTGAACAATGGCTGCCAACTCTAAATCATGAACCAGGTAGTTCTTTTCATGAATCTTTAACTGTCATGAAGCATAGGCAATGACCTAGCGATCCTGCATCAATACCGCACCAAATCCAATATGAGACGCATCACAATAAATTGTATAAGGCCCAGAACCTGTGGGCAAAACCAACACTGGTGCCGTAGTTAGAGCTGTCTTGAGCTTCTGAAAGCTCGCCTCACACTCGTCCAACCATCTGAACTGGGCACCTTTCTAGGTCAACCTGGTCATCGGGGCTGCAATAGATGAAAACCCCTCTACGAAACGATGATATTAGCCTGCCAATCCCAAGAAATTCCGGATTTCTATAGTTGATGCTGGTCTAGGCCAGTTCTTCACCTCCTCAATCTTCTTTGGATCAACCTAAATACCCTATACTGATACAACATGACCCAAGAATGCAACTGAACTCAACCAGAACTCACACTTTGAGAACTTAGCATATAACTGACTATCCCTCAGGTCTGAAGAACCACTCTAAGATGTTGCTCGTGCTCATCCCGGTTGCGGGAATAGATCAAATATCATCAATAAAAACTATCACGAACAAATACAAATAAGGCCTGAACACTCGGTTCATCAAATCCATAAATGTTGTTGGGGAATTTGTCAGTCCGAATGACATCACCAAGAACTCATAATGCTTGTACCGAGTGCGGAAAGCTATCTTAGGGACATCGGATGCCCTAATCCTTAACTGATGGTAGCCAGATCTCAAGTCAATCTTCGAAAATACCTTGGCACCCTAAAGCTGATCAAACATATCATCAATCCTCGGCAATGGATACTTATTCTTTATTGTAACCTTGTTCAACTACCGGTAATCAATACACATTCTCATTGATCCGTCCTTCTTCTTAATAAACAACACCGGTGCACCCCAAAGTGAAACACTCATTCTAATGAAACCCTTCTCAAGCAAGTCTTGCAAGTCGATATCTCTGTCGGATGGCATACCCAGCAGGTATGAAGGGAATACCTCAGGAAACTCACGAACAATGGGCACAGAACAAATAGAAGGAACCTCAGCACTAGAATCACGATAGGCCAAATAGGCTAAATACCCTTTCTTGACTATACGCCGAGCCTTCATATACGAGATAAAACTGCAGGTGGAATGATCAGGAGTCCCTCCCCACTCTAAACGAGGTAAACCCGGTAAGGCTAAGGTTACATTCTTTGCATGACAGTCCAAGATAGCGTGGTAAGGTGATAACCAGTCCATCCCTAATATGATATCGAAATCGACCATGTCCAAAAGAAGCAAATCTACATGAGTCTCAAGACCTCCAATAACAACTATACATGAACGATGGACTCGATCTACCATAATAGAATCACCCACCGGTGTAGACACATAAACAGGAGCACTCAAGGAATCACTAGGCATGACCAGATACGATGCAAAATAAGATGACACATATGAGTATGTAGACACTGGATCAAATAACACTAAAGCATCTCTACCACAAACCAGAACCGTACCTGTGATAACTGCATCGAAAGCCTCAGCCTCGGGCATGGCTGGAAGAGCATAGCATCGGGGCTAGGCCCTACCACCCTGAACTACATCTCTGGGATGGCCTGCTGCTAGCTGGCCTCCACCTCTAGCGGCCTGAGCTCCACCTCTACTACCTCTACCTCCACCTCTAGCACCTCCACCCCCATCTCTAGCTGGTTAGGCAGGTTGTGGAACACTCGGTGCCTGAATAATGGCAGGGAACCCTGATGCTAAGAGCAACTCGGTGTTCGAGGGCAAAACCTAGCAATGTGACCCATATTACCACAAGTGTAACAAGCCCTCGGCTGCTGAGACTGATGACCCTGACGACCTAAATGAACACCCCGAAAACTCTGAAGCGGCGGTGCACTGATAGGAGCTGGTGATGCACTATAGGGCTGCTGATCAGAATACTGCATCTGAGAACTACGGCCACCTAAAGCACCGTAAGAAACCTGAAGTGCTAACTGAAAAGGCCTAGGAGGATGGCCTCTACCATACGAATCCCTACCTCCAGACGAGGTACCACAGAATCGGCCTGAATGACGAAGCCTCTTGTTAGACCCCTGACCACCTCCTTACGATAGAACCTTCTTAACTTTCCGGGCCACATTAGTTGCCTCCTAGAAAGATATCTCACTCCCAGTCTCCCTAGCCATCTAAAGATGAATCGACTGAATAAGTCCATCAATGAATCTCCTCACGCTCTCTCTCTCTCGGTGGGAAGTATGATAAGAGCATGATGAGCCAAGTTGAGGAATCTGGTCTCATACTAGGTAACAGTCATAAAACCCTGCTGGAGATGCTCAAATTGTCTCTGATAGGACTCTCTCTGAGTGATAGGGAGAAACTTCTCCAAAAATTGCTAAGTAAACTGCTCACAAGTCAAAACTGGCGATCCGGCTGGTCTATCCAAACACTAATCTCTCCACCAAGTCTTGGCAGATCCAGACAAGCGAAAAGTAGCAAAATTGACCACATTGGTCTAACTATCCCCATGTTCCTGAGAACCTCATGATAGTTGTCTAGATAATCTTGGGGTTCCTCAGAAGATGCACCGCTAAAAGTAGTAGTGAAGAGCTTGGTGAACCTTTCCAATCTCCATAAAGCATCGGCAGACATAGCTGCTCCATCACCGGTTTGAGATACCACACCCGGCTGAACTACTCCAACTGGATGAACTGCTGGAGCCTGAAACTGGGGAACTACCTACTCCGGAGTGCGAGTCGCACGAGTCTAGACTTCTCCTCCAGCCTGAGAGACGGCTGGTTCTACAGGAAGCAAGCCTGCTCGGGTGACACTCTCCATAAGGCCCACTAGACGGACCATAGCATCCTGGAGTACTTGGTAGCAATAAACCCCTCTGGGACCTGAGCTGGGCCCATCGGAACTACTGGGCTGGAACCTCATCATCAAAGTCAACATGAGGCTCCGACGCTGGTGTGAGCATGTGCTTTTTGCCCTATATGAATTACTCCCATAAATTCAAAACAAAATAATTTCTTTCACTGTTTGCAATTTTGTGGATTTTCATGGCATTTTTTGTTAATTGTTTGCATTTTGTTTGTGCATTTTAGTTAATGAAAAATACAAAAATATGTTGCATTTGCATTTGGATTTTATTTTTGCATTTTTTAGTTAATTAGTAATTTAGTTTTTTATAAGATATAAAAATCACAAAAATAGCTCATTTTGCATTTTTAACTCTTTAGTTTTGAATTTTATATTTTCTTTGAACTTAGGATTTAATTAATTATTGTAAATACTAGGGTGATTTATTAATCTAATTGGGTAGGATAATTTAGTAAAAAATTTAATTTAGGTTTTATTTTTAATTTGAAAAAAAAAGGATTTGAAATTGGAAAAGAAAAGAAGGGAAATAAGAAGAAATTGGATTTTTTGGCCTTTCCCATCAAATTTCTTCCAGGCCCAAACAACTACACCTAATACCCGGTCAAATAGCCCCCACACCCGGCCCAGATCCGGGTCCAACCCGGTCTAAACCCCCAGTACCATACGACGTCGTTTCGAGTTAGTAGGTTTAAAATGATCTGAGCCTTTAATCTTGGCTCATCCAACGGTGGAGATGGCTTTTTGCACACTGATTCAATATGTCCAAAAGTTTTGAGATTAACTCAGAACAACCCCCCCCCCTTCCCTTGTGTTCATCACCTATGTCTCTCATCTCCTTTGAACCCTAGCCCGCTGCCCAGTATTCCACCGCCTCAGCCTGGTGGCGATGCCATAAACCACTCCAATCCTCACATAACTAACACCACAACACATCCACAACCTCCCCATCCCAAATATCCAACCCTTTACCCTCGAATCAACCCCAAACTCTTCGAATCTGGAGGCCGAGACTGACCTTTAGATTCAAAGTCATATTTTAGTCAAGTCTGGTAACATGCAAAATCATGGAGTGCAATTATTTCAAACTTTGAGGTTTGGACTCAACAAAACTAATGTCGTTCATTTGTTCTTGACAAAGAACAAAGGATCGGCATAAGTTTGGTTGAGTCTGTTGTCCCCGTCCGGTTTCGATGGTTCGATTTGGTAAGTTCATACTCTCTCCTTGCATTTTTCTTTCTCTTACAGTTTCATTATCCTCTTACCCCCCCCCCCCCACCCCTCTTTTCTTTAGTTTGGTTAAAATTCGTTTAGAATTTCTGAGTTCAAGTTGTGTTTTGTCCTATGTTTTGTTTTCCTTTTCTTCTTTCTCTCCCTCTTCTTTGGTAAGTTCTGGGTTTCTTCTCTTGGGAATTCTGAGTCAGTTCTTAATTTGGGGATCCCCGTCTGTTTCTAATTGGTTTCTGAAAAATCGAAAGCCTAAGTAGGATCTTATTTGGGTCTGCAGACCAATACCAATTTGGTTGGGCCAATTTGGCCCACATTTGGACCCGTTCTAGTTTTTGAAAGGTAATTAACTAGGGTTTGAGGGGTATTCCCGGCAATCAGTATAGGGAATCTTGCTGTAACAGAAATAGGAAGCTTCTTAGAAGCTGACCTTGGGACCTATTTGATTTCTGGAAAATTAAGCTACGGACACTTAAGCAAAAAACCATATTTGAAAGTGGGCAAAGTGCAAGCTGAGGTTGCCCTACTTTATTGCCTATAAAGGCATCATTTCTTGCCTTTCAAGGCAGACCCAAGAGATTAGAGAGCTAAAATTCAGAAAAAGGGAAAACGGCTGAAAATTAGAGTAAACTTACTGTTTCATCGAAATTCACTATGTAATTCCTTTAGTTTTTAAATCCTGAAAAGAGTTTCTGATTGATATAGTCTTAAAATGGACTGAGATTGGGTGTTTAAGGTTTAATTTTGAAGTTGTTTTGGGTATTGTTCGAGTGGGATTGTCTTCTATTTATTTTTAAGTTCATCTTGGTTGAGCTGGTGTTGCTGTTATTGGCCTACTACTGTTCTGTTGTTGATTCTCCATTTTTCTGCTTTTCTTTTCGAATTCCAGGTACAAGTTCTAAACCCTTCATGATGTAAGGCTTGATTCAAGGATGAAATGGAAGCACCATCGTGCTTTAGTTCTTTGTTTTTTTGCTTGATGTTTATATTCCCTCATTTATTCATAGTATAGTCCTAGTTAAATTCCATTTAAGTAATTGAATTCTCATGATGTAATTAGTTGTGAACTGTGGAGACTATGATATATTTGGATCTTCCTGTTTATTCAGCTTTAGTATTATAGGTCAATTTTGCAATCCTTGTTATCTGTATGTAGAAGTTATTAGGAAATTGTTAGGTTCCATTACTGTCAGCATGTGTAAGCTTGACATTCATATAGCAATTTGGTCGAACTTTAATAATTGAGCTATGTTGTTCACAAAGTATGAAAATCATCAGTGGTTTGATTTATAAGGGTATTGTTTCCGGTCAAGTGTCTTCAAGGTTGCTTCATGTTTAAATGTTAGTTTAGGTTTAAAAGTTTGAAATATTATGTGAGCATGAAAGTGACTAATGCGTGTTTGGTACAAGTATTAACCCTGTGGCGAATGGATGCTTCAGTAGTCAGTTGCCATTGCTTCAGTTTTTGTGGTCATTCGATTCGAGTTTGGAAATCTGCAAATTTTTAAAATTCAGTCGTTCATGCGGTTTTCTTTAATTTGAAAACTTTCCTCCTGCGGCTGTTTGGACTCGATCCTCTGATCTCTTCCCCATTCGATTTGGGCATGCTTTTCTTCGAATTGGGCCTGTCTCAAGCCCAATATCAATTCCGGCCTGGCATGCTAAGGCCTGACCGTCTTCAGCTATTGGGGGGTCTCTATCTTGTACACACCTTATATGGACTGGGCTCTTTTGGGCTTATGAGTTGAAATAGTAACTGGTCCACCAATGATTAAATATAGTAGGCTTTGGACTTTTCTAAAAATAGATATTAGGATTTCAATAAGGTGTTTTAGATTACTGTTAGGTCTTTCATTTCTTTAATCAAGTTCAAATAAATTGAGGCGTGTCATTTAGCGAATTTACCATGGCCCTCGCAAAGCTGCAAATGTGTAGTTGCTTTAGGCGCGTATTTTAATAATATTACCTTCCTAAACTCGGGTGTGCATTTCATGTGACCCAACTCCAAATCTTAACAACGTTAAATAAAATGTGTCTCGGATTGCGGGTGTATTTCATGTGGCGTGGTCCAAAGACGTGTTTTAGATGACGTTGAAATCTTCTTTAAAATAATTAAAAATGGTTTTAAAGTTAAAATGCACATAGGTTTAAAAAGGTCTTAAAATCAGATAATTAAGCCGAATATAACAGTTGAGCGACCGTGCTAGAACCACGGAACTCGGGAATGCCTAACACCTTCTCCCGGGTTAACAGAATTCCTTACTCGGATTTCTGGTTCGCAAACTGTTGAATAGAGTCAACCCTTTCCTCGATTCAGGATTCAACCGGTGACTTAGGACACCATAAATCTCCCAAGTGGCGACTCTGAATCTTTTAATAACGTTTTGATCCTTTAATTGGAAAAACTCTTTTACGCCCTTCTAGGGTGTAGGTGAAAAAGGAGGTGTGACAGCTCTGGCAACTCTGCTGGGGATCGAACCCAGAATCTCTAGTTCAGGGTTCAAGAATTCGAGCTTAGAATAATTGTTATAGTTGGCTTTATCCATTATCTGAATTTGTTACATGATTTGGGCCTAATGTGTTAATTGATTGCTTTTACCGCTTTGATATTCCGTGAACTATATATAAACTGCTGTGAAATCCCTCTTCTCTCTAAGTCTTCTAAATCATGAAGAAGTGTGCACTTCATGTGACTTCTTTTCTGTTAGAGTCATATTCCAAAATTAGAACGAGCTTCAGACAAGTGGCAAAGCCGGTGAAGCTTCTGTATTCCCGGTACGCTACCCCCCTCGGCTCGAGCTGTCTGCTCGGGTAAGCCAGGTCTATAACAAGTAAACCCAGGTTTTTAAACCTAGTATAACAATACCTCATGCCGGATCCCTAGTAGGAATGTTTGTTTGCATCATGTGCATTTTGACTTTGGAGACTCAACACAGGGGTTGGGTCTGTCTAGGACAGGTGCACCCAAAATAAAAAAGACCATCCTGATGCATCTTACTTGCTACTTGTGCATTTATTTGCTTCGGACCTGCATGCTGACCGGCCTTTGAATAAAAGGGAGAGAATTTGGGAAAAGAAAACAGCAGTGTGAGCTAATTACCCGCGGTGAAAACTAATGTCCCTAAAAGTATACTGAAACTCTACCAAAATTTTGAAAAATAGGGGAATTTTGTGAATTTTAAAGAAAATAGGAAAAATAAATCTGTGTTTTGGGAAAAGAAAAAAAAGAAGTTGGGTTTATTTTCTTAAAAAAAAATCCCGAACAACGCCAGTTTGATTCTCACAGGGTGTGAGATACGTAGGCAACCCCCATCGAGTCCAACTTCATTTTTGCAAAAATAACACAAAAGAACAAAAATTTTACTTTAATTTGAAAATAATTAGGGTGATGCCATTCTTTTTAGAAATAGCCAAATGTCCCTAAAAGGGCGCCGGAAGGCTGTTTTGGCAAGAACAGCCACTTTTAATCACTTTTAAAGGTTTTGGCTAGCTAGCCGACACAGCCTTAAATCTTCGTCTTCGAAGTGCTGAAAGGCCGTATTGGCAAAGTCGGATATTTGTGTGAAAATTTTGGAAAAAAAGATGGTCATTTTTCTTGAGTCAAAACGAGTCGTAGTTTCCTTTTAATTAAAATCACTTTAATAAATATGCAGGATGAGCACAATTCAAAATAAACCTTTCTTAGTCCGTGAAGAGATCCCTTTGGAGTTACATATGTGGTGGCATGATTTGGGGGAAGATAGCAGAAAGGCTATGACAAAAGCATTGGGCAGTCTTATCGGGCTCTTGAAGGTTAAGCCAAGAAAAGACGTGATCGAGGCCTTGATACCATTCTGTGACCCGGCACATAATGTATTTCACTTTGCCGATTTTGAGTTAACTCCTACACTGGAAGAGATAACTGGTTATGCCGGTTTTGAAGGGAATCTTAGAAGTCAATACCCGGTGGCACCGAGAACAGTAACCCCTCATAAATTTCTGGACTTGTTAAGCATCAGTCGTGACATCCGAGACGGAAATTTGGCCAAAGGATTCTGTACCTTCTACTTTCTGTATCGACGTTACGGGAATACCCGTGGCTTCGAAAAGCTAGATATCGGTCTTACTCACGCGGGAAACCAAAACAAGTGGGAAACTCAGAGAGGATTAGCTTTTATAGCGGCGTTCCTGGGTATTTTGGTTTGCCCTAGAAAAGACGGGAACATAGAGTTGGGACTTGTCGGGATAGCCGACTTTATGATGAAAAAGGCAAATGGGACTATAGTGTCGTTGATCTTGGTGGAAATTTACCGAGCTCTGACCCTCTGTCGGGAAGGGGGAAAGTTCTTTGAAGGGTGCAATATGCTGTTACAATTATGGATGGAGGAACACCTTTGCCACCATCCTGGATACTTGACTTGTGGTATGACTGGCCTCGAGTGCATTGAAAAACAAGAAAAACGGATAGAGGGTTATGGGTTCCTGGATGGAATGGAAGCATGGCATGCTCATTTGAGATCTTTGACTGCAAATAAGATCGAATGGACATTCGGGTGAGGAATGCTTTCTGTTGTTAATGGGTCTTCGGAGTATCCAGCCTTATGCTCCGCACAGAGTACTACGTCAGTTAGGCCGATACCAGACCATCCCACACGATGAAGATTTGAGTTGGCAGGTCATTGAGCTAGAGCCAAAAGCTGCCTTCCCAGAAGAGAAAGTGCACCGGATCTGGCATCAGTGCAGATTCTTAGGGCCCAATACTCAAGTACGAGATCTATCCAGAGGCGAGGTAGAGCCTAGTTATACTGCTTGGTATGGTAAAAGGTCCCGGGTTCAACATGGGCCCGAAAGGCCCGCAAAAAGACCCCATGTCCAACAGTTCACCGATGGAGCACAAGTACAATAGGACTGGTTGGCCAAAGAAAATGAGTATAGGGCTACCATAAGCAAATTGGAAAAACAAGTCAGGGACTTTCAGTTTGAAAATAGCTTGCAGGCCACGGTGGATGAAGGAGAAAAGAAAAAGCTAGACATAGAAAATGAGGACCTTCGAGCCCAGATTCGGAAAATGAAAATAGGGCAGAAAACCTAGTCTGAAGTGCCAAAGATGAGAAACTCATAGCTAACTTGAGGTAGAAAGTGAGTGACTATAGTTTTGATTTGAACAAAGAAAAAGGTGAACTAGCCAAAGCTCGAAAATAGTTGGCTAAAAATGCAGATGAACGAGCACACCTGGTTAAGCAGTTGAAAGAAAAGTACGATGATGAGGTCGCGGGATTAAAGAAAAGGGCCATCGCCATAGAAAACAAAATGATCAAACAGGCAAAGTACTTCAAGGTTGAAAGAGAACATTATTATACGGTATTGGCACAATTAGAAATAGATCCGCAACAACTTCAAGAGAAAAATCAAGTGGCTGAGCAAACTTTGGGGGCCAGGGCCTAGCAGATTGGGTGTTTGTTACAAGAAAAAGGTGTCATAAGAGAGAGAATCAGAAATATCGCTGATTACATCATTATGAAGTGCCAAATATGTGAGGATATGACTCGCACTACCTTCTTCGCGGCAGTGATGACATTCGTTAAGCAGATAATGAATGACTTGGACCGACTTCAAAGGGATCTTGCATATAGGCCCGTGGAGAGACCAAATGATGTCCCGCGGGCACCAGGAGCATTGATGTATTCATGATTTTTCATTTGAGTCTGTATTTCCTTTTCCGCTAGAGTCTGTCAGTTGTGTTGAGTTTGTATTTTCTTTTGCTGGAGTCTATCAATTGTGTTCGAGTTTGTATTTTCTTTTGCCGGAGTATGATAGTTTGGTTTGGAGTCTGTATTTCATCTTTTCATCAACGTCTGTTAGTTTCTATTGGAATCTGTTAGTGTTGAGTCTTTGTAATCAAAGCGTTTTCTTTTTATGAAGTTGAAAATCCCAAAAATTGTTTTTTACTTCGTACTTATCTCCTAGAACTACGCTCGGTCTGATTCATGCGGGGTCATGATACGTAGGCAATCTCCATAGGATTCGACCATAACCAAATGAGGAAAAAAAGAGGAGAGGGAAAAACAAGAGAAAAAAAAGAAAGAAAGTAAGAGAAAAACAATGGCAAAACAAGAGGGAAATGAGAGGATAAAAACAAAGAAAAGCAAAGGCTATAATGGAAAAGGAGAAGAAAGAGAAGGAAGTTGCAAATGGAAAAGTCGGGATGATGCAAGCAGCCGATCAAATGCATAATAGAAACGATTAACTGCTTAGGTGCATTCATTCCCCAAAATATGGTTACCAATCTGTGTAAATCCTAATCGCTAACAAGGTTGTTGTTGATGTATTGAGTCCAGGCAGGTGGTTAGTTGATTGGCATTCTGGCAACTCACTGATACAACTCCCGATCAAAAGACAGGCTGAATATGCCCAACCAAGAACCGGAGACAAGTATTGTTGACCCGTCAAAAGAGGTGGAAGAACTGGATGTTAATGCAATGAAGGAAGAAATGTATAAGTTAAAGCAGCAGATGGCTGAAATGTACCAAGCCTGGGCAAAGGGGCATCCACCACCGGTTTATCCCGCCAACCCTGCTTATATCCCACCACCAGCCCAACCTCCGGAGCCTCCCATTGTGAACTCATCTCCAACCTTTCCCCTCTACCAACAATGCTATGGCGCCATTTCCCATACTTCTCAAGCTCCACCACCCAAACAAGTCCCATACCTGCCCCCACCAATTACACTTATTTTTGTGGCACCTCCACCTGCTACATTACACCGATCTTCCAGTGAACCTCTGTTCCAAACTCACTACAACCAGTACTATCCCCCTGAACCCACCTTCAAAGTTCCAGAACCATATTTTTACACCCCTCATCTTGATCTCCCGGTAGAGACCGAGAAGCCACCCAAAAATCCCGAGCATGAAGAGATGATCAGGAAGGTCAAAAGCTTAGAACAATCGTTCAGAGATATGAGGGGGTTGGGAGGTCAAGTAAGTGTTGCTTATAAAGATTTATGTCTGTTCTCAGATGTTCAGTTACCAGCAGGGTTCAAAATGCCCAAGTTTGATCTGTACGACGGGCATGGTGACCCAGTAGCACACTTAAGAGGATTTTGAAGCAAGATGAGAGGATCAGATGGAAGAGATGAATTGCTGATGGCATATTTCAGCCAAAGTTTGAGTGGATCGGCATTAGAATGGTATACCAGACAAGATCACAGCAGGTGGTACACATGGGACGATTTGGCCCAAGCCTTTGCCTGCCATTTTCAGTACAACCTCGAAATTATCCCAGACCATCTGTCATTGACAAAGATTGAGGAGAAGCCTGGTGAGAGCTTCAGGGAATATGGATTCCGTTTGAGAGAGCAAGAAGCGAGGGTTGACCCTCCGATGAAAGAAAGTGAGATGGTTGATTATTTCTTGTAGGCTTTGGAACCCACTTATTTTGGTCACTTGGTGTCAACAGTGGGCAAGTCCTTTAATGAAGTTGTAAAAATGGGAGGCATGGTTGAGGAGGGACTCAACCAACAAGATCATGAGTTATTGAGCAATCAAAGCAACCACCCAAGCCATTCAAAACGGTATTGGAGGTGTACTTGGGAAGAAGAAGAAAGATGATGTTGCTACAATTGAGTCGGGATCTTGGGTTGGATCTAGGAACCTTCCACGTTACTACAACCCGCCTCAACCCTACCACCAAACTTACCCCCACACTCCATATAGTCCACCACAACACTACTACCCACCGCCCGATCCCCATTTTTCCATCCATCATGCACAAACCTATACCCAACCTCCCGCTCACGCACAATGGCATGTGCCGGCTCCACCAAGTCCATACCTGGCTCCACAAAATGCCCATACACCCCAAAGAGCCTACAAAAACCCCCCTGGAACAGGTTTTCGGCCAAATCAAGCCTTTAAGAATGAGAGGTTGCAGAAGCAGAAGACTTTCACTCCATTGGGAGAATCATATGCTAGTCTATTCCACCGACTGAGACAGTTGTTTATGTTGAACCCGATCAAGGCTAAACTGCCCAATCCCCCTCCCAGAAATCTTGATCGCTTGGTGAGTTGTGAGTATTATTCAGGGACCCCGGGTCACGACACAGAGAAATGCTGGAAATTAAAATAGCTATTCAAAAACTCATTGATACTAATAGTATTGAGGTCCAAGCCCCGGAGGCGCCCAAAGTCAACCAGAACTCGTTGCTGGCCCATCATGAGACTTATATGATTGAGATAGTGCATAAGGGAGGGAAGCCTAAGAAGCCTTCGCAAACCGTCATGATGATTCGGGCTAGTGAAACCAAGCCATTTGAAAAGTCAACAAGTGAGAAGTTTGTGATCAAGTTGAACGGGGCAAATAATGAACCATCTGTGGAGGTCAAGAAGAGGTCCTCAAGTGACGTTGCAGGAAAACACGAAAGAGGGAAAGTGGTTGTGCCAGGAATGACGAACAAGCTTGTAGTAATTGTGAAGGGCTCCCGCACAGATCCTGTCATTATCAAACCAGTAACTCAATTACCCATAGTCAACAACAAGGCAGTCCCATGGAATTATGAACGAGTGACAGTGACTTACAAGGGGAAAGAGGTAAAATAAGAAGTGTGTGAGACTCATGGTTTGACTCGATCGGGGATATGCTTTGCCCCCGAAGAGTTGAGAAAAGCTAAGACCTCAAAAGATAATCCAGTGTTCATGAAGAAAGCGGTGACCGAGGAAGAAGCAGAAGAATTGGTGAGAAAGATGAAAGTACAGGACTATTCCATTATGGAGCAGTTAAGGAAGGCACCGGCTCAGATATCGCTCTTGTCATTATTGATCCATTCAGATGAGCACCATCGGGCTTTGATGAAGATCTTGAACGAAGCCCACGTTCCTGACAAAATCTCAGTAAACCACTTGGAAATGATAGCTAACAAGATATTTGAGGTAAACAGAGTCACTTTTTCTAAAGATGAGTTGCTCGTGGAGGGTACTGAGCGCAATAGAGCCCTCTATCTGACAGTGAATTGTAAAGATTCCGTGGTTACTCAGGTACTAGTTGATAATGGTTCAAGTGCAAATATTTGCCCTCTTTCCACTCTGAACAAGTTGAAGGTGGATGATGAAAGAATTCACAAGAACAGTATCTGCGTTTAGGGATTCGATGCTGGAGGGAAAGATTCAGTCTGGGAAATAGTGCTCGAGCTTACAATAGGGTCAGTTGAATTTACTATGGAATTCTAGGTACTCAATGTGGCTGTTTCTTACAATCTGCTATTAGGACGACCCTGGATTCATGCCGCTAGAGTTGTCCCGTCTACTCTGCATCAAATGGTCAAGTTTGAATGGGATCGATAGGAAATTGTTGTGTACAGAGAAGACAATTTGTGTGTTCCCAATAATGCCATTGTTCCGCTCATAGAGGTTGAAGACGACAAGGGACCATGGGTTTATCAGGTTTTTGACACGGTATCGGTAGAGAAAATTCCTGAAGGGAAGTGCGTGCCGACTCCAAGGGTAGCTGCTGCCTCAGTCATGGTAGCTGTTGAAATGTTGAAAAATGGTTTCGTACCGGGCAAAGGTTTGGGTGCATCTCTGCAAGGTATCGTACAGCCGGTGTCTTTTCCTAAAAACTTGGACACATTTGGTCTAGGGTTCAAGCCCACAGTAGCAGACGTGAGAAGAGCTAGAAAAATGAAACAGAGAGCATGGGCCCTTCCAAATCCAGTCCCGCGTCTTTCCCGATCATTTGTCAGGCTTGGTACCAGAAAGCGCCCAGTGACGACGGTTCCTAGTTTGGTGGTTGATGTGGATGGAGATTTGAAGGAAAGGTTCGAGAGGATATTCGCCGATGTGAATGTGATGGAAGATGGAGAGGGTTCTAGCAAGGCGGATGTGCAATTTGTTGGACCCAGTGCGAAGATTAGCAATTGGGAAGCTACTTCTCTCCCCACCAGGAGGGAGTTTTGGTAGTTTGCTTTGATTTTCTTTCAATTTATCTGGATTATTCCAAGGTTGTAATTCAGATGCTATGTTCCGTCCATTTGGATGTATAAACCCCGTTATCTTTAATTTCAATGAAATGCAATTTCTCTTTTCCTCTCTTCCTGATAGTTTTATTTTTGTTTTCCTTTCTTTCCTATATAGTTCTTTTTATGATGGCTTCAATGATATGACATACATGCGGAATCTCCAGCCCAGTCTTAAAAGCCAATCTAATTCTGAAATTGTAATTCAAGAAATAGAGTGTGATGTTGAATCGGAATATGATGAAGATGAAGCCTTGAAGAGATTAGTAAAGAATTAAGCCATTTTGAAGAAAAACCCAAGCCTAACCTGAGTGATATAGAAGCAATCAATTTAGGGACCAAGATAATGTCCGGAAAACTAAAATAAGTGTCCATCTTGAACCACAACTCAGAGAAGAGATAATTAAAACACTGTTCGAGTATAAAGATGTTTTTGCATGGTCCTATGACGACATGCCAGGTCTAAACACTGGCTTGGTGGTTCACAATTGCCCACTGATCCGGCATTCCCCCTTGTTAAGCAGAAGCTGAGGAAATTTAAAACTGATATGAGTGTGAAAATTAAGGAAGAGGTCACCAAACAGTTTAGGGCCAAGGTTATTCGGGTCACTCGGTATCCCACTTGGTTAGCCAATGTTGTGCCTGTGCCGAAGAAGGATGACAAGACCAGGGTGTGTGTTGATTATCGAGACCTCAACAAGGCGAGTCCCAAGGATAACTTCCCACTGTCGAACATCCATATGTTGATCGATAATTGTGCCAAACATGAGATTGGTTCTTTTGTGGATTGTTATGTGGGCTACCACCAGATTTTAATGGATGAAGAAGACGCAGAAAAGACGGTATTCATCATGCCTTGGGGAACGTACCATTATCGGGTCATGCCATTTGTTTTGAAAAATGTTGGGGCAACCTACATGAGGGCAATGACGACTATATTCCACGACATGATACACTGGGAGATAGAGGTTTATGTGGATGATGTGATTGTAAAGTCTAGAAAGCAGTCTGACTATGTCAGAGATTTGAGAAAGTTCTTCTAAAGGCTTCACAGGTACAATCTCAAGCTCAATCCTATAAAATGCGCGTTTGGTGTTCCGTCTGGAAAGTTTCTGGGATTCATAGTCAGCCGACGAGGTATTGAATTAGACCCATCAAAAATCAAAGCCATTCAGGAATTGCCGCCTCCAAAGAACAAGACAGAGGTGATGAGCCTGTTGGGAAGATTGAATTATATCAGCCGGTTTATTACTCAACTCACGACAACTTGTGAGCTTATCTTCAAATTGTTAAAGAAAGATGATGCAGTCAAGTGGACAGATGAATGTCAGGAAGCATTTGATAAGATAAAGGGGTACTAGTCAAACCCACTTGTGTTAGTCCCGCCAGAACCAGGGAGACCTTTGATTCTGTATTTGACAGTCTTGGACAATTCATTTGGATGCGTGTTGGGATAGCATGACATCACTGGCAGGAAGGAGCAGGCCATATATTATCTCAGCAAGAAGTTCACATCTTACGAGGTAAAGTATACTCAGCTTGAGAGGATGTGTTGTGCCCTAACTTGGGTAGCCTAGAAGCTGAAACATTTTTTGTCATCTTATACTACTTACCTCATCTCTCGCTTGGATCCGATGAAGTATATCTTCCAGAAGCCCATGCCCACGGGAAGGCTCGCAAAGTGGAAGATCTTGCTCACAGAATTTGACATTATCTACGTGACTAGGACTGCAATGAAAGCACAAGCATTGGCCGACCATTTGGCTGAGAATCCTGTGGATGAAGAATACGAACCTTTGAAGACTTACTTCCTTGATGAAGAGGTAATTCACATTGATGAGTCGGAACAGATTGAAAGGCCAGGATGGAAGCATTTCTTTGATGGTGCTGCTAACATGAAAGGCGTTGGAATAGGAGCGGTACTTGTTTCTGAAACAGGGCATCATTACCCTGTTACAACACCACTTTGGTTCTACTGTACTAACAACATAGCGGAATACAATGCATACATTTTGGTTTTGAGGATGGTTGTGGACATGGGTGTCCAGGAAGTCATGGTCTTGGGTGACTCGGACCTTTTGGTACACCAGATTCAGGGAGAATGGGAAACACGGGATTTAAAACTCATACTGTAACCGTCAATGCTTGCATGATCTTTGCCAACAGTTTCAATCAATAGAGTTCAGGCATATTCCTAGGATCCACAATGAGGTCGTCGATGCTTTGGCTACTCTGGCGTCAATGTTACATCATCCAAATAAGGCTTATGTAGACCCGTTGCATATTTAGGTTCGCGATCAGCATACTTATTGCAACGTGGTGGAAGAAGAACTCGATGGCGAACCTTGGTTTCATAATATCAAGGAATACATCCGAAGGGGAGTATATCCAGTACAAGCCACATGTGATCAAAAGAGAACAATTCATCGTTTGGCAAGTGGATTTTTTGGCAAGTGGATTTTTCTTCAATGTAGGAGTTTTGTACAAAAGAACTCTAGACCTTGGGTTATTAAGATGTGTGGATGCCAGACAGGCCGCAGCTATCATGACCGAAGTACATTCTGGAGGAGTATATCCAGTACAAGCCACAGGTGATCAAAAGAGAACAATTCGTCGCTTGGCAAGTGGATTTTTCTTCAGTTCAGGAGTTTTGTACAAAAGAACTCTAGATCTTGGGTTATTAAGATGTGTAGATGCCAGACAGGCCGCAGCTATCATGACCGAAGTACATTCTGGAGTTTGTGGACCGCACATGAGTGGGTATGTGCTGGCAAAGAAGATTCTTCGGGCAAGTTATTATTGGCTCACTATGGAACGAGATTGTATCAGTTTCGTGCGTAAATGTCATCAATGACAAGTGCATGGAGATTTGATTCATTCTCCACCATCTGAATTACATACAATATCTGCACCATGGCCTTTTGTTGCTTGGGGAATGGATGTCATTGGACCAATCGAGCCAGCAGCGTCCAACGGGCATAGGTTTATTCTGGTGGCCATCGATTATTTCACCAAGTAGGTAGAGGCTAAAACAATCAAGTCTGTAACCAAGAAGGCGGTGGTTGATTTTGTGTATTCAAATATCATTTGCCGGTTTGGGATACCGAAGGTGATCATTACAGACAATGGGGCTAATCTCAATAGTCATCTGATGAAAGAGGTATGCCAGCAATTCAAGATTACACATCGCAATTCTAACTCATACCTCCCTTAGGCAAACGGAGTAGTTGAGGCGGCCAACAAGAATATAAAGAAGATACTTCGAAAAATGGTGGAAGGTTCTAGGAGCGGCATGAAAAGCAGTTGTTTGCATTACTAGGTTATCGCACTATTGTCCGTACTTCAGTAAGGGCGACTCCTTATTCGTTGGTGTATGGCACTGAAGTAGTGATACCCGCAGAAGTGGAAATTTCATCCCTTCTAATTGTCGGGGAGGCTGAGATCGATGATAATGAGTGGGTCAAAACCTGCTTAGAACAATTGAATTTGATTGATGAGAAGAGACTGGCAGTAGTGTGTCATGGCCAGTTGTATCAACAGAGAATGGCAAGAGCATACAACAAGAAGGTGCGTCCACAAAAGTTTGAAGTGGGGCAGTTAGTAGTGAAACGCATTCTTCTTTATCAAGTTGAAGCAAAAGGAAAATTTGCCCCAAATTGGCAGGGGTCGTTCGTTGTGACTAGAGTGTTGTCCAATGGTGCATTGTATTTGACAGATGTAGAAGGCAAATGTGCAGAAATGGCTATCAATTCTGATGCAATCAAGAGATATTATGTATGATTTCTTTCTTTGATTGTACTAGTTTGTATTTGGCATGTCTCGAATATTGAAATGACGAAGGCATTTTGTTCTGCTATCTAAACACTTTATCTCTCGTTACCCCTTTAAGCCTCATTTATTTTCTTTCATACCCTTCCTTCGGAATTAATAGCAAATATCGGAAACACAAGCATAAAGATAAGTAAAGGAAGGAGAGAAAAAGAGAAAGGAAAAAGAAAAGAGAAAGGAAGAATGAAAAGAGAAAGAAAAGAATGCAAAGAAAAAGAAAGAAAAAAAAAGGAAAAAAAAAACACAACAAAAGGAAAAACAAAAGAGGAAAAGAAGAGAAAGAAAAAGAAAAGAAAAATCACAACAAACAAAGTAATTCTTATGTCATGAACTACGTTCGACCTGATTCCTTTTAAGGATACGTAGGCAGCCTCATGGTTAGGTCCTAGCAAAGTAAAAATCCAAAAGTCCCCAAACAAGAAACTGGGGTAGAAGTTGTGTTTGTTATCAGAAATTTGATTGCGAAGGTTGTAAATTTGAACCCAATCAAATTGTTTTGAGCTTTTTATACCCTTCCTTTATAAACCCATCCGAAAGCCACATTACGGTCCAAAGAAAGACCTTCCGATCAGTCTTTGGGAAATGCCAAGTCAAGCAGGTAGCGGTGATTTACATCAGGGGAAACACTCTGGTCCAAAGAGGGAAAATAAGTAAAAAATGAGAGAGTCTTATTGGTGAAAACCCTCACGAGCACCGTAAGGCGACAGAAGCTGAGAGAAATCAAAATGAGAGAGTCTTATGGGTGAAAACCCTCACAGGTACCGTAAGGCGAAAGTGAGTTGAGAGACGAACGGATGAGAGAGGTCTGCTGGTGGAAACCCTCCAAGGCACCGCAGGATGAACAATGTCAGGATTTGGGTGAAGAAATCAGGTTATGGAAATTCCGAGGAAACAAAGTATGGCAATTGAAAATTGATTGGTTGAACAGATTGGGCCGATTAATCCAAAATACATGTCATGATCATTGGTGCCAGCTGTTCCACTAAGATAAGTCTCGCTTCTTTTTCTCTTCATAGTCTTCCAGTTTTGGATTTCTTTATCTTTAACTCTGAAAGTCATTGCATTTCATTTCTTTTGGGTTTATTTCTTTAAGATGTTCCCCAATGTCAGTTATATTTAAGCAAATAAGAAGGAGTTTCAAAGTTCACTACCAACTTCCAAAATTGCAAAGTACAGTGTGGTCAGAGCATACTAAGGATAACATGATGTAAAGGGGGGTACAAGGAATCACCGGAAATTTCATCGGGGGAATGATTTGGTGATGTCATGGAAATGCAAAGGTTCAGTTAAAGGGGTCAGAGGTGTGAAACAACGGTTTGGGTATAGAACACTCGGGTCATCCAAAGGTCAGGGGTTTGAAAGTCAGTAAGAAAGTCAGACGGTTCAGGGCCAGTGCGGAGAAGACAGTCAAAACAAAACAATGCAGTGGAAGGATCTTCAGCACGAATGCCATCAACTAACCACCATTTTAAACTGACAAAATGTCCTTTGATTAAAATAGGGGTAGAAAAGTTTGTTTGTTTCGGAGGAACTCTCCGCAAGGAAAGGCAGGCATCAAATAGGTTTGACAGTAAGTTTCAGGACCCTCCTGAAAAATGGGACCTAGTTTAAAGTTCAAAACAATCATGAGTCACATAATTTAGCACAAATGTATCCCCAGAGGAATATAAGTTGGTCTGCATGTTTATAATAGGATTCAATTAGGAGTTTTCAGGACCCTCCTGAATAATGGGACCTAGTTTAAAATTTTCCATTGGATCACAAGATGTAGCATAAAATCCTGTCATAAGGTAGTATAATTCAGTCATAAAAGTGTCATTTTAGGACAAGACTTGATTTTGATTTTCAGAGCCTTCCTGGATAATAGGATGTAGTTTAAAACCCTCTTAGATAGTATGACTTAGCGGAAGCAATACCTTTAGAAGATATAGCTTAGATCTATAATTGTCAGTTGGCAGGACCTCCCTCGATAATAGGACTTAGCTTTCAAATTCTTAGTAATAATTGGTAGAATGATTCAGTTTGACATTCACCCATGTGCCCAGCTACCAAACTGGGGCAGAAAGTTTTCTTTGTTTTATCTGTTTTGTCTATTTTGAAATCAAGAGCCCGCCTGGAGAGCAGGGAATACTTTCAAGCACAACAATTAGGAGCCCTCCTGGAGAACAAGGGAGTACAATTTAAGTTTAACCTTCAAATATCTGTTTTGTCTATTTTGAAATTAGGAGCCCGCCTGGAGAGTAGGGAATACATTTCAAGACAACAGTCAGGAGCCCGCCTAGAGAGTAGGGAATACATTTCAAGTCAGCAGTCAGGATCCCGCCTGGAGAACAAGGGAGTACAATTCAAATTTTATCTTTCAAGTTGTTATTGATAGTTGGTAATGTGATCCGTTTTACACTTACATATGTTCTCAGATACCCAAACTGGGGCAGAAAATTTCCTCTATTTTTGTCATTTCGTTGAAGTCAGGAGCCCGCCTGGAAAGCAGGGAATACATTCAAGCGCAGCAGTCAGGAGCCTGCCTGGAAAATAAGGGAGTACAATTTAAGTTTCAGCTTTCAAATTCTTTGTTTTGTCTATTTTGAGTCAGGAGCCCGCCTGGAGAGCAGGGAATACTTTCAAGTTGATATCAGGAGCCCGTCTGGAGAGCAAGGAATACTTTCAAGTTAAAGTCAGGAGCCTGCTGGGGAGCAAGGAATACTTTCAAGTTGAAGTCAGGAGCCCGCCTGGAAAGCAGGGAATACTTTCAAGTTTAGTAGTCAGGAACCCGCCTGGAGAACAAGGGACTACAATTTAAGTTTTGGTTTTCAAAATTCTTTGATATTCGGCAATGTGATTCGTTTACACTTACACATGGGCCCACATACCCAAACTGGGGCAGAAAATTTTCTTTATTTTTGTCTATTTTGCTGAAGTCAGGAGCTCGCCTGGATAGCATGGGAATACATTCACGTTTCAAAGTCAGGAGCCCGCTTGGATAGCATGGGAATACATTCACGTTTTGGAGTCAGGAGTCTGCCTGGAGACATGGGAATACATATCAAGTTCAGCAGTCAGGCACCCACCTGAAGAAGGGAAAAACATCTCAGCTTACAATTCAAGGTGGCACAAATGGATGTCATCGAGAGAATAGAGGACAACAAGGCTACAAGAAACACAAAAGCAAGTTTGAAGATCTAGATAGGATTTTGTAAAGCGTAGATCATAGTCTAGTCTAGCTTCTTTTATTTTTGACATGGTGTAATAAGGGGGTTCAGTAAGCAGTAGCAGCAGCAACAACAACAGTGAAATCATAGCTTCATGGTAGTCCCAGCTACCAAACATTCCCGAACTACACTGACCTGATTCCTTTTTAGCCAAGGATATGTAGGCAACCTCGTAAACTGGGTGCGGTCAAATCTTTCAAATATGCTTCCCACGGAGTATTCAGACGGGAAAAAATCGCTCGTATCCGCTCACTTCATCTTTGCACAAAAACTCTTCGTGTTTCCGAGCAAAGAGGGGCAACTGTGAGCACGTGATTTTTGCCCAATATGAATTACTCCCATAAATTCAAAACAAAATAATTTCTTTTAGTATTTGCAATTTTGTTGATTTTCGTGGCATTTTCTATTAATTGTTTGCATCTTCTTTGTGCATTTTAGTTAATGAAAAATACAAAAATATGTTGCATTTGCATTTGGATTTAATATTTTCATTTTTGAGTTAATTAGTAATTTAGTGTTTTATAAGATATAAAAATCACAAAAATAGCTCATTTTGCATTTTTAACTCTTTAGTTTTGAATTTTATATTTTCTTTGAACTTAGGATTTAATTAATTATTGTAAATACTAGGGTGATTGATTAATCTAATTGGGTAGGATAATTTAGGTTTTATTTTTAATTTGAAAAGAAAAAAGAAATGGATTTGAAATTGGAAAAGAAAAGAAGGGAAATAAGAAGAAATTGGATTTTTTGGGCTTTCCCATCAAATTTCTTCTAGGCCCAAACAATTACACCTAATACCCGGTCAAATTGCCCCCACCCCCGGCCCAGATCCGGGTCCAACCCGGTCCAAACCCCCCAGTACCATACGACGTCGTTTCGAGTTAGTAGGTTTAAAATGATTTGAGCATTTAATCTTAGCTCATCCAACAGTAGAGATGGCTTCTTGTACACTGATTAACTATGTCCAAAAGTTCTGAGATTAACTCAGAACAACCCCCCCCCCTTCCCTTGTGTTCATCACCCTCGTCTCTCATCTCCTTAGAACCCTAGCCCACCGCCCAGTATTCCACTGCCTCAGCCCGGCGGCGATGCCATAGACCACTCCAATCCTCACCAAACTAACACCACAACACATCCACAACCTCCCCATCCCAAATATCCAACCCTTTACCCTCGAATCAACCCCAAACTCTTCAAATCTGGAGGCCGAGTCTGACCCTTAGAAGATTCAAAGTCATATTTTAGTCAAGTCTGGTAACATGCAAAATCATGGAGTGCAATGCTTTCAAACTTTGAGGTTTGGACTCAACGAAACTGATGTCGTTCAGTTGTTCTTGACAAAGAACAAAGGATCGACATAAGTTTGGTTGAGTCCGTTGTCCCCGTCTGGTTTCGATGGTTCGATTTGGTAAGTTCATATGCTCTCCTTGTACTTTTCTTTCTCTTACAGTTTCATTATCCTCTTACACCCCCCCCCCTTTCTTTAATTTGGTTAAAATTCATTTAGAATTTATGAGTTCAAGTTGTGTTCCGTCCTATGTTTTGTTTTCCGTTTCTTCTTTCTCTCCCTCTTTTTTGGTAAGTTCTGGGTTTCTTCTCTTGGGAATTCTGGGTCAGTTCTTAATTTGGGGATCCCTGTCTGTTTCTAATTGGTTTCTGAAAAATCGAAAGCCTAAGTAGGATCTTATTTGGGTCTGCAGACCCATACCAATTTGGTTGGGCCAATTTGGCCCACATTTGGTCTCGTTCTAGTTTTTGAAAGGTAATTAACCAGGGTTTGATGGGTATTCCAGGCAATCAGCATAGGGAATCTTGTTGTATGACCTTGGGACCTATTTGATTTCTGGAAAATTAAGCTAGGGACACTTAAGCAAAAAACAAAATTCGTAAGGGGGCAAAGTGCAAGCTGAGGCTGCCCTACTTTCTTGCCTATAAAGGCATCATTTCTTGCCTTTCAAGGCAGACCCAAGAGATTAGAGAGCTAAAATTCAGAAAAAGGGAAAACGGCTAAAAATTAGAGTAAACTTACTGTTTCATCGAAATTAGCTCTGTAATTCCTTCAGTTTTTAAATCCTGAAAAGAGTTTCTGATTGATATAGTCTTAAAATGGACTAAGATTGGGTGTTTGAGGTTTAATTTTGAAGTTGTTTTGGGTATTGTTCGAGTAGGATTGTCTTCTATTTATTTTCAAGTTCATCTTGGTTGAGCTGGTGTTGCTGGTATTGGCCTGCTACTGTTCTGTTGTTGATTCTCCATTTTTCTACTTTTCTTTTCAAATTCTAGGTACAAGTTCTAAACCCTTCATGATGTAAGGCTTGATTCAAGGATGAAATGGAAGAACCATCGTGCTTTAGTTCTTTGTTTCTTTGCTTGAATATTCCCTCATTTATTCATAGTATAGTCCTAGTTAAATTCCATTTATGTAATTGAATTCCCATGTTGTAATTAGTTGTAAACTGTAGAGACTATGATATATTTGGATCTTGCTATTTATTTATCTTTAGTATTATAGGTCAATTTTGCAATCCTTATTATCTGTATGTAGAAGTTATTAGGAAATTGTTAGGTTCCATTACTGTCAGCATGTGTAAGCTTGACATTCATATAGCAATTTGGTCGAACTTTAATAATTGAGCTATGTTGTTCACAAAGTATGGAAATCATCAGTGGTTTGATTTATAAGGGTATTGTTTCCGGTCAAGTGTCTTCAAGGTTGCTTCATGTTTAAATGTTAGTTTAGGTTTAAAAGTTTGAAATATTATGTGAGCATGAAAGTGACTAATGCGTGTTTGGTACAAGTATTAACCCTGTGGTGAATGGATGCTTCAGTAGTCAGTTGCCATTGCTTCAGTTTTTGTGGTCATTCGATTCGAGTTTGGAAATCTGCAAATTTTTAAAGTTCAGTCATTCATGCGGTTTTCTTTAGTTTGAAAACTTTCCTCCTGCGGCTGTTTGGACTTGATCCTCTGATCTCTTCCTCATTCGACTTGGGCATGCTTTTGTTCGAATTGGGCCTGTCTCAAGCCCAATATCAATTCCGGCATGGCATGCTAAGTCCTGACCGTCTTCAGCTATTGGGGGGTCTCTATCTTGTACGCACCTTATATGGACTGGGCTCCTTTGGGCTTATGAATTGAAATAGTAACTGGTCCACTAATGATTAAATATAGTAGGCTTTGGACTTTTCTACAAATAGATATTAGGATTTCAATAAGGTGTTTTAGATTACTGTAAGATTTTTCATTTCTTTAATCAAGTTCAAATAAATTGAGGCGTTCCATTTAGCGAATTTACCATGGCCCTCACAAAGCTGCAAATGCATAGTTGCTTTAGGCGCGTATTTTAATAATATTACCTTCCTAAACTCGGGTGTGCATTTCATGTGACCCAACTCCAAATCTTAACAATGTTAAATAAAATGTGTCTCGGACTGCGGGTGCATTTCATGTGGCGTGGTCCAAAGACGTGTTTTAGATGATGTCGAAATCTTCTTTAAAATAATTAAAAGCGGTTTTAATGTTAAAATGCACATAGGTTTAAAAATGTCTTAAATCAGATAATTAAGCCGAATATAACAGTTGAGCGACCGTGCTAGAACCACGGAACTCGAGAATGCTTAACACCTTCTCCAGGGTTAATTATTTATATTTGGGACTATGGGTTGGGATTCTGGATGATCCCCGCGCACTGATAGTTGGACTACGGGATGGGATCTGGGGTGATCCTTCAGATATATATGATGGACTATAGGACGGTATCCCGAAAATCCACTGGATAGATGTAATTAGGATTACAGGACGGTATCCTAGAAGGTACCCCGGTTGTTATCTCTGTGTTGAGTTGTATTTCCTTTCTATGATTATTTTGTCTTTGATCTAGTTGGTGTTTTTCTTTCCATTCTATGTTATTTCTTACTGTTCACTTAATTATTTTGTCTTATTCTACACTATTATACCTTATATTTTATTTAATCTCAGTAGAGCCCTGACCTTCCTCGTCACTACCCGACCGAGGTTAGGCTTTGCACTTACTGAGTACCGCTGTGGTGTACTCATGCCCTTTCTGTGCATGTTTTTCATGTGCAGATCCAGGTACTACGACTCAGTCCTATCACCCTTGAGGCGAGGCGACTGTTCTGGAGACTTCGAGGTATATCTTCTGCGTTCGTAGACCAAGGAGTCCCTTTCCATTCTATCTTGTAGTTATAGCCCTTCTATTTTCTTTTGTTGGTGTAGACTTTCCGGAGTTAGATCATTTTTATTATATTTGTAGCATATGATTCATGGGTTTCCGAGTTTTGGGGAAGTGTATTCGTTTTATGATTTAATATTGTGTATGCCGAGTGGCACTTTTAAACGTTGTTTTATTACTCTATTTCTATTTTAAATTTTTTCCTTCCGCAAATTTGGTTTATCTTCCGCATCTTAGGCTTACCTAGTCGTAGAGACTAGGTGCCGTCACGATGGTTCATGGAGGGTGAACCGGGGTCATAAAAAGTTGGTATTAGAGTTCTAGGTTCATAGGAGTCATGAATCACAAGCCGGTTTATTAGAGTCTCGCTGATCGGTATGGAGATGTATGTACTTATCCACAAGAGGCTATGTAACCATTAGGAAAATTCCACATCATTTGATTTCCCTGTTGTACGATATTTTTGACATCACGAATCCTAAACTTCTTTCTTCTATTCTCTCATAGATGGTGAGGACACGTGCTACCAGGGATGATCAGACTTATGCGCCCCCTGCGAGAGCCGTCAGAGGTCGGGGATGGGGTAGAGGCCGAGAACGCACATGCGGTGCAGCCAGTGCACCCGCATGAGTTGCCACCAAGGAGCCACTAGCAATTCCAGCCAGAGCCCAGGCATGAGATGCGCCTACTGCTACTACTGGTCCGGAACTTCAAGAGACATTAGCACAGTTCCTTAGCATGTTTGGTACATTAGTTCGGGCGGGGTTAATTCAGGTTGTACCAACTACTTCACAAACCCCCACTACAGAGCAACGAGTACTCATTGGTCGGGTGGGTCCAGGAGAGAGAGGACAAATGAGGTCAGGAGAGAGAGTATAGGGAAGTGAGGAGACCTCGTAGATTGGAGAGACCCACTGGTCCTTATTTTGCAGGAAGATTCTTGTAGAGGTTTTGTGGGTCAGCCAACTCAGTTTGCATCTCAGATTTCACATAGTGTTTCAGTGTTCAGTGGTCTCAAAGTACCCGTACCACACAGTTTCCACTACCACATCTGCCACGAGGTTGTTTTGAGTGTGGTGACATACGCCATGTGGTGAGGAATTGCCCTAGACCTGGGAGGAGTGCACCTCTATAGACTTCTCATTCATAGAATGCCCTGCAGAGTTTTCAAGCTATGATTACAGCTCTAGTTGCTACCCCACTGGCTCAGCCAGCTAGAGGCGGAGGTAAAAAAGGTAGAGGTTGCCTAAGAGGGGGAAGTACAAGCTAGATACTATGCCCTTCTTACCCATACCGAGGCTGTTGCGTCAGATTCTATCATCACATGTATTATACTGGTTTGTCACAAAGATGCATCGGTTCTATTCGATCCAGGATCCACTTATTCTTATGTATCTTCTTCTTTTGCTCTGCATTTGGGTGTATCTAGGGATTCTTTGAGTTCCCCTATTTATGTTTTTACTCTTGTGGGAGATTCTCTTGTTGTGGACTGCATTTATCGGTCGTGTTTGGCTGCTTTTGGTAGTTTTGAGATTATAGCCAATTTATTATTGCTCAACATGGTTAATTTTGATATTATCTTGGGCATGGACTGGTTGTCTCTCCATTATGCTATTCTTGATTGTCACGCCAAAACCGTGATGCCGGCTATGCCAAGTGTACCACGTGTTGAGTGGAGGGGTGCCTTAGATCACACTCCTAGTAGAGTTATTTCTTTCCTTAAGGCTCAGCGTATGGTTGAGAAGGGGTGTGACGCATATCTAGCTTATGTGAGAGATGTTGGTATTGATACCCTTTTAGTTGATTCAGTTCCAGTAGTACGGGATTTTTCTGATGTGTTTCCAGCTGACTTTCCGGGTATGCCGCCCGATAGAGACATTGATTTTGGCATTGATCTATTGCCGGGCACTCAGCCCATTTCTATTCCTCCATATCGTGTGGCTCCTCCTAAGTTAAAGGAGTTGAAGGATCAATTATAGGAATTGCTTGATAAGGGTTTTATTTGGCCCAGTGTATCACCTTGGGGTGCTCCTGTCTTGTTTGTGAAGAAAGAGGATGGTTCTATGCGTATGTGTATTGATTATCACCAGTTGAACATAGTTACAGTGAAGAACCGTTATCCTTTGCCTCATATTGATGATCTGTTTGACCAGCTTCAAGGTGCACAAGTGTTTTCTAAGATTGACTTGCGCTCAGGTTACCATCAGTTGAAGATCCGGGCGCCAGATATCCCGAAGACAACTTTCAGGACTTGGAATGGTCATTACGAGTTCCTTGTTATGTCATTTGGGAGGACCAATGTCCCAGCAGCCTTTATGCATTTGATGCACAATGTGTTCCGGCCGTATCCTGACTCGTTTGTTATTGTCTTTACTGATGATATTCTGGTGTATTCCCGGAATTGGGAAGATTATGAGCAGCACCTGAGGACTGTGCTTCAGACCTTGAGGGAAAAGAAGTTATATGCTAAGTTCACGAAATGTGAGTTTTGGTTGGATATGTGGCATTCTTAGGCCACGTGGGGTCGAGTGAGAGTATTTATGCGGAGCCGAAAAAGGTAGAGGCAGTGTAGAGTTGGCCCAGACCATCCTTAGGTACATAGATCTACAATATTCTTGGCTTGATAGGTTACTACCGTTGTTTTGTGGAGGGATTTTCATCGATTGCATCCCCTATGAATAGACTAACCCAAAAGGGTGCTTCGTTCCACTAGACGAAAAAGTGTGAGCCGAGCTTTCAAAAGCTTAAGACAACTTTGACTACAACCCCAATTTTGATATTGCCTACAGGTTTGGGGTCTTACACTATCTATTGTGATGCTTCGAGGATTGTCCATGGAGCGTTTTTGATGCAGGCGCATCCGGACAGTTGAAGGTACATGAGAAGAATTACCTTGTCCATGATCTAGAGTTAGTTGCTATTATTCACACCCTAAAAATCTGGAGTCATTATTTGTATGGTGTCCCCTGTGAAATTTATACAGATCATCGGAGCTTGCAGCACCTGTTCAAGCAAAAGGATCTTAATTTGCACCATAGGAGGTGGTTGGAGTTGCTGAAAGACTATGATATCACTATTTTGTATCACCCGGGCAAAGCCAATGTGGTGACCGATGCCTTGAGTCGTCGGGCAGAGAGTTTGGGGAGTTTGTCTTATTTACTAGCATCGGAGAGACCAATAGTGATGGATGTTCAGGCCTTAGCCAGCCAGTTTGTGAGATTGGATCTTTCGAAGCCTAGTCAGGTTCTAGCTTGCGTGGTTTCTAGGTCTTCTTTATTTGATCGTATTAGGGAGCGTTAGTATGATGACCCTCATTTTCTTGTCCTCAACGACAAGGTCTAGCACGGTGATGCCAAAGATGTGACTATTGGTGATCATGGTGTATTGATGATACAGGGTAGGATTTGTGTACCCAATGTTGATGGGCTTCGGGAGTTGATTCTAGAGGAGGCCCACAGTTTGCGGTATTCCATTCATTCGGGTGTCGTGAAGATGTATCAGGATTTGAGGCAACACTATTGGTGGAGGTAGATGAAGAAGGACATAGTTGGATTTGTAGCTCGGTGCCTCAACTGTCAGCAGGTGAAGTACGAGCACCAGAGACCGGGTGGGTTGCTTTAGCAGATAGAGATTTTAGAGTGGAAGTGGGATCGGATCACCATGGACTTTGTAGAGGGGTTCCCACGAACTTTTAGAAAATTTGATACTATTTGGGTGATTGTGACTCGGCTGACCAAGTTCGCGCACTTCATTCGTGCGTGTACTACCTATTCTTCGGAGCACCTAGCAGAGATTTATATCCGGGAGATTTTTCGTCCGCATGGTATTCTAGTGTCCATCATTTCAGATAGAGGTACTCATTTCACATCGCGGTTTTGGAGGGCCTTTCAACATGAGTTGGTTACTCGAGTGGAGTTGAGTACAACATTTCACCCTGAGACAGACGGGCAGTCCGAGCGCACTATTCAGATTCTTGAGGATATTCTCCGTACGTGTGAGATTGAGTTTGGAGGGTCTTGGGATCAGTTCTTGCCATTGGCGGAGTTTACTTAAAACAACAACTATCAGTCCAGCATTCAAATGGCACCGTATGAGGCCTTATATGGAAGGAGGTGTAGGTCCTCGGTGAGTTGGTTTGGGCCAGGTGAGGCCAGATTATTGGGCACAGACTTGGTACAGGATGCTTTGGAGAAGGTTAAGGTGATTTAGGATAGACTCCGTATAACCTAGTCCAGACAGAAGAGCTACACGAACCGGAAGGTTTGTGATGTTTTCTATATGGTTGGAGAGCGGGTTCTGCTTCGGGTTTCGCCTATGAAAGGGCGTTATGAGATTTGGGAAGAAAGGAAAGTTGAGTCTGAGGTTTATTGATCCTTTTGAGATATTGCGGAGTGTTGGGGAGGTTGCTTATATTCTTGCCTTACCTCCCAGCTTGGCAGGAGTTCATCTGGTATTTCATATTTCGATGCTCCGGATGTATCACGGTGATCCATCGCATGTGTTAGATTTTAGTTCAGTCCAGTTGGAAAAGAATCTATCTTATGTTGAGGAGCCGGTGAAAATATTGGACAGGCAGGTTAGAAATCTGAGGTCGAAGAACATTGCATCAACAAAGGTTTAGTGGCGGGGTTAGTCGGTCGAAGAGGCGACCTGGGAGACCAAGTAGGATATGCGCAGCCGCTACCCTCATCTTTTCACTACTTCATGTATGTCTCTATGCTTGTTCGAGGGCTAACGAATGTTAAGTGTAGGAGGATGTGACGACCCGGCCGGTCATCTTAAGAATTAGCGCTCTGATCCCCTAATATCTGTTTCCCCATGTTTAATTCTGCTATTTTGATTTGATGGGATGTTCGGTTTTGAGTTTCGGAGAGTTTTGGGACACTTAGTCCCTAAATGAGAGCTTAAGTGTTAGAAATTTGACCATAGTCGGGACATTGTGAAGACGGCCTCAGGATGGAATTCGATGGTTCTGTTAGCTCCGTTGGGTGAATTCGGGCTTAGGGGCGTGTTCATATTGTGTTTTGGAGGTTCGTAGCTAATTTAGGCTTGAAATTCCGAAAGGTCGAATTATGAATTTTCCGGTTCGATAGTGAGATTTTGGTCCGAGGGTCGGAATTCCATTCCAAAAGTTGGAGTAGCTCTATAGTGTTCAATGTGACGTGTGTGCAAAATTTCAGGTCATTCGGACGAGTTTTAATAGACTTTTTGATCGAAAGCGTATTTTTAGAGTTTCGGAGTTCTTAGGCTTGAATTCGTGATTGATTCGTCATTTTGATGTTGTTTTAGGTGTTTTAAGAATTGGTAAAAGTTTGGACATGGGAATTGAACTTGTTTGTGCTTTTGGTTGAGGTCCCGGGGGCCTTGGGATGATTTCGGATGGTTAACGGGAAGTTGGAAAGTTGGAAATTGCAGCTGAAGTCTTTGGGCTGCTGTCATAAACGCATCTGTAGTTGGTAGGCCGCAGATGCGACTACCGCAAATGCGGAGTTGAGCCGCAGAAGCGGCTAAGAGGAATTTAAGCAGGGACTGCAGAAGCGATAGGATTTCCGCACCTGTGGGACCGCAGATGCCGAGATGGAACTTTATGTGAGAACCACAGAAGCGGTATCGCAAATGCGATGGGTGGACTGCAGATTTGGGATTGATGGGCAGAACACATAAATAGTTACCTTGGCAAATTTGAGCTATTCTTTCACCATTTTCATCAAGGGAGTGAGCTTTTGGGGAGGTTTTTTAGATGGAATTCAAGGGAACTTTGAGGAGGTAAGATTCTTGGAACCTAAACTCGTTATTGAGGTGCTTTTTAAGGTTATAAACATAAAAATTTAAGGAAAATCAGTGGTAAATTTGGGGTTTAGCGCTTGACTAATTAGAGAGCATTGAGTGATGATTTGAAGGATCATTTGAGGTTCATTTTTGGTATGACTGAACTCGTGAGAGTGTGAGGATTCTAGAAATTTAAATTTTACTTGATTCCGAGACATTGGTCGGAGGGGTGTTTTTGTCATTTTACCTAACTTCGCGTATTAGGTTAGAATTTCTTTGTAGAATCAGTTACTTGAAGTATTTTTTACATTATGAAATTGAACTAAATAGATTTGGCCCATTTGGAGTCGAGTACTCGTGGCAAGAACGTGGTTTCGAGTTGATTTTGAGCTGGTTCGAGGTAAGTGGCTTGCCTAACCTTGTGTGGGGGACCTTTCCCTTAGGATTTGGTATTGTTGTTAACTAAAATACTTTGTATGTGAGGTGATGAGTACGTACTTGAGATAATTGTTGAAAATCCGGTTTTTATTAAATTAGTACTAGTATGCTTCCTTCCCTGTTTATATTACTTGCACTTTAAGCCTGTTGTTAGCGTAGGAAAGCATATCTAAGGAATTTAATTGCTTTATTTGGTCAATCTGCTTTACCTGAATTCTGTGCATCATGCTAGACTAGAATTACTTGTTTGCCTGATTATGAAATTGATATTTGCTGAATATTTTCTTGTTGTTGTTGTGTATTTACATTGGGACTACGGATGTGGGATTCTTGTATATCCCCATTGTCTATTTATTTAGGACTACGGATGTCGGATTCCGGTAGATCCCCCTTGTCTGTTTAATTAGGACTACGGATGTCGGATTCCGGTAGATCCCCCTACACAGTTATATAGAACTACGAGAATGCACCAGATAGATTTCCCCAGTACTGGGTATTTATATTTGGCACTACGGATCAGGATTTCGGTAGATCCCCGCGCACGGATAGTTGGACTATGGGACAAGATCACGGGAGATCCTTCGGATATATATGATGGACCACGGGACGGTATCCCGGGAGATCCACTGGATAGATGTAACTAGGATTACATGACGGTATCTTGGAAGGTACCCCGGTTGTTATCTGTGTGTTGAGTTGTATTTCCTTTCCGTGATTATTTTGCCTCTGTTCTAGTTGTTGTTGTTCTTTCTATTCTTTATTATTTCTTATTGTTGCACTTAATTATACTATCTTATTCTACACTGTTATACCTTATATTTTATTTAACCTCAGTAGGGCCCTGACCTTCCTCATCAGTACCCGACTGAGGTTAGGCTTGGCACTTACTGATTACCGATGTGGTGTACTCATGCCCTTTCTGCACATGTTTTTCATGTGTAGATCCAGGTACTTCGACTATGTCCTATCACCCTTAAGGCGAGGTGACTGTTCCAGAGACTTCGAGGTATATCTGCCGCGTCCGCAGACTGAGGTGTCCCTTTCCATTCAATCTTGTAGTGATAGCCCATCTATTTTCTTCTGTTGATGTAGACTTTCCGGAGTTAGAGTAGTTTTATTATATTCGTAGCTTGTGATTCATGGGTTTCCGGGTTTTGGGAAAGTGTATTCGTTTTAAGAGTTAATATTGTGTATGCCGAGCGGCACTTTTAAAAGCTATTTTATTACTGTATTTCTATTTTAAATTGTTTTCTTCCGCAAATTTGGTTTATCTTCCGCATCTTAGGCTTACCTAGTACGATGGTCACGATGTCACGATGGTTTGTCGTCACGATGGTTAACGGAGGGCGAACTAGGATCGTGACAACCTCAAAATACAAAGTACATGATAAACAATGATACAGGACCCCAAAATGAAGGTGGGCTCACCAAGTCAGCCGAAAGGAAGATGCGTCACTAGCTGCGAGCACCACTGCCTGCTATGGAACCACCTACATCCATTTAAAGATGTAGCACCCCCGATGAAAGGGACGTTAGCCCCATCAAGTAGCACTAGTATGGATATCTAAAAGTCCTCTTCCAAAATAGAATGCCAATATAAGGAAAGACAATCACGTAAACAACAAGTAACAATCAATAATATCCAAAGACCAAGTTAAGCATAACAATTTTTCAATATACAAAAGTTCATAAGGTAAAAACAAATGAAACTCTGGATATGAAGACAATACTATTATTGGATAGAAGATATATAATACCGATTCACCACAATTCACAATACCACTATTCACAATACCATTGTTCCCAATATGCACATCATAACCAACTCCCAATTTCAATCACAATTTCTGTGCCAATATATACGTATACATATTCCACCATGAATTTTAGCACGGAGTCGGATCACGAAATGACCATCTAGGTCAACTCCTTTGGAGACATTTTTGACAATATCAATTCCCATTTCAATTTCGGTTTCAATTGTTTTTCTGCACAATTCCACCATGTGTGTGGCATGGCGTCCGATCATGGCCCGGTCGGCTAGGTCGTCTTACGAAAACGTTTTTCCTTTTCCACCATTCATCTCATTTCCATGTTTAATTCACATACATCAGTTCATCGTCACTTGGAGCCACAATTTTCGCATCATACTTGGCACTAGGCCACCTTTCATAACTTAAACTCCTTCCCCCCACATTTCACATCAATATCAATTTCAACAATAGGCCATTAAATTCAAGATGTTAAGTACACATGAGAGGAAACATGAATCATGGTCATATAGAAAATTTCCGAAATCATACACCTCAAGTTCATTAGCAATGGAACTTTAAACACAAAGGATTCTTCCAAAAGGAGGGGATACACCGAATCACAATAGAAACACACATCAAAGTCATAGAAAGCAATCACACCAATTATTCTTGAATTACTCATTTCCAATCACGACAATATACAATTTCAACATAGGAGTATGTAGCAAGTTGTATCACGTTGGATGTACTTATAAGGCAAAACATTATCTCGAACAACCATTTATGGGCATAAATTGAGTACAAATCCTTTAGGCCACTTTATTATTTTTTTTAAATCATTTACGGAAAGTACAGTCAAGACTCATTTCATAATCTGTTCACATTTTCTCATGTCATAGGCATCACCAGGCACAATTTATAATTCAGGTTCTGAGCACGTTGGCCACACTCAGTTCCCAAATTCATTATTCATTTCAAACATCTTTATAGATTACCAACAACTTAGACACAATCAATCAAATACATTTGGTACACATAAGAGCAATTAGGAATATAAACCATATCGAGTTTTCTCACACAATTTGGTATACTAGCCTTTATTTGAAACACGACTCAAGCCGTAACATTTTAATATGCAACTCATACTTAGTATGTATGTATGTATGTATGTATGTATGTATGTATGTATGTATGTGTATATATATATAATAGTCATGTTTATGGATAATAACTCGGAATAGTCATGTTTATGGATAATAACTTGGAATATAAGATTTATGAACTTTGAGCCACTATGCTTGAACTTATGAACATATTTATGGAATTTGATTCTAAGAGAGAAAGTTTAGCCATCATACCTTGTTTAAGCTTTACTTAAGTTACTACAACGTTCTGGAAATTCTAGCAATCTCAATATACTTTGAGATGTAACAAAATCGAACATAAAATAGGAAGATATTGATTGTTTCAGCTCATTTGAGAATTTTATCTAACACTAGTTGTGCATCTTGATTTCAAAGCTCTTTTACAAGATTTCCTTCATCCCCAACCCAATATTTACTTATTTGTGTACAACAATCTTCCCAGAAACATAATTTGTACATGCATGCATACATAATACTATTCCACCCAAGAATCATACCTCAATAACCCATCGTATACCCCAAACGCGAAATTAAAGTCTAGTGTATAGAACCTTACCTCTTAGATGATGCCGTGATTGGTTTCCTTGATTTTTGAAGATTGATGAATGATTGAATGGTTATAATGTTACGCTTCCTCCTTCTCTCTCTAAAATGGTCTCACCTCTCACTAGATTTAGTATAAAATTGCCCCAAATGAAGCCCCAAAGCTTATTTATCAAAGTGGGTTAGGATATGAAAATTTCCAAAAATGACCCCCGAAGTCAAATATGTGATGCAATTATGCTATAGCATAATCGATATGTGGGCAGCAGACCTGCAGCGTAATCATTATCCAATAGCATAATCGATAGCATAATTAATTATGCGACAACATAATCAACATGCGACAGCGTAATTTTTGCCCGACTTTGCTTCACTATGCGATGCGTATGCGGTCCGCAGAGTCGTTTTGCGATTGCGAAATTGATCTCAAATCCAGCCTTTGGTAATTTGATCATAACTTTGTGTAGGAATGTCCAAATGATAAACGGTTTGAAGCGTTAGAAATTAGACCCGATGAACTTTTATTTGACATGTTGTTCATCACATATAACCTTATATTTATTTAGATATGCTCGTCCAAAGTGTAGACATGTGTGAACTCATTTTGAATTTTAGTCTATTATGAAATTTTCCAATTTAACTTAGAATTAGGACTTTCCTTAGACCCCAAATTACTTATTATATGACTTATACACTTATTTACCAAATCCAATTGATGTCCATCATGTTAATAGCTTGTAAAATATTATAATTAGCCTACCTGGCACCACGAAATCCTAAATTACTTAACAAATTTTCTGGTGCATTACAGAGAGGAAGGGTTGTTTAAGCTACAAAGTAAATGTGAATGCTTCATTATCATCTTGATATACTAGATGGTCTTGAGTTTGGATATGTTGATGGATCTTTCGTTAAGAGAATGAAATGATTTTTACAGCTTGTGGATGAGTGTGGACTTAGGATATTTAGTGATTTCTTCGTGGTTGTATCCATGGCAAGGTCATAGAAAAATGTTAATATAAGGTCACGCAGGTGGGCTGTCAAAGGTTAGGGGCTGCATGATTTCTTATGAGGTTCTACCCTCTACCCAGTGGAATGCTTGTGCTGTTATATGAGTTTGGATTGCTTGATTAAGATTATACAACTATCACGAGGTTGAGCGCACATTTGAGCCGATGATTCAGGGATGTGTGATGCTTAGTACCACGTGTGCTTATAGAAATTCAGCTAAGTAACAGTGTGGGATCGTGGAAGTTAAAGAAGAGTAGTCATTATGGGTTCTTGGATTATGTGATGGTGAGTTAAAGCCGAGCGGGGGAATTTACTATCGGTGATTGGGTCATCTAGTCATGTGTTGTTATAGATGTTGGACTGAGGTACGTTTGTGGTTTTGTTATGACTTGAGAAGGATATCATCTAGGATGATTTGAGCAAGGAATTTCTAAGTGCGTGATATTTCACCATAGTGGTATATGGAGGTTGTGAAAGGAATCAATTCGACATTCTTTTATAGGGGTAGTGTGCAAGGGAAAGGATTCGCTCGGTTGTTTCCTTTTGGTGTATTCATGCGCTAAAGGCGCACTAGTTGGCTATGTAGTTACGACTAGGACGGAGTGGGAGACTCACGATATAGCTCTAATGGATTCATGATTTGATATATGGTATCTAAAAATTTCAAGATTTGTGTGAGATATATAGATTGAGGATTAGAGATATACATTGGATTATAGAAGAGACCTGGGGAATTTCTGTATAGTTTTGTTAGGCAGTATTAGAGAGATAGAAGAAACAAATTCATATTCAAAGAACAACTTGTAGAGTGGGCATTTTAGCTCGAGGTACTATCGGATGCATGAGCGAGAATAAATCTCAAGACTACGAGATTTCATATGGGGATCATATGGGATGAGTTTTTGATTGAGGAACATGGTGTACTGGGAATGAGTAGTGTTGGCTTAACAGTGGGTCATGAATAATCAGAATGAGTTGGGGTCAGCATAGTAGCGGTTTAGTTTAGTATGCTAATGCAAAATGATCGGTTCTCTTGGTAATATAGCGCACTACATGTGTCTTTGAGGTAACAATGTTGGGTTTGGCAGTCTGTGTGATTTGGCTGATCTAGAGTTATTCAGTCCGCTAGTTTAATTATTTGCATATGGGTTCCAAAGAGTTTGCGATGATTGTGACCATTACTTGCGGTTGGTTGGTGACGTCCAAATCAACTACTAAAAAGTAAATGGATACGTTCGTATGCAATATAATTTACTCAACTATAAGTGGTGGTCGAATCCCACAGATAACAATGTGTAGGCGATTAGGAACATAAGAGAATTATCACTTATTGCGCAATTGCAAACACTTAGATTTTGGTTTAGAAAATATTTATATCAAAATGCGGAAATGTAAACTAACCTAGAAAGCAAGTAAAATGATCAACGACTACACGTATGGATGCATCGGGAATTACACTCAAGTAATGATCCAATGTATTTCATGATTTTATAAATATAAGCGAGTTTATGTTATTTAGCCACGGATAATAATTCTTAATTAGCTTCTTCCGAAGACTAACAAGACTTCCTAATTGAATTATCTCTAAAACAATTAAGAGATTAAGCACACCCAAAATGGATACAAGTAGTTCAATCCTATCCCTAGGTAGAATCTATAAAATGATGGTTAAACCCTCAAGTTCTTGTTAATTAATCTTTCTGACTCCAAATTATCATTCCAAAATCAATTCGGAGTTAATGGGTGAGTCCTAGGGTTAGCTAATCCCTTTGGAAAAATTAAAGAACAAGAATAATTAAAGTAACAATAACTCACTTCATAAAAGGATAAAAATCATTTAATACATAAGTATAACAAGGTATTTAATCCACAGTTTACGCAAAAATATTCCCATAAACAAGATTTCAGTGTTGGATAAAATACTGCACACTTAGATATACAATACTAAGCAAGGAAATGGAGAAAGCAACATAAATGGGTAAGAAATTCTCCACCAAAAGCTTCAAATCTTCAAGACCAACGTGTGTGTGGAAAGCCCTAGCTTCCAACCTTGTTCTCTCAAGCCCTAAGAAACTGAAAATGAGAAAAAGATATGCCAAAGATTCTTTACAAATGAGCCTAGTCGGGTATTAAATGGTTTGGGGCCAAAAAATATGAAATTCCAGAATTGCCCAGGTCTGAAGCTCGATTTGCAATGTATGGCTATACTGTGCACTTTCGCATTTGCGAAGAGGACTTCGCATTTGCGAAGTTTGACTCCCCTGGTTGACTTCGCTTCCGCGAAGTCTTTTTCGCATTTGCGATGACTGCCTAGATCATATTCCTTCGCAATTCCCATACTTTCCTCGCAATACCCAAACCTGTAATCTTTGCAATTCTCAAGCTTATGTCGCAATTGCGACCACTAAGGGCATTGCCCAGATTTTTCTCTTTTTAGCTTCTTTTTGACTTGTTTCACTTGGTTTCTTCAACATCACTTCTAAATCACATAGAACCTGTAATATAGAAGTAAATGACATTAAACACATGATTTTGTCACATCAATCATTGCAAAAATATAAGCTTAAAGACAAGATAAGTTGGTAAAATACAACTTATCAAACCCCCAAACTTAAACTATTGCTTGTCCTCAAGCAATGAAAGAGATAAAATCTCTTCCCAAGTGTTTAACTCAACATTGTATCCTTATCATGCCAAGCCAAAAAGGTATACTATAAGCACAAATGCGTGACTTCGATTGATACCAACAATTAAACCAATGCATATGAATTGCAGAACACTTTTCATAAACTTCATTACATTTCAAATGCCCAAGCACTATGCAAATCAAAGTAGCAAATCAAGTCATGACACTAAATTTTCAAAATTTGCCTCTCTATCACAATTATCATTCTTCGGTCATTTCTTCCAATTGAAAATGGGATTCAATTCACAACTCAAATTTCATGTGCCCTCAAATTTAAGAGAGGATCTCAAACTCACGAATCTTAAACCAATACACAAATGGGATATCAAATGGAAAGAATTAACTCTCTCTCAAAAAGATGTTCAAATGCATACCAGTAGCACCATAGGCTTGCCTTTCATGTATTCCTCTACTAATGTAGACAACTTGGTTCAAAATTAATTAGGACTTAAAAGGTTGTAGTTTAGGCTTTTGGTTAAGGTGGGGCACAATTTTGGTTAGTGTGACTCAAAACCCCCCCAAGCACTTCGAAATTTACAATCAAAATACACTTCCTTCAAAAACATTCTCCATCATTTCTTCACTTTTCATTCCACACCTAATCTTCCCCTTATTCCCAACTTCTTATCGTTTTATTCTATTTTTTTGGTCTTCCTTCCTTTTCAAAATCAAGGAAGGTTTCACTTCTTATCATTCATTTTTTTTCTACCTTCCACCTTTTAAACAACTTCCATATCATAACTTTTCCAACCTTTACCTCCAAACTTAGGCTTTTAACCTATGTTTACACTTTCAAAGTACTTAGGGAGGTAGGTTGCCAAAAGCTAGATCAATAAAGAATAAAGGATTAACTTGTAACATGGTTGCCAAAGAATAAGGTTAAAGGCTCAAAATGGGTTGACTAGGGAAAATTTTTAAGGGTAGAAAATTTAAGACACAATAGCGGTCCAAGGAAGGCCTAATATCATTTTTCAAACCAAGATAGTCTCTTATTTCGCCTAGAAGCACATTCCGTGCAAGTTCTAGACTACAAGTAATGCAAAAGAACTCACAAATAATCTCACCACACATGGCACATGAACATTCAAGTGGAATACAAATCCAAAATCTAATTGAAATCAATGACTCAAAGAGGTTACATCTATCTATATCGGAAACTATTTAGTGAATCAAAGGGCCAAAATTTGAGTGTAAAAGTCATGACATGTCTACTTCAATTATTTTTCTTTTTCAACAACCAAGAACTCATATGACGAGGTTTAAATCATGTTGGTACCAAGCAAGCCACAACTTGGTCAATGGGCACAAACTCCAACCCAAACCATTTATTCTTCCTAATATTAACATAGCTATATCTAAACTACAAGACTAATTCCCTTAAGAAAGTTGTCTATCTATCCATCATCGAGAAAAGTCGACAAAAATTCTTTACAATTACCTGGTTCAAGAAGAAAGTATTACGACCCAAATTTCCCACCCTCGGGAGTCGTGATGTCTCCTACTCATGAAAGCTAGGCAAGCCGCGTATTGTAGAATTACTAACTCATTTATTAGCCCTTTTTAACAATTTAAACTAACATGTGAACAATAGTAAAGCATTAACGATAAATAAAACAAGTGGAAGACTAAATCTGATAAAATAACCAAATCCTACATGACAATGCCAACATATGTCTCTACCCGGAATCCGGTGTCACAATATCATGGACTGTCTATGTCTGAAAGGAAAAGTACAATCTATCTAGGAAGTAAATGAAAACAGAATACATATAAAGATAGAAGAGAACGCTGGTCCTACGGATGCATGCAGGACTACCTCGGGATCTCTAGCTGGACTGAAGGCAGCCACCTTAAGCTAAGGTCCAAAAGCTGCTTCGGGATCTGCACATAGTGTCGTATGTAGCATCAGCACAACCTACCCCATGTGCTGGTGAGTGCCTAGTCTAACCTCGGCAAAGTAGTGACGAGGCTAGGACCAGACTACCAGATAAACCTGTGCAGTTATATAATATACAACGGAAAATAAAACAGGCATAAAGAAGTAAAGATGGGAGGGGGGTACATGCTACGGGGGAATATCAATGCCAACAGTAAATTAAGAGAAAATCATAAGGAACAATTTAGACTCTACAACAAATCAATGAAGAACTCACAGCCAATCTATAAACAATTCGTATTTTCTATTCTTGCGACGCGCAACCTGATCCAAAACATAATAACCCTATTGCGGCGTGCAACCCGATCCAATTATATTATTGTTGCGACGTGCAACCCGATCCATATATACAGTTCAATACAAATTCACAAATAGAGTCCCGACAAGGGATCAATAAAGAAATAATATTATCCCGGCAAGTGAATCGACAGTATAAGTAAATACATCCCGGCATGGGAGAAACAACTATAACCAAACTTGTTCCAACATCTAACTACCTCAACTTACACCAATACTCAATCATAAGTAATTTTCACGAGAATAATCATAATCCTTGCTCAATACAGAGAATCATCAACTTAAGCATCCGTAGTATTATTTAGGAACACAGTAAATTTCAATTTAAGACTGACGGTCATGCTTGACACCAACGTATAGATACTCGTCACCATGCCTATATGTCGTACACAACAAGAAACAAGTAGCAAATAGGACACAACTCCTAATCCCTCAAGCTAAGGTTACACCAAACACTTACCTCGAACTTTCACGACCAACTCAAGCCTCAAACACCGCTTTTCCTTTTGAATTTGGCTCCAAATCAATTGTATCTAGACACAATCGACTTAATAACATCAATAAACGCTAAACAATCCAATTCCAATGCTTAATTATAGCTTTCCCATCATTCTTCCCAAAAAGTAAAAAATTGACCCCTGGCCCGCTTGAATAAAACACAAGGTTCGGACCAAAACTCGATCACCCATTCACCCACGAGCCCGAATATATAATTCGCTGAAAAATTTGACGCCCAAAATGATGTCTAAATCCCAAATATACTAAAAGCCCTAACTCTACCCAAATCGCTAATTTTCTACCCTTAGGAGCATGATTTAAGCTTAGAAATCTGATGGGTGTTAATGGAAATTGAAGAAAATGAGTCTAAGATTACATACCTATGAATTGGTGGTGAAATTCCCTTTCAAAAATCGCCCAATTTGAATTTTGGAATAAGATGTTATGAAATTTTGGTTAAGACCCGTTATGCTTTTGTTTTAAAATCACTAGACAAGCCTTCATCGCGTTCGCGATAGGAGTGTCGCGTTTGCGATGAGTTAGGCCTAGGTGACCTTTGCATTCGCGAACTTAGGCTCGTGTTCGCTGAGCTTTGACTCCTCGAGATTTCGCATTCGCGGGCCAGTGGCCGCATTCGCATAGAACAAGTGAGAACCCCCTCCCCCAGGCCAATTGCCTTACTCGTTCGCCAGTGCCTCGACGCATGCGCGAAGGGTACTCCCCCCTCAGCCTCGCATTCGTGTCTCAGGATTCATATTCGAAGAAGAAAACTGGCATTCGGAAATTTGCCTTACGTGTTCGCGAGTGGGACCACACGAATGCGAAGAACAAAATCCTTGTGTACTGAACAACAAAAACCTGCAACTTTCATAAGTTCAAAAACTTTCTGAAACTCATCCGAAACTCACCCGAGCCCTCGGGGCTCAAAACAAAACATACCTACAATCTCAAAAACATCGTATGAACTTATCCGTGCGATCAAATCGCCAAAATAACCTCTTAAACAACGAATTTAGTATAGAAATCTAAGAAAAATCTCAACACTTTCAAAATATGAATTTTCACAACTACGGGCCCGAATCACCTCAAACGACTTCTATTTCTTACCAAATTTGTCAGACTTATCTTATTTCCCATATAAGACCTGTAGTAGGCTCCGGAACCATAATACGGGCCCGATACCATCAAATTCTAAATGCATTTTATTTGCAAAACTCATAAAAAATACCAGAAAATAATTTTCTTTAAAAATTTATTTCTCGGGTTTGGGACCTCGGAATTCGATTCCGGGCATACGCCCAAGTCCCATATTTTTCCACGGACCCTCCGGGACCATAAAATCATAGGTCCAAGTCCGTATACCCAAAATGTTGACCAAACTCAACTTAAATGCATTTTAAGTGAAAATTTCAATATTTTTCACAGATTTTCATATAATAGCTTTCCGGCTAAACACCCGGACTTCGCATGCAAATCGAGGTGATGCTGAAAGAGCTTTTTAAAGCCCCAGAACACAAAATTCATTTTAAAAACAAGTGATGACCTTTCGGGTCATCACATTCTCCACGTCTAAAACAATCATTCATCCTCGAACGGACATAAGAAGCAAGTACCTGAGTCGGGGAAAAGATGGGGATAACGGCTCCGTATATCAAACTTAAACTCCCAGGTCGATGCCTCAGTAGGATGACCTCTCTACTGAACAGGAACAGAAGGAAAACTCTTCGATCTCAACTGACGAACCTGCTAGTCTAGAATAGTTACCGGCTCCTCCTCATAAGAATTCCTGGTCCAACTGGATAATGCTGATATCTAACACGTGGGATGGATCGCCGTGATATTTCAGAAGCATGGACACATGAAACACTGGATGCACGGCTAATAAGATCGGCGGCAATGCAAGTCTATAAGCCACCTCTCCCACTCGATCAAGAATCTCAAACAAGACAATGAACCTTGGGATAAGCTTGCTCTTCTTCCCAAATCTCATCACGCCCTTCAAAGGCGACACTCGAAGCAATACCCGCTCACCAACCATGAAAGCCAAATCTCGAACCTTGCTGTCAGCATAGCTCTTTTGCCTGGACTAAGCTGTACGAATCCTATCCTGAATAATCCTGACCTTGTCTAAGGCATCCTGAACCAGATCCGTGCCCAACAACCGAGCCTCTCCCGGCTCATCTTGATACTCGACTGGTAGTTGTTGTTGTAGGCAAACTCTGCTAAAGGCAAAAACTGATCCCACGAGCCATCAAAGTCAATGACACAAGCTCGGAGCATATCTTCCAAAATTTGAATAGTCCGCTCGGATTGACCATCCGTTTGAGGATTAAATGTTGTGCTAAACTCAACCCGTGTACCCAACTCTCGCTGAAATGCTCTCCAGAAATGCGAGGTAAACTGCGTAACTTGGTCCAAAATGATAGACACGGGCACACTATGAAGACGAACAATCTACTAGATATAGATATCAGCTAACCTCCCAGAATAATAGGAGACTGCCACAGGAATGAAATGTGCTGACTTGGTCAGCCTATCAATGTGCTTCCTCTGATTCTGTGGGAGTCCAACAACGAAGTCCATAGTGATACGCTCCCACATCCACTCAGGAATCTCAATGTCCTGGAACAACCCACCAGGCCTCTAATGCTCGTACTTAACCTGCTGACAATTCAAACACTGAGCCACATATGCTACAATATCCTTTTTCATTCTCCTCCACCAATAATGCTGCCGCAAATCCTGATACATCTTAGCGACGCCCGGATGAATAGAGTACCGGGAGCAATGGACCTCCTCAAAAATCAACTCGCGAAGTCCATCCACATTAGGCACACAAACTCGAACCTGCAATCTCAAAACTCCATCATTACCTAAGGTAACCTGCTTGGCACCTCCGTACTGCACTATGTCTCTAAGGACACACAAAAGGGGATCATCATACTGCCGATCATGGATACGCTCCAATAAAGAAGAACGAGCGACCGTGCAAGTTAACACATGACTAGGCTCAGAAACATCCAACCTCACGAACTGATTGGCCAAAGCCTGAACATCCAAAGCAAGAGGTCTCTCACCAACGGGAATATAAGCAAGACTGCCTATACTGGCTGACTTCTTACTCAAAGCATCGGCCACCACATTGGCCTATCCCAGATGATATAAGATGGTGATATCATAGTCCTTTATTAGCTCCAACCACCTTCTCTGTCTCAAATTCAACTCCTTCTGCTTGAACAAATATTGCAGACTATTGTGATCCGTGAACACCTCACATGCCACGCCATACAGATGATGCCTCCAAATCTTCGACGTGTGAACAATGACTGCTATCTCCAAATCAAGAACCTGATAATTCTTCTCATGAATCTTCAATTGTCGTGAAGCATAAGCAATGTCCTTGCCATCCTGCATCAACACCGCACCAAGCCCAATATGAGATGCATCACAATAAACTGTATATGGCCCTGAACTCATGGGCAAAACCAACATCGGTGACATAGTCAAAGCTGTCTTGAGCTTCTAAAAACTCTCCTCACACTCGTTCGACCACCTGAACAGGGAACCCTTCTAGGTCAACCTGGTCATCGAGGTTGCAATGGACGTAAGCCCCTCCACAAACCGACGATAGTAACCTGCCAACCCCAAGAAACTCCGGATCTCAGTAGTTGATGCTTGTCTAGGACTGTACTTGATTGCCTCAATCTTCTTCAAATCAACTTGAATACCCTCTACTGACACAACATGAGCAAGGAATGCAACTCAGCTCAACCAGAACTCATACTTCAAAAACATAGCATACAACTGACTATCTCTCAATGTCTGAAGAACCACTCTAAGATGTTGCTCGTGCTCCTCCCGGCTGCGAGAATATATCAAAATATCATCAATAACCGTCACGAATGAATCCAAGTAAGGCTTGAACACTTGGTTTAGCAAATCCATAAAAGCTGATGGGGCATTTGTCAACCCGAATGACATCACCAAGAACTCATAATGCCCCGTACCAAGTGCGAAAAATTGTCTTAGGGACATTGGATGCCCTAATCCTCATCTGATGGTAGCCAGATCTCATGTCAATCTTCAAAAATACCTTGGCACCCTGAAGTTGATCAAACAAATCATCAATCCTCGGTAATGGATACTTATTCTTGATTCTAACCTTGTTCAATTGTCGGTAATCAATACACATTGTCATCGATCCATCCTTCTTCTTAACTAACAACACCGGTGCACCCCAAGGCGAAACACTTGGTCTAATAAAACCCTTCTCAAGCAAGTCTTGCAACTGCTCCTTCAACTCTTTCAACTCAGGCGGGGCCATACGATACGGCGGAATAGAAATAGGCTGAGTGCTTGGAGCCAAATCAATGCATAAGTCAATATTCTTTTCGGGTGGCATACCCAACAGGACTGAAGGAAATACCTCAGGGAACTCACGAACAATAGGCACTGAATCAATTGAAGGAACCTCGACACTAGAATCACGAACATATGCCAAATAGGACAAATACCCCTTCTCGACCATACGCCAAGCCTTCACAAAAGAGATAACACCATAGGTATAATTACCAAGAGTCCCTATCCACTCTAAATGAGGTAAAGCCGGCAAGGCTAAGGTCATAATCTTGCCATGGCAGTCTAAGATAGCGTGGTAAGCTGATAACCAGTCCATCTCCAATATGACATCGAAATCAACCATGTCCAGAAGAAACATATCTACACGAGTCTCAAGACCCCCAATCACAACTATACAAGAGCGATGGACTCGATCTACCACAATAGAATCACCCACCGGTGTAGACACATATGCAGGGGCACTCAATGAATCACTAGGCATGACAAAAAATGGTGCAAAATAAGATGACACATAGGAGTAGGTAGACCTTGGATCAAATAAAACTGAAGCATCTCTGCCACAAACCAGAACAGTACTTGTGGTAACTGCATCGGAAGCCTCGGCCTCAAGCCTGGCTGGTAGAGCATAACATCGGGGCTGGGCCCACTACCCTGAACTACATCTCTGGGATGCCTTGCAGCAGGCTGGCCTCTACCTCTAGCGGTCTGAGCTCCACCTTTAACACCTCTACCTCCACCTTTAACACCTCTACCTCCACCTCTAGCACCTCTACCCCCACCCCTATCTGGCGGAGCGGGCGGTGGAACACCTGGTGCCTGAACCATAGCTAGGGGACCCTGTTGCTGTGACTGAGTACCCCTCAAACAAGCCCTCTAGATATGACCATACTCACCACACGTAAAGCATCCACCTGAGTGTTGTGGCTGAGGAAACTAAGACTGAACCTGGCGACCTGAATGACTACCCCGAAAACTCTGGCGTGACGGTGCACTGATAGGAGCTGGTGGTGCACTGTAGGGGTGTTGATCATAATACTATGTGTGGGACCCATGGCCACTTGAAGCACCGTGAGAAATCTGAAGAGCTGATTGAAAAGGCCTAGGAGGATGGCCGCTACCATACGAATATGAAATTTTTCCTAAATGTTCTGCAGCCTCCCGAGGATAAGTACAGACGTCTCTGTACCGATCCGCGAGACTCTACTAAACCTGCTCATGACTCGCGAGACCTATGTAACCTAGGTTCTGATACTAACTTGTCACGACCCCAAACTGGACCCGGTCGTGATTGCGCCTCTTATTACGATAAGGCCAGCTGACACAATTCTCAAATTCAGTTTTAATAGTTTAATAAGTTAATTTAAGTCATTTATAAGGATAAATCCCCAAAAAGTATAGACTTAGCGAAATAAAACAAGTGCGAAAATGAATACAGCCCAACGTCGGGGTATCACAAGTCACGAGCATCTACTAAGGTCTAAACTATAATGAGAATTATGGAAATACTAAATACAGTCTAATGAAATCAAGAGGGAGTAAAGCAGTGTTGCGGACGTCGGGTAGCTACCTTGCTAAACTCCAATGACTCTGTATCAGCTCTACCAATACCCGATACCGGGTGCAGAAATACTTGAATCCGCACAAAAGGTGCAAGGAGTAAAGTGAGTACTCCAACTCAGTGAGTAATAATTATAATAAAGACTGAGTGATAGGAAATCACAAAAAATACATCAACATGTTGTATAGAGTAGTACAAAACCAGTAAGAAAGCAATGAAGCTGTGAAATCTCTTAAAGCACCTTAGCTCAGTTTAAACTTGCATTAAAAATGACTTTTTAACAGTTAAGCAATTGAATGCAAAGCAATTAGAAAAGAAAATCCACCACTCGGGCACAAATACACAATTAATCGGGTAAATGACACGCAAATAAGAAAGATAAACACATAAAGGTTCGCCCCTCAGGCACAATGTCAACAAATCCGCCCCTCGTGCAATATCTCAAAACAATACTAGCCCCTCGGGCTATATGTCACATCACAATGGGTACCCGCGCTCACTGGTGGTGTGCAGAATCCTGGAGGGGCCCCTTACGGACCAATCTCTCCATGGTTCGATACATTCTCCTAAGAAACTCTTGGGAAATCTCCCTCAGATTCAATGGTGAGGTCATTCCCTCCTTATTGCTCAAACTCATAGATTATGGTATCAAGATTACTCATCTTGCGAATAAGACATAGCGAGAAAATTAGCTCCCTATCTTGAGCTCTACTGCACGATCTAGAGTATCAAAGAAGGTGAAATTCCTAAATGTCCCAATACCCTCCAACTTATAGATGTGGTCGACAACACACCGATAAGAAGGACTCTACTAGACATGGCTCTGAGACATCTTAGGATACTTTAAAACTTTAGGCTCTGATACCAACTTTGTCATGCCCCAAAAACCGAAGAGTGCGACCGACACTCAACCGAGTAAACTCGACTGAGCAAGTCTATTAGGTTTCATTCTACCCAAACTAATTCATGAATAAAAAGGAGGTGAACTTCATTAATCATACTTTGTAAATATTTCATTAACAACTTCCATTTTATTTCCATTAGCAGTTTCAACTATAAAGTCCAAAATATTACAATTTTTATAGTTATGATGATGAAAAACATATTTGCCAATACCAATACTTCTAATTTTATCTCCAATATCAAACACCACCCATAACCTGTCTACGAAGCCTCTAAATACAACTGAAGAGTAATATGGAAATGCCAGCAACAAGGCTCCGACTATACTTTTGTGACGACCCGGCCGGTCATCTTAAGAATTAACGGCCTGATTCCCTATTAAATGTTGTCCCTGTGTTTATTTCTGCTATTTTGATTTCCCAAGATGTTCGTTTTTGAGTTTCGGAGTGTTTTGGGACACTTAGTCCCTAAATGAGAGCTTATGTATTGGAAATTTGACCGTAGTCAGAACAATGTGAAGATGGCCTCAAAATGGAATTCCGATGGTTTCGTTAGCTCCGTTGGGTGATTTCGCACTTATAAGCATGTTCGGATTGTGTTTTGGAGGTCCGTAGCTAATTTATGCTTGAAATGCTGAAAGGTCGAATTTTGAAGTTTCCGGTTCGATAGTGAGATTTTGATCTGAGGGTCGGAATGGAATTTCAAAAGTTGGAGCAACTCCGTAGTATTGAATGTGACCTATGTGAAAAATGGCAGGTCATTTAGACGAGGTTTGATAGACTTTTTGATCGAATGCGTATTTTTATAATTTTAGAGTTCTTAGGCTTGAATTCGTGGTTGATTTGTCATTTCGATGTTGGTTTAGGTGTTTTAAGAATTGGTATAAGTTTGGATAGGGTATTGGACTTTTTGTGCTTTTGGTTGAGGTCCCGAGGGCCTCGAGATGATTTTGGGTGGTTAACGGGAAATTGGAAAGTTGGAAATTGCAGGTGAAGTCTTTGGGCTGTTGTCATAACCGCATCTATGGTTTGGTAGGCTATAGATGTGACTACCGCAGATGAGGAGTTGAGCTGTAGATGCAGCTAAGAGGAATTTGAGCAGGAACCATAGAAGCGATAGGATTTTCACACCTGCGGGACCGCAGATGTGGCCCCTGGGTCGCAGGTGCGGAGATGGAACTTTAAGTGAGAACCATAGAAGCGGTTCCCCAACCGCAGAAGTGGTATTGCAGATGTAATGGGTGGACTGCAAATGCGGGATTGCTGGGCAGAACACATAAATAGTTGTCTTCGCGAATTTGAGCTATTATTTCACGATTTTCATCCGGGAAGTGAGCTTTCGGGGAGGTTTTTGAGAGGGAATTCAAGGAAACTTCAAGGAGGTAAGATTCTTGGAACCTAAACTCCTTATTGAGGTGATTTTTATCATTATAAACATGATAATTTAAGGAAAATCAGTGGTAAATTTAGGGGTTAGGGCTTGACTATTTAGAGACCTTTGAGTGATGATTTGAGGGACCATTTGAGGTTCAATTTTGGTCATTTTTGGTATGACTGTAGTCATGTGAGTATGAGGATTCTGGAAATTTAAATTTTATCATATTCTAAGATGTGGGCTCGAAGGGCATTTTGGTCATTTTACCTAATTTCGCGTATTAGCTTAGAATTTCTATGTACAATCAGTTACTTGAAGTGTTATTTACATTATGAAATTGAATTGAATTGATTTGGGTCATTTGTTGTCGAGTACTTGTGGCAAGAACGTGGTTTTGAGTTGATTTTGAGTCGGTTTAAGGTAAGTGGCTTGCCTAACCTAGTGTGGAGGACCTTCCCCTTAGGATTTGGTATTATTGCTAATTGAAATGCCTTGTACATGAGGTGACGAGTGAATACTTGTACTAATTATTGAAAATCCGATTTTCATTAAGTAAGTACTAGTATGTTTCCTTCCCTGTTTATATTACTTGCATTTTAAGCATGTGGTTAGCGCAGGAAAGCATGTCTAATTGATTTGATTGCTTTATTTGCTCAAACTGCATTACCTAAATTCTGTGCAGCATGCTAGACAAGATTACTTGCTTACCTTAATATGAAATTGACATTTGTTGAATATTTTCCTGTTGTTGTTGTGTATTTACATTAGGACTACAGATGTGGGTTTCCGGTAGAACCCACTTGTCTATTTATTTGGGACTACGGATGTGGGATTCCGGTAGATCCCCTACACAGTTATATGGAACTATGGGACTGCACCTGATAGATTCCCCCGATACTGGGTATTTATATTTGGGACTATGGGTTGGGATTCTGGAAGATCCCCGCGCACTGATAGTTGGTCTACGGGATGGGATCCAGGGAGATCCTTCAGATATATATGATGGACTATAGGACGGTATCCCGAAAATCCACTGGATAGATGTAATTGGGATTACAGGACGGTATCCTAGAAGGTACCCCGGTTGTTATCTCTGCGTTGAGTTGTATTTCCTTTCCGTGATTATTTTGTCTTTGATCTAGTTATTTTTGTTCTTTCCATTCTATGTTATTTCTTACTGTTCACATAATTATTTTGTCTTATTCTATACTATTATACCTTATATTTTATTTAATCTCAGTAGGGCCCTGACCTTCCTCGTCACTACCCGACCGAGGTTAGGCTTTGCATTTACTGAGTACCGTTGTGACGTACTCATGCCCTTTCTATGCATGTTTTTCATGTGCAGATCCAGTTACTTCGACTCAGTCCTATCACCCTTGAGGCGAGGCGACTGTTCTAGAGACTTCGAGGTATATCTTCTGCGTTCGTAGACCAAGGAGTCCCTTTCCATTCTATCTTGTAGTGATAGCCCTTCTATTTTCTTTTGTTGGTGTAGACTTTCCGGAGTTAGATCATTTTTATTATATTCGTAGCATATGATTCATGGGTTTCCGAGTTTTGGGAAAGTGTATTCGTTTTAAGAGTTAATATTGTGTATGCCGAGTGGCACTTTTAAAAGTTGTTTTATTACTCTATTTCTATTTTAAATTTTTTCTTTCCGCAAATTTGGTTTATATTCCGCATCTTAGGCTTACCTAGTCGTAGAGACTAGGTGCCGTCACGATGGTTCATGGAGGGCAAACCGGGGTCATGAAAAGTTGGTATTAGAGCTCTAGGTTAATAGGAGTCATGAATCACAAGCCGGTTTATTAGAGTCTCGCTGATCGGTATGGAGATGTATGTACTTATCCACAAGAGGCTATGTAACCATTAGGAAAATTCCACTTCATTTGATTTCCCTGTTGTACGATATTTTTGACATCACGAATCCTAAACTTCTGTCTTCTATTCTCTCATAGTTGGTCAGGACACGTGCTACCAGAGATGATCAGACATATGCGCCCCTTGCGAGAGCCGTCAGAGGTTGGGGAGGTCGGGGATGCGGTAGACGCCGAGGACGCACATGCGGTGCAGCCAGTGCACCCGCACGAGCTGCCACCAAGGAGCCACTAGCAATTCCAGCCAGAGCCCAGGCATGAGATGCGCCTACTGCTACTACTGGTCCAGAACATCAAGAAACATTAGCACAGTTCCTTAGCATGTTTGGTACATTAGTTCAGGCGGGGTTGATTCAGGTTGTACCAACTACTTCACAAACCCCCACTCCAGAGCAGCAAGTACTCATTGGTCGGGTGGGTCCAGGAGAGAGAGGACAAACGAGGTCAGGAGAGAGAGTATAGGGAAGTGAGGAGACCTCGTAGATTGGAGAGACCCACTGGTCTTTATTTTGCTGGAAGATTCTTGTAGAGGTTTTGTGGGTCAGCCAGCTCAGTTTGCATCTCAGATTTCACATAGTGTTTCAGATGTTCAGTGGTCTCAAAGTACCCGTACCGCACAGTTTCCACTACCACATCTGCCGCGAGGTTGTTTTGAGTGTGGTGATATACGCCATGTGATGAGGAATTGCCCTAGACTTGGGAGGAGTGCACCTCTATAGACTTCTCATTCATAGAATGCCCTGCAGAGTTTTCAAGCTATGATTACAGCTCTAGTTGCTACCCCACTGGCTCAGCCAGCTAGAGGCGGAGGTCCGGAAGGTAGAGGTTGCCTAAGAGGGGGAAGTACAGGCTAGATACTATGCCCTTCCTACCCATACCGAGGTTGTTGCGTCAGATTCTATCATCACATGTATTATACTTTGTCACAAAGATGCATCGGTTCTATTCGATCCAGGCTCCACTTATTCTTATGTATTTTCTTATTTTGCTCTGCATTTTGGTGTATCTAGGGATTCTTTGAGTTCCCCTATTTATGTTTTTACTCTTGTGGGAGATTCTCTTGTTGTGGACTGCATTTATCGGTCGTGTTTGGCTGCTTTTAGTAGTTTTGAGATTATAGCCAATTTATTGTTGCTCAACATGGTTGATTTTGATATTATATTGGGCATGGACTGGTTGTCTCCCCATTATGCTATTCTTGATTGTCACGCCAAAACCGTGACACCGACTATGTGAAGTGTACCGCGTGTTGAGTGGAGGGGTGCCTTAGATCACACTCCTAGTAGAGTTATTTCTTTCCTTAAGGCTCAGCGTATGGTTGAGAAGGGGTGTGACGCGTATCTAGCTTATGTGAGAGATGTTGGTATTGATACCTCTTCAGTTGATTCAGTTCCAGTAGTACGAGATTTTTCTGATGTGTTTCCAACTGAATTTCCGGGTATGCCGCCCGATTGAGACATTGATTTTGGCATTGATCTGTTGCCGGGCACTCAGCCCATTTATATTCCTCCGTATTGTGTGGCTCCTCCTAAGTTGAAGGAGTTGAAGGATCAATTATAGGAGTTGCTTGGTAAGGGTTTTATTCGGCCCAGTATATCACCTTGGGGTGCTCCTGTCTTGTTTGTGAAGAAAGAGGATGGTTGTATGCGTATGTGTATTGATTATCACTAGTTGACCATAGTTACAGTGAAGATTCGTTATCTTTTGCCTCGTATTAATGATTTGTTTGACCATCTTCAAGGTGCACAAGTGTTTTCTAAGATTCACTTGTGCTCAGGTTACCATCAGTTGAAGATCCGGGAGCCAGATATCCCGAAGACAACTTTCAGGACGTGGTATGGTCATTACGAGTTCCTTGTTAGACCAATGTCCTAGCAGCCTTTATGCATTTGATGCACAATGTGTTCCGGTCGTATCTTGACTCGTTTGTTATTATCTTTATTGATGATATTCTGGTGTATTCCCGAAATTGGGAAGATCATGAGCAGCACCTGAGGACTGTGCTTCAGACCTTGAGGGAAAAGAAGTTATATGCTAAGTTCTCGAAATGTGAGTTTTGGTTGGATTATGTGGCATTATTAGGCCACGTGGTGTCGAGTGAGAGTATTTATGTGGAGCCGAAAAAGGCAGAGGCAGTGTAGAGTTGGCCCTGACCATCCTTAGGTACAGAGATCTGCAATATTCTTGGCTTGGCAGGTTACTACCGTTGTTTTGTGGAGGGATTTTCATCGATTGCATCCCCTATGAATAGACTAACCCAAAAGGGTGCTTCGTTCCACTAGACGGAAAAGTGTAAGCCGAGCTTTCAAAAGCTTAAGACAACTTTGACTACAACCCCAATTTTGATATTGCCTACAGCTTTGGGGTCTTACACTATCTATTGTGATGCTTCGAGGATTGTCCATGGAGCGGTTTTGATGCAGGCGCGTTCGGACAGTTGAAGGTACATGAGAAGAATTACCTTGTCCATGATCTAGAGTTAGTTGCTATTATTCACACCCTAAAATCTGGCGTCATTATTTGTACGGTGTCCCCTGTGAAATTTATACTAATCATCGGAGCTTGCAGCACCTGTTCAAGCAAAAGGATCTAAATTTGCACCATAGGAGGTGATTGAAGTTGCTGAAAGACTATTATATCACTATTTTGTATCACCCAGGCAAGGCCAATGTGGTGACCGATGCCTTGAGTTGCCGGGCAGAGAGTTTGGGAGTTTGGCTTATTTACTAGCATCGGAGAGACCAATGGAGATGTATTTTCAGGCCTTAGCTAGCCAGTTTGTGAGATTGGATCTTTCAAAGCCTAGTCGGGTTCTAGCTTGCGTGGTTTCTAAGTCTTCTTTATTTGATCGTATTAGGGAGCGTTAGTATGATGACCCTTATTTGCTTGTCCTCAACGACAAGGTCTAGCACGGTGATGCCAGAGATGTGACTATTGGTGATCATGGTGTATTGATGATGCAGGGTAGGATTTGTGTACCCAATGTTGATGGGCTTCGGGAGTTGATTCTAGAGGAGGCCCATAGTTTACGGTATTCCATTCATTCGGGTGTCGTGAAGATGTATCAGGATTTGAGGCAGCACTATTGGTAGAGGTAGATGAAGAAGGACATAGTTGGATTTGTAGCTCGGTGCCTCAACTGGCAGCAGGTGAAGTACGAGCACCAGAGACCGGATGGATTGCTTTAGCAGATAGAGATTTCGGAGTGGAAGTGGGATCGGATCACCATGGACATTGTAGAGGGGTTCCCACGAACTTTTAGAAAATTTGATACTATTTGGGTGATTGTGAATTGGCTGACCAAGTTCGCGCACTTCATTCGTGCGTGTACTACCTATTCTTCAGAGCACCTAGCGGAGATTTATATCCGGGAGATTGTTCGTCCGCATGGTATTCTAGTGTCCATCATTTCAGATAGAGGTACTCATTTCACATCGCGATTTTGGAGGGCCTTTCAACATGAGTTGGTTACTCGAGTGGAGTTGAGTACAACATTTCACCCTAAGACAGACGGACAGTCCGAGCGCACTATTCAGATTCTTGAGGATATTCTTCGTACGTGTGAGATTGAGTTTGGAGGGTCTTGGGATCAGTTCTTGCCATTGGCGGAGTTTACTTACAACAACAACTATTTGTCCAGCATTCATATGGCACCGTATGAGGCCTTATATGGTAGGCGGTGTAGGTCCTCGGTGGGTTGGTTTGGGCCAGGTGAGACCAGATTATTGGGCACAGACTTGGTACAAGATTCTTTGGAGAAGGTTAAGGTGATTTAGGATAGACTCCGTACAACCTAGTCCAGACAGAAGAGCTACACGGACCGGAAGGTTCGTGATGTTTCCTATATGGTTGGAGAGCGGGTTCTGCTTCGGGTTTCGCCTATGAAAGGGCGTTATGAGATTTGGGAAGAAAGGAAAGTTGAGTCCGAGGTTTATTGATCCTTTTGAGATATTGCGGAGTGTTGGGGAGGTTGCTTATGTTCTTGCCTTACCTCCCAGCTTGACAGGAGTTCATCCGGTATTTCATATTTCGATGCTTCGGAGGTATCACGGTGATCCGTCGCACGTGGTTCAGTCCAGTTGGAAAAGAATCTATCTTATGTTGAGGAACCGGTAAAAATATTGGACAGGCAGGTTAGAAAGCTGAGGTCGAAGAACACTGCATCAACAAAGGTTTAGTGGCGGGGCCAGTCGGTCGAGGAGGCGACCTGGGAGACCGAGCAGGATATGCGCAGCCATTACCCTCATCTTTTCACTACTTCATGTATGTCTCTATGCTCATTCGAAGGCGAACGAATGTTTAAGTGTAGCAGGATGTGACGACCCGGCCGGTCATCTTAAGAATTAGCGCTCTGATCCCCTATTATCTGTTTCCCCATGTTTAATTCTGCTATTTTGATTTGCTGGGATGTTCGGTTTTGAGTTTCGGAGAGTTTTGGGACACTTAGTCCCTAAATGAGAGCTTAACTGTTAGAAATTTGACCATAGTCGGAACATTGTGAAGACGGCCTCAGGATGGAATTTCGATGCTCCTGTTAGCTCCGTTGGATGAATTCGGGCTTAGGGGCGTGTTCATATTGTGTTTTGGAGGTTCGTATCTAATTTAGGCTTGAAATTCCGAAAGGTCGAATTAGGAAGTTTCCGGTTCGATAGTGAAATTTTGATCCGAGGGTCGGAATTCCATTCTGAAAGTTGGAGTAGCTCTATATTGTTCAATGTGATGTGTGTGCAAAATTTCAGGTCATTCGAACGAGGTTTGATAGACTTTTTGATCGAAAGCGTATTTTTAGAGTTTCGGAGTTCTTAGGCTTGAATTCGTGATTGATTCGTCGTTTCGATGTTGTTTTAGGTGTTTTAAGAATTGGTAAAAGTTTGGACATGGGTATTGAACTTGTTTGTGCTTTTAGTTGAGGTCCCGGGGACCTCGGGAAGATTTTGGATGGTTAACGGTAAGTTGGAAAGTTTGAAATTGCAGCTGAAGTCTTTGGGCTGCTGTCATAACCGCATCTGCAGTTGGTAGACCGTAGATGCGACTACCGCAAATGCGGAGTTGAGCCGCAGAAGCGACTAAGAGGAATTTAAGCAGGGACTGCAGAAGCGATAGGATTTCCGCACCTGTGGGACCGCAGATGCGGAGATGGAACTTTATGTGAGAACCATAGAAGCGGCATCGCAAATGCGATGGGTGGACCGCAGATTTGGGATTGATGGGCAGAACACATAAATAGTTGCCTTGGCAAATTTGAGCTATTCTTTCACCATTTTCATCAAGGGAGTGAGCTTTTGGGGAGGTTTTTGAGATGGAATTCAAGGGATCTTTGAGGAGGTAAGATTCTTGGAACCTAAACTCGTTATTGAGGTGATTTTTAAGGTTATAAACATAAAAATTTAAGGAAAATCAGTGGTAAATTTGGGGGTTAGGGCTTCACTAATTAGAGAGCATTGACTGATGATTTGAAGGATCATTTGAGGTTCATTTTTGGTACTTTTGGTATGACTGAACTCGTGAGAGTGTGAGGATTCTAGAAATGTAAATTTTACCTGATTCCGAGACTTTGGCCCGAGGGGCGTTTTTGTCATTTTACCTAACTTCGCATATTAGTTTAGAATTTCTTTGTAAAATCAGTTACTTGAAGTATTATTTACATTATGAAATTGAACTAAATAGATTTGGGCCATTTGGAGTCGAGTACTCGTGGCAAGAACATGGTTTCGAGTTGATTTTGAGCTGGTTCGAGGTAAGTGGCTTGCATAACCTTGTGTGGGGGACCTTCCCCTTAGGATTTGGTATTGTTGTTAACTAAAATGCTTTGTACGTGAGGTGATGAGTACGTACTTGAGCTAATTGTTGAAAATCCGGTTTTTATTAAGTAAGTACTAGTATGCTTCCTTCCCTGTTTATATTACTTGCACTTTAAGCCTGTTGTTAGCGTAGGAAAGCATGTCTAAGGAATTTAATTGCTTTATTTGCTCAATCTGCTTTACCTGAATTCTGTGCAGCATGCTAGACTAGAATTACTTGTTTGCCTAATTATGAAATTGATATTTGCTGAATATTTTCTTGTTGTTGTTGTGTATTTACATTGGGACTACGGATGTGGGATTCTGGTATATCCCCATTGTCTGTTTATTTAGGACTACGGATGTCGGATTCCGGTAGATCCCCCTTGTCTGTTTAATTGGGATTACGGATGTCGGATTCCGGTAGATCCCCCTACACAGTTATATAGAACTACAGGACTGCACCCAGTAGATTACCCCAGTACTGGGTATTTATATTTGGGACTACGGATCGGGATTTCGGTAGATCCCCGCGCACTGATAGTTGGACTGTGGGACGAGATCACAGGAGATCCTTCAGATATATATGATGGACCACGGGACGATATCCCGGGAGATCCACTGGATAGATGTAACTGGGATTACATGACGATATCTTGGAAGGTACCCCAGTTGTTATCTGTGTGTTGAGTTGTATTTCCTTTTCGTGATTATTTTTCCTCTGTTCTAGTTGTTGTTGTTCTTTCTATTATTTATTATTTCTTATTGTTCCACTTAATTATACTATCTTATTCTACACTTTATACCTTATATTTTATTTAACCTCAGTAGGGCCCTGACCTTCCTCATCAGTACCCGACTGAGGTTAGGCTTGGCTTACTGATTACCGTTGTGGTGTACTCATGCCCTTTCTGCGCATGTTTTTCATGTGTAGATCCAGGTACTTTGACTATGTCCTATCACCCTTAAGGCGAGGTGACTGTTCCAGAGACTTCGAGGTATATCTGCCGCGTCCGCAAACCGAGGTGTCCCTTTCCATTCAATCTTGTAGTGATAGCCATTCCATTTTCTTCTGTTGATGTAGACTTTCCGAAGTTAGAGTAGTTTTATTATATTCGTAGCTTGTGATTCATGGGTTTCCGGGTTTTGGGAAAGTGTATTCGTTTTAAGAGTTAATATTGTGTATGCTGAGCGGCACTTTTAAACGTTGTTTTATTACTCTATTTCTATTTTAAATTATTTTCTTCTGCAAATTTGGTTTATCTTCCGCATCTTAGGCTTACCTAGTATGATGGTCACGATGGTTTGTCGTCACGATGGTTAACGGAGGGCGAACTAGGGTCGTGACAACCTCAAAATACAAAGTACATGATAAACAATGATACAGGACCCTAAAATGAAGGTGGGCTCACCAAGTCAGCTGAAAGGAAGATGCGTCACTAGCTGCGAGCACCACTGCCTGCTATGGAACCACCTACATCCATATAAAGATGTAGCACCCCCGGTGAAACGGACGTTAGCGCCATCAAGTAGCACTAGTATGGATAGCTAAAAGTCCTCTTCCAAAATAGAATGCCAATATAAGATAAGACAATCACGCAAACAACAAGTAACAATCAATGATATCCAAAGACCAAGTTAAGCATAACAATTTTTCAATATACAAAAGTTCATAAGGTAAAAACAAATGAAACTCTAGATATGAAGACAATACTATTATTGGATAGAAGATATATAATACCGATTCACCACAATTCACAATACCACTGTTCACAATACCATTGTTCCCAATATGCACATCATAACAAACTCCCAATTTCAATCACAATTTTTGTGCCAATATATACGTATACATATTCCACCGTGAATTTTAGAACGGAGTCGGATCACGAAATGACCGTCTAGGTCAACTCCTTTGGAGACATTTTCGACAATATCAATTCCCATTTCAATTTTGGTATCAATTGTTTTTCTGCACAATTCCACCATGTGTGCGGCATGGCGTCCGATCACGGCCCGATCGGCTAGGTCGTCTTACAAAGATATTTTTCCTTTTCCACCATTCATCTCATTTCCATGTTTAATTCACATACATCAGTTCATCATCACTTGGAGCCACAATTATCGCATCATACTTGGCACTAGGCCACCTTTCATAAATTAAACTCCTTTCCCCCACATTTCACATCAATATCAATTTCAACAATAGGCCATTAAAATTCAAGATGTCAAGTACACATGAGAGGAAACATGAATCATGGTCATATAGAAAATTTCAGAAATTATACACCTCAAGTTCATTAGCAATGGAACTTTAAACACAAAGGATTCTTCCAAAAGAAGGGGATACACCGAATCACAATAGAAACACACATCAAAGTCATAGAAAGCAATCACACCAATTATTCTTGAATTACTCATTTCCAATCACGACAATATACAATTTCAACATAGGAGTATGTAGCAAGTTGTATCACGTTGGATGTACTTATAAGGCAAAACATTATCTCGAACAACCATTTATGGGCATAAATTGAGTACAAATCCTTTAGGCCACTTTATTATTTTTTTTAAATCATTTACGGAAAGTACAGTCAAGGCTCATTTCATAATCTGTTCACATTTTCTCATGTCATAGGCATCGCCAGGCACAATTTATAATTCATGTTCTCAGCACGTTGGCCACCCTCTATTTCCCAAATTCATTTAATTCATTTCAAACATCTTTATAGATTACCAACAACTAGACACAATCAATCAAATACATTTGGTACACATAAGAGCAATTAGGAGTATCAACCATATCGAGTTTTCTCACAATTTGGTATACTAGCCTTTATTTGAAATACGGCTCAAGCCGTAACATTTTAATATGCCACTCATACTTAGTCTGTGTCTATATATATATATATATATATTTATTTATTCATAAGGCTCATTTCGGAATAGTCATGTTTATGGATAATAACTTGGAATATAAGATTTATGATATTTGAGCCACCATGCTTGAACTTATGAACATATTTATGGAATTTGATTCTAAGAGAGAAAGTTTAGCCATCATACCTTGTTTAAGCTTTCCTTAAGTTACTACAATGTTCTGAAAATTCTAGGAATCTCAATATACTTTGACACATAACAAAATCGAACATAAAATAGGAAGATATTGATTGTTTAAGCTCATTTGAGCATTTTATCTAACACTAGTTGTGCATCTTGTTTTCAAAGCTCTTTTACACGATTTCTTTCATCCCCCAACCCAATATTTACTTATTTGTATACAAGAATCTTCCCACAAACCTAATTTGTACAAGCATGCATACATAATACTATTCCTCCCAAGAATCATACCTCAATAACCCATCGTATACCCCAAACTCGAAATTAAAGTCTAGTGTATAGAACCTTACCTCTTAGATGATGACGTGATTGGTTTCCTTGATTTTTGAAGATTGATGAATGATTGAATGGTTATAATGTTACGTTTCCTCCTTCTCTCTCTAAAATGGTCTCACCTCTCTCTAGATTTAGTATAAAATTGCCCCAAATGAAGCCCCAAAGCTTATTTATCAAAGTGGGTTAGGATATGAAAATTTTCAAAAATGACCCCCGAAGTCAAATATGTGGTGCAATTATGCTATAGCATAATCGATATGTGGGCAGCAGACCTGCAATAGCATAATCGATAGCATAATTAATTATGCGACAACATAATCAACATGCGACAGCGTAATTTTTGCCCGACTTTGCTTCACTATGCGATGCGTATGCGGTCCGCAGAGTCGTTTTGCGATTGCGAAATTGATCTCAAATCCAGCCTTTGGTAATTTGATCATAACTTTGTGTAGGAATGTCCAAATGATAAACGGTTTGAAGCGTTAGAAATTAGACCCGATGAACTTTTATTTGACAGGTTTTTCATCACATATAACCTTATATTTATTTAGATATGCTCGTCTAAAGTGTAGACTTGTGAGAACTCATTTTGAATTTTAGTCTATTATGAAATTTTCCAGTTTAACTTAGAATTAGGACTTTCCTTAGACCCCAAATTACTTATTATATGACTTATACACTTATTTACCAAATCCAATTGATGTCCATCATGTTAATAGCTTGTAAAATATTATAATTAGCCTACCTGGCACCACGAAATCCTAAATTACTTAACAAATTTTCTGGTGCATTACAGAGAGGAAGGGTTGTTTAAGCTACAAAGTAAATGTGAATGCTTCATTATCATCTTGATATACTAGATGGTCTTGAGTTTGGATATGTTGATGGATCTTTCGTTAAGAAAATGAAATGATTTTTACAGCTTGTGGATGAGTGTGGACTTAGGATATTTAGTGATTTCTTCGTGGTTGTATCCATGGCAAGGTCATAGAAAAATGTTAATATAAGGTCACGCAGGTGGGCTGTCAAAGGTTAGGGGCTGCATGATTTCTTATGAGGTTCTACCCTCTACCCAGTGGAATGCTTGTGCTATTATATGAGTTTGGATTGCTTGATTAAGATTATACAACTATCACGAGGTTGAGCGCACATTTGAGCCGATGATTCAGGGATGGTGAGTTAAAGCCGAGTGGGGGAATTTACTATCGGCGATTGGGTCATCTAGTCATGTGTTGTTATAGATGTTGGACTGAGGTACGTTTGTGGTTTTGTTATGACCTGAGAAGGATATCATCTAGGATGATTTGATCAAGGAATTGCTAAGTTCGTGATATTTCACCATAGTGGTATATGGAGGTTGTGAAAGGAATCGATTCGACATTCTTTTATAGGGGTAGTGTGCAAAGGAAAGGATTCGCTCGGTTGTTTCCTTTTGGAGTATTAATGCGCTAAAGGCGCACTGGTTGGCTATGTAGTTAGGACTAGGACGGAGTGGGAGACTCACGATAAAGCTCTAATGGATTCATGATTTGATAAATGGTATCTAACAATTTCAAGATTTGTGTGAGATATATAGATTGAGGATTAGAGATATACATTGGATTATAGAAGAGACCTGGGGCATTTCTGTATAGTTTTGTTAGGCAATATTAGAGAGATGGAAAAAACAAATTCATATTCAAAGAACAACTTGTAGAGTGGGTATTTTAGCTCGAGGTACTATTGGATGCATGAGCGAGAATAAATCTCAAGACTACGAGATTTCATGTGGGGATCATATGGGATGAGTTTTTGATTGAGGAACATGGTGTACTGGGAATGAGTAGTGTTGGCTTAACAATGGGTCATGATTAATCAGAAGGAGTTGGGGTCAGCATAGTAGCGGTTTAGTTTAGTATGCTAATGGAAAATGATCGGTTCTCTTAGTAATATAGCGCACTACTTGTGTCTTTGACGTAATAATGTTGGGTTTGGCAGTCTGTGTGATTTGGCTGATCTAGAGTTATTCAGTTCCGCTAGTTTAATTATTTGCATATGGGTTCCAAAGAGTTTGCGATGATTGTGGCCATTACTTGTGGTTGGTTGGTGACGTCCAAATCAACTACTAAAAAGTAAATGGATACGGTCGCAGGCAATATAATTTACTCAACTATAAGTGGTGGTCGAATCCCACAGAGAACAATGTGTAGGGGATTAGGAACGTAAGAGAATTATCACTTATTGCGCAATTGCAAACACTTAGATTTTGGTTTAGAAAATATTTTATATCTAAATGCAGAAATGTAAACTAACCTAGAAAGCAAGTAAAATGATCAACGCCTACACGCATGGATGCATCGGGAATTACACTCAAGTAATGATCCAATGTATTTCATGATTTTACAAATATGAGCGAGTTTATGTTATTTTATCACGGATAATAATTCTTAATTAGCTTCTTCCGAAGACTAACAAGACTTCCTAATTGAATTATCTCTAAAACAATTAAGAGATTAAGCACACCCAAAATGGATACAAGTAGTTCAATCCTATCCCTAGGTAGAATCTATAAAATGAGGGTTAAAGCCTCATGTTCTTGTTAATTAATCTTTCTGACTCCAAATTATCATTCCAAAATCAATTCGGAGTTAATGGGCGAGTCCTAGGGTTAGCTAATCCCTTTGGAAACATTAAAGAACAAGAATAATTAAAGTAATAATAACTCACTTCATAAAAGGATAAAAATTATTTAATACATAAGTATAACAAGGTATTTACTCCACAATTTAAGCAAAAATATTTCCATAAACAAGATTTAAGTGTTGGATAAAATATTGCACACTTAGATATACAATACTAAGTAAGGAAATGGAGAAAGCAACATAAATGGGTAAGAAATTCTCAACCAAAAGCTTCAAATCTTCAAGACCAAAGTGTGTGTGGAAAGCCCTAGCTTCCAACCTTGTTCTCTCTAGCCCTAAGAACTGAAAATGAGAAAAAGATATGCCAAAGATTCTTTACAAATGAGCCTAGTCGTGTATTAAATGGTTTGGGGCCAAAAAATATGAAATTCACGAATTGCCCAGGTCTGAAGCTCGATTTGCGAAGTATGGCTATACTGTGCACTTTCGCATTTGCGAAGAGGACTTCGCATTTGTGAAGTTTTACTCCCCTGGTTGACTTCGCTTCTGCGAAGTCTTTTTCGCATTTGCGATGACTGCCTAGATCATATTCCTTCGCAATTCCCATACTTTCCTCGCAATACCCAATCCTGTAATCTTTGCAATTCTCAAGCTTATGTCGAAATTGCGACCACTAAGGGCATTGCCCAGATTTTTCTCTTTTTAGCTTCTTTTTGACTTGTTTCACTTGGTTTCTTCAACATCACTTCTAAATAACATAGAACCTATAATATAGAAGTAAATGGCATTAAACACATGATTTTGTCACATCAATCATTGCAAAAATTTAAGCTTAAAGACAAGATAAGTTGGTAAAATACAACTTATCAAACCCCCAAACTTAAACTATTGCTTGTCCTCAAGCAATAAAAGAGACAAAATCTCTTCCCAAGTGTTTAACTCAACATTGTATCCTTATCATGCCAAGCCAAAAAGGTCTACTATAAGCACAAATGCGTGACTTCGATTGATACCAACAATTAAACCAATGCATATGAATTGCCGAACACTTTTCATAAACTTCATTACATTTCAAATGCCCAAGCACTATGCAAATCAAAGTAGCAAATCAAGTCCTGACACTAAATTTTCAAAATTTGCCTCTCTATCACAATTATCATTCTTCGGTCATTTCTTCCAATTGAAAATGGGATTCAATTCACAACTAAAATTTCATGTGCCCTCACATTTAAGAGAGGATCTCAAACTCATGAATCTTAAACCAATACACAAATGGGATATCAAATGGAAAGAATTAACTCTCTCTTAAAAAGATGTTCAAATGCATACCAGTAGCACCATTGGCTTGCCTTTCATGTATTCCTCTACTAATGTAGACAACTTGGTTCAAAATCAATTAGGACTTAAAGGGTTGTAGTTTAGGCTTTTTGTTAAGGTGTGGCACAACTTTGGTTAGTGTGACTCAAAACCTCCCCAAGCACTTCGAAATTTACAATCAAAATCCACTTCCTTCAAAAACATTCTCCATCCTTTCTTCACTTTTCATTTCACACCTAATCTTCCCCTTATTCCCAACTTCTTATCATTTTATTCTATTTTTTTGGTCTTCCTTCCTTTTCAAAATCAAGGAAGGTTTCACTTCTTATCATTCATTTTTTTCTACCTTCCACCTTTTAAACAACTTCCATATCATAACTTTTCCAACCTTTACCTCCAAACTTAGGCTTTTAACTTATGTTTACACTTTCAAAGTACTTAGGGAGGTAGGTTGCCAAAATCTAGATCAATAAAGAACAAAGGATTAACTTGTAACATGGTTGCCAAAGAATAAGTTTAAAGGCTCAAAATGGGTTGACTAGGGAAACTTTTTAAGGGTAGAAAATTTAAGGCACAATAGCGGTCCAAGGAAGGCCTAATATCATTTTTCAAACCAAGTTAGTCTATGATTTCGCCTTGAAGCACATTCCGGGCAAGTTCTAGACTACAAGTAATGCAAATGAACTCACAAATAATCTCACCACACATGGAACATGAACACTCAAGTGGAATACAAATCCAAAATCCAATTGAAATCAATGACTCAAAGAGGTTACATCTGTCTATATCGGAAACTATTTAGTGAATCAAAGGGCCAAAATTTGAGTGTAAAAGTCATGACATGTCTACTTCAATTACTTTTCTTTTTCAACAACCAAGAATTCATATGACGAGGTTTAAATCATGTTGGTACTAAGCAAGCCACAACTTGGTCAATGGGCACAAACTCCAACACAAACCATTTATTCTTCCTAATATTAACATAGCTATATCTAAACTACAAGACTAATTCCCTTAAGAAAGTTGTCTATATATCCATCATCGAGAAAAGTCGACAAAAATTCTCTACAATTACCCGGTTCAAGAAGAAAATGTTACAACCCAGATTTCCCACCCTCGGGAGTCGTGATGTCTCCTACTCATGAAAGCTAGGCAAGTCGCGTATTGTAGAATTACTAACTTATTTATTAGCCCTTTTTAACAATTTAAACTAACATGTGAACAATAGTAAAGCATTAAGGATAAATAAAACAAGCGGAACACTAAATCTGATAAAATAACCAAAGCCTACATGACAATGCCAACATATGTCTCTACCCGGAATCCGGTGTCACAATATCATGGACTGTCTATGTCTGAAAGGAAAAGTACAATCTGTCTAGGAAGTAAATGAAAACAGAATACATAAAAAGATAGAAGAGAACGCTGGGCCTACGGATGTCTGCAGGACTACCTCGGGATCTCTAGCTGGACTGAAGGCAGCCACCTAAAGCTAAGGTCCAAAAGCTGCTTCGGGATCTCCACATAGTGTCGTGTGTAGCATCAGCACAACCGACCCCATGTGCTGGTAAGTGCCTAGTCTAACCTCGGCAAAGTAGTGACGAGGCTAGGACCAGACTACCAGATAAACCTGTGCAGTTATATAATATACAACGGAAAATAAAACAGGCATAAACAAGTAAAGATGGGAGGGGGGTACATGCTGCGGGGGAATATCAATGCCAACAGTAAATTAAGAGAAAATCATAAGAAACAATTTATACTCTACAACAAATCAATGAAGAACTCACAGCCAATCTATAAACAATTCGTATTTTCTATTGTTGCGGCGTGCAACCTGATCCAAAACATAATAACCCTGTTGCGGCGTGCAACCCGATCCATATCATTTATCACTGTTGCACCGTGCAACCCGATCTGTATCATTTATCACTGTTGTGGCGTGCAACCCGATCCAATTATATTATTGTTGCGGCGTGCAACCCAATCCATATATACAGTTCAATACAAATTCACAAATAGAGTCCCGGCAAGTGATCAATAAAGAAATAACATTATCCCGGCAAGTGAATCGACAGTATAAGTAAATACATCCCGACATGGGAGAAACAACTATAACCAAACTTGTTCCAACATCTAACTACCTCAACTTACACCAATACTCAATCATAAGTAATTTTCACGAGAATAATCATAATCCTTGCTCAATACAGAGAATCATCAACTTAAGCATCTATAGTATTATTTAGGAACACAGTAAATTTCAATTTAAGACTGACGGTCATGCTTGACACCAATGTATAGATACTCGTCACCATTCCTATATGTCGTACACAACCAGAAACAAGTAGCAAATATGACACAACTCCTAATCCCTCAAGCTAAGGTTGCACCAAACACTTACCTCGAAATTTCACGACCAACTCAAGCTTCAAACACCGCTTTTCCTTTTGAATTTGGATCCAAATCAATTGTATCTAGACACAATTGACTTAATAACATCAATAAACGCTAAACAATCCAATTCCAATGCTTAATTATAGCTTTCCCATCATTCTTCCCAAAAAGTAAAAAAATGACCCCTGGCCCGCTGGAATAAAGCACAAGGTTCGGACCAAAACCCGATCACCCATTCACCCACGAGCCCGAATATATAATTCGTTGCAAAATTTGACGCCCGAAATGATGTCTAAATCCCAAATATACAAAAAGCCCTAACTCTGCCCAAATCGCTAATTTTCTACCCTTAGGAGCATGATTTAAGCTTAGAAATCTAATGGGTGTTAATGGAAATTGAAGAAAATGAGTCTAAGATTACATACCTATGAATTGGTGGTGAAATTCCCTTTCAAAAATCGCCCAATTTGAATTTTGGAATAAGATGTTATGAAATTTTGGTTAAGCCCCATTATGCTTTTGTTTTAAAATCACTAGACAGGCCTTCATCGCGTTTGCGATGAGTTAGGCCTAGGTGACCTTTGCATTCGCGACCTTAGGCTCGTGTTTGCTGAGCTTTGACTCCTCGAGCCTTCGCATTCGTGGGCCAGTGGCCGCATTCGTATAGAACAAGTGAGAACCCCCTCCCCCAGGCCAATTACCTTGCGCGTTCTCTAGTGCCTCGACGCATGCGCGAAGGGTACTCCCCCCCTCAGCCTCGCATTCGTGTCTCAGGATTCATATTCGCAAAGAAGAAAACTGGCATTCAGAAATTTGCCATACGCGTTCGCGAGTGGGACCACACGAACGCGAAGAACAAAATCCTTGTGTACTGAACAACAAAAACCTGCAACTTTCATAAGTTCAAAAACTTTCTGAAACTCATCCGAAACTCACCCAAGCCCTCGGGGCTCAAAACAAAACATACCTACTATTTCAAAAACATCGTATGAACTTATCCGTGCGATCAAATCGCCAAAATAACCTCTTAAACAACGAATTTAGTATAGAAATCTAAGAAAAATCTCAACACTTTCAAAATATGAATTTTCACAACTACGGGCCCGAATCACCTCAAACGACTTCTGTTTCTTACCAAATTTCACAGACTTATCTTATTTCCCATATAAGACCTATACTAGGCTCCGGAACCATAATACGGGCCCGATACCATCAAATTCTAAATGCATTTCATTTGCAAAACTCATAAAAATTTCCAGAAAATAATTTTCTTTAAAAATTTATTTCTCGGGTTTGGGACCTCGGAATTCGATTCCGGGCATACGACCAAGTCCCATATTTTTCCACGGACCCTCCGAGACCATAAAATCATAGGTCCAAGTTTGTTTACCCAAAATGTTGACCAAACTCAACTTAAATGCATTTTAAGTGAAAATTTCAATATTTTTCACAGATTTTCATATAATAGCTTTCCGGCTAAGTGCCCGGACTGCGCATGCAAATCGAGGTGATGCTGAAAGAGCTTTTTAAAGCCTCAGAACGTAGAATTCATTTTAAAAACAAGTGATGACCTTTCGGGTCATCACATTCTCCACGTCTAAAACAATCGTTCGTCCTCGAACGGACATAAGAAGCAAGTACCTGAGTCGGGGAAAAGATGGGGATAACGGCTCCGCATATCAGACTCGGACTCCCAGATTGATGCCTCAGCAGGATGACCTCTCTACTGAACAGGAACAAAAGGAAAACTCTTCGATCTCAACTGACGAACCTGCTAGTCTAGAATAGTTACCGGCTCCTCCTCATAAGACAATTCCTGGTCCAACTGGATAATGCTGAAATCTAACACGTGGGATGGATCGCCGTGATATTTCCGAAGAATGGACACATGAAACACTGGATGCACGGCTAATAATATCGGCGGCAATGCAAGTCTATAAGCCACCTTTCCCACTCGATCAAGAATCTCAAACAAGCCAATGAACCTAGGGATAAGCTTGCCCTTCTTCCCAAATCTCATCACGCCCTTCATAGGCGACACTCGAAGCAATACCCGCTCACCGACCATGAAAGCCAAATCTCGAACCTTGCTATCGGCATAGCTCTTTTGCCTGGACTAAGCTGTACGAATCCTATCCTGAATAATCCTGACCTTGTCTAAGGCATCCTGAACCAGATTCGTGCCCAACAACCGAGCCTCTCCCGGCTCATCTGGATACTCGACTGGTAGCTGTTGTTTTAGGCAAACTCTGCTTAAGGAAAAAACTGATCCCACAAGCCATCAAAGTCAATGACACAAGCTCGGAGCATATCCTCCAAAATCTGAATAGTCCGCTTGGACTGACCGTCCGTCTGAGGATTAAATGTTGTGCTAAACTCAACCCGTGCACCCAACTCTCGCTGAAATGCTCTCCAGAAATGCGAGGTAAACTGCGTAACTCGGTCCGAAATGATAGACACGGGCACACTATGAAGACGAACAATCTCCTCGATATAGATCTCAGCTAACCTCCCAGAATAATAGGAGACTGCCACAGGAATGAAATATGCTGACTTGGTCAACCTATCAACAATAACCCACACTACATCAAACTTCCTCTGAGTCCGTGGGAGTCCAACAACGAAGTCCATAGTGATACTCTCCCACATCCACTCAGGAATCTCAATGTCCTTGAACAAACCGCCAGGCCTCTGATGCTCATACTTAACCTGCTGACAATTCAAACACTGAGCCACATATGCAACAATATCCTTTTTCATTCTCCTCCACCAATAATGCTGCCGCAAATCCTGATACATCTTAGCGACGCCCGGATGAATAGAGTACCGGGAGCAATGGACCTCCTCAAAAATCAACTCGCAAAGTCCATCCACATTAGGCACACAAACTCGACCTTGCAATCTTAAAACTCCATCATCACCTAAGGTAACCTGCTTGGCACCTCCGTGCTGCACTGTGTCTCTAAGGACACACAAAAGGGGATCATCATACTGTCGATCATGGATACGCTCCAATAAAGAAGAACGAGCGACCGTGCAAGCTAACACACGACTAGGCTCAGAAACATCCAACCTCACGAACTGATTGGCCAAAGCCTGAACTTCCAAAGCAAGCGGTCTCTCACCAACGGGAATATAAGCAAGACTACCCATACTGGTTGACTTGTTACTCAAAGTATCGGCCACCACATTGGCCTATCCCGAATGATATAAGATGGTGATATCATAGTCCTTTATTAGCTCCAACCACCTTCTCTGTCTCAAATTCAACTCCTTCTGCTTGAACAAATACTGCAGACTATTGTGATCCGTGAACACCTCACATGCCACGCCATACAGATGATGCCTCCAAATCTTCGACGTGTGAACAATGGCTACAATCTCCAAATCATGAACCGGATAATTCTTCTCATGAATCTTCAACTGCCGTGAAGCATAAGCAATGACCTTGCCATCCTGCATCAACACCGTACCAAGCCCAATATGAGATGCATCACAATAAACTGTATATGGCCCTGAACTTATGGGCAAAACCAACATCGGTGCCATAGTCAAAGCTGTCTTGAGCTTCTAAAAACTCGCCTCACACTCGTTCGACCACCTGAACAGGGCACCCTTCTAGGTCAACCTGGTCATCGAGGCTGCAATAGACGTAAACCCCTCCACAAACCGACGATAGTAACATGCCGACCCCAAGAAACTCCGGATCTCAGTAGTTGGTGCTTGTCTAGGACTGTTCTTGACTACCTCAATCTTCTTCAAATCAACTTGAATACCCTCTACTGACACAACATGAGCTAGGAATGCAACTCAACTAAACCAAAACTCATACTTCGAAAACTTAGCATACAACTGACTATCTCTGAATGTCTGAAGAACCACTCTAAGATGCTACTCGTGCTCTTCCCGGCTGCGGGAATATATCAAAATTTCATCAATGAAGACCATCACGAACGAATCCAGGTAAGGCTTGAACACTTGGTTTAGCAAATCCATAAAAGTTGATGGGGCATTTGTCAACCCGAATGACATCACCAAGAACTCATAATGCCCCTTACCAAGTGCGAAAAGTTGTCTTAGGGACATTGGATGCCCTAATCCTTATCTGATGGTAGCCAGATCTCATGTCAATCTTCGAAAATACCTTGGCACCCTGAAGTTTATCAAACAAATCATCAATCCTCGGCAATGGATACTTATTCTTGATTCTAACCTTGTTCAATTATCGGTAATCAATACACATTGTCATCGATCCATCCTCCTTCTTAACTAACAACACCGGTGCACCCCAAGGCGAAACACTTGGTCTAATAAAACCCTTCTCAAGCAAGTCTTGCAACTGCTCCTTCAACTCTTTCAACTCAGGCGGGGCCATACGATACGGCGGAATAGAAATAGGCTGAGTGCACAAAGCCAAATCAATGCATAAGTCAATATCTTTGTCGGGTGGCATACCCAACAGGACTAAAGGAAATACCTCAGGGAACTCACGAACAACAGGCACCGAATCAATAGAAGGAACCTCGACACTAGAATCACGAACATATGCCAAATAGGACAGATACCCCTTCTCGACCATACGCCAAGTCTTCACAAAAGAGGTAACACCATGGGTATAATTACCAAGAGTCCCTATCCACTCTAAACGAGGTAAACCCGGCAAGGCTAAGGTCATAATCTTGGCATGGCAGTCTAAGATAGAGTGGTAAGGTGATAACCAGTCCATCTCCAATATGACATCGAAATCAACCATGTCTAGAAGAAACATATCTACATGAGTCTCAAGACCCCCAATCACAACTATACAAGAGCGATGGACTCGATCTACCGCAATAGAATCACCCACCGGTGTAGACACATATGCAGGGGCACTCAAGGAATCACTAGGCATGACAAAAAATGGTGTAAAATAAGATGACACATAGGAGTAGGTATACCCTAGATCAAATAAAACTGAAGCATCTCTGCCACAAACCAGAACAGTACTTGTGGTAACTGCATCGGAAGCCTCGGCCTCAAGCCTGGCTGGTAGAGCATAACATCGGGGCTGGGCCCACTACCCTGAACTACATCTCTGGGATGCCTTGCAGCAGGCTGGCCTCTACCTCTAGCGGTCTGAGCTCCACCTTTAACACCTCTACCTCCACCTTTAACACCTCTACCTCCACCTCTAGCACCTCTACCCCCACCCCTATCTGGCAGAGCGGGCGGTGGAACACCTGGTGCATAAACCATAGCTCGGGGACCCTGCTACTGTGACTGAGTACCCACCAATCTCAAGCAAGCCCTCCAGATATGACCATACTCACCATACGCAAAGTATCCACCTGAGTGTTGTGGCTGAGGAAACTAAAACTGAACCTGGCGACCTGAATGACCACCCCGAAAACTCTGGCGCGACTGTGCACTGATAGGAGCTGGTGGTGCACTGTAGGGGTGTTGATCAGAATACTATGTGTGGGACCCATGGCTACTTGAAGCACCGTGAGAAATCTGAAGAGCTGATTGAAAAGGCCTAGGAGGATGGCCTCTACCATACAAATTTGTGCCTCTAGATGAGGTACCACTGAATCAGCCTAAATGACGAGGCCTCTTGCAAGACCCCAGACCACTCCCTACGATAGAACCATCTCAACTCTCCTAAACACATTGGCCGCCTCCTAGAAAGAAATCTCACTCCTAGTCTCCTTGGACATCTAAAGTCGAATAGGCTGGATAAGGCCCTCAATGAACCTCCTCACCCTCTCTCTCTCGGTGGGAAGTATGATAAGAGCATGACGGGCCATGTCGATGAATCTGGTCTCATATTAAGTAACAGTCATAGAACCCTACTGGAGACTCTCAAACTACCTCTGATAGATCTCTCTTTGAGTAATAGGGAGAAACTTCTCCAGAAATAGCTGGGTAAACTACTCCCAAGTCAAGGCTGGTGATCCGGCTAGTCTAGCCAAGAAACAATCTCTCCACCAAGTCTTGGCGGATCCAGATAAGAAAAAAGTAGCAAAATCGACCCCATTGGTCTCCACTATCCCCATGTTCCTAAGAACCTCATGACAACTGTCTAGATAATCCTGGGGATCCTCAGAAGATGCACCGCTGAATGTAGTAGTGAGGAACTTGGTGAACCTGTCAAATCTCCACAAAGCATCGGCAGACATTGATGCTTTATCGCTGGTCTGAGCTACCATACCCGGTTGAACTACTCTAACTGGCTGAGCTGCTGGTGTCTAAAACTGGGGAGCTAGCTGCTCCGGAGTGCGAGTAGTAGGAGTTTTGGCTCCTCTACCATCCTGAGAGATGGCTGGGGCTACGGGAAGTAAGCCTACCCAGGTGACACTCTCCCTAAGGCCCACTAGACGGACCAGAGCATCTTGGAGTACTAGGGTAGTAATAAACCCCTATGGGACCTAAGCTGGGACCGTAGAAGTTGTCTAGGCCAGAACCTCATCATTAAAGTCAACTTGAGGCTCCACTGCTGGTGCTGCTACTCAAGGCTGAGCTCTGCCCATACCTCAGCCTCTAGCACGGCCTTGGTCTTGCCCTCTTCCCCTCATGGGAGCTGCTGGTGGGGGCTCGGGCTACTGATCAGTGGATGAGGAAGCGTGTGTTCTTGCCATCTGCGAAAGAACAAAGTAGAAATTCAATTAGCATTGAGAAACCAAACCGCACGACAAGAAAGAATAAATGTGAAGTTTTTCGTAACTCTGTACCCTTTGGGGGGTAAATACAAACATCTCCGTACCGATCCCTCAGGCTCTACTAAGCTTGTCCATGAATTGTGAGACCTATGTAACCTAGTGCTCTGATACAAATTTGTCACGACCCGGATTTCCCGCCCTTGGGAGTCATGATAGCACCTACTCGTGAAATCTAGGCATGTCGCGTATTGCGGAATTACTAACTCATTTATTAGCCCTTTTTAACAATTTAAACTAACATGTGATCAACAATGAAGCATTAACTATAAATAAAACAAATGGAAGACTTAATCTGATAAAAATAACCAAAGCCTACATGACAATGCCAACATATGTCTCTACCCGAAATCAGGTGTCACAATATCACAGACTGTCTATGAATACTACATACAAGTGTCTGAAAGGAAAAGTACAATCTATCTCAGAAGTAAATGAAAAGAGAATACATAAAAAGATTGAAGAGAACGTCAGGCTTGCGGATGCCTGCAGGACTACCTCGGGATATTTTGCTGGAATGAAGGCAGCCACCCAAAGCTATGGTCCAAAAGCTGCTTCGGGATCTGCACATAGTGCAGAATGTAGCATCAGCACAACCAATCCCATGTGTTGGTAATTGCCTAGTCTAACCTCAGCGAAGTAGTGACGAGGCTAGGACCAGATAAACCTGTGCAGTTATATAATATACGATGGAAAATAAAAAAGGCATAAACGAGTAAAGATGGGAGGGGGGTACATGCTGCGGGGGAATATCAATGGCAACAGTAAATTAAGACAAAAGCATAAGGAACAGTTTAGAATCTACAGCAAATCAATGAAGAACTCGCAGCCAATCTATAAATAATTTGTATTTTCTATTGTTGCGGCACACAACGGGATTAAAAACATAATAACCCTGTTGCGGCGTGCAACCCGAGCCATATCATTTATCACTGTTGCATCGTGCAACCTGATCCATATCATTTATCACTATTGCGGTGTGCAACCCGATCCATATCATTTATCACTGTTGCGGCGTGCAACCCGATCCAATTATATTATTGTTGCGGCGTGCAACCCGATCCACATATACAGTTCGATACCAATTCACAAATAGAATCCCGGCAAGGGATCAATAAATAAACAACGCTATCCTGGCAAGGGATCAATAAAGAAACAACGCTTTCCCGACAAGTGAATCGACAGTATAAGTAAATACATCCCGGCGTGGGAGAAACAGTTATATCCAAATTTGTTCCAACATCTAACTACCTCAACTAACACCAATAATCAATCATAAGTAATTTCCACGAGAATAATCATAATCCTTGCTCAATACAGAGAATCATCAACTTAAGCATCCGTTGTATTATTTAGGACACAATAAATTTCAATTTAAGACTCACGGTCATGCTCGACACCAATGTATAGATACTCGTCAGCATGCCTATACGTCGTACACAACAAGAAACAAGTAGCAAATAGGACACAACTCCTAATCCCTCAAGCTAAGGTTAGACCAAACACTTACCTCGAACTTCCACGACCAACTCAAGCCTCAAACACCGCTTTTCCTTTTGAATTTTGTTCCAAATCAATTGTATCTAGACATAATGGACTTAATATCATCAATAAACGCTACACAATCCAATTCCTATGCTTAATTATAGCTTTCCCATCATTTTTTCCAAAAAGTCAAAAACTGACCTCGGGTTTGCATGGTCAAAACACAAGGTTCGGACAAAACCCGATCACCCATTCACCCACGAGTCTGAATATATAATTCGTTCCAAAATTTGACACCCAAAACAAGGTCTAAATCCCAAATATACAAAAAGCTCTAACTCTACCCAAATCCCTAATTTTCTATCCTTAAGAGCATGATTTAAGACTAGAAATCTAATAGGTGTTAATGAAAATTGAAGAAAATGAGTCTAAGATTACATACCTATGAATTGGTGGTGAAATTCCCTTTTAAAAATCTCCCAATTTGGAGTTTGGAAGAAGAAGTTATGAAATTTTGGTTAAGTCCCGTTTTGCTTCTGTTTTAAAATCACTGGACAGGCCTTCATCGCATTCGTGATAGGCCTGTCGCGTTCGCAATGAGTTAGGCCTAGGTGACCTTCGTATTCGCGACCTTAGGCTCGTGTTCGCGGAGCTTTGACTCCTCGAGCCTTCACATTCGCCGGCCAGTGGCCGCGTTCACATAGAACAAGTGAGAACCCCCTCCCCCCGGCCAATTGGCTTACACATTCGCGAGTGCCTCGATGCGTTCGCGAACGGTACTCCCCCCTCAGCCTCACGTTTGCGTCTGGCACCTGGGAAATTTGCCTTAAGCGTTTGCGAGTGGGACCACGCGAACGCGAAGAACAAAATCCCTGTGTACTGCAACTTTCATAAGTTCAAAAACTTTTCGAAACCTATCCGAAACTCACCCGAGCCCTCATGGCTCCAAACCAAACATACAACTAACTCAAAAACATCGTATGAACTTATCCGTGTGATCAAATCGCCAAAATAACCTCTTAAACAATGAATTTAGCGTAGAAATCTAAGAAAAATCTAAACACTTTCAAAATATGAATTTTCACAACTACGGGTCCGAATCACCTCAAATGACTTCCGTTTCTTACCAAATTTCACAGACTCATCTTATTTCATATATAAGACCTGTACAGGGCTCCAGAACCAAAATAAGGGCCTGATACCATCAAATTCTTAATGCATTTCATTTCGAAAACTAATTAAAATTTCCAGAAAATAATTTTCTTTAGAAATTCATTTCTCAGGCTTGGGACCTCGGAATTCGATTCTGGGCATATTCCCAAGTCCCATATTTTTCAACGGACCCTCCGGGACCATCAAAATATGGGTCCGGGTCCGTTTACCTAAAATGCTGATTGATGTCAACTTAAATGCATTTTAAGTCAAAATTTCAACATTCTGTCACAGATTTTCACATACTAGCTTTCTGGCTACGCGCCCGAACTGTGCACGCAAATCGATGTGATGTTGAAAGAGGTTTTTAAATCCTCAGAATGCAAAATTCATTTTAAAACAAGTGATGACCATAGAAAATTGGCATCCTCGAAAAAATAACCGTGGTATAAAAAAACCAAGGATATCGCCACTAACATAACATATACTATATGAAAAATAAAATAAAATAAAAAATTAAGAAGCTACTAACCAATATTAAGAAGTTAATAAACATCAAGTAACTAAAACATAATATATATATATATATATAACGACAAGAAATTAAGAAGCTGCTGAACATACTAAACATAATAATATCACATATCACATGAAAATATACTAACAATAAAATGAAAAATAACTACAGTACCAATCTGCCAGAACAACAGTTATACAAGAAGCCACCCCCAACAAAAGATGTTGCAATGTCCCCAATGCAAAAAAAACATGATAGAGTAAAATGGTGCAAAGTGCTCCCTGAATACTGCATCAAGTGCTTGGTGACATCAAAATCCACTAATAAAAAGTAAATGGACACGGTCACATGCAATATAATTTATCCAACTATGAGTCGGGGTCGAATCCCATAGAGAACAATGTGTAGGCGATTAGGAATGTAAGAGAATTATCACTTATCGCGCAATGCCAAACACTTAGATTTTGGTTTAGCAAATATTTTATATCTAAAAACGGAAATGTAAACTAACCTAGAAAGCAAGTAAAATGATCAATGGCTACAAGTATGGATGCATCAGGAATTACTCTCAAATAACGATCCAATGTATTTCATGATTTTACAAATATGAGCAAGTTTATGTTAATTAGCCATGGATAATAATTATTAATTAGCTTCTTCCGAAGACTAACAAGACTTCCTAATTGAATTATCTCTAAAACAATTAAGAGATTAAGCACACCCAGAATGGCTACAAGTAGTTCAATCCTATCCCTAGGTAGAATCTATAAAATGAGGGTTAAAACCTAAAGTTCTTGTTAATTCATCTTTTCCAACCCCAAATTATCTTTTCTAAAATCAATTTGGAGTTAATGGTCGAGCCCTAGGGTTAGCTAATCCCTTTGGAAATATTAAAGAACAAGAATAATTAAAGTAAAAATTACTAACCTCATAAAAGGATAAAAATCATTCAATACATAAGCACAACAAGGTATTTAATCCACACTTTAAGCAAGAATATTTCCATAAACAAGATTTAAGTGTTGGATAAAATACTACTCACTTAGATATACAATACAAAGCAAGGAAATGAAGAAAAAACATAAATGGGTAAGAAATTCTCAACCAAAAGCTTCAAATCTTCAAGACCAAAGTGTGTGTGCAAAGCCCTAGCTTCCAACCTTGTTCTCTCAAGCCTTAAGAACAGAAAATAAGCAAAAGATATGACAAAGATTCTTTACAAATGAGCCTAGCCGGGTATTAAATGGTTTGGGGACAAAAAATGTGAAATTCCAGAATTGCCCAGTTCTGAAGCTCGATTTTCGCATTTGCGAACAAAGGTTCGCAATTGTGAAGTATGGCTATACTGTGCACTTTCGCATTTGCAAAGAGGACTTCGCATTTGCGAAGTTTGACTCCCCTGGTTGACTTCGATTTTGTGAAGTTTTTTCGCATTTGCGATGACAGCCTAGATCATATTCCTTCGCAATTCCCATACTTTCTTCGCAATACCCAAGCCTGTAATCTTCGCAATTCCGAGGCTTATGTTGCAATTGCGACCACTGAGGGAATTGCACAGATTTTCCTCTTTTTAGCTTCTTTTTTACTTGTTTCACTTGGTGTCTTCAACATCACTTCTAAATCACATAAAACCTGTAATATAGAAGTAAATAGCATTAAACACATAATTTTATCACATCAATCACAGCAAAAATATAAGCTTAAATACATGATAAGTTAGTAAAATACCAACTTATCATTGTTGTCTTGTACATGCGTGGAAATTCTGTTGTGTAATGTGATTTAAAATGAATTGAGCTTAGAGGAAGGTTTTTGATCGATGGAGTGTTTTTCCTATTTTTGATTCGAAGTTGAATACAAGATTCTTGTATTTTTGCATAATAGCATCCTACATGCGGTGAGCTATGTGGAATTGGGATAGGATGGAGAAGGTTACTATTCAGTTTTAAAAAGTAATACCATGAGTTCAAGACAACATGATAGAATTTAAATATTTAAGAGTATGCTATCACTATCTTGTATCACCCGAGAAGGGTATACGGTGCGAAAGATGCATTATATATTGTTTTGCGGATGTTAAACTAGTACTACAGAAATAACATACAAATAATTGGTTGTATTTCGGTTTGTTGTTTGATGTAGGAGATTTATGGAGTATTTATTAGGATGAGATTTTGTATGTGTGATGTGTTAGTCATTTAAGTGAGAAGTTTAGAGATCAGTTTGCAGATTCCGGTACTCTTACAAATTGAAATCCTATTTCTAAGAGGCGAAATATTACTCTGGTTGCAGGATGTGGAAGTGTGTTACAGATTGAATAGATGATTGTACGTGTCATAGATGGAGTCATTGTGCTCTTTTGGAAGGCTATTTATCTGTTTTGAGATGATTTGAATTGATTTGGAGTCCCATTGGTAGGCCAGAGAAAAATGTGTAATCTACACTATGTTGGGTTTGCCTATTCACCGCAACATTTTCTATGGGTGTGCCATCGGGCATCATGGATGTATTCATGCCCTAATGTATTTCATATAGTACTCCCTTATGATATGATGGGTTGTGACACGATTCTTATTCACACGCATGTTGTGGTCCTATTTAGGCCTACTGGTGATATATGAGCGGGATGGCTCTTGAGATGTTGATTTGGTTATTGCACCGTAAATGTGCTTGTCTTTTTGTAGTATATTATGCTATATGTCTCTCCATAGTTTGTTTACACATTTTTATATTCTGTTGTTTATATATATATATATATATATATATATATATATATATATATATCTGTGTGTGTGTGTGTGTGTGTGTGTGTGTGTGTGTGTGTGTGTGTGTTGAGAGTGAGGGGGGCAACAGCTATGGTGGCTGCTCGTGTGGAAGGGGAGGCAGCCATGGTTGGCTAAGGTTTGGTGTGGCACGCCACCATAGGTATTATGTGTGGATATGGTGGAATGCCGCCATGGGTAGATGTGTGGAACGAGTGGCACACCGCCAATGAAATCTGTGTGGATTGGGTTGCATGCCGCAACATAGTTATGATAAATATGGTTCATTAAGCTTATTTTGTGTGTTCTTCTTCTCCTTTGGGGATTGAGGCTAAAACATTATGTTTTGTTGTTATATCAATTGTATTTACTGGAAAATGCTCGTACTTGTGTTCCATTCGTATTAGTAATCATACTAGATCGGTTGTTATTTGGTGCACATATCGCGTTGTACGAGGTTCTTGGTGGTATCTGATGTGGCCTATCGATCGAGCAATTTTCATTGGGGAGACGAGGTTACTGGATTAGGAATCAGGGCAATCAGATTTGTAGAAAGTATGTTGTGAAGAAGAATGTCACTAATTGGCTCAGAATTGGGTAATGGTTGTTGTCGGGCAATAGAGCTCTACGAAGGTTTGGAATGAGGTTTTAATTATCATGAGTTATATTATCAGTACTGAGTTTGCTAATGAGTAGCTCTTTTGGTTGAAAGATATCGCTATGGGCATATGAGTTATGAGGTACGTCGTGTGATCACATCTTGAAAGTATACTTATGTTGTGATATAGCTGGTTGAGATTGATACAACCTATATATACCAGAAACGGATCTGATAGGGAATTCCAATATTGGAATTTAGTTTAAACACTTATGGGTTAAGGTTATAGGAAGAATATTCTGTCCATATAGTGGGCTTATGTGGTTTGAGGTGACACGATATCACCCCCGAGTATATGTATGATGAGTTATACAGTTATTTTGTAGCTTTGGATGGTTCTTGGCACGTCCTAGAACGAACATATGTTTAAGTGGGGAGAATATAACGAACCGACCGGTTGTTTTAAGCTCTAACATTTCGTTTGGCAGTTTGACACTTTGATTTGCTTCACTTGATGAATCATGACTTGCATGTATGACCTGGTTTGATTTTCGAGAGGTTCAAAGTTGATTTGGAAGAATAATTCTCAATTCGGACGCTTTAAGTTAGAAGAGTTGACCAAGATTTGACTTTGTCACGACCCAAAATATACCTAGTCGTGATGTCACCTAACCCAACCCGCTAGGTAAGCCAAACAACAGTCAATACAACTCTAGTGAAATAATAAGAAATCTATAAGTGAATAACTGAATTTCAATACAATAACCAAAGGACGAGTACTACAAGCCATGAGCCACTAACAGTTAGATTTATAAAGCATGTATAAAAATAAATACAACATAGGTTTAAAATATAAATAAACAGATTAGAAATCTAAAACTACCAAGAACAAGTGGTAGCTATATCCAGAAAGTAGGTACGTCATCGATGTCAGCTCCCCTTATCCACAACATCTCAGCTCTGAGATGTGCATTCAAGGTGTAGAAGTGTAGTATGAGTACAACCAACCCCATGTGCTCAGCAAGGATCACAACTAACCTCAGCGAGGTAATAGTGGAAAGAATTATAAACAATACTCGTGAATCACTTGTATAAATCATAACTCAAACAAGTATTGAACAATAATATGATTAAGTCATCAATCATGGTAACACCGCCTTGGTGGACACAGTAATTCAACGTACTCTACTCAGTCAACAATCCATCATATAAAGAGGATACGCAAATAAATTAGGTAAACAACTAAGAAATTGCAAATAAAGATGAAATGCAATAACCAAAATAACAATGCGATGTAGTGTGCAACCTAGTCCAAATATAAATTACAATACAACTCTAAGTCCCACAAAAAAATACAGTAACAGAACCAAACCACTTATCAGCTTTTTCCAAAGTTCACAACAACTAGAAAGCCGTTGATTTTTCACAATCCACTTGTACACCATCAAGAAGGTATAGGAGAGGGTTGCCTTAGGGGTGTGGATCGATATCCACATGCTGCACGGCGTAGTAACGTGCAATAATCATAACTTTCTCAACCGTCACCCCCAAACATAGGCTTTTAGCCCAGGTTCACACTTTCAAAGCACTTAGAGAGGTGAGATGCAAAAAGATAGATCACTAAATAATAAAATATTTAATCTTGTAACATTGTCGCCAAAGAAAAGGTTAACAGCTCAAGAAGGATTGACTAGGGAAAATATGCACGGGCAGGAAATTTAAGGCAAAAGAGTGGTCCAAGGAAGGTGTTACACCCTATGTTTTCGTATGTTAGAGTATCCATAAGTCAATTGATGTATGCTCAGAAATGAGATCAACTTTGAAAGTACGTAAAGTAAGTTAATCCTTTTATAATGGAGGTTACAAATCTTTATGATCATGAATAACGAGTACCAAAAGGGTTGGAAAACATAGGCGCTAAATAAATTAAAGAAAATAAGTTTAGTCGAATGTCAAGAGGGGAATTTTAAGGGATTATAAACTCAGTTATTTCACCTATCTTTCAGACCAAGAGAAACCTAATTGAACCCCTACAACTCCTCCCCAAAAATCCCACACAAACCCTAGGGTATTCCGAGTGTTACGATGCGATTCTAGTGCTGAAAAGTCCGGACAGCTTGCTAGTTTCTCTTTCTCCTTCTTGTAGCCGTGTTGAGGAACTTATTTTTGATGAAAAAGGACCAGGTTTCATGGGTTATACTCAGTACAAGTTAAGTTTATGCTTCTCCTTCCATTATCTATGCGTTTGCGAGTTGTAACTCGATCGTAAAGAATAGACCTAGCTAGTTTCGAAAGAATGGTATGTTGTTTGTTCTTGTGTAATGGTTGGCTGGTTGTAAACTTATTTTTAAGTTGAATTCATGGATAGTTTATTGGATAAGAGGTATAATGATGTAATTTTGGTTGTATTTCCCAATTTGAAAGAAAAGACAAGTCGAAACGTGTTTAAGTAAACTGAAAAATTATTTTTGAGTTGAGGAACTTGTGGGAATATTTTTGGGCTGTTTCGTGTTGGTATTGGGTTGTCTCTTTTACTACTATTTTTATGGAGTTGATAGGAGGAAGGTTGTGGAGAAACACCACATAATGGAATGGTTGTTAGTTGGTCGTTCATCGTAACATTTTCGGGTTGGTTGACACTATTATGGTTGTCGTGTTGTGTATGAAGTGATAGGGGTATGTTGGGCTGTTTGTGATTGTTTTAACTAGTGTGAAGTCATATATATATATATATGGAAGGTTTTGTCCATTTCATTGTAAAATAGGTTGTGGTCAATACATAATAGTTACGACACTTAAACGATAACGAGAGTGTCATTTCTCTTATTGTAGACTAAAGAGCCGTGAAATTGCATAGCTTGAGGTTGGGAAGAATATACAAGGTATGTTAAGGCACTTCTTTCTTTTGACATGATCTATAGTGACATGAACATAAACGGTACACTAATTCATAACGGATCTACTCCTAGAAACTAAGGTTGTCCATGTTGTTCTTTCCTTATAAATTTATTCTAAACAAGTGTGTATGATCCATAAATCCCACTAAGGTTCATATTGATGGTAGGGATGTCCATAATGTTAATCGAAGGTGCAATGACCTTACATCACTCCGAAAGGGTTAGAACGTGATTCCATGAGTCGAGCATGCATTATATATATGTATCTATTTTACTCTATCGAGTCGCGCTATAGTCGGCCGGGTATGGCACCTATTGTGTAACCACTGATCAGTTGGGTTTACCGAGCTCCACGTGGCCAGGTACTATTCTACCGAGCCTTATAATAGCCGGGTACGTTTTTACCGAGTCATCTTTGAGACCGGGTACGATATGATGATGATGATGCCCACAGAGGCGAATGTTTTTAAAAAGTTCATGTATATATATGTATTATGCATTTCATGTCAGTAGACCCCAGAGGCACTCAGATGTTACATGTTGTATCTCCTCTATCTCTCTTTACATTATTGTTCTTGTTTATGCTTTCCTACCTTACATACTCAGTACTTTATTCATACTGACATCCCTTTTGCCTGGGGATGTTGCGTGTCATGCCCGCAGGTCCCGATTGATAGGTTGACAGTCCTCCTAGTAGGACAGCTCAGCGAAGGTGTTGGTGCAGTCCACTTGCTCCGCAGTTGCCTAGTTGGTCAGTATGCTTTGGATATGTATTGATTGGTATGGCGGGGCCCTGTCCCGATCTTTATTAATTTATGTAATCTTAGAGGCTTGTAGACAGATGTCAGGTGTAGGGACACTTGTATGGCCTTATAGGCCTATGTTTTGAGTTTACAAATGGTCATGTCGGCCTTATAGGCCCGTATGTCACATAAATAAGTTTGTATATCATTTTGGGTCTTCATATGTTGAGTATTCCCTTATGTTTTATTCTTGTTATCTCATGACCGGTTTTCTGGCTCATTTACTCATGATAGTATGATAAGAAAGATATGTTACGTTGGTACTCGGTTGAGTAAAGCACTAGGTGCCTGTCGCGGCCCTCTGATTCGGGTCGCGACAAAAGTGGTATCAGAGTAGTTCTGTCCTAGGGATTCTACAAGCCGTGTCTAGTAGAGTCTTGTTTATGGGTGTGTAGTGCACCACACTTATAAGCAGGAGGCTACAGGGCATTTAGGACTGTCACTCTTTCTTCTTATTCTAGATCATGTGGTAGAGCTCTGTTGTAAGAATTCAAACTTCTAAATTCTACTTTAGTTGTAATACAACGATACCTACATTTAAAAAGATGGTTGATAAAAGATTGTGGTGGCTGTGAAAGAGTTGAGTCAGAGGAGCTCGATTTTTGCATGATGCATATGATGGGTAAATATAAGGTCTTCGGTAAATCATGTGTGTACTAAGAAGTGTAAGCTTCTCGATAAGGAGCCTTAAGGCAAAGAATATCTATCCACCCCTAAAGGCAATGAAAGATTCAAAAGATAGATACAAGTTTCAACAAGTAAAAGGAGCAAGATGGGAAGGGTACAAGGCACCTAATTAATAAAGATTATCGGTATTTTCATCTCCGACAGAAAAATATAAATATTGTAAGTTACCCTCAACAGTAACAGAGGTATGTATAATTAACCATACCCATCTCATTTATATCCTATTGGGGGCTAACATGTGTAGATTAAGAAAAGGACGAGATATCAGGATCCGGTTGGGGTTAGGATAACCCATAATGGTGAATTGATTGTTTGTGTTAGTTGACAATTTCTGAAGCATAATGCAAATGTGCTAATAAATCTCCTTGTGAGATACCCAGATGGCGCACTCTAAAATAGTACAACTAGATATGAGTACTATTAAGATAGCTACTGGAAGCCTTGAAGGGATAAATATTACCTTAGCATGGCTCGTGTCCCTAGGAGAGAGAATTTTAAGCATCCCGAAGAGCCAGTGAGATGAAGCAAGGGGAGCTAAAAGAAAAAAAATGTCTTGTTGATGTTTTCAGAATAAAGTGATAGACATAAATGTTAGTAGGAAAATAAGAATAGAGTTAATGAAGAATTATGAGTAAGATGTCCACATGGATGACAACGGTGGAAAAAAAATGATGATGAAAATGACAGAATTATAGAGTCTATAGTTAAGTGAAGGAAAATGATGAGAGGTGACAGGCCTTGAAACAACAAAGGAGTATAGGCCATAAAGTCATATCTTCTTTTCGAGAAATAAGTTCGCAACTCTAACGCGATTACCAGCAGGAAAAGATATACCCCCAGAGTAGTAGAAATCAGTATGGGCTGGTAAACAAGATAAACTAAACGTGAACCAGGGACTAAATGAAATGATAATATTCGGCATCATGAGAATTTCAGAGGTTGCGTTCCGGCGATAATAGAATGGATGACAAAAGAATTCCCTTTAATGGTCATTCAGGAAGTCGCTTCTTTAAAGCAAGCAATATGAGCAAAGTTAAGCTTAAGGGACTATGTGCACCAGTTACACTAAGTGTCATCCTCGCGAGCAAGGAATTTTATTATCCTTGGTTCAAAAAGCATTACCACAAGGAGAGTAAGGGTAATCGATGATGTGAAAAGATGTCAAATATATAGAGGTAAAATATCTATAGGTAGATCGTCGTAGCTCCAGCTCTTAGTACTCCTCTAAAGGGGGGAATATGGAGTGATGTGGCATGAAGTCAGAATTTAGTGGTTCTACTAATCATGGAGTGGTAGAAGAATAATGCGGTAATGTGAAAAAGGGATGAGATTGTACTTATTCAAAGCCTACAGATATGCTACGATATCAGTGCATTATACAAACACGATGTCAAGGAAAGGAAGTTAGGGTTCCTACTCGAAATGTCATTGATAGATCAGAGGCCAGTACATGAGGTAAGTTAAAACAAAGGAAATAACCCAAGAAAGATTACGCGGAAAATTGATGTGAGGATAGGCCAATGAGTATTTGGGATTTGATTAAGGAAGAGCCCAGTTATGGCTAAAAAGGAGGTTATAGACGAGTCAACAGATTATGCAAGATAAATGTAGTGAATCCTAATATAGTGAATTCAGTCTCGCAAATATGACGTCATAAACCTTGAGAAATGCTCAGATAGGAGTTGGGGTATTTAAAGGTATTGTATAAGTATTACGGGAATAATGGAGGGTGCCACTAAGGAGATAATCAAAATCTGATTTTACAAGTAATCCTACGAGCACAACGGCACGGAGGTATGTAAGTAAGGATGTTTGTAGGCGAGTAAGAATATCAAAAATTCCTTCGAGTATACAGTATAACAAGATCACAACTTTACAAGATCCAAAAGGTCTCCTAAGTACTACCACGAAAGACTAGCTGAGGAAATAAGGAAGAAGGTTTCCACCTAAGCATAGTGACCTAAAAAGGAAATGATCTTTGATCTTGTAACAGCAGTCTCACTATAATATTGCAAGCACTCCATAAGAAAGTGGCACCTATCATGGCTAATGAACAGAAAAAAAGGAAAAAAACATCAAAGGTGATACTTGAGAGCATACGAGTTACAGGGAATTCCAGTGTTCGTGGGCACTATGATAAGCCAAGTATCTATGTAGCAAGTGGCAGAATGACCAGAAAAAGTAATTATTTACATTTAAAGACAGCTGAGAATGCACAAAAGGGAATCTAAGGTGCTAGCAAGTTAAAGGAAGGTTCTGAGTAGAATAAATAAATATGTGTAGGTCGCAAGCTAAAGTATAGTAGAGTGAAAAGATTTTGGGTAGATTTGAGTAAGGGTGAGAAAAGGTGAGTTAGAAGCTGATAAGAATAGGTAAGACCTTGGTATTAAGCCCATTAAACAAGAGAGCTGATGGTTTATATATGTTATAAAAGGATCAGTATAGCTTGAATTAACACAGAGGAGTCTAAGACTAGGAGCATTTAGAAGAGATGGAATGCTCCTCTGGTCATAATGTAAAGATGTAATAGTGGTAAATTATAAAAGTATGATATATAGGCCTTCATTTGAGTAATGATTCAAAGAGAAGAGATTTCATGGATGGCACGGGACTAGGATACCCCCATAAGACGAATCATATTGGGATGCTATGAAATACGGTTATTGAAGTATAGTATTGTCCCTAGGTAGATTAGGAAAACCACTTCAAATGTTCCCCGATGAGACGTGAGACTTGTGACAATGTATTACATAAGAGGTTTCAAGTTATCAGTGGTGGATTATAGATTAACATTAAGTTAAATCAATAATAGATGGATAAAGATTCCAAAGTATGAGAGGAGATTATGATGCCATTCTTTAGATGAACAGTAATAAGGATTATACATATAGGATAAGCGGTAAGAGAGTAACCTGGAGTTGGGTGGTAGACCTCGGTAATAGTAAACCAAAGTAAGAGTTATTGTATAATATGACCTACCTAGTTGTATTAAAGCCATTAGCATAGATAACTGAGGTTATGAAACAAGATATAGAAAAAGTCGTAAGTTTAACAAAGTACCGAGTGAAGAAATTCAGTATACCCATAGATGCCCAGATGGACAACATATCAAGCTTTGTATATGTTTACAACGTGCTACCTAGAGATTGGATAAAGGGGGGAATGATGTTACACCCTATGTTTTCGTATGTTAGAGTATCCGTAAGTCAATTGATGTAAGCTCAGAAATGAGATCAACTTTGAATGTACGTAAAGTAAGTTAATCCTTTTATAATGGAGGTTATAAATCTTTATGATCATGAATAACGAGTACCAAAAGGGTTGGAAAGCTTAGGCGCTAAATGAATTAAAGAAAATAAGTTTCGTCGAATGTCGACAAGTTTGGAATGTTATAACCTATACTTTTGGGGTGAGATAAGGGTGATTAAAATGATGATGAGTTTATGTTATGAGTTAGTTTAGTCGTATGATAGTCGTGTGTTATGTTTTTAAGTCAAGCAAGTTGTGGAACAAAAGTTGGAAAAGGTCATCACAAGTTACATTCAAAAATGAGTTGTAACTTAGGTTAAATGTAGATGAGCTTTTCTCCCAACATACTTTGAATCAAGGGATGATCTACATATAGAATTTAATATCTATGAGTCTAGTTTTCAACTCATTAAACCGTTTATCAATACGATCTTGGAGTATAGAGATATTCGCATTTTTGCCAGACCGCGCAGCTAGTAGGTGACAAGTAGGTGCATCACCTACTTGCCAAAAAGAGAGGCCTTAACTAAGTCGGTCAAGAATGGACTTTTAAGGGATTATAAACTCAGTTATTTAACCTATCTATCATACTAATAAAACCTAATTGAACCCCTGCAACTCCTCCCCAACAATCCCATACAAACCCTAGGGTATTCCGGGTGTTACGACGCGATTCTAGTGCTGAAAAGTCCGGACATCTTGCTAGTTTCTCTTTCTCCTTCTTGTAGCCGTGTTGAGGAACTTATTTTTGATGAAAAAGGACCAGGTTTCGTGGGTTATACTCAGTACAAGGTAAGTTTATGCTTCTCCTTCCATTATCTATGCGTTTGCGAGTTGTAACTCGATTGTAAAGAATAGACCTAGCTAGTTTCGAAAGAATGGTATGTTGTTTGTTCTTGTGTAATGGTTGACTGGTTGTAAAAAAAATTTTAAGTTGAATTCATGGCTGGTTTATTGGATAATAGGTATAATGATGTACTTTTAGTTGTATTTCCCAATTTGAAAGAAAAGACAAGTCGAAACGTGTTTAAGTAAACTGAAAAATTATTTTTGAGTTGAGGAACTTGTGGGAATATTTTTGGGCTGTTTCGTGTTGGTATTGGGTTGTATCTTTTACTACTATTTTTATGGAGTTGAGAGGAGGAAGGTTGTGGAGAAACACCACATAATGGCAAAGTTGTTTGTTGGTCGTTCGTCGTAACATTTTCGGGTTGGTTGACACTATTATGGTTGTCGTGTTGTGTATTAAGTGATAGGGGTATGTTGGGATATTTGAGATTGTCTTGACTAGTGTGAAGTCATATATATATGGGAGGTTCTGTCCGTTTCATTGTAAAATAGGTTGTGGTCGATACCTAATAGTTACGACGCTTAAACGATAACGAGAGTGTCATTTCTCTTATTGTAGACTAAGGAGCCGTGAAATTGCATAGCTTGAGGTTGGGAAGAATATACAAGGTATGTTAAGGCACTTACTTCTTTCTTTTGGCATGATCTAAAGTGACATGAACATAAAAGGTACGCTAATTCATAACGGATCTACTCCTAGAAACTAAGGTTGTCCATGTTGTTCTTTCCTTATAAAGTTATTCTAAACAAGTGTGTATGATCCATAAATCCCACTAAGGTTCATATTGATGGTAGGGATGTCCATAATGTTAATCGATGGTGCAATGACCTTACATCACTCCGAAAGGGTTAGAACGTGATTCCATGAGTCGAGCATGCATTATATATATGTATCTATTTTACTCTACCGAGCCGCGCTATAGTCGGCCGGGTATGGCACCTATTGTGCAACCACTGATCAGTTGGGTTTACCGAGCTCCACGTGGCCGGGTACGATTCTACCGAGCCTTATGATGGTCGGGTACATTTTTACCGAGTCCTTTTTGAGGCCGGGTACGATATGATGATGATGATGTCCACAGAGGCGAATGTTTTTAAAAAAGTTCATGTATATATATGCATTATGCATTTCATATCAGTAGCCCCCAGAGGTACTCAGATGTTACAGGTTGTATCTCCTCTATCTCTCTTTACATTACTGTTCTTGTTTATGTTTTCCTACCTTACATACTCGGTACTTTATTCGTACTGACATCCCTTTTGCCTAGGGATGCTGCGTGTCATGCCCACAGGTCCCGATTGATAGGTTGACAGTCCTCCCAGTAGGCTATCAACTCAGCGAAGGTGTTGGTGCACTCCACTTGCTCTGGAGTTGCCTAGTTGGTCAGTATGCTTTGGATATGTATTGATTGGTATGGCGGGGCCCTGTCCCGATCTTTATGATTTTATGTACTCTTAGAGGCTTGTAGACAGATGTCAGGTGTAGGGACACTTGTATGGCCTTGTAGGCCTATGTTTTGAGTTTACAAATGGTCATGTCGGCCTTATAGGCCCGTATGTCACATATATAAGTTTGTATATCATTTTGGGTCTTCATATGTTGAGTATTCCCTTATGTTTTATTCTTGTTATCTCATAACTGGTTTTCTGGCTCATTTACTCATGATAGTATGATAAGAAAGATATGTTACGTTGGTACTCGGTTGAGTAAAGCACCGGGTGCCCGCCCCCTAATTCGGGTCGTGACCGAAGGCCTAACATAATTTCTTAAACCAAAATAATATAGGATTTCGCATTGAAGCACATTCCGGAGAAGTTCTAGACTACAAATCATGTAAAACAACTCATAATAAATCTGACCACACATAGCACATGAAAGCTCGAGTGAAACGCAAATCCAAAATCCAATTGAAACCAATGAACTCAAAGATGTCACATATATCTTAAGAGATTATTTAACGAATCAAAGAGCGAAAAATGCAGTCTAAAAATAATGACAATAATCCTTACTTCAATCATTTTTCTTTTTCGAAGATCAAGAATTTCATATGCCAATGTTTAAATCATGTTTGTACCAATCAAGCCAAAAATTAGCCAATGTGCACAAACCACAACTCATACCACTTATTCTCCCAAATTAACAAAAACTGTATGCAAACAAAAAGACTAATTCCCTTCAGAAAGTCGTCCAGTTATACATCACCGGGAAAAGTCAACATAATAATTTACCAAAAATAACATGTTCAAAAGAAAATTGACATCCTTGAAAAAAGAATCGTGATATAAAGAAAACCAAGGATATTGCAAATAATATATATATATATATATATATAGCTAGTAAGCATGTAGTAAATAAATATACTATAAAAAACCAAAAAGTTAGTAAACATACTAATATAACACATTACAAACATAATGAACAATGAAAACAAAAAATATCAATCGACCATATCAACTGTTATGCAAGAAGCCACCCCCAACTATATACGTTGCAACCTCCCCAATGAAACTAAATAAAATAGAGTAAGATGGTGGAAGGTGTTGCCTGAATACCGCATCAAGTGCTCTCCTTGCCATTTGACACTTTATCCTCAGTCACATCCTCCTCATCTTCTTCGGACCACTAAACTGAAGCATCATCCTTATCTTTCGAATCGGTCGATGGTAGTGACTCTTGAGGCTTAATAACATTCCATATCCCCATCACACCCTTACCCATTTGGGTGAAGCATTTATCCCTCTTGTTCATCCTGGCGTGTGCACTTTCTAGCTAGGCGTGTAAAGTACTCAATGTACCGTGCGTCTTGACCAAATCGGTGTATGCTTTCTCCAACTTCTTAAGGTGACCCCCCAGCTTCTTCTGAACATCAAGATACTTTTAAAACTATGTCTTTGAGACGCACACAGAGGGTCCCTCAGATGCTACATTGGGTCCCTTTGGAAGGCCAACTACTAGGTCACAAATCTTACGCAACTCTTCAGAGAGTATAGCAAATGGTCCTGTTGTAAAAGATGATGGATGGATACTCTGGTTGTTCTGGGAAAATGACTCCAACTTCTTCATTTTGGTTTTCACAGCACCACCTTCGCCTCTCTTCTTCAATGGAGCTATGGGCTTGGATCTACCTAGTTGACTTCCGGATCCTCCAAAACCCCGGCAATTTGGAACACCTCAGTAATGAGAGATGGGAAGATTAGTGATTTACCATCATGCCTCCTATAATCCTTCATCACATTGTTGAAAATTGCACCAACATCGAGCCGGATACCTTCAAGAAAGGAAGCGATCATTTGAGCTCTCATTATTGGTACATTCCATATATTCCCCGCAGGAGATGCGACTGCATATGATGGAAGCCATATCTTTTCTTTGGTAGTGAACTCTTTGGATGTGATCCCTCTTTTTTCAGCCGCCCATGGAACATTCGCACGTGGGTACAATTGGATACCAACCACTCTACGGAGGCATAATCCTTAGCATTGAATGGTGCCATGTTATTTTGTGGCAAGTTATAACTTCGATTCACAACTTCAACTCTAAAATTCACCACCTTGCCCCGTATTCTCATGATTGGATTTCTTAACATGACGTATAGTAAATTTGCATAAAATTCATTCACACATTGCTTATTTGCTTTGGAAAGGTGACAGGCAAAATAGGTCCACTGCATGGCCACAAGCCTCTGATGGAACTCAGGAAGATGTTCAGGGACCTTTTCCATCAGTATACCACTTTTAGGAGTAACTTCTTCGAAATCAACTCAACATAGAATTGTTCCTCGCATTCCAATGACAAGAATCGGTGTTGGACATAGTTCTCCTCAATTTCCAAAGAGTTGTCATGCACGGACTCAGTGGAACTAGCGCTCATTTTTAGGTTATGGTACCCGCAAACAAAGGATTCGAGTGAAAATATGATATGGGTTTGAAATACATTGCAAAATGAGTCTTTTACGACCCATTTTTTCCTCTGTTTGGGCATCGTGATGGCACCTAGTCTTAGGGACTAGGTAAGTCTAACTCATATTGGAATACATCAATAATAAGTGAAATTTAATAGTCTTGAAGTAAAAATCCCTTATACAATGAACAATTTTCCAAAACCCGATAGTACTAGTCATAAACTCTACAGAGTTTTGCTACAACTTCTAAACACAACCGTATGGAAATAAGTACAACAATGTGAATATGAAATGAGAAGGCGGCTCCGAAGCCTGCGAACGCAGCAGTAGGGCTACCTTGAGTCTCCTCGACAAGAATCCGCACAACTACTATCTAACAATACCTAGATCTGCACACAAAAAATATGCAAAAGCATAGAATGAGCACACCACAGCAGTGCCCAGTAAGTATCAAGACTAACCTCGGTGCAGTAGTGACGAAGAACAGTTAAGACACTCACTAGTCTAATAAGCAGAACAAGTGTAAGTATAGAAACAACATAACATAATATCTATATAAAAACTACACGATATGGCTAACAACACAATAATTGTAATAAGGAAAGAAAACAACAAGTAACAGCGGAACACCGTGATAAGAACACAGAAAAGTGAACAAAACTACAACTCAAATCCGAAATCACAAATACAGCAAAGACAAGTCATAACTCAACAATTACGACAATTTTTCACATTTGGTGTTATCTAGCAAACATCAATCGATTATTCAATTCCTTCAAGTGATAAAAATGTTTTGAAATATACTTCGTTCAAATAAATGGTCTTTTCAAAAATAGTTCTTTCAAAATAAATACTTTTTGAGTATAATCATCTCAAAGAAATAACCTTCGAATATAAGTCACCCCGTGATACCTCATCTCATAATCATACAATACGGGTCTCAATACCTGAACCCTAACACTTGGCATCCTATGCCCTCATCATACCACATAATCATACTGACAACTCACATAGCAAATAGAGCCATTCTCACATGAAAGACAAATAAACAAGGGTGTGCGTCTGTACTCGACAATACCCAGAAGTGTCCTATCGGATAAGGGTGCTTAGCCACGTGTATGCTTGTGCAAGTGTCCAAACATAGTTCATACCAGCTAGTAAGTATAAGGAATATAACGGACGTCACATATAATGTTTACACAAGGATAGGATCAATGAAAACAACAACTCAGAACACAGTGATTTTACCGGGGGATCTCCCAGAATATCATCCCATAGCCCAAACTTAAATGTGTAGAGGATCTCCCGGGATATCGTCACGTACTCCAATTCGTAAATATGTAGGGGAATCTCCCAGAATACCGATCCGTAGTCCCAAAGTAAATATCCAGTACAGGGGGAACTCTCAAGATATCGTCCCGTAGTCCCAATTATAAATGTGCAAGGGGATCTCCCGAATTACCAATCCGTAGTCCCAAAGTAAACATGTAGAGGGGGATCTCCCGGAATACCATTCCGTAGTCCCAAAGTAAATACACGGCACAACCAACAGAAACAACAGTTACAGCACAATAGAAAACTTGTACATCACCACAATACGTATAATAACAACAATGACAATAGTACAAGGTAAGACTAGTAAATCAACTCAAGAACTATAAATCAAAAGGAAACAGTAGAACCAGTTCACAAGGAATAGCAACATAAAAGAATGTTGGTATAAAGGGAACCGTTCAACGACGGGAAAAACTAACATGTATCAACGATCCCACAATATACAAGTCAATAACAAGGAAAATCAACACTAGTCAAGTATTCCCAAATAAAGGTAAGTCAACAAAGATATAGGTTATATAAACTCCTTCTATGGTTGGACAATTTTGAAGATATTCAACAATTCAACTAACGAAAGATGATCTTAGCTTCGCTTAAGACTAAACAATTTTAGGAGGGATAATAAAAATTCTCAAATAAGACAAGTAGCTATGAAAAGATAGCATGACAATAGGAGAGGCGAAATTCTTCAATTAAATCAAATAGGAGTCAATTAGGCAATAAGAGTGAATCATGAAGCAATTAATTCCAATTAAGCATGTAGAGGTGAAACTAGTAAATAGGAAACTCAGTCATGTGAAGAACACATTCATACACAGTGAATAGAAAGATCTAAGAATCCTAAAAGGCCAATTTTCCACAAATAAGTCTAAGCACACACTCGTCACCTCGCGTACATGATTACAATCAACATAGAAGACCCAAGTCCTAAGGGAAAGTCCCCCACACAAGGTTAGGCAAGATACTTACCTCAAAGACGACAGATCGATACTCTAAAATGCAATCCTCGGGTGAAAAGACCTCCAGACGGCTCAAATCTAACCGAATTAACTTCAAAGTACAAATAAAATATATAAGAAACCATTCCAGATCACAAAGTCTCAATCTTTACCAAAATTTGAAAATTGGTCAAAAACTCAACCCCCGGGCGCACACCTCGGAACCGACATATTTTACAAAATTTGAATGCCCATTCCAATATGAGTTAAACCATACAAAAAGTATCAAATTCCGATACTATTTGGTCCCTCAAATCATGATTTTTCATTTTAGAAATTTTCTTTCAAAACCAACATTTTCCTCAACTCAAAACACAAATTAAATGATTGAAATGAAGACAAAATCATGTAATATGTTAGATTCTAGGTGAAGAAAACTTAGCCAATCTATTTGCTTGAAAATCCCCAAAAAAAAGCTCCCAAATCCGAAGTTTAAAACTCAAAATATGAAGGATATGTCCAAACCCTCGACTTCTATGATTCTGCCAGAACTTTCGCACCTGCGACCAACATAACCGCATATGCGCAACCGTAGGTGCGGCTGACCAATAGCAACCTGCGCTCCACTCCGCTTCTGCGCCTAGGGATTTGCTCATGCGGCACTACACGTGCGTCCTAATTCTCCGCATTTGTGGAGACTGCCTAGATTAACTCCTCTCGCACCTACGCTTCCTCCTTCGCACCTGCGACAATTGCACCTGTGCCTAGGGTCCATATGTGCTATTACACCAGAACTCAGCCTCCCCAAAACCATGGAAAATCATCCGCGACTCATCCAAAACACACCTGGGTTCCTCGAGACCCCGTCCAAGCATAACAACAAGTCATATAACCTAACACGGACTCGCTCAAGCACTCAAATCACATCAAACAATGTCGTAATGACGAATCATACCATGAACCAAACTTAGGAACTTTCAAATCTTCCAACTTCAAGAACTTTTGCCGAAACTAATCAAACAAACCCGGAATGAAGCCAAATTTTGCAGACAAGTCCAAAATGACATAATGGAGCTACTCCAACTCTTGGGATCGCATTCCGACCCCGATATCACAGAAGTCAATTATGGGTCAGACTTCTCCAATTTCCAAACTTCAACTTTTCCAACTTTCATCGGAACACCTCAAATTACCCCACGGACCTCCAAACTTGAATTCGAACGCGCGCCTAAGTCCAAAATCACCATACTAAGATTTTGAGATCACCGAAAACCCATTTCGGGGTCGTTTACTCAAAAGTCAAATTACAGTCAAATTCTCACCGCTTAAACTTCCAAAACTAAATTCATTCTTCCAATTTGACTCTAAATCATCTATTTACTGAATTCAACCATGCACGCAAGTCGGTACTCATATTATGAAGCTCTTTACGACCTTACGTGCCAAGATTTGCCTAGAAGCCCTCAAATTGCTGAATGCACACTTCCAACATACACCCGCGGGTGATCCCACATCACCCCAATCCACATAAACGTGATCACTATCTCAACTGAAATTTAGCCTTTCTACCAATACCAATAAGACTTAGAGCCAAAATTCTCACCTTCTAATAAACCAGTTTTGACTAGCTGCAACCATATATGCCTATACCTACAGAGTACAACCACACAACACACACACCACAGATAGGCCTATAATAATATTCCTGATCACAATACTTGCTCGAAATCAAATCCTGCATCGGCCACTCGCCTCATATCCGATAGTACTCTATTTCAAGCCTCTATAACACTGACAATGATGTAAGAACACAAAGACCTCATAACCAAACACCCAATCAACAAGCCACAACCAACACCACTAGACACACACCCCGCAAAGCTAAAACTCAATAAGAACAGAACAAAAATGATCGAATATTGAAAGAGAAACACATAAGGGAACTATCAAACAATCCCGACAGGCACCATTTTCTATCAGTATTAACCTACATAACAATATAACAAGAAAATAATCAAATAGTATAATCAAATAACATGGATCTCATACTGATATAACTTCCACCGCGGCATGCGGCCTGGATCAACACATTAAATCACATGAAATCATGAGGGCCCCGTCCTCCACTCTGAATCATAAGTAGGGTGTACCTCAAACAAGTTGAAACCTTTCACTATATTAGTTCCGTCAAAAAAATTACAACACGTACTGGCTCTCACACTGGTGGAGCATAAAAATCACAGCTCGTAGCCAAAAATACTCGAAAATCACATAAAACCTACTGAAATGGACAACAGGAATTTACTACTAGTCTCATAACTCTTGACAATGACTAAAAAAGATAATAGACACGGCTATCACTCATATAATCTCCCATCAAGGTAATCATATAAATAGAGTGTTAATCATGAAACACACCCATAAGTGGAGCAACAAATAGGGGAACTTACCCCGATAAGTAGAACTGTAATAAACTACGGATGGTGCTCCTCTATAACAAATCAAAATCACACCAGAATGAGATCATCTAGTGCAATGTCCTTATGTATACTATATGAAACACATCAACGGATCGGGCCTCCCATTATTGGGCACCCTCTACTCACATGAATACCTCACTGTGGCATATCTGCCCGAAGTCTAGGGAAATCTCTCATCATATGTCTAGTATCTCCACACTCAAAGCAACCCCCCTACTGACATGGCTATGGAAACTGTACTGTACACGTACTCTAAGACCCATGAACACCTGAATCACTATGTGAAGCCTGAAGCGCAAACTAAACTGGCTGACCCACGAAACCTCTACCATGTCGTATCTTGCCTCCAAAATAAGTAGCAACAAATCTTTCTTGTCTATAAGGCCTCCTCGCCTCCCTGCACTCTCTCTCCTAATCTCGTCTGTCCTCTCGCTACCGGTCCTATATGCCCTCTAACCGGCAAACGATCCCTACCACTTGCTAAAGCGAAACATCTGACTCCAACTCTCGAGTCATGCTGAACAAAATATCATGTTTGAGCCCCTTAATGAATACACAGACTAACTCTCTAACTGTAGCGACCAAGGCAGGTGCATGTCCTGCGCAATCACTGAATATGACGGTATAATCTACTACTAACACGGTGCTCTGACGCAACTGGTCAAACTCTGCACCCATGCATCCCGAAGTGACTGAGGTACAAACTCTCTCAAAACGTCTTTGAAAACTGAACCCATATGAGTGAAGCTGCATCAGCCGGCTACCCAACTCATGTGGCCGCCACCACTGATAAGCTGCTCTCTTAAGCTGGAACATAGTAAAAGCAACCCCACTCGTCTATGCAATACCCATAATGCTGAGAATGTAATGGCACTCCTCTATAAAACCCCTTTTTCTATCTTAAGCCAAACAACTGAATGTAGGAGGGTCATTGTCCTTGAACCTTGCAAATCTAAATTGCCCTTCCTCAATGTTGTTGCCCTAACTATGAGCTGAACTAGGACCATAAGCTGTGTCGCCCTACCACTTGGAACCTGACCAATAGAAACTCGCTGCTCTAGAGAGTGGTCTAGCTACGACACATACTCCTCGTCGGCCTCTTCATCTGCCTCTGGCGACACCTGCTTTGGAAGCAGCGTCATCGATAACCGCAGCTCATGTCCTCACCATCGGTGAGAGAATGGAAGGATAAAAGTTCAAACTCCGATATTAATAAGCTCTCACGATAGGAATGAAGGAATTGAGATTGTCCTTATAGTTCCATAGCCTCTCAAAGATAAGTACAGATGCCTCTGTACCGATCCGCAAGACTCTACTAAACTCGCTTATGACTCGCAACACCTATGAACCTAGAGCTTTGATACCAACTTGTCATGACCCAATTTTCCCTCTGTTTGGGTATCGTGATGGCACCTAGTCTTAGGGACTAGGTAAGCCTAACTCATACTGGGCTACCCCAATAATAAGTGAAATTTAACAGTCTTGAAGCAGAAATCTCAACAAAATTTATAATTCCCAAAACCCGATAGTACAAGTCATAAGCTCTGCAGAGTTTTGCTACAATTTCTAAACACAACCGTATGTAAATAAGTACAGTAGTGTGAATATGAAATAGGAAGGTGACTCCGAAGCCTGCGAACATAGCAGCAGGGCTACCTTGAGTCTCCTCGGCAAGAATCCGCACATCTACTATCGAACAATACCTAGATCTGCACATAAAAAAATATGCAAAAGTATAGTATGAGCACACCACGGTTGGTACTCAGTAAGTACCAAGACTAACCTCGGTGGAGTAGTGATGAGATATAGTCAAGACACCCACCGGTCTAATAAGCAGAACAAGTGTAAGTATAGAAAGAATAGAACATAATATCTATATAAAAACTACGCGATATGGCTAAAAACACAATAATTGCAATAAGGAAAGAAAACAGCGGAACACCATGATAACAACACAGAAAAGTGAACGAAAATACAACCCAAATCCAAAATCACAAATACAACAAAGAGAAGTCATAACTCAGTAATTATGACAAATTTTCACATTTGGTTTTATCACAAGAGGGGTTGTTCTGATGGTAAGCAACCTCCACTTCCAACCAAGAGGTTGTGAGTTCGAGTCTACCTAAGAGCAAGGTGGGAAGTTCTTGGAGGGAAGGATGCCGAGGGTCTATTTGGAAACAGCCTCTCTACCCCAGGGTAGGGGTAAGATCTGCGTACACACTACCCTCCCCAGACCCCACTAAGTGGGATTATACTGGGTTGTTGTTGTTGTTGTTGTTGGTCTTAGCTAGCAAACTTCAATCGATTAGTCAAATCCTTCAAGTGATAAAAATGTTTCGAAATATACTTCGTTTAAACAAATGTTCTTTTCAAAAATAGTTCTTTTAACATAAATACTTTTATAGTATAATCTTCTAAAATAAATAACCTTCGAATATATGTCACCCCGTGACACCTCATCTCATAATCATGCAATACGAGTCTCAATAACTGAACCAACACTTGGCATCCTGTGCCCTCATCACACCACATAATCATACCGACAACTCACATATGAAATAGAGCCATTCTCACATGGAAGACAAATAAACAATGGTGTGCGTCTATACTCGACAATACCCTGAAGCCTCCTATCCGATTAGGGTGCTTAGCCACGTATATACTTGTGCAAGTGTCCTAACATAGTTCACACCAGCTAGTAAGTATAAGGAATAGAACGAACAGCTCATATAATATTTACACATTGATAGGATAAATGAAAACAATAGCTCAGAACAAAGTGATTTTAACAGGGGATCTCCCAGGATATCTTCATGTAGTCCCAAAGGTAAATGTGCAGAGGATCTACCAGGATATCGTCACGTAGTCCAAATCATAAATATGTAGGGGAATCTCTCGAAATACCGATCCGTAGTCCCAAAGTAAATATCGAGTACAAGGGGATTTCCCAGGATATCGTCCCGTAGTCCCAACTATAAATGTGATGGGGGATCTCCCGAAATACCGATCCGTAGTCCCAATGTAAACATGCAGGGGGGATCTCCTAGAATACCTTTTTGTAGTCCTAAAGTAAATATGCAACAGAACCAACAGAAACAACAGTTACAGCACAACAGAAAACTCATACATCACCATAATACGTATAAAAACAACAATGACAATAGTACAAGGTAAGACAAATAATTCAACTCGAGAACTGTAAATCACAAAGAAATGGTAGAACTAGTTCACAAGGAATAGCCACAAAAAAGAATGCTAGTATAACGGGAGCAGTGCAACAACGTGAAAAACTAACATGTAACAACGATCCCATAATATAGACGTCAATGACAAGAAAAATCAACACGAGTCAAGTAATCCCAAATAAAGGAAAGTCAACAAAGATATAGGTTATCTAAACTCCTTTTAAGGTTATACCATTTCAAGGATATTCGACAATTCAATTAAGGAAAGATGATGTTAGCTTCACTTAAGACTAAACAATTTCAGGAGGGATAATAAAAATTCTCAAATAAGACAAGCAGCTATGAAAAGATAGCATGACAATAGGAGAGGCGAAATTCTTCAATTGAATCAAATAGGAGTCAATTAGGCAATAAGATTGAATCATGAAGCAACTAATTCCAATTAAGTATGTAGAGGTGAAACTAGTAAATGGGAAACTCAGTCATGTCAAGAACACATTCATACACAGTTAATATAAAGACCTAAGAACCCTAAAAGGCCAATTTTCCACAAATAAGTTCGAGCACGCACTTGTCACCTCGCGTACACGAACAACAATCAACATAGAAGAACCAAGTCCTAAGGGGATGTCCACCACACATGGTTAGGCAAGATACTTACCTCAAATATGACCGACCGATACTCTAAAATACACTCCTCGGGTGAAAAGACCTTTGGACGGCTCAAATCTAACCAAATTAACTTCAAAACACAAATAAAATACATAAGAAACCATTCTGGATCACAAAGTCTCAATTTCTAAAAACATTCAAAAATTAGTCCAAAAGTCGACCCCCGGGCCCGCACCTCATAACCCGCCAAATTTTACAAAAATCTGAGTACCCATTCAATATGAGTTCAACCATATAAAAATTATCAAATTTCGATACCATTTGGCCCCTCAAATCACGATTTTTATTTATTAGAAATTTTCTTTCAAAACAAACATTTTCCGTAACTGAAAACACAAATTAAATGATAGAAATGAAGACAAAATCATGGAATATGTTAGATTCTAGGTGAAGAACACTTACCCAATCGATTTGCTTGAAAAAACCCAAAAGAAGCTCCCAAATCCTCCTTCGCACCTACGCCAAGGGTCCGCAAGTGCGATTACACCAGAACTTAGCCTCATCAAAACCATGGAAAATCATCTGCGACTCGTTCGAAACACACCCGGGGACCTCGCAACCCCATCCAAGCATACTAACAAGTCATATAACCTAACATGGACTCATTCGAGGTCTTAAATCACATCAAACAATGCCGAAACGACGAATTGCACCATGAATCGAACTTAGGAACTTTCAAATCTTTCAACTTCAAAAACTTGTGCCAAAACCAATCAAATCATCCCTGAATGACGCCAAATTTTGAAGACAAGTCCAAAATGACATAATAAAGCTTATCCAACTCTCGGGATCGCATTCCGACCCCGATATCACAAAAGTCAACTATGGTCAAACTTCTCCATTTTCCAAACTTGAACTTTTCCAACTTTCCCCGAAATGCCTCAAATTATCATACGGACCTCCAAATATGAATCCAGACGCGGGCGTAAGTCCAAAATCACCATATGAAGCTGTTGAAATCACCCAAAACCCATTCCGGGGCCATTTACTTAAAAGTCAAATACCAATCAAATTCTCACCAATTAAACTTCCAAAACTAGATTCCTTCTTCCAAGTAGATACTCATATTATGAACGCAAGTCGATACTCATATTATGAAACTGTTCCAGACCTTACACCGCCGAACATAGATTAATTTCTCAAAATGAATGGTCGGGTCGTTACAGAGTCAAATACACCAAAGAAATAATTGGACAGTCGAAAACCAGCCTTAGAAATAATTTCCAATTTTTCATTTCTGCATAACACAGCTCTCTAATATCGCAATTGCGACAAATTCTTCGTAATTGCGAAGGCAACATGAGTTCTCCTAGATCACAATTACGACTACATCTTTGCAAATGAGAATGTTTCCATGCTTGATGGTTTTCACAATTGTGGTCCCCTCTTCACAAATGCAAAGATTGCAAATGGGAAGAGGTCATCATAATTGCAATGCCATTGTTCTCTTACCGACAGAACAATGCCAACCCCAAAATGTTTTATCAAAGGCATATTTTCGGAGAACCTAATTAGTTTTAGCACAAAATAATGCAATAAACTTCACACACAACCACGAATTGAAGAAATTTCAATGATTCAATCAAGAATCTCATTTAGGCCTTTCATCAAACACACAAACTCACTCTTATTTTAAAAAAGTTATGGGTACTCAGACTTCCCCATTTTCAAGCAACAAATGAAATCACACTCTCAACTTACCTCACCTCGAAATCAATACAAGATTTTAGTTTAACTTGGATTTAAGCTTTTGACCATGAGGGCAGGGAGTGGTAAGTAGATGAAAAAACCAAATGTTATTTGCTTCATTTTGCATTCCTGGCTTTCATGTGAGGAATATAATTTTGCCTTCTTGCACCTTGAAATTGTAAAATGTATGGCCCTTTCCTTTCCTATTCATAATCCCTCATTGACTCGTGCAGTTTAATTACCATATCACCACGCAATTCCAATGTTCATAAATGCTTGGAATATGAAATCAAGTCTCCATATTGCAATTCTTTCCGGATTTTGACATCCTCTTTATCCCTCGAACTAGAGTCAAATTTAGCCATATTTTCAACTTCACTGGTTGACTCTAATTTCATTGTTTTCTTGGCATTACCAACAAGCATGGAGTCGGTTGGCGGATGTTAAATTCTTGATTCCTCAAAACATTCCTCACTTTCTTCCTCGGAGTTGCACTTTTCTTGAACTCTTTCCACTCTCTCAAGTTTGTGGGCATAATGAGCCTCAACCAATGATTTCATTTGATCTTCCAAAGCGTGTACAGTCTCATCATTTCGATTTAGTGCTCGTATCAAGTCCTTGAGTGCCAAGTTTTTCTTATCCTCATTTTCAAGAATGGTCTCCAACATGAGCATTAACCTCTCATTTTGAGCATTTGAAAGTTCTTCTTGATTTTGGTCAAGTGCCAAAGAAGGATTTCCAACTTCATTCTCTAAGGAAGTTTCTTCACTATCATTCCCTTTCGAAGCTTTTTGGACCTCTAAATCTTCAAGAATGTCTCTCATTTGTGAGTTCAACCTTTCAAGCGCCAAATCATTTTGGAGACTAGTTTCTAAAAGCTCTCCAAGGCTTTTTGCTCATTGTTTCCTCCTTCAAGCAGGCATTCTATCATGAGCTTGAACTCTCTATTTTGACCATATACTCAATTTCATCCACTTCCATATCCCTATACTTTTCATCACAAAAAGTAAAACCATCATACTGGGGATTCGGGTAAGGGAAGGACAAATAGGCACAATTAGCTCAATGGCAATTTTGACCATCACACTTATCACATGAACTCCTCACATAGGGTTGAGGTTGTGCGCGCAATCCACCGCTAGGAGAATTTAAACAATTTTGCCATGAGTATTATCAAAGTATGAAAGACTACTATCTAACCAATTTTTATTATGTGATGTCATTTTCAAATATTATGAAAACAAACAAGAAAAATAATCAAGAAAATAAACAAATATAAGAAAATAATTACATAAATATTAACAAGTTTGGACCAAAGCACATATGCTTACTTCTCAAACAAACTAAATGCACCAAATTATTCCCCGGCAATGGCACCAATTTTGATAATTTCCAAATCCACTACTAAAAAGTAAGAGTATACGGTCACATGCAATATAATATACTCAATTATGTGTCAGGGTCAAATCCAACAGTAAACAATATGTAGGCGATTAGGCAACGTAAGAGAATAATCGCTTATTATTTTAAGCCAAACACTTAAAAGGTCATTGTGAAAATATTATAGCTAAATGCAGAAATGTAAACTAACTTAGAAATCAAGTAAAATGATCAATGGCTATAAGCATGGATACAACGGAAATTACACTTAGGTAATGATCCAATGTATTTCACGAATTTATAAATATGAGCGAGTATATGTTAATTAGCCTCGGATATTAATTCCATGTTAGCTTCTTCCGAAGACTAACAAGACTTTCTAATTAAACTATCCCAATAACATTTAAGAGATTAACCACAACCGAATATGGCTACAAATAGTTCAATAAAATCCCTAGGCAAAATCTATAAAGTGAGTGTTAACGCCTCAAGTTCTTGTTAATTAATTTTTCTATACCCTAAATTACCTCTTCCATGATTAATTTGAAGTTAATGGGAGAGGTCTAGGGTTATAAAATCCACTTGGAAATATTAAAGAATAAGAATAATTAAAGAAACAATAACTCACTTCATAATAAATAAAAATCGTTCAACACATAAGTACAACAAGATATTTAATCCACACTTTAAATATGAATATTCCCATAAACAAGATTCAAGTATTTAAAATAATACTACGCACTTAGTGAGTGTTTGGACATAAGAATTGCAAAATTCCAAAAAGAAAAAGCGAACCTTTTTTCAACTGAAAATGTTATTTGAAAACTAGAGTTGTGTTTGAACATGAATATAATTTTTTTTTGTGAGTGATATAAGTGAAAACTTTGAAAACAACTTTTTAGAGTTTTTCAAATTTTCAAAAAATTCCAAAATTCATCTTCAAGTGAACATTGGAAATTTTATAGCCAAACACTGATTTAAAAAAAATATGATTTTTTTTTCGAAAAAAGAGAATAAAATGAAGAAAGTGTGTGTGCAAGAACCCAAGCTCCAAAACTTGTTTCTCTTAGTCAACAGACTGAAAATTAGCAAAATATGTTTTCCCAAATGAGCTAGGTCGTTTATTGAAAGGTTTGGGCCAAAAAGAAATGTGAAATTAAAGAAGTTCCCAGAACAAAAGCGAGATCTTCGCATTTGCGAAGAGATATTCGCATTTGCAAACCTTGACTTTTCTATTGATAATTGCATTTGCGATAAAGGACTTCACATTTGCTGCCCACATTTCGCATTTGGAACACAGTTTGACCTTGTTAACTTTACAATTGTGATTCACATGTTCGTATTTGCGAAAGTTGACTGGCATGGTTGACTTCGCTACTGCGACCTCTTGCTTGCATTTGTGACACCTGAGGCCAATTTCTAGATTTCTACTTGTGAGCCCCTTTTGGATTTTTTTCACTTGGTTACTTCCCGATGACATCTATATCACATAGAACCTATAAAATAGAAGTAAACGAAATTAAATACACTATTTTGTCAATCAAATATAGCAAAAATGTAAGATTAAAGATGAGATAAGTTGGTAAAATACCAACATATTACGCAATCTCAGGCTCGATATCACTATCCACCCGTCGTGGCCAAAGGCTACCGGTCCAATCCATATCACACAGAATACATTTTACATAATCAATGAACATCAAATTTCATACTCCTGGACTAGTATAAATGACATGATGTGGTGTATGTATGTGCAAAATGTTCTATCATAGGTCAAATCAGGCAAATATATCACGAAACTAATAATTGGCAGGTTCAATCAGAAGACTATGCTTTATATAACCTTAAAAATAGCTCAAATAGCTCACAACAGTGGTACAAATATAAGAATCATCACAACATTAAGCTTAGAAATCAATCCAAATTATATTATAGACTAACCACCTACTTCAAGCATGAAAATTACCCTGGCACACGCACATTGGATGAACCCCAAATATGTGTGCCACCCATAGCATGCAGTTGTCATAAATAACTCAGGAAACTTGTACCTCAACCAAGTTTAGGTAAGATACATACCTCAAGCAAGATAAATCAATACTCTAGAAGCGCCATCCCATGCGAATCGACCTCCGAACGGCTCGAAAGTAGCCAAAAGCAACTCAAAAATATCAAATATTGCCATAGAAATCAAACACAAACGATAAAGGTTAAATCTTTAATCAGTACTCAATGTAAACCAAAAAATCAACTATGGCCCGGACCTCAGACCCGACAAAGCTCACAAATTATGACAACACATCCGAATATGAGGCTAACCATACTAGTTTCATTCAAATCCAACTTCGAATTGCACAAATCCGAGCTCCCAATATGAAAATGTGATAAAATGACTCAAAGTCCAAAAATACAAACTTATACATCTGCTTAAGGTGTACCCTTTGAGATCGCGGGACCCACTTCACGATCGCGAATCAAAAAATGAATACTACCAAAAAAATACACAACGCATTTGTAGAACCAGGCTCGCGATCGTGATGCACAACAAGTCGACCCTCCGTGTCACGACCCTAAACCCAATCCGATCGTGATGGCACCTCTCATGAAGACAAGGCCAGCCAACTCACTTCCAATTCATTTTAAGTAATTAAAATAATAACTACTATGTCTTTAATCAGAAATAAAATCCCAAAATAAGCATTTAGCAGTATAATTTGCAGAAATAAAAGTCAACACAGCCTGACATTAGGGTGTCACCAGTCATGAGCATCTAAAACAATACTACCAGTCTGAAAGTCTACTCCACTACTAAATAACTGAATCAAAAAAGAAATAAGATTGAGGGAGGTTGCACTGGGCTGCGAATCGCCAAGCAGCTACCTAGTAAACCTCTGAAGATCTGCTGGGACTATCAACCCTTAGTAGCAGGACCTGTAGCGCCTGAATCTGCACATAGAGGTGCATGGAGTAAAGTTAGTACTTCCAACTCAGTGAGTAATAAGAATAAATGAAGACTGAATGATATAAAATCAAATTAAACACAACATTTAGCTATCAGAGGCATAACAAAATAAGTAACACAATTTAACGATGAAATCTCATAAAAACACATTTTTAAGCAGTCAACAAAAGATAGGAAAAACAACTAGGAATGGTAAACACATAAGAACTGCCCCTGGGACACAATAACATCAAATCAGCCACTCGGGCTCATGTCACAATGGGTACCCGCGCTCACTGGGGGTGTGCATACTCCTGGAGGGGTCCCTTACGGCCCAAACACAATATCAAGCCATCTCGTGGAATCATAAACCGACTCTCGGCCTCACATCAATATCAAGCCACCTCGTGGCGTACAATCTCAGGCCCTCGGCCTCATTTTCATAATTAGTGTATCACTGTTGCAGCGTACAGCCCGACCCAAAAGTATCCTCACAATACAGGACCTCAGCCTTACTTAATCAGAATCTTATAAGCCCTTTCGGCAGTAGTAAAAATATGCATCTCAACTCAAAATATATTTAAAACATCATTTAAGGTTTCTAAAATAGATTAACATAGCTGAGTTTTGAAAACATTGAAAGATATGGCATGACTAAGCACAAGTTTGAAATCAAACAGTGAGGAAAATATCATTAACGATTCCCTAAGGGTTCAAACAGTTGGCACGAAGTCCAAATATGGCATTTAGCCCAAAGTATAATAATATCAAACAATTAGCTACCAAATATACGGAAAAATAGTCATTCGTGATGGATTAAGTCATAATCCCCAATGGTGCACGACCCCACGCTCGTCATCTAGCGTGTGCGTCACCTCAACACAGCCGAACATTGTATAATCTCGGGGTTTTATACCCTCAGAACAACATGTAAAATCATTACTCACCTCGAACTAGCCCGAAAAGCTACTCTGCAACACCTTTGCCTCTCGAACCAACTTCCTAGTTCTCCAAATCTACCAAGTTCATATTTTTATCATTAAATTATGCTAAATGAATAAATTCCAATTGAAAAATATCGAGTTTAAGCACAAAAACCGAAATCAGTCAAAACATGACCCCCGAGCCCACGTCCCGTAACTGGACAAACTTTATACCGAAATGTTCTTAATCATCTCACCAGTCCGTACATATAAAGAACTCAAAAATCGGAGTTTGTTTTACACCTCAAATCATCCCTATAAGGCCTCATAATCTCACGCCCTAACTACAACTTTTTCTACTGATTTTCATGAATTAAACACTGATATTTTGTTCCTTTATCACAAATAATCGAGTTTTAAGATCCAAAATCATTACCTCAATGAAGAACAATAATTTCCTCTCTTCAAAATTGCCTCAAAGCTCTTTTTCCGTTCAAAAAATGGTGTAAAAAGGTTTAATGGTCGCGGAGGGTTTATTTAAATACTGCTCACGCGTTTTACTGTTCACCCGAGTTACTGTTCATGCTGCTGTGAAAAATGCAACATCTTTTTTTCTAGTCTAAATTGATCTGTTAACCTATCGAGATCCATCCAAGGCCCTTAAAAATCTCAACAAATATACCAACACGTCCCATAACATTATTCGAACTTAGTCGAGCCTTCGAAACACCAAAAACAACATCAAAACACCAAAATTACATCAAATTCAAGCCTATGAACTTTGAAATTCCTAAACTCCACCAACGATGCCGAAACTATGCAAAACAACTCCGATTGACCTGAAATTTTGCACACATATCCAAAATGACATTTTGAACCTGTTCCAACTGTCGGAATACAATTCCGACCCCTATAGCCTATTTTCCACTGCCGACCGAAAATCGCCAAAAATTAACTTTCGCCAATTCAAGCCTAACTCTACACCGGACATCACAAAAATATTCCGGACACACGCCTAAGTCTCAAATCACCTAACGAAGCTATCCTAGCCATAAAATCCTCATTCTGAGGTCGTTTACCAATAAGTCAACTCTTGGTTGATTTTTCGAACTCTAAAACTATTTTTAAAGACTAAGTGTCTCAAACCTTACCAAAAGCATTCCGCATTCGATCCAACCAACCCAATACCACATAACACATGATAAACAAAGCATAAAAAAGCAGAAATAGGGAAAACGGAGCGTTAACCCATGAGACGATTGGCCGGGTCGTCACACTCTGCGATGGTAGTATAGACCTCGCGAACACGAAAGAAACATTGCCATCCACAAGCTATATCAAGCTATAATAATATTCCAAGATATAATCACATGATATATTACATAACTCACATACTCATAGTTATACCACCTAACCATAATAGCCACTGATTACTAAACCTGCTACTGGCGACATACCTCTTCCCAAATGAAAACCTTGTTCTAAACCTTCGTACACTGCTAATGATGGAAAAAACGTGTAGATACTCCTAACCACCCAACAGATCAACAAGTCATGAAGCTCTCTCGCCTTACAAGAAACATTGCCTAATTCTAAGCTGACTAATGACGTTATTCTTCTAACATACCTTAGTAAAATCTGATAACACCCATTCCAGGTCCAATGACCTCATCTAATCCAGTACAAGCTGCTTGATCAACACTCATTCCATAGCCACCTCAAACCACATACCATGCAATATTTGCACGAAAAAATATCAACAACTCGAATGTATCCAATGATGGAAGGAGAATCAAATGACAAAACTATCCCGCAAGCTCAACAATTACCTCCACAAAGCGCAATGCTATGAATTCATAAAACAGAAAAGAAACAAAACAAACGAAATAAGCACATGAATCATATCCCAAAATAACTTAGCCGCGATGGGTGACCCAATCCAAACACTGGTCCACATTGAATACCTCGAGCCATAATGCTCACAATCAACTACAATATGCATATCAACAACAAACATGCGAAGTACATGACAAAAACCAATGAGCTTTCCATCATTCAACCCCCCAAGGACCATCTTGCTCAAATTTTGCCACAAGGCCTAAACAAAATCACTAGTGTAAATAACCAACAGTCCCATAACCCATCGTAGCTGTCAAGGCCCAGCCCTATGGTCGTGACGGATAATAGATGCTAAGTACTGATCATCAGTAAACCTACTGATAATCTACTAATCATGTGTATACGGTAAAATTGGAGGGTCCAATTTTCCGTCACTACGACGCTTCATATGCACGTTTTCAAAGGCTTGAGGCTATGGTTGACATTCACCCCCAAGGGATATCGACGCCCGACCTCAGGGCAGTATAGATCGACAGCTATGGTGAAAAAGTGGGAAGTTCACAAGGCACATAGCTCGAGCTAACAAAGTCTGTCTGCTAGTCTAAGCCCGCATCACGACATTAACTGGTTGTACCAGCTCCATATCTTTGTAATAAATGTATTTGTACTATGTTGGGATTCCCCCTCATATATAAAGGGGATCCATGTCAATTTTGTAGCTATTTGATGCTCAATACTAAATACAAAAGAACATCCTCTCTGCTCTCTAACATATTTTCTTGCTCTCACTACTTCCATTTATTGCTTATATTTATTGTGTTCTATTTATGGTTTTCATTTATTGATTATCATTGATCTTAAAGAGCCATCATTGTAGATCTCATAACTGTTCTTACTCCCTCAATTGTTCTAAGCCGGCCATCTGATTCGACCTCGAGACCCTATACACAACAGTTCGGGGCCCCGATCTCCAACCGGTTGGTTTGCTTATCATATCAATTTTAACCTATAATCTCGCCATCTAATCTTTTACTTACCATCCATTTCTCAACAACTAGCATAAAAATAGATCACGTATTTTTAGAACCACAAAATCAAATTTAATTGTTATTACCATTTTCACAGTAAACAGTTTGGTGCCTACCGTGGGGCTAAAAATAATAGTGATTATTTTCTTGCTGGTTTAACTATATAACGTAGGTTACCTTTCACAGTTTTTCATCCAAGATCTTCGATTTCAGGTCAAAATGTCTAACTCAGCAAACAACAATCTTAAGGACCATGGAGAAAATGTTGTGGACATTCCAGGTGTTGGTGTACCACCACAAAACTCTGAGAATGCACCAGAACCAATTCCCGTAGACGCGGTTTCACATGATGCTCAACACGTCGATATAGGCTCCCACACTAATAGGAGAGTACTCAAAGAGAGAAATAAGAAGTCCAAAAAATCCCAGCTCGGGAGGAACAGAAGGTTAGCCTTCACCTTATATTTGAGATTTTGCAGGCATAACAGCTGGCAATCGCTCAGCTGTAGAGCCACCAAAAAACCCTAAGTGCAGCGGCCCCGGGAATGACCCCTCGGACCGAACAGGTACCAGAAAGATCAAGCAACAACGGGTCGGTAGCCGACCCCGCCATTGTAAAGATGCTCGAGGAACTCACAAAGAGAATCGAGTCGAGCGAGAAAAAGATAGAAGCCAATGACAAAAAGGTCGAGACCTACAATTCCAAGATTGACCAAATTCCGGGCGCACCCCTTATCCTGAAGGGTGTGGATTCAAAGAAGTTCGTACAGAAGCCATTCTCGCAGAAAGTGGCTCTAAAACCCATTCTGAAGAAGTTCAGGATGCCAGACCTTCCAAAGTACAACGGAACTTCGGGCCCCAACGAACACGTCACTGCTTACACTTGCGCGGTGAAGGGCAATGACCTAAAGGACGACGAGATTGAGTTCTTCCTACTAAAAATGTTCGGAGAAACACTTTCAAAGGTGGCAATGATGTGGTATCAAAACCTAGCCCCAAACTCGATAGATTTATTTGCCATGCTGGCAGATTCTTTCATAAAGGCACATGCTGGTGCCATGAAAGTAGCTACAAGGAAATATGACATCTTTAAAATCAAGCAAAGAAAGAACGAGATGCTGCGACATTTCGTGTCTCGGTTTCAAATGGAATAAATGGAACTACCACCAGTCTACGATGACGGGGCAGTACAGGCCTTCACACAGGCTTTGAACGAACCAAGCTTAGTGGCTTCGAAATAGCTAAATCAAAATTTGGTTGAATACCCCACAGTGACTTGGGTCGGATGTTCACAATCGATATCAATCGAATAACAGGGTCGAGGAAAACCAATTAGAAGCCCTCTAGGGATCGGTATATCCTAGCAGGCTTCTGGCGAAGGAGCCAAAGTCAAACAAAGAAAGGTACCAGCCAAACAACGAAGACTGGAGAAAAGCCCTGAGGAGCAACATACCCCGCAATGACTAAAGAATGGATCGAGGCCAGAACCATCGGGGACTTGTCAGTAGAGCTGGAGACGATAGGCACACAGGGCCAACGGAGGCACCTCGCTTGTTTGAATACAACTTCAATGTCGATGTTTCAGACATCGGTTTCGCCATCAGTAAAATCAGGGACACTAGGTGGCCAAGGCCTGTACAATCAGATCCTTTGCAAAGAAATCATAACTTGGTGTGTGAATTTCAAAAAACGCACGACCACAGAACCGAGGATTGCCACCAGCTCCGGGAAGAAGTAGCCCGACTGCTAAGCAAAGGTCACCTCCAAGAATTCCTTAGCGATCGGGCCAAAAATTAGTTTCGGGAAAGAGACACGATCAAGAAGAACGAAACAAATGAGCCACAACATGTCATCCACATGATCTTGGAAGGCATCGATGCCCCACAAGAACCCGCAATTAGAAGAACAAAAATGTCCATCACTAGAGAAAAGCAAACTGGAGGTTACATACCTGAGGACACTCTCACATTTAGCGGCGAGGACATCGAAACCTTGTCTCGTCCTCATAACGATGCGCTGATAATCTCTTTCCTTGTAAATACATTTCAAATTAAACGTGTACTTGTGGTTCTAGGTAGCTCGCCCAATATTATTAGCTCGAGGGTGGTAGAGCAGCTCGAACTTCTTGACGAAATCGTGCATGCCTCTCGAGTCCTCAATGGATTCAACATGGCGAGCAAAACATCGAAAGGGGGAATCACCCTCCTAGTCAATGTAGCCGGCACTATCAAAAATTCCAAATTCCACGTCATCGAAGGAGACATGAGAAATAATGCTTTGCTCGGAAGGCCATGGATATATTGTATGTTCGCAGTACCATCAACCCTTCATCAAATGATGTAGTTTCCAACAAAGGATAGAATAAAAACCGTGTACAAGTAACAACATGCAGCAAGGGAGATGTTCGCAGTGCACGACGTGGCACCAGCACCGACGCCTTTGGCGCCGAAGAAACCGTAGGACAAATAAATAGTGAAATAGCAACCACAAGACACATTCTCGACTATACCTGAATGAACAAATAAAGGACTGTATTGTGTCCTTAGAGCAAATACTGAATGCCTACCGAGGCTCAAAGTGCCATCGCCACTAAGGTATAACCATCTCCCTTTTTCAATTTACACTTCACACTAGAATTTATGCAGGTGTCCGGCTAAGACGATCGAAGTGCTAATCCAGCTCGAAGACCCTAAGGTTTCAAAGCATGCGTTGCACTCTTTTGCTTCGGCAAGATTTTTATCGCGAAAAGGGTTTTACCGATAATGTTTTTGACGAGGCAACATCTATATGCTACCAGAGGAAAACACAACAAGTATTTAAGGCTTCTTTAGCAATCAACCTCGAATAATGGGGGCATCCCAGAAGGTCACCTACTCGGAGAAGCCAAGCTGCGCTAAATGGGGTCTCGATAGGAAAATAATGTACCGGGCCAAATGGTCGAACGAACCGTGTCCATATAGAATAACTGAGCCCTTAATAAGAAAGACATGTATACTTGTACCAAGCAATCAAAGAATACTTTCCAAAAGCATTTTGCATTTCAAAGACGCTCGGTATTTTTGCAAAAATGGCTCCCCTGTCAAAAACGTCCCGAACACTCGGGGACTAGCGTCAACAACTCGGAACAATGCGAACCCCGGGTCGGAGCTTCAAACTCGTAATCCCTCAAATGAGGCAACATCTATATCACAAAACAGATCCAGAGCCAAAAAGTCCCGAACACTCGAGGGACTGGCGTCGAAAACTCAAGGCCACATGACCTCCGTGTTGGAAACCCCGAAATCGTAAACCCTTAATGAGGCAATACCAAGTTTGCAAGTAATGGGTCCCGAGTAAAAAAACCCTCAATGACTCGGGGACTGCCGCCACCCCATCGACTTAATAAGACTTTTGGAGACTCTGAGCAGTTTTCAACCTCTCCTTAATAATCTTGACTTTCTCCATGGCCTGATACACGAGGTCCGGCCTTATCAATTCTACTTCCCCAACCTCGAACCACCCAATAGGAGACCTACATCTCCTGCCATACAGTGCCTCGAATGGTGCCATCTGGATACTAGCATGGAAGCTGTTGTTGTAAGCAAACTCTATAATGGCTAAATGATCATCCCAGCTACCTTTGAGACCAAGAACATAAGAACATAACATATCCTCAAGTGTCGGAATGGTCCGCTCTGCCTGCCCATCAGTTTATTGATGAAGGGTTGTACTAAGATTTACTTGAGTACCCAAACCTTGCTAAAATTTTCTTCCAAAAGTTTGTCGTGAATTAAGCCCCTCGATCTGAGATGATTGAGACTGGAGTGCCATTCAACTTGAAATTCTTTGATATACAGTTGATCATACTGCTCTGCCACAAGCGACGATTCAACCCTATTTTGCACAATTTCCCTACCTTCACCAGACTTTGCAACACAAAGTTTCAAACTAGCCACTGGTGAACCTCCATGGCCAACTACCTTTGACATATCTCCAAGTGAGCTAAACTACCCATAGATTTCCTGCTAAGAGCATCCGCCACAATATTGGCCTTTTCCGGGTGATAGAGAATGTCGATGTCATAGTCCTTGTGTAACCCGAGCCATCCTCTCTGTCTTAGATTCAACTCCTTTTGTTTAAAAAGAATATATTGAAGGCTCTTGTATTTCATAAATACATCAACGTGGACCCCATACACATAATAGTTCCTTTCATGATTCTTGGGTTGCCTTGAAGCATAAGCGATCACCGGCCATGTTGCATCAATAGTGGACCATCTATGTCACATTTCTCTTACATATGACCTCCTAGGATTTGAGTTCTTCAATTATTTTCTTGATATGGTTACAATCTTATGTGAGTACTTGCAAATTGCTCTTCCAAATTCTCAACAAAGACATTACTGGAGGAGTTTTTTTATAGAACCCTCTATTTCAAAGGAATACATCTTCTAGACTGTGCACACACCTTAATATCATCAACATGCACGACATTACATCAAATGTAATGTAACATTGTGCTCAGACCTTTCCTAGTCAACCTCTTTCCTCCTTGTGTGCTTCATAGGATTTAAGAAACCACTCCACTTCCTTTGTGAACATTCTCATGATCCCTCCATACTGTTAAACACTTCCCAAAACACGTATCAACAACCTTAGTACACATTCAACTCAGAAAGAGCACTGGCCCGAACAATAACTTGAAATCTTCCTAAATTCTTCAACAAAAACTTCTTGTTTTCCTTCTAAGTGTAAGAATTAATCCATCCTCAATAAGTAATTCGCCTTATTCCGAACATTGTAGCTACCAATAGTGTTTGTTGGTATTGTGGCTTAAGAGCTATCATGTTAAACATGTTTGATTCGTAGCAAGTGTTTATCCTCTCTCCCTACATTTCAAACATTTCCCTTTGTTCTTTGGGTAGATTGTGTTGTTTTGCCTTTTTTATTCTCCCTTTCGGCCTAGCCAATACATTAGTACTATATTTTCTTTGTGATTGGGACATTAATTTCCATTCCATTTTGCTATAATACATAGTAGATAGCCTTATTGTGACACGCACTTGTCTGCACCCCATGGACTCATGGTATTATTGTGTCTGGTTTGTTGAGTTTATCACGCCACTATTTCACCATCAGTAGTCTCACTTTCCATTGTAATATGTAGACATGAACTCCCTCTAAATATTGTAGTTGATATTCAGTGTTACCCAAGTCGGTAACATTACGGTTAGTCCTTTATACCTTTTATTAACACTTGTGCTCCAGGCAAGTCCACCATTCTGATACAAACTATTTTGCGATAACCATAGACATCTCAATTTATAGATTTTCTTCTTATTTCTTCTCGCCTCATTATTCCTAGCTAGTGAATAGCCACACACTCTTCCACATGTTACGTGGTCTTTTTACTTAATTTTTTTTAACCCGCTCACCTCTTAACTCTTGTTAGGATATTCGTGGGAAAGTGTGTTCGTCATCATATCACTTAACACTTCTTTTCTTGTAATATTCTTTAAAGGCTCTCCATCAAGCACAAATACCCTCTTGGGTTATTATAGCATCACATTTATTTTTCCCACTCGTTTCGCCTTTCTTAACGCCTTGGTACTTTGGTTAAATCACAGATCTACGATTAACCCATTCTAAAAACTCTCAACCTTCCATATTTGGCCTATAGTACTTCCTTAGGTTCCATTGTTCCTAACCCTCTAACAAGTATAAAATCCCTTTACAAACATACTCTTAGTATCTCGGATCGTTGACCCTATCATTCACATTGCCATGTATGAAGAATTTACCTTCCTTAACCTTCCATTTTTTTGGGGGGTACTAGTGGTCTATCATTAGCATATCCTTTCAGATAATCACGTTATCCATTATCACCTTTCTAGACTACGCATGTCTTCAAAAAAATATTCACACATCATAGCTACATGGTCTTACTCTTGTTTCATTGTATTTAAGTGGCCTTACTATGGCCCTTCCTCCCCTACTTAGGGTGAATGCCCCGGATTTTGACACAAGTCTTGAATTTACCAACTTCATGGATATATGTTTCATATATCTATCCTTCACATATATGTTCGACTATTAGGGAGATTGAAGTCATCATTGTATTAACCTCATAAGTTCTCTACCCTTATTCAGCCACACAGACTTGGGATTCCAATTCCTCATGTCAATATCCTTTAGGAGTGTAACACAACTTCATACACTTATGGGATTCTTATAACATTCATAGCATAAGGGTCTTCTCATTATGGGTTCAATTGACTCTCATTTCATGACCTCTTGTCTCCCGTGAGAGACCTACATGTTTGTCATTACTCTCCTGATCATGCCTTACATATATCACATGCTTAAATAAGAAATTTTTCTTTTACACCTTAGGATCATATACATGCTTCCCACACTATCAACAGGTGCCATATAAGTTCGCATCTCATTTATCAAGCCAATGTCTCTTTGGAGGTGGGTGATCAATTTAAACATTTTTCTCATATAAAGTATGTTTCTGGTACTATGTATATATCTCATAAAGTATGCTTCTGGTATTGACCCTTCACCTGATTTTGTACTTTTTCAACCAGATCTGTAAGTTTGGTCAGGATTCTAATTTTTGTTCAGTATATCTACAGTTCTACGGGTAAGTAACGAAAAGTTGTTGCGTAATCTGCAGAAGCTTTTTTGTCGTTATATTTGCTATAAAATTTTGGTTCTCTTTGATCTTTTTTCTCTTTTATTTCCATAATAAATTTAATCACTTCCTTTCCAAAAATTCTTCTTGTTCAGCTCATAAACTGTCTCTGTTTCTGACACCAAACCTCTCTTTGAACCCAAGTTTTTCCCATTTTTAACTAGTAGGTGATACTTAAGAGTAGTTTCCATTAAAGGGGGTTTTTACAGATTTAGAGTCTTGGATTCACTCTTAAGTTTCATCCTGTTTTCTTTAGTGTTTTTTTTTCTCTTTTCTCCCTCACTTCTAAAATAGTAAAAAGCAAAAGTTCTGCGATCCAAAATTGAATCCGGGATCTGTAATAGCAAAAACTTTCAAAAGAAAAGAAGTAAAAATAGTATAGAAAGGAATCTCTAAAGTGGGAAGCTACTGCCGATTTATTTTGGTGGTTGGTTTGGGAATTTTTGTATTTTTGAGTTGATTTTTGGCTGGGATTTCGCTGAGCTGAGCTGCTGTTATTTTCTCCTTCACGGACTGAGCGTCATCGCCCAGTTCCCGATCTGGATTTGTTTTGTTTAGCTGATCGTTCCTGTAATTAAAGCAATCGTTTTACTCTACTTCTTTGCTTACCAGTGGTAGCGGTGCTAGCTTCTTCTGGTTTTTTGGGGCGTGGTATTTACTGTGTTTTCAGGAATTCTCGGAGTATTGGAGACAAGTTGGGCGCACGAGCACTGGCAAAGGAGAGCAACCTGGGAGAGTGTCAGCAAGGATGGTAGGAAGTGGGCGGGAGCGTACAACTACATCGAGCACAGTAAATCAGCCACAGGTTTTGTTATCGGGAGTTGGTACCTCTTGTTTTACTGTTTCCCTTTTGGTGTTAGCTAAATTACTATTACTTTACTTCGCAATAGTTAAACCTTTCAACTAGGTTACTAGTTACCACGTGTTTCCTTCTAGTTTGATTTGTGTACGTTGTGCACTAGCGAGTCTTCTCTAGATTGTTGTAGGTGTAGTGGCTGCAGTCTGGGATGATAGAATAAGGGCATGTCCTCGGGTGGGGCAGAGTGTGGGGTGGGGTTCAGGGGGTGGGTCAGGTAGCAGGGGAGGTAGAGGGGGAAAGGGATCCTATAGGTTGAGAATCGGGTCGTGGAACATAGGTACACTAACGAGTAAATCCATAGAGTTGGCGAAAATCCTGCAGAAGAGGAAGATTAATATAGCGTGTGTCCATGAGACTAGGTGGGTCGGATCGAGGGCGAAAAACGTGGATGGGTATAAGTTGTGGTACTCTGGTGTCCTGAGGGGTAAGAATGGAGTGGGTATCTTGGTAGATATCCATCTTAGGGAGTCCGTGGTAGAGGTCAGGCGGGTGAATGACACGAATGACTATTAAGTTAGTGGTGGGCGAGGGTACTTTAAATGTCGTTAGCGCGTACACACCACAAGTAGGCTTTGAGGAGGATAATAAAAGGCAATTTTGGGAGGGTTTGGATGAGATTGTTCGTAGTATACCGCCTTCTGAGAGGTTATTCATAGGACGAGATTTCAATGGTCATATTGGGTTATCTGCAGGTGGGTACACTGAGGTGCATGGCGGTTTTGGTTTCGGAGAGTGGAACGGAGGGGGCATTGCGCTGTTGGACTTTGCCAAGGCTTTCGATCTAGTCATTGCAAACTCGAGTTTTACGAAGCGGGATGAACATTTGGTTACTTACCAAAGTTCGGTAGTGAAGACTCAGATTGACTATCTCCTCCTCAGGAGATGCGATAGAAGGTTGTGCGAGGACTGCAAGGTTATCCCAGGTGAGACCCTCTCAACGCGGCATAGGCTTTTGGTGATGGACATTTGCATTAGGATAAGGAGGAAGAAGAGGTCAGTTCAAGGACACCCCAGGATTAGGTGGGTCGCCTTAACTAAGGATAAAGCTAAAGAGTTGGAAGGAAGGTTATCGGCAATGGGAACTTGGAGAAGTAGTGGGGACGCAAACACAATGTGGTCGACGACGGCGGACTGTATAAGAAAGGTGGCGAGAGAGGTGTTAGGGATATCTACGGGCCACTATGGTGGACACAAAGGAGATTGGTGGTGGAATGCAGTTGTCCAAGGTAAAGTGGAAGCAAAGAAGGCGGCTTACCTAAGGTTAGTAGGGAGCACTGACGAGGAGGAGAAGAGAGAAAACAGTCAAAGGTATAGGGTATCTAGGAAGGAGGCGAAGATGGCAGTGATGGAGGCTAAGACGATAGCTTTTGCTCGTCTGTATGAGGAACTAAGGAACAAATGTGGGGAGAAGAAGTTATTCCGACTCGCTAAGGCGAGAGAGAGGACAACTAGGGATCTGGACCAAGTGAGGTGCATAAAAGATGATGATGGCAAAGTTTTGATGGGAGATGACCAGATTAAGAGGATGTGGCAGACCTACTTTCATAAACTTCTAAGTGAAGAAGGGGAGCAGAATATTATACTTGGGGAATCGAGGAATGCCGACAGTTACCATGAATTAAGTAATTGTAGGGATATTGAGATCGATGAATTCATGTAGGCAATGCGTAAGATGAGAAGGGGCAAGGCTACCGGGCGAGACAAAATTCCGGTTGAACTGTGGAGGTGTGTGGCTAGAGCAGGCTTGGAATGGCTTACTGCATTGTTTAATGTTATATTCAAGACTAATAGAATGCCTGAAGAGTGGAGGTGGAGTACAATGGTCCCGTTGTATAAGAACAAGGGTGATGTCCAGAGCTGTAACAACTATAGGGGCATCGAATTACTAAGTCATACCATGAAAGTTTGGGAGAGAGTGGTAGAAATGAGAGTGCGAAGGACGGTGTCTATTTCAGACAATTAGTTCGGGTTCATGCCGGGACGATCTACCACGGAAGCTATCCACCTTATTAGGAGGATGGTGGAACAGTATAGAGATAAGAAGAAGGATCTCCATATGGTGTTTATTGATCTGGAGAAAGCGTACGATAAGGTTCCTAGGAAGGTCTTATGGAGTAGCTTAGAGGATAAAGGGGTCCCGAGTAACTATATTAGGGTGATTGAAGACATGTATGATGGATCTATGACTCGGGTTAGGACAGTATGAGGCGACTCTGAACACTTTCCAGTTATTACGGGGTTGCACCAAGGGTCTGCGCTCAGCCCATTCCTATTTGCACTGGTGATGGATGCACTGACTCATCATATTCAAGGGGAGGTTCCATGGTGCATGCTATTTGCTGATGACATTATTCTAATTGACGAGACAAGAGGCGGCGTCAACGAGAGGCTAGAGATTTGGAGACATGCTCTTGAGTTTAAAGGTTTCAAGTTGAGTAGGACGAAGACGGAATACCTCGAGTGCAAATTTGGAGTTGAGCCGATGGAAGCGGGAGTTGAAGTGAGGCTTGACTCTCAAGTCATTCCCAAGAGAGGTAGTTTCAAGTACCTTGGATCGGTTATTCAGGGGATCGGGGAGATTGACGAGGATGTCACACACCGTATAGGGGTGGGGTGGATGAAGTGGAGGTTAGCATCGGGAGTCTTGTGTGACAAGAAAGTGCCACCGTTACTGAAAGGTAAGTTTTATAGAGCAGTGGTTAGGCCTGCCATGTTGTATGGAACTGAATATTGGCCGGTAAAGAACTCACACATCCAGAAGAAGAAAGTAGCAGAGATGAGGATGTTGAGGTGGATGTGCGGGCATACAAGGATGGATAAGATTAGGAATGAAGATATTCGAGAGAAGGTGGGTGTGGCCCCCATGGAGGACAAGATGCGGGAAGTAAGACTCAGATGGTTCGGGCACATTCAGAGGAGGAGCACTGATGCACCGGTGAGGAGGTATGAGCGACTGGCTGTAGTGGGCACGCGGAGAGGTAGAGGAAGATCTAAGAAGTATTGGGGAGAGGTGATCAGACAGGACATGGCGCGACTTAGGATTACAGAGGACATGGCCCTTGATAGGGAATTATGGAGGTCGAGCATTAAGGTTGTAGGTTAGGGGAGAGTGTGAATATTTAGACTAGGAATGTCATTGGTCGTCTATTGATGCAGGGCTTTACCTTCTACCTTCTAGTTGTACTGTACCAGCCATCTATTTCGTATTTCGTATTTTGTATTTCGTATTTCGTATTTCGTATGCTGTATTTCATATTTCATGTCTCTTGTATATTGTGGTTATTTTTATCACGCATTTTTATGGTACTAATATATCATCTCCTATTACTTTTTTGAGCCGAGGGTCTCCTGGAAATAGCCTCTCTACCCTTTGGGGTAGGGGTAAGGTCTGCGTACATATTACCCTCCCCAGACCCCACTTGTGGGATTATACTAGGTCGTTGTTGTTGTTGTTGTTGTTGATACACGTTCCATCTCATTAATATTCAGGCCTTACCCATTGGTCATTCCATATGACAACATTACTTTAAATAGACGAAAGAGCGTTTAAACTTATCTCGAATCTCAACGCACAAGTTAGAAGACAATCTTATAGTCACGATTTATCGCACGATATGGAGTGTTGAAGAAGGGTAACATTCCTAAATGTCCATGTAGCCTCCAAATTATAGATGTGGTCGACAACACACCGATAAGAAGGACTCTACTAGACACGGCTCCGAGATATTCTAGGACACTTTAAAACCCTAGGCTCTGATACCAAGTTTGTCACGCCCCAACTTCGGGAGGCGCGACCGACGCTCAATCGAGTGAACCCAACTGAGCAAGCCTTATCAACCGCTATCTACCCAACTCGATAGGAATAAGGAAGCCATGCTTACCTTTATTTAAACTAGGAAAGATAGTACATTCAACATATTAGTTCATTTTATATCACAACATTTAAAACGTGGTTAAACTTCCAAGGTTCCATACAAGTTATAGTGTAGAAGAAAGCAAGAGTACAAGGTTACAACATGGTCCATTGACCTATCCAATACCCATACATAACCCACACAAACGTCTACGAAGCCTCTAAGGATACAAAAGACGTGATAACAATGCCGGCAACAAGGCCCCGACTATACCTCAAAAGTGAAAGTCCAAAACAAGAAGATGTACAATATAACCCCTTGAAGGAGAAAGGGGATCACCAAGAATTTGAGAAGAAGGTACTCCGCTATGCGCGATCGGCACTATCCGCAATGGAGCCACCTATATTCTTAAAAAAATGTAGCGCCCCGGCAAAAAGGGCGTTAGTGCCATCGAATAGCACAAGTATATCACATGAGTAAATCAAATATGCAATTCATTCAATCCTTCATATAATTTCCAAAACTTAGTTTGGGGCATATCTTTCATATCTTCATCACTGTTCTCAATACCACCGCTATCTTGAGCGGAGTCCGATCACGACCCGACCGGCTAGGTTGCCTCATTTGGAGGCATATATCTCAATCACTATTTCATTTCCCTTATCCGAAATTCAATATCAGCACCTTATCTAGGCGTTGTTCCTTTCTCATTAGTCATCACATCTAAATCTTTATTTCATATATATATCATATCACTTCCTTGGCACTCAGGGCCACCATTATCACATCGTTTTCCATTTTCAGTATTCATCTTGCAGGTTGTGATCATAGGCATATACAAAAGTAATTCAAGTCGCAGTACATGTAAGTGGGCACATAGCTAGCATGAATAATTCTCAGTTTCTAGCCGCGCCGCATGGGGGCCGCATGGGGAACTACGGTTGTGAAAACAGTGCTCAGAAAACGTTTTTGGATGCTTTTTGTACCTCCCCACAGGCGCGCCGCATGGGGCGCCGCGGTAGTGTAAAATTCTGCACTGCTTTTGGTAATTTGGTAAAATTCTGCACTGCTTGTGCGTACTCATTTAAAACTTTAGTCTATTTGGTAATTTTCCAACTTGTCTTAGACTTAGGCTTCTCCTTAGACCCTAAATGGATTATAATAAGACTTATACACTTATTATCATATCCAAACGATATCCATAATATCATTGTAAGCACGTGATTTTTGCCCTATATGAGAATTACTCCCAAAAAATGCAAAATAAAATGATTTTCCTTGGTGTGCAATTTTGAGTATTTTTGGATAATTATTTGTATTTGTTTGTGTTTGCTTATTTGTTAAATTAATAAAAAATATAAAAATATGTCACATTTTGCATGTAGGATTTAATTCTACAATTGTTAGTAATTAAATTAGTTTTACAAAAATTAAAAATTACAAAAATAGGCATCTTTTGCATTTTTAGTATTTAATGTCCAAATGAACAATTTTATGCTTAATTATTACTTAATTGTGCGTTAATTGTTATTGGGAGTTAATTTGCGCTTTAATAACTTAATTTAGTTCTTAATAATAATTTAAGTATTTTTATAATTTTAGTTTTAGAAATATAAAAGAAGAAAAGAGAACAAAAATACAAAGAGAAATCGGATTGGGCCACTTCTTCAAATTTCAACCTTAGGCCCAAATAATTGCCCAATCTTCACCATGACCCAGTCCACTTCATACCGGGTCGACCCGGTCCGCCCCATTAACCCATTAACCCAACACCCCTCTTCACAAAACAAAACAAAAAATAGAAAAAAACAAAAAAACCCTAAAAAAAAGGTCCAAAGTTCATCCGCCCCCACCCTTTTGGTTTTCTTCTTCCCAAAGACTCAAGAACACCTCCCATGGCTTCTTCTCTAAACCTTCAGAACTTTAGGCTCATCCATGGCTGCCCTTAGCACCACCATCCACGTCGACTACCCCGTCTGCTTCACCGCTGCTTCGCCGGAAAACCCTCGGCCAAAATGGAAGGAAAACCCATCGCCATGGATGCCATGTTTTGTATGATGCTACTGCTTCATCTCCTTCACTGCCCCAGCTGCATCGTCGTCACCCCCCCCCCTCGTCGGAACTCGAGCAGCCGCTGCTGCATTGTCCAAACTCAGTCAAGTCCAAACAAACTCGTCGCCATCTTCTCCACGCTGCTGCGTCGACTGCTCGCGTTGCTGCGTCGACTGTTGCTGCCTCATCGAACAACCATGGCTAGCCTCCATCGCTGCTTCTTCTGCCTTCATTTGGTTTGCCACAACCAAACGCAGCTGCTTCTACGCTGCTACAGTCCAACTCCTCCGTCGTCACTGTAGTAGTTGCTACGTCCATCGCCTCCTTCATCCTCTTCTCGTCGCCTTCAGTCCCAAAACAAGATTCAACCATTTCGTTTGGGCGAGTTTCAGTCGAGGTCGTCGAGCGTAGTTTTGAGTTCGTCAATTTTACAAGGAAGGTGAGTTCGTCGTTGAGTCCGGACAGATTTATTCCCATTCGAGGTTTGTCGAAACAGTCCATACAATCGAATTCGTCGTTGTTCATCTCCGGTTAGTAGATTTTGAGTTTTATTTTGTCCGTATTTTGTTTTGATATTTTCGAATCTAAAATCGGCAAATGTTTGTTTTGTTCATGTAAAATCTGTAGATGTTTGATTTTTGGTTTTGTTCATGTTCATGTGTTTTTGTTGAATTAATTTTCAGATTTCAAATGGAAGTTAATTAGTTATATTTCATGTTTATTTCATGTTTGTATTATTGTTTAAGTGAATATTTGTTAGTTTAATGTTTGTTAGATTCAAATTGAAATTTAATTAATTATTTCTTCAATTTGTTTCATGTGTTATGTATTTTCCAGAAACTATTAGTGTTGTTTGAGTCATGTTGAATCCGTCATGTTTGTTGTTCAAAAATATATTTAGTTCATGTTAAATCCAGTGATTTAATGTGATTTCATGTTTGTTTGTGATTTGTTCATTTAATTTGAATCATGCATATTGTTGTTTGTATTGTTGTCTCTTTGATTCATCCATTGATGGTCTAAATTAACCAGGATTAGTTCCCGATATGGTTAATTCATTTCATTAATTTTTTAGTTGTGTTGTTCATCATGTTCATGTAATTTGTTGTTGAAGATTGTTGAGAAATTGGTCATCTTGGCTATATTTTGGTTGAGTTATGATTAATTGAGTGTTTAGAGCTGATGGGGGTAATTTGGTAAATTGTAATCCGTTCAGGGGTAAAAGGGTAATTGCAATAAGGTCGGAGGGGTAGTTTGGTAATTGGACATTATTTTGATTCTTTTTGTTAAGCATGGGGGACAAATATAATGGGGTGGGGTTTTTGATGTACTTGTTTAATATAATGGGGGACAAGACAAAACATAATGGGAAGAAAGCTTGTACTTGTTTAATGTAGGCATGAGGGACATATTGTAATGGGTTGGGAATGTGTATTTATTTAATGTAGGCATGGGGGACAAAGTTTAAAATAAATAAAACATTAAGTAGTGGGACAAAGCATGCCATTGGGGGAATAATTTGGGGTTGGGAATTGAAGACTTGTCTTGCTATATATATAGAGTCATTCTTGACATTTGAAAAAAAAACCACTGACTGAAAAGAGAGTTTAGAGAACTTAAAAATTAAGAGAGACTTGGAGAGTTGACAGATTTTTTTACACTTGAGAGTTGACATACTTTTATACTTGAGAGAGTTTTTTTTAGAGTAAAAGAAAAAGACAATTTGAACTTTCACTCGAACAATTCTGTTTGCTTTTCTTCGAGTGTTATTCAAAAGTCAGAAACTACTGCATCTCGTATCTTTTCTCTTATCTTCTTTGGTTGTGATTGCACTTTGGCATTGCTGATTTTTCAATCCGTTGCTGGGTTATTCTACTGGTTGTTACTGGTTTTGCGGTGTTGCTGAACCTGTTGTTGCCGTTTTATTACTGCTGCTGACTCCTACTTCTTTTGTTCTTGTACTGCTGTTTCCAGGTACACATTTGTACACTCTCGGCTTGAAGCGAAATGAAATATTAATCAGGCCCCTGTTCCTGTTGAATTCTTTTGTTTTGATCTGTGTTTGAATATTAATTTTCCTCTCTTTTGTATAAAAATGTAGCCGATTAATTAATGAGTAATAGAGTTGCATATGTATAGTTTCTTCATCTAATAATGTTAGTTTAAATTAATCGGAGAATAATTAATCTATTTTGATATTATGGTCAATCTCATGTTCTAGTATTATTGAACAACAGAATATAAAATGAAAGCAGTTTTCCTTTGTACAAACTCGATCGCAATTTTCCATTCGCATTAGTCGTAAACTAATAACTAATAAGTTACGTTTTTCAGCATGTAAATAATTAAGAGATTTTCTTTTATTTTAGAGACGAATTTAATAGAAAAATGTAGTCACTATAGGTTTATCCTTTAAAATAAAAATGAGACGAGCCTCGCCAAATAAATCACAAATCGCCGGGGCCCTCAATAAAATACATAACCATTGACTAGACTTTGGATTTGGCCGTTTAATGAACCTTCACGGCCTCTTCCTAAAATAACAATATGTTAGACTCTTTAGGACGCGCCTTAATAAATCTTACCTTCTTAAACTCGGGTGCACATTGATGTGACCCAAATCCAAATCTCAACGGAGTCGAAATGTGTTTCTAATCACGGGTACATTGATTGTAACGTGGTTCGAGATACATTTTCACAACGATGTAATTCTTGATAAAAATAATAGTAAATGATAAAAGTGGTTAAAAGTTAAAATTTGCACATAATTTCATACTTGCATAAAATCAGATAATCAAGCCGAATATGACAGTTGAGCGACCGTGCTAGAACCACGGAACTCGGGAATGCCTAACACCTTCTCCCGGGTTAACAGAATTCCTTATCCGGATTTCTGGTATGCAGACTGTAATATGGAGTCATTATTTTCCTCGATTCGGGATTAAAATTGGTGACTTGGGACACCCTAAATCTCTTAAGTGGCGATTCTGAAATAAATAAACAAATCCCGTTTCGATTGTCCTTTAATTGGAAAAAACTCCCTTGCACCCCTCTCGGGTGCATAAAAAGGAGGTGTGACAGCTCTGGCGACTCCGCTAAGGACTATGGACCCAGAACCACTGGTTCAGGGTTAGAAATTCGAGCTTAGATAAATTGTTATATTTGGCTTTATCTGATTTTTACATGTTTTAAGCCTAATGTGCTAAATGCTGCTTTTACCGCTTTGATATTATCTGAACTGTATATAAATTGTGCCGAAACCATTCTCTTCTTACCTCCGGGGATGTGCTTACTGGTTGAGACTCCCTATTCTGTTAGTGTCATACCCTAAATAAAAGAGGCTCGGAAAGTTTCTAAGCCGGCTGGCCTTTTGGTTCCCGGAAAGGAGCTCCTTCCTCAGCTCGAGTTGTCCGCTCGGGTACACTGTCTAGAACACCGACCCAGGTTTTGAACATAGAATAACGTGACTTCATGCCGGATCCCTAGTAGGAACGCTTATTTGCATCACGTTGCATTTGACTTAGGGGACTCAACACAGGGGTTGGGTCCGTCTAGGACTAGCGACTTGATATGAAAAGGCCATCATGATGCATCCTATTTGTTTTCCGTGCATTTATTTGTCTCGTGACCGCATGCTAACCGGTGTTTGAATATTATGAATATTGTGAAATTGAAAAAAAAGGAAATAGCGGTTAGGGAATTGATTGTTTATTTTTGAAAAAAACCCAATACCCAAATACTGTCAAAACTCTGCCGAAATTTTGAGAAAAAAAAACATCTTATTAGTTTGTTTTATTAAAAGCAAAGGGAAAATAGAAAAAAAAAGTCGTTGTTCTGTTTTGTTTTTCAAAAACAAATATAGAAATTTATAGTTTGTCTTGTCATAAAAATAAAAAATAAAAAGAGTCTTATTTTTAAAATGGTTTTTTTTATGAAAATTCAAAAAATAATAATAATAAAAAAAAAGAGTCTTTTATTATTTATATATATATATACATATATATACATATATATATATATATATATATATATATATATATCCAAAAGTTTTTATTTCCGAAAAAATATATATATATGTCTTTATTTGTTGCAAAAATATTTGTCTTGCCAAAAAGTCTAGAAAAGTTTTTAGACCTCCAATTTTCAAAAACAAAAAAAGAAAAAATTCAAAAATATTTTCCATTATTAACTTCTTTAGAAAGTCTTTTAATTATTTTTTTTAAAAAAAATGTATAATAAGATAGAAAAAAATCCGAAAATATTTTTCTTCTTTCAAAATTGAAAAGAAAATTCAAAATTCAAAAAAAAAAACATTTTTAGAAGGATTTCTTTTATTAAAGGTAAAATTCTGAAAAATATTTTCTTCTTCCTTTAGAATAAGAAAAAAAAAACAAATGGAAATTAAAAAAATATATATATCTTAGAAGTCTTTCTTTTAAAAAGAAAATCAATCAAAAATCCAAAAAAAATAAAATATTTCCTTTCTCTTTTTAAAGTAGTTCTTTCACAAATTCAAAAAAAAAAAAAAGTTAGTTCATCTACTTATTCTTGTTTTTTCACACAACCTTAAAAATCTTCGTCCCTGAAGTGATGAGAGGTCGTGTTCAGAAATCCTCTTGAGGAAAGTGAGCATATGTTTTTTTTTTGTTTTGATCAAAATAAGTTTTGTTTGTTAAAATCTTATTAATAAATGTGCAGAATGAGCACGACTCCAAATGAACCCTTTGCAATCATGAATAAAATTCCCCTCCAATTGCGGCTTTGGTGGAATGATTTAGGCAAAGAAGGGCATGACGAAATCAAGAAATATCTGAAAGGCCTCACGAGTTTGTTGGATATCAGGCCACGGGGAGATATCATAAGGGCACTAGTCCCTCACTGGGATCCTGCGCACAATGTCTTCCACTTCTCGGACTTTGAACTTACCCCAACTTTAGAAGAAATAGCAGGGTATATCGGCAGCGCTGAGACTCCATTGAGGCACAAATATCTGATTGCTCCAAGAGCTGTAGCAATACACCGGTTTCTGGACTCCTTAAAGATAGTCAGAACAATTCATAACCCTGACTTGGCAAAAGGTTTTTGCACCATGAGTTTCATATACCAAAGATATGGTCACATAGGAGGATTCGACAAGCCAGAAAACCAGTTGTGCAGCAAAAGTAATCGTCAAAAGTGGGAAGAACATAGACGGATTGCTTTCATGATAACTTTCTTAGGACTCTTAGTATTCCCAAGAAAAGACGGGAATATTGACATAAAGATAGCAGGGGTCGTCAGTACGTTGCTCACACAGAAAGATAGTACGTTGGCGCCCATGATAGTATCTGATATGTTCCGGGCTCTCACGTCTTGCAAAGCCGGGGGAAACTTTTTCGAGGGTTGCAATTTGTTGTTGCAAATGTGGATGACCGAACACCTATGTCACCGAGCCCAGTTTCTGAGTCATGGATCCGCTGAAAAGACCTGCATAAAGGAGTTCTATACCAGAGTTAATGGGACCTACCTACCTGAAGGAGTCACGACATGGACCTCATATTTCCGTACCCTCGACGCTAGTCAAATACAGTGGGCGCTAGGATGGTTACCAATCGACGAAGCCATATACATGCCAGCAGCCAGGCCCCATTTTCTCTTAATGGGACTTAAGAGCATTCAACCATATGCGCCGCATTGGGTTTTAAGGCAACTTGGGAGGTGTCAGATAGTGCCGAACGACGAGGATCTAAGCACCCAGGTGATTGAGATCAGTCCCGATGGCCAGTTTCCTGAAGCAAGGGTTTGCCAAATTTGGAGTCAATGTCAATACTTAGAAGCGAATACTTGTGTAGTGAATCGGGCAAAAGGGGAAGTTTCACCCGGGTATCAGGCCTGGTACAAAAGGGAGACATCATCTGGAAGGCCGACCAAAAGACCTCACCTGCAAGAATTTGCCAAGTCTTCACAAGAGCAGTGGGGCTGGTTGGCCAAAGAGCGGGAATATCTTGCCGAAACAGGCAAACTAAAGCAACAACTTCAGGATATGAAGTTTGAATGACAATTACAGTCCGCTGCCCACAAGGGAGAAAAGAACAAATTAATTAGAGAAGGCGAGATCCTCAAAGCTCAGATCCGGAAGATGAAAAGGGAGGCCGACAACCAGCTGAGAAGCCGGGCGGATAAAAGATTGATAGCGGGGTTAAAGGATCAGGTTGCGGAATGCCAGGAAGATTTGGAAAGATCCAAGGCTAGCACAGCAAGATTGCGGACCAAGTGGGCAAAAGGTACAATGGCCCGGAGGCAGCGCCTGCAACAAGTCATAAGGGATTATGAACGGAGCATCGGGACATTAAGGGAAACGAATTCCACTCTTCAAGAGCGGATCTTCAAGCAAACACGAGATGCCCAAGCCGACAGAAGGCGTTGTTACGATGCAATGACCAGAATGGAAAGACAAATGGAGATGTTCCAGGATCAACTTGCCAACAATGCGCAAACACTAGGATTAAAGAACCGCCAGATAAGGTAGTTGTTCACGGAAAGGGACAACATTCGAGGAAAGATCGACGAGATTGGGCATTACATCTACATGAGATGCCTGGAATGCGAGCAAATGCCTCGGAAGACCCTCCTTGTTTCCATCATGGGCTGCGTCCACCGAATCATGAATGAATTGAAAAGCCTGCAGAGGGACCTCACTCTAAGGGCCGCAGAAAGGCCGAATGATGCCTCGCGGGCCCCTAAGTTGGAAAATTAATCTTTGATCAAGTCTTGTTTATTTGGCTTTGTTGCTTTCCCATATGTTGTTTTCTTTTCTTTTAGTCTAAACGGGTTAAGAACTGTGTAGTCTGTACTATTGCTATTCCTTGTTTGAAGTAATTTGTAATAGAAAAATTTTGAGGTTGAATTTAATGATTTCACAAGAATTTTGTGTTTCTTTACTATAAGGCAGAACTACGCCTGGTCTGATTCGCACGGGGACGTGATACGTAGGCAATCCCCATAAGATTCGACCGCTTTTAATAAAGAAAGAAAGAAAAAAAAGAAAAAAAAAGAGAGAAAAGAAAATACAAAAATAAAATAAAATACCGGGTTTCCCAAAGTACAAAAATGAGCAAGCCGGAATGACGCATGTTGTTTGAAGCAAAGCATGTAGAAACGGTTAACTGCCTAGGAGCATTGCATCCTCTATGTGTTGTGATCAAATCTGTTAAACTCTAACGCTAACAAAGTTTGTTGTTGTCTGAACCAGACAGTTAGTTGTTAAAGAATTCTAGCAACACACCCTTACCAAACCAGATCCAAAGGACCGGTAGCAATAAGCATGACTACTTCAGAGAATAGTAACGAGGAAGAAATGCCGATGAGCCAGTTGTTAAAAGAAGCGATGGAAAAGATTGAAAGGATGGTACTAGAGATGAATGCAATGCAGCTAGCTTTAGCCAAAGCACAAAAGAGCCCTGAACCACTGGGGCACATACCAGAATACCCTCACTCCGGCCCTTCAACAAGCCTCCCAAATCCCCGTTATCATCAATAAAGAAGCCCTCATGATTCCCAAGCTCCACCACCCCATCAACCTTTCCCAACACCAAATATTCCCACTTTTGTGGGACCCACATCAGCCACCTTGCAAAGAACGACCAGTGAGCCATTGTTTCAGGCCCACGATACGCAGTACTACCCCCCTGAGTCTACATTCCATGCCCCCGAACCACAGGCCTACAATCCGCACTTGGAGGTACCGGTAGAGATTTAAAAGCCGGTTAAAGCCCCTGAATAGGATGAGGTATTGAGAAAGTTCAAAAGCCTGGAGCAGTCCTTCAGGAACCTACACGGTTTGGGCAACCAAGTCAGCGTAGCTTACAAAGATCTATGCCCTTTCCCGGACGTCCAACTCCTGGCTGGGTTCAAGATGCCTAAGTTTGATTTATATGAAGGGCACGGTGATCCCATGGCACATTTGCGAGGATTCTGTAGCAAAATGTGAGGGGCAGGCGGCAAAGATGAGCTGCTAATAGCTTATTTCGGCCAAAGTCTGAGCGGATCTGCACTAGAATGGTATACCAGGCAGGATTCCAGTAGGTGGTACACTTGGGATGATCTGGCGCAGGCTTTTGCAGGTCATTTCCAGTACAATCTCGAGATAGTCCCTGACCGTCTCACATTATTGAGAACTGGGAAGAAATCCGGGGAAAGTTTTCGCGAGTTCGGGTTCCGCTGGAGAGAGCAAGCGGCCAGAGTCGATCCTCCCATGAGAGAGGGAGAGATGGTGGACTATTTCTTACAAACATTGGATCCAACCTACTTTGGTCACTTGGTGACGACGGTTGGAAAATCCTTCAACGAGGTGGTGAAGATAGGGGTCATGATAGAAGAGGGTCTGAGGTCTGACAAAATCTTGAATTATTCGGCACTCAAGGCCACGACCCAAGCTATTCAGAGTGGCACCGGAGGTGCGCTGGGAAGAAGAAAGAAAGAAGAAATTGCCACGATCGAGGCAGGCAGTTGGTCCAGGGCTGGAAAGCCACACTACAACCAACCCAGACCTCACAGGACAAACTACCCATACAACCTGCCACAACATTTCTATCCACCTCGAGAACCACATTGTTCCGTACACCAGGCTTAGACATACACTCAGCCTCCGGTTCGCCCGCAATGGCGTGCGCCGGCTCCCCAGAACACATATGCACCACCACAAAACACCTATCCTCTACCAGGGGCGTATAGAAACCCTCCAGGGGCAGGCTTTCAGGGAAATCCAGCTGCTAGGAATGACAGGTTACGGAAACAGAGAACTTTCACTGAGTTGGGAGAAACCTACACCGCTTTGTTCCAAAAATTGAGGCAATTGGGCTTGGTTAGTCCGGTCGAGACTCGAGGACCAAATCCCCCGCCCCAAAACTTGGACCAATCAATAAGCTATGAGTACTGCTCAAGGATGTTGGGGCATGATACCGAAAAGTGTTGGAAATTGAGGCATGCCATACAGGATCTTATTGACACCAATAAGATCGAGGTCCAGACACCGGAGGCTCCCAACATCAACCAGAACCCACTGCCAGTGCACCACGAGACTCACATGATTGAGTTGGTGCATGAGGGAGGAGAGTTGAGAAAACCCTCACAGACAGTGATGATGATCCTGGCCACCCCGAAAGAAGGATCAACTAGTGGGGCAACGAGGGTACAGTCGCAGGGGGAAGGCGTCAAGCCAGTAGTGATATTGGGAAAGAGCCCGTCCGCCATAACAAGCAAACCCGAGCCAAACAAGTTGGTAATATCAGGGACTCCACCCACGCCTGCAGTTGTGTTGAAAGGGGTGTGCAGGGAACTGGTCACTATAAAGCCTGTAGTCCAGCTGCCGATGATTGATAGCAAGGATGTGCATTGGAAATACGAGAAGGAAGTGGTGATGTACAAAGGAAAGCAGGTGGAAAAAGTTAGTTGTGAAGCGCAAGGGCTGACTCGATCAGGTCGGTGTTTTGCTCCGGTGGAGCTAAGAAGAACCAACGCGGCTGCAACCAAGAAACCTATGTCCGAAGAAGAGGCTGAGGAGTTCCTGAGGAAGATGAAAGTGCAGGACTACTCTGTGGTCGAACAGCTGAGGAAAACACCGGCCCAGATCTCGCTGCTGTCATTACTGATCCATTCTGAGAAGCATCGTCGGGCCTTGATGAAGATATTGAACGAAGCTCATGTGCCCAACGAGATTTCTGTAAACCACCTGGAAACCATTGCTAACAAGATTTTCGAGGTGAACAGGGTAACATTCTCAGATGATGACCTGCCGATGGAAGTACAGAGCATAATAAATCTCTCTACCTAACTGTCAAATGTGAAAACTCAGTAGTTACTCGGGTATTGGTGTATAACGGTTCAAGTGCCAATATCTGCCCGCTATCCACTCTGAACCAGTTAAAGATCGACCACGGAAGAATCCACAAGAATAGCATCTGTGTCCGAGGATTTGACGGAAATGGAACAGCTACTGTAGGGGATGTTGTACTTGAATTGACCATCGGTCCTGTCCTGTTCACTATGGAGTTCCAGGTATTAGATGTCACAGTATCTTATAACCTTCTGTTAGGATGACCATGGATTCATGCAGCCAAAGCAGTGCCCTCCACCCTACATCAGATGGTGAAGTTCGAGTGGGATAGGTAGGAGGTCGTACTACACGGCGAGGACACGGCATGCACCATGGGTGGCGCCATTGTGCCCTTCATAGAGACCTATGATGACAAAGGTCCTTGGGTCTACCAGATTTTCGATACAGTGTCGGCAAACAAAATTTCTGAAGGAGAAATCATCCCGCACCCTAGGGTAGCCGCCGCGACAGTCATGATGGTCTCGGAAATGCTGGGTAATGGATTTGTGCCGGGAAAGGGCCTGGGAGTCGAGCTTCAGGGGATTGTCCAACCTGTCTCCCTGCCTAAAAATCTGGAAACTTTCGGAGTGGGGTTCAAACCAACCGCAGCAGATGTAAAGCAAGCACGGAAAATGAAGAAGAAAGTCTGGTATCTTCCCAAACCCGTGCCACGTAAGTCAAAACAGTGAGGAATAGTAGTAAAAATCCCCTAACAGTCCAAAACAGTTGGCACAAGGCCCAAATATGGCATTCAGCCCAAAACATGAATATATCAAATAGATTTCAATCAAATACGCAGTTAAACAGTCATACAGGATGGGCTAAGTCACAATCCCCAACGGTGTACAACCTCACGCTCGTCATCTAGCATGTGCGTCACCTCAAGGCAGCACAACGATGTGAAATTCAGGGTTTCATACACTCAGGACAATATTTACAATCATTACTTACCTATATCATGTCAAATTGTAGCCTACGATGCCTTTGCCTCTCGAATAGGCCTCCGGATGCTAAATCTATCCAAAACAGATTTATACAATAAAAATATGCTAAGGGAATAAAGCCCACTAAAAACAAAACAAATTTACAACAAAAATCCCAAAATTTACCAAACTAGACCCCTGGGCCCACGTCTCGGAATATGATAAAAGTTTAAATCAATGGAGTCCTTTTTGACCTAGGATTTTCGCACCTACGGTCCCTACAGCGCACCTGCAGTACCGCATCTGCGGCCAAATCACCGCATCTGTGGTTTGCACTTAAAACCAACATTGCACATCTGTGCCTCACCTTACGCACATGTGGTCTTGCAGGTGCGACCAATCATCCGCACCTGCACTTCAGCCCCTTCACGCCAACCTCCGCATTTGTGGCTAGCTTTCCACTTCTGCAGGTTCGTACCTACAGTCCTCAAGCCGCATGTGCAGTTATGACAGAAAACTCAGCAGCTTCAGCTGTAAATCCTCAACTCCAAACCTCCCGTCAACCATCCGAAATCATCCCGAGGCCCTTGAGACAACCACCAAAAGCATGGACAAGTCATATACCATTACCCACACTTATATCAATCCCCGAAACATCTAAAACAACATCGAATCAACCAAATGGCATCGGATTCAAGCCAAAGGTTCCAAAAACATCTGAATTCCGCTTTTGATCAAAAAGTCTATCAAACCTCGTCCGAATGACCTAAAATTTTGCACAAATGACATAATGGACCTACTCCAACTTCCGAAATTCCATTCCAACCCATATATCAAAATCTCACCTATCAACCGGAAAATACCAAAATTCCAATTTCGCCAATTCAAGCCTAACTCTACTCCGAACCTCTAAAACACAATCCGATCAAGCTCCTAAGTCCCAAATAACATCCCGATGCTATCTGAATAATCAGAATTCACATCCAAGCCCTTTTTCACATAAGTCAGCATCCGGTTGACTTTTCCAACTTAAGCTCACTCAAAAGTGACTAAGTATCTCAAACCTTACCAAAACCTCTCCGATGCCGAGCCAACCTACCCGATAATACATAATACAGCTAAACAAGACAATAAGAAGCAGAAATGGGGAAATAGAGCATTAACTCATGAAATGACAGGCCAGGTCGTTACACTGAGTTGTAAGGTGAAGAGTGGTCCACAGTGTTAGTTAGCTTGTCAGAAGTTATTTTTTTTATATATGTTTAGGACATAAGTTTTTTATATTTGTTAGAACTAAGGATTATTAACTTATATATATATATATATATATATATATATATATATATATATATATCTGTGTGTGTGTGTGTGTGTGTGTGTGTGTGTGTAACCTTTGTTTTTTCATACTCGACAGTCGTTTTCTTAAATTGTGGCATGGTATTAGAGCCTGTTAAGCTAAACCATATGTCACAAACCCATATACCTCGGTCGTGATGGCACCTATCATAGTACTAGCAAGCCAAACCAACATTTACCACATCGAATTCTTCTTAATAATTTCATTTTTCTAAGACAGATTTAAGTCTCAAATTCTTCATAAGTAATATATAAATCAACAAAAATACGTGGAACCTGTACAAAATATACTAACATAGCCCGAATATGGTGTCACTAGTCTTGAGCCTCTAAGTACACCCAAAACACTGTTTGAATAATACAAAATAAATCTGAAGAACACAATACTCAGTTAGGAAGGAGGAAAGCAGGGCTGCAAATGTCGTGCAGCTACCTTGCGATCTCCGGATAGACTCTAAGAGTGCTAGAGGTTCTCACTCTGATGCTCGGGCACCTGGATCTGCACACAAAGTGCAGGGAGTAACGCGAGTACGCCAACTTAGTAAGTAACTAAAGTAAATACAGTCTATGTGCAGTGACGAGCATTTCAAATCACATAAGAAGTCTCAACAGAAATATCAAATCAAAATCTGCAATTTAGTATTATCTCATAAAACTCGAATTTCAATTCAAAATCTTTTGAAAACATTTATTCAACATTTTTTTTCAAAAAATGCTCAGTATAAAAGAAGGTTGAAATTAGCAAAATGTCGTAAACAAGCCCCTCGGAAAATGTATCACTCATAAGTATAGCCTCTCGGGTAAGCCTCTAGTCACTCGTTACTCAACGCTCATCACACAGTACTCACACTCAGCACTCCGACTCAATAAACATCTAATAATAATAATAGCTCGGCGTGCAGCCCAATCCATAATATATAGTCGACTACGCTCACTGGAAGTGTACAGATTCCGGAGGGGCTCCTACAGCCCAAGCATCATATTGCTGTGGCATGCAGCCCGATCCATATAAATATCGTTGCGACGTGTAGCCTGATCCATAATAACAATAATATATATATATATATATATATATATATATATATATATAATATCATTACGGCGTGCAGCCCGATCCATAATAGATATGTAATCCTCACCATTAGGTCCTTAACCTCTCTCAGTCAATAACATTGCGTCCGCTTGGGCATATCAGTGAAAATAACTCAGCCCAAACAGTTTTCATATATTAAGAAATAGAGTGATGAGATCGAATTTAAACAATAAACAGGTAAAACATGACTGAGGATATGCTTTCAAATCAACAGAGTCAGGAAAATAGTAAAAATTCCTCTAAGGGTCTAAACAGGTCGGCACAAAGGCCCCAAATATGGCATTCAACCGAAGTTAACAAACCAATTTCTAAAACACATGGATTTCATATATAATATATAAAAATAAGCAACTTTACAGTCACCGCGGGACAGACCAAGTCACAATACCTACGGGTGCATGCCCACACGCTCGTCACCTAGCATGTGTGTCACCTCATTTATCAAAACAGTACAAAATTCTAAGGTTTCATACCCTCGGGTCTAGATTTACATTGGTTACGTACCTCAAGACGGATGAAATACTACTCCACGACGCCCTTGCCTCTGGACTCGGCCTCAAAAATCTATCAAAAATCAGAATCACAATGTCAATATAATCTAAGGGAACAAAGCCCATGCAAAAATAATCAAATTATACCAAAAATCCTAAAATTGGCCAAACCCGACCACCGGGCCCACGTCTTGTATTCCGATAAAAATTAGAAAACTAGAATCCTTACAATCTTGCAAGTTCATACATATAAAATACATCAAAATCCAACCACAAACGACCCCTCAAATCCTCAAATCAGTGTCTCCAATTTCAATCCCTAACTCCCCAATTTTAGGCTTAAAATCCCACTAATTTCATGTTTAATTGGGTAGAAATCATCATAGAATCGTGTATTGAGTTCAAAAATCTTACCTCCAATTTTTTCCCTTTGATTCCCTCTTCAATCCCTCTGAAAAAGCTCCAAAACCACTCAACAATGGTGGGAATAGACCAAAAATCGCGAAGGCAGCTATTTAAACATTCTGCCCAGGAAAACATTTCTTCTTCGCTAATGTGGTCAAAGCCTCGCGTTCGCGAATCAAAAAATTACATTGACCTAAAATCCTCTTTTGCGAACACGACAACACCTACGCGAACGCCAAGCCTCCACCTTCTAAGCCTTCACGAATGCGACTTCACCTACACGAACACGATGAACAACTACCATGGGACCCAGCTTCTCCAATTTACTCTTCGTGAATGCATCCAACTTCTCGCGTTCGTGTATCTTTGACTGGCCATACCTTCACGAACGCGAGCTCCCATCGCGAATGCGAAGAACTCTCTTTCTGCAATAAAATATCAGAAATCTACTACTTTCCAATACAAAGATTTGGTCCGTTAATCTCTCGAAACTCACCCGAGGCCCTCGGGACCTCAACCAAACATGTCAACATATCCCATAACATCATTCAAACTTGTTCCAACCTTCAAAATGCTCAAAACAACATCAAAACATCAAATTATCATCGTATTCAAGCCTAAGAAATTCTGAAACTTCCAAATTCCACCTTTCGATTAAAAAGTCTATCAAACCTCGTCGAAATGACCTAAAAGTTTGCACACACGTCTCAAAGGACCTACTCCAATTTCCAGAATTCTATTCTGACTCCTATATCAAAATTTCCAATACCAACCGAAAAATGCCAAAATTCTAATTTCGCCAATTCAAGCCTAATCTTCTCCGGACCATCGAAACACATTCCGATCAAGCTCCTAAGTCCCAAATTACCTAACGAAGCTATCCCAACCATTGAAATTCGTATCCGAGACCTTTTTCACATAATCAATATCCGGCTGACTTTTCCAACTCAAGCTTACTCAAATGAGACTAAGTGTCTTATTTCTCTACAAAACCACTCCGATTCTAAACTAACCAACACGATACCATATAATACAACTTGTACTCAGTCATGCTATATTTTACTATTTTCACAACTCATCCATCTTTACTCGTTTTAGTAATATAAATGATATTTTTGGGCTAAGCATCATGTTTTACTATTGCCCTAGTGGCTTGTGAAATTCTGCCTAAGTAAGGCCAAGGGCCTGTGTTGTGAGGTTATTATGGGATCGGGCTGCATGCCGCAGTGCTATTGTGCTGATTCATCATTGTGAGGCCGAGAGCCTGAGTTGTTATGCCACGAGGTGGCTTGATATGAGGTTGAGAGTCTGTTTCATTATGCCACGAGATGGCTTGTTGTTGCGCTTGGGCTGTAAGGGTCCCCTCCTTGAGTTTGTACACCCCTAGTGAGTGTGGGTACCTAGTGTGAGATGTGATATAGCCCGAGGGGCTGATGTTGTTCCATATTATAGCCCGAGGGGCTGGTTCTGTTGGTATTCTACCTGAGGGGCTGATTTATGTTTCTATCTTTTCTCCCTATATTCATTAATTCGTTTGAACTTCAAAAAGGTGTTTTAAAGAGGTTTTTACAGAACTAAAGTGTTTCCACGAGCTTTTACTGTTTTATTGCCTTGTCTCGGTTTTATACTGCCTCTTTGTCGCATTTTGTTGTGTTTTGCGTGTTTTCTTATCGCTCAGCTACCTTTACTTTTATTACTTACTAAGTTGGCGTACTCACATTACTCCCTACTTCCTGTGTGCAGATTCAGGAGTCTCGGGCCACGCTAGCGAGGGCTGATTTGCTACCACTACGGGCTTATTAGGAGTTGACTAGGTAGCTGCTTGGCGTTCGCAGCCCAGTACCTCTCCTTCCTATCTTTATTTTCCTTGTATAGCTTTGTACTAGAATGTGTAGTCTTTTCATACTCTTAGGCGGATATTTAGATGCTCTTGACTGGTGACACCTCGATGTCGGGCTGTGTTGTTTCCGCAATTGTTCTGTTTCACTCTTTATTTTGGGATTTAAAGTTTATTTATGACTTAAAAATAAATTATTATAGCCATCTTAAATGGTTTGAGGGTTTGTTTTGGATGGCCTTGTTTCATGAGAGGCGCCATCATGACCCGGTCTAGTTTGGGGCCGTGACAAGTTGGTATTACAGCCTAGGTTACATAGGTCTCACGAGTCATGAGCAGGTTTAGTAGAGTCTTACGGATCAGTACAGAGACATCTGTATTTATCCTCAGGAGGTTGTATAACCTTTAGGAAAAACTTCATGTTCTTGAAATTCTTATCGTGCAAATTTGTTGATCCGAGTACTAAACTTCTATTATTCTATTCTCTCACAGATGGTGAGGACACGCACTACCGGTTAGGATGGACGACCACCACTACCACTAGTTGAGGCCACTAGAGGTCGAGAATGCGGTCTAGGTCGCGGTAGGTGCAGGGGTGTAGCCTGCACAGCAGCTAGGGCAGCACCCGCAGATCCACCAGCTGCTGCAGTTCATGATCTGGTCCCAGTTGTAGACGCCCCAGCAGCACCAGCTCAGGTAACAGCTGTGCCCATTGTGATTCCGGGTCTTTAGGAGGCCTTGGCCCAGATTCTAGCAGTATGCACTGGCCTAGCTCTGGTGGTCTTAGTTACTACAGCCGCAACTACTTCTCAGGCTAGGGGAGGCACTCAGACTCCCGCCAATCGCACACCTGAGCAAGTCGTGCAGGGACTTCAGACACTGGGGGCACCTCTAGCCCATCCAGTTGCAGCTGTTCAGAATTATGTAGTTCCTGTCATGTCGGAGGACGAGTAGCATAGGTTGGAGAGGTTTGGTAGAATTCAGCCTCCGACTTTCAGTGGTACAGAGGGCGAGGATGCCCAGGGTTTCTTTGACAAGTGTTAGAGGATTTTTCGTACGACGGGTATTCTGGAGACCGGCGCGGTTGCATTTAATACTTTTCAGTTTTCTGGAGCTTTCTTCACTTGGTGGGAGGTGTATGATAGGTGTAGGCCTGTTGGTGTAGCACCCCTTGCTTGGCAACAGTTCTCCGTTCTCTTTTTGGAGAAGTATGTGCTACAGTCTCGCAGAGAGAAGTTGCGTAGGTAGTTCGAGTGGTTGCGTCAAGGAGATATCATTGTGACGCAGTATAAGATGAGCTTCTCGAATTAGCTCGTCATGTTGTTTGGTTGGTTTCTACGGAGAGAGAGAGAGAGGATCAAAAGGTTCTTTAATGGCCTCACGTATCAGCTTCAGATTCTTATGACTAGGGAGAGGGTGTCTGGTGCTACTTTTGAGGAGGTTTTCGCGAGATAAAGTCAGTTCGTCGCCAGGAGCAAGATGAAAGGGAACACAAGAGGCCTCAGGGATTTATTAGTTATGGTGGTGCTCCTTCGAGGGGTCAGTTTCAGCATGGCAGAGGCCGTCCATTTAGGCATGCTCAGTCAGTTTGCCCAGGTTATCGTGGGGTGTCATCGGGTCATGGTTCTCACATTTTTCATCAGGTCCATTCATCACTAAGTTCCCTTCCAGCCTAGAGTTCATCCCTTGCTCCATCAGTTTAGGGCTTTTCCATGACAAGTGCATCTACTAGTCATTCTGGTGCTAGGGCTTCCCTTCAGTCCCCGTCTCCAGCACCAGGGAGTTGCTGTGAGTGTAGAGAGTTGGGTCATATGTGGAGGTAGTATCCTCGCTGTCTTGGGGGTTCATCTCAGCTGAGGATTCAGTCATCGGCTTCAACGCCAGTTACTTCACCACCACCCACCCACCCACCCAGCTAGGGGTGGAGGCCAGTCAGCTAGGGTCGCCCAAGAGGGGTAGGTCGATCAGGTGGTGGTCAAGCCCATTTCTATGCATTCCTAGCTAGACCCGATGTTATTGCTTCAGATGCTGTGATTACAAGTATTGTCTCAATATGCCACAGAGATGCTTCTGTGTTATTTAATCCCGGTTTCACTTTTTCATATGTGTCATCATATTTTGCTCGTTATTTGGATACGCCCCGTGAGTCCCTTGTTTCATCTATTCATGTATCTACTCTAGTGGGTGATACTACTGTTGTGGACCATATGTACCGGTCGTGTGTGGTGACCATTGGGGGTTGGGAGACCCGAGTGGACCTGTTATTGCTTTGTATGGTTGACTTTGATGTGATATTGGGCATATATTTCCTATATCCATGTCGTGCTATTTTGGACTATCATGCTAAGACAGTGACATTGGCTATGCCGGGTGTGCCACAGATTGAGTGGTGAGGTTCGACTGTGTTTGTCCCTAGTAGGGTGATTTCATTCTTGAAGGCCCAGTGGATGGTTGGGAAAGGTTGTCTTTCATACATAGCCTTTGTGAGGGATGTTAGTGTAGAGATTCCTAGTATTGATTATATTCTTGTTGTGAGGGATTTTCCTTATGTGTTTCCTATAGACTATCGGGCATGCCACTAGACAGGGAAATTGATTTGGTAATTATGTGGTGCCGGACACTCAGCCCATTTCTATTCCACTGTATCGTATGGCACCAGCAGAGTTGAAGGATAAGCTTCAGGAACTCCTTGATAAGGGGTTTATTCGGCCTAGTGTGTCACCTTGGGGTGTGCCTGTTCTATTTGTAAAGAAGAAGGATGAACCGATGAGGATATGCATTGATTACATGCAGTTGAACAAAGTAACACTCAAGAACAAGCCTCCTTTGCCTCGTATCGATGATTGGTTTAACTAACTTCAGGGAGCGAGAGTGTTCACCGAGACTGATCTCCATTCAAGTTATCACCTGTTGAAGATCAAGGACTCGGATATTCTTAAGACAGCTTCTAGGACCAGATAAGGTCATTATGAGTTCCTTGTGATGTCTTTCGGGCTGACCAATGCCCCATCAATGTTCATGCATTTGATGAACAGCGTGTTTCGGCTTTATCTCGACTCGTTTGTCATAGTTTTCATTGATGATATTTTGGTATACTCGCGTAGTTAGGAGGAGCACGGAGAGCATTTGAGAGTTGTGTTGTAGAGATTAAGGGAGGAGAAGCTTTATGCAAAGTTCTCCAAATGTGAGTTTTGGCTCAGTTCAGTCACTTTCTTGGGGCACGTGGTGTCCAACAAGGGTATTCAGGTTGTTTCGAAGAAGATAGAGGAGGTTCAGAGTTGGCCCAAACCGTCCTCAGCCACAGAGATTCACAGCTTTCTTGGTTTGGCGGGTTATTACCGCTGGTTTGTTCAAGGATTCTCATCTATCACATCGCCCTTGACCAGGTTGACTCAAAAGGGTGATCCATTCAGGTGGTCGGATGAGTGTGATGAGAGCTTTCATAAGCTCAAGACTGCCTTGACCACAGCTCCAGTGTTAGTTTTGCCATCAACTTCAGGTTTATATACCGTGTATTGTGATGCTTCGAGAGTTGGTATTGGGTGTGTGTTGATGCAGGAGGGTAGAGTTATTGCTTATGATCCTCGTCAGTTGAAGCCCCATGAGAAGAACTACCCTGTTCATGATTTGGAGTTGGCTGCCATTGTTCACACGTTGAAGATTTGGAGTTATTATTTGCATGGTGTGTCTTGTGAGGTGTTTACTGATCATCGTAGCCTCCAGCACTTATTCAAACAGAAGGATCTCAATATGAGGCAGCAGAGATAGTTGGAGCTGCTAAAAGACTATGATATTACTATTTTGTACCATCCGGGGATGGTCAATGTGGTGGCCGATGCTTTGAGTAGGAAGGCAGTGAATATAGGGAGTTTGGCATATATTCCAGTTGGGGAGATACCTCTTGAAGTTGATCTTCAGGCCTTGGCCAATCGGTTCGTGAGGTTAGATATTTCGAAGCCCAATCGGGTGTTGGCTTGTGTGATTTCTCGATCTTCTTTATTTGATCGCATCAGAGAGTGCCAGTGTGATGATCCTCATTTGCTTGTCCTTAAGGACAGAGTTCAACACGACGATGCCAGAGATGTGACTATTCATGATGATGGGGTATTGAGGATGCAGGGCCGGATATGTGTGCCATTGTAGATGGGCTTCGGGAGTTGATTCTGGAGGAGGCTCAAAGCTCGCAGTATTCTATTCATCCAAGTGCCACAAAGATGTATCAGGATCTGAGACAATATTATTGGTGGAGGAGAATGAAGGAGGGTATTGTGGGATTTATAGCTCGGTGTCTCAATTGTCAGCAGGTGAAATATGAGCATTAGAGACTGGGTGGCTTGCTTCAGCAGATAGATATTCCAGAGTGGAAATCGGAGAGGATCACCATGGACTTTATAGTTGGGCTCCCACGGACTTTGAAGAAGTTCAATGCTATTTGGGTGATTGTGGATCGGGTGACCAAGTCCGCGCACTTCATTCATGTGTGTACAACATAAACTTTAGAGCGGTTGGTAGAGATCTATATCCGGGAGATTGTTCGTTTGCATGGTCTCCCATTTTCCATCATTACAGATAGGGACACTCAGTTTACTTCATAGTTTTGGAGGTCTATGCAACGAGAGTTGGGTACTCAAGTTGAGTTGAGCACAGCTTTTCACCCTCAAGTGGACGGGCAATCCGAGCGCACTATTCAGATTTTGGAGGACATGTTGCACACTTGTGTCCTTGATTTTGGAGGGTCATGGGATCAGTTTCTACCACTCGCAGAGTTTGCTTATAAAAACAGTTACCAATAAAGTATTCAGATGGATCCATATAAGTCTTTGTATGGGAGGCGGTGTAGATCTCCCGTTGGTTGGTTTGAGTTGGGTGAGGCTAGACTATTGGGTACAGACTTGGTGCAGGATGCTTTAGACAAGGTGAAGGTGATTCAGCAGAGGCTTCGTACAGCGCAGTCAAGACAAAAGAGTTATGCTGATAGGAAGGTTCAGGATGTGTCCTACATGGTTGGTGAGAAGGTTCTATTGAAGGTTTCACCCATGAAGTGTGTTATGAGATTTGGGAAGAAGGGTAAATTGAGTCCACGGTTCATTGGGCCTTTTAAGGTGCTTCGGAGGATTGGGGAGTTGGCTTGTGAGCTTGCTTTGCGACCCAGCTTATCGAGTATACATCCGATATTTCATGTTTCTATGATTTGGAAGTATATTGGCGATTTGTGTCATGTTTTGGGTTTCATCACGGTTTAGTTAGGTGATGGTTTGACCAATGATGTAGAGCTAGTAGCCATTTTGGAGCGTCAGGTTCAAAAATTGAGGTCAAAGGATATAGCTTCAGTGGAAGTGCAGTGGAGAGGTTGGCCCATAGAGGAGGCTACCTGGGAGACCGAGCGGGAGATGCGGAGCATATTTCCTCACCTATTTGAGGCTTCAGGTATGATTCTTGACTCGTTCGAGGACTAATGTTTGTTTAAAAAGGGGAAGATGTAATGACTCGGCCAGTCGTTTTATGATTTATTGCTCTATTTCCCCTATTTCTGCTTCTTATTGTCTTGTTCAGCTGTATTATGTGTTATCGGGTTGGTCGGCTCGGGTTCGGAGAGGTTTTGGTAAGGTTTGAGACAGTTAGTCTCATTTGAGTGAGCTTAAGTTAGAAAAGTCAACCGGTTGTTTACTTATGTGAAAATAGCTCGGATGTAAATTCCAATGGTTCGAATAGCTTTGGGAGGTAATTTGGGACTTATGAGCGTTATTGAAATGTGTTTTGGATTTCCGAAGTAGATTTAGGCTTGAATTGGCGAAATTGGAATTTTGGCATTTTCCGGTTGATATGTGAGATTTTGATATAGGGGTCGGAATGGAAATCCGGAAGTTGGAGTAGGTCTGTTGTGTCATTTGTGACGTGTGTGCAAAATATTAGGTCATTCGGATGAGGTTTGATAGACTTTTTGATCAAAAGCGGAATTCGGAATTTTTGGAACCTTAGGCTGGAATCCGATGGCATTTGGTTGATTCGATGTTGTTTTAGATGTTTCAGAGATTTGTATAAGTGTGGATAATGGTATATGACTTGTTCATGCTTTTGGCTGAGGTCCCGGGGGCCTCGGGGTTATTTCGGATGGTTGACGGGAAGTTTTGAGTTGGGGATTTGCAGCTAAAGCTGCTGAGTTTTCTCTCATAACCACACGTGCGGCTTGGGGACCGCAGGTGCGAGCTCGCAGAAGCGGAAGGCTAGTCGCAGATGCGGAGGTTGGAGTGAATGGTTGAAGCGTAGGTGCAAATGATTTGTCGCACCTGTGAGACCGCAGGTGTGTAAGGTGAGGTGCAGATACGGAATGTTGGTTTTAAGTGGAAATCACAGATGCGGTGCTTTGGCTGCAGATGCGGTACCGCAAGTGCGAAAAGCCTAGGTCGGAAAGTATAAAAGATTTCCTTCGCAAATTTGGGTTGTTTTTCATCACATTTCAAACGGGAAGAAGCTTTGGAGAGCTAATTCAAGGGAGAATTTCTTAGAGGTAAGGTCCTTGGTCCCTAAACTCATTTTTATGATGATTTTTATGGTTTTAATCTTTAAATCTATCGAAAAATCAGTAGCAAATTGGGAGTTAGGGCTTGGAAAATTGGAGACCTAAAATTAGGGATTTGAGGGGTCATTTGTCGGCGCATTTTTGTACTTGTGATATGAATGAACTCGTGGGGGATTAAGGATTCTATTGATGTAAATTTTGTCAGATTCCGAGACGTGGGACTGAGGGTCGGGTTTGGTAAATTTCGGGATTTGTGTTGTAAATTGGTTATTTTTGAGTGGGCTTTATTCCCTTAGCATATTTTGAAGGTATAATTCTATTTTTGGATATATTTGGAGCATCCGGAGGCCGATTCGAGAGGCAAAGGCATCGCGGGCTAGAGTTTGGACCGGATAGAGGTATTTAATGATTGTAAATGCTGTCCTGAGGGTATGAAACCCTGGATTTCACATCGTTGTGATGCCTTGAGGTGACACACACACTAGATGACGAGCGTGGGGTCGTACACCATTGGGGATTGTGACTTAGCCCATCCCGTATTACTATTTAACCGCGTATTTGATTGAAAACTGTTTGCTATCATCATGCTTTGGGATGAATGCCATATTTCGGCCTCGTGTCAACTGTTTTGGACCTTTAGGGGATTTTTAGTACTATTCTTCACTGTTTTGACTTCGCATTTGTACTCAGTCATACTATATTCTACTGTTTTCACAACTCACCCATCTTTACTCATTTTTGATAATTTAAATGATATTTTTGGGCTAAGCATCATGTTTTACTGTTGCTCGAGTGACTTGTGAGATTCTGACTGAGTAAGGCCGTGGGATTGTGTTGTGAGGTTATTATGGGATCGGGATGCATGACGCAACGGTATTGTGCTGATTCATGATTATGAGGCCGAGGGCCTGAGTTGTTACGCCACAAGGTGGCTTGATATGAGGCCGAGAGCCTATTTGATTATGCCACGAGATGGCTTGTTATTGCGCTTGGGCTGTAAGGGTCCCCTCCTTGAGTCTGTACATTCCCAGTGAGTGCGGGTACCGAGTGTGAGATGTGATATAGCCCGAGGGGCTGATGTTGTTCCATGTTATAGCCCGATGGGCTAGTTCTGTTGGTATTCTGCCCGAGGGGCTGATTTATGTTTCTATCTTTTCTCCCTGTTTTCATTCATTCATTTGAACCGCAAATAGGTGTTTAAAGAGATTTTTACTGAACTAAAGTGTTTCCACGAGCTTTTACTGTTTTATTGCATTGTCCTGGTTTTATACTACCTCTTTGTAGTATCTTGATGTGTTTTACGTGTTTTCTTATCGCTCAGCTGCCTTTACTTTTATTACTTACTAAGTTGGCGTACTCACATTACTCCCTCCACCTTGTGTGCAGATTCAGGAGTCTCGGGCCACGCTAGTTAGGGATGATTTGCTTCCACTGCGGGCTTATTCGGAGTTGACTAGGTAGCTGCTCGGCGTTCGCAGCCCAGTGCCTCTCCTTCCTATCTTTATTTTTCTAGTATTAGCTTTGTACTAGAATGTGTAGTCTTTTCATACTCTTAGACGGATTTTTAGATGCTCATAACTGGTGACGCCTTGATATCGGGCTATGTTGTTTCCGCAATTGTTCTATTTCACTCTTTATTTTGGGATTTATAGTTTATTTATGAAATAAAAATCAATTATTATAACTATCATAAATGGTTTTAGGGTCAGTGTCGACTGACCTTGTTTCACGAGAGACGCCATCACGACGGGGTCCGATTTGTGGTCGTGACACTCAGCTAGCTAACACAATGGACCACTAGTGCTTCACCTTACCATACATACAATATATACATGCCTAATAGATAGCTTCCTAGTTTTCTTCTAATGTAAGCTATTTTGTTTTATGTTAAATTCTGAATTTGATATTACATGGTATGAACTATTAAATATTTTATTTTAAAGGAATGTTGTTCATTTTAATTATGCAAGCAATTTTTTTCTATTTTATTTTTTGGTACAATCATCTGGCATTTCATACATACTAACTTGTCTAATTCATATTCTCACCGCATAGGATCCATGAAAGGAAAAGTGTTCCTTACTTTCCCTATTCCCATTGTTTGAAATTGAACCTTAGGATCTCATTCTGTGACGACACGAACAGTCATCTCATGAGTTACCGCTCCATTTTCCCCATTTATGCTTCTTTATGCTTTGGTTATCCGTGTTATGTGGTATCGAGTTGGTCGGATCGAGTTCAGAAAAGATTTGGTAAGGTTTGAGACACTTAGTCTCTTTAGAGTGAGTTTAAGTTGAAAACGTCAACCGGATGTTGACATGTGTGTTAGAGGGCTCGGATATGAGTTCCGATGGTTTGGTTAGTTTCGCGAGGCAATTTGGGACTTAGGAGTGCAATCAGAATGAGTTTTGGAGGTTCGTAGTAGATTTAGGCTTGAATTGGCGAATTTGATATTTTGGCGATTTCCGGTTGATAGGCGAGATTTTTATATAGGGGTCGGTATAGAATTTCGAGAGCTATAGTAGTTTTGTTGTGTCATTGGGGATGTGTGTGCAAAATTTTAGGTCATTCAGACATGGTTTGGTTGGGTTTTTGATCGCTAATGTAATTTGGAAGATTTTAGAAAGTTTGGCTTGAATTCGATGTGTTTTGGGTGATTTGATGTTGTTTGAAGTGTTTTGATGATTGGGACAAGTTTGATCAAGGTATTAGGATATGTTGGTACTTTTGGTTGAGGTCCCAAGGGCCTCGGGATGATTTTGGATGGTTGACGGAAAGGTTTAGACTTGTGAAGTTGTAGAATCTCAGCTGCTTCTGGTATATCCGCACCTGCGGATTGGGGACCGCAGGTGCGACGCCGCACGTGCGGAATAGGAGCCGCAGAAGCGGATTTTTGAGGGAACAACAGGAACTGCATATGCGATAATTTGATTGCACCTGCGAAGGCGTAGGTGCAGAGAGTTGACCGCATATGCGAAGTTGGTCCTTTAAGTGAATAACCGCAGAAGCGGTAATTTGACCGGAGAAGCTGTGGGCATGTCGCAGATGCAAAAATCACTGGCCAGAAGGTACATATTGCTTCCTTCGTGAATTTTTGCAAAGAACTCCATTTTTTAAGACGGGAAAGAGGCCAAGGCATAGGATCTCAAGAGGAATCAAAGGATATCGGTTGAGTAAGTTCCCTAAGCTTAACTACTTGGGTTTAAGATCATTTTTCCACTGTTTAATCATGGTTTTAGTGGATATTAAGGGCTAAAATAGGAGGATTAGTGTTTGAGTTTAAGAGGCCTTTAAAGGAGGATTTGAGGGGTCATTTGGACTCTGATTTTAGTGTTCTTGATATGCATAGACTCGTGAGATAACGAGGAATTTATTGACGTAAAATTTTCTGAATTTCGAGACGTGGGCCTGGGGGTCGGGTTTTGATAATTTCGGGATTTTTGGTATTTTTCGATTGTTTTCGCATGGGATTCGTTCCCTTGGCATATTTTGACGTCCTCATTCTGATTTTGGATAAATTTGACGCGTGTGGAAGCCAATTCAAGGAGCAAAGGCGTCGTGGAGTAGTATTTCACCGATTTGAGGTAAGTAACCATTGTAAATCTGGAACTGAGGGTACAAACCCCGGTATTTGACTTGTTTTTGATAAATGCGGTGACGCACATGTTAGGTGACGAGCGTGGGGGCGTGCACCGGTAGGGATTGTGACTTGGTTCGTCCCGTAGCGACTATTAAGCCGCGTAATTGTTTTGAACATCTCATATCATTCTGTATTTCAGTCATTTATACTGTATTATGGGTTGTATGCCATGTTTGGGGCCTTGTGCGGACCTGTAGAGACCCTTAGGGCATTTTGACTGTTTTTTCTTGCTTTACTTGCTAGAAGTATATCCTCAGTCTTGTTTTATCTGTTTAAATGATTTAAACTGATTTTATCACTCTACTCCTAATTGTGAGGACTATTTGGGCTGAGTTACCTAATTTCCATTGTTGTGCCTGAGAGGCTGTGGGGTTAAAGATCGAGAGTGGTTGAGAACCCAATTGTGAGGATGATTATATATATGTGAGTTATGGATCGGGCTGCATGCCGCAGCGATACTTATATGGATCGGGCTGCATGCTGCAGCGATATATATATTGGATTGGGCTGCACGCTGCAGCGATATGACGTTTGGGCTGTAGGAGCCCCTCCGGAGTCTGTACACCCCCAGTGAGCGTAGTCGACTATAAATTACGGATCGGGCTGCACGCCGCAGCGGTTACAATAATTTCTATTATTATTAGATACTAATGACCCGAGTGCTGAGAGTGAGTACTGTATGACGAGAGTCTAGTCACGAGTGACTGAGAGGCTGCCCAAGGGGCCATATTCTGAGTGATTCCTTGCTCAAGGGGCCTTGTTATGTTGTTTTCACTGATTTCACTCTTCTTTTAAATAAGCCTCTATTTGATATACCGCTAAGTATTTTATTCCAAATGTTTAAACTAGAAATGTGATTTTATAACGAAAACTGATTTTAAACTGTAAAGATGACCTGATATTCTGTTGATTATCCAGTTATGTATTTTTGAACTGCTCGACACTGCTTTCAGTCTTTACTTACTCTAGTTACTTATTGAGTTGGCCTACTCACATTATTTTCTGCACCTTGTGTGCAGATCCAGGTGCCCGAGCGGCCGACTGAGGGCTTTCAGTTGTTTCAGTATTTGACAGAGACTTCGAGGTAGCTGCATGGCGTTCGCAGCCCTGTTCTCTCCCTCCTATATTATTATTTTTCCACATTTCCTAGACTATTGATGCACTAGGTATTCAGACTTGTATTAGAGGCTATAGACTCGTGACACCAGATTGTTGGGGCTGTGTAGTTATTGTTATTTTGACCTTCCGCATATTTCTGTTGTTTTAACGCTTATAATGACTTCAGTATTCAAAGCTTGTGTTAGAAAATGGCTTGAATGTTAAAGAAAAATAGGTCGTGGTTAGTTGATTGGTTGGCTTGCCTAGTAATGTGATAGGCACCATCACGACCGCTATTTGGGGTTGTGACACATTCATTCCACCATAATTCTTAGTGATATTTTCATATTTATTGGTGAACTATACTTGGATGAATACTACCCTCCCCATATCTCACTTGTGGAATTTCAGTAGGTGGTTGTTGTTGTTGTCTGATATGAATATTAAATTTAAAACTTAGTCATTGACACTTGAAGTCATTGTTCTAAAATTTAAAACTAATAAGATTGAAATCGTTGCTTCGGTTCAACTAACAAGAAGTTGTTTGTGTGGAAAGATATAATACACTACTAAAAATTTGGGAAAAACCATCCAAAAAAACTGCCCAAAGGTGGTCGGTAGTGGCCAATCACCGTCCAAAATGTGACCAGTAACGTGTGGTCGGTATATTGAAGGTCGAAAGGGCATACCAACCAAAGTTGGTCGGAAATTACTGACCAACTTTGCTCGGTCAATTAAATTCAAAAAAAAGAAATTGCCCAAAAAATCGATCTCTGACCAAAGTTGGTCGGTATTTTAATCATGTAATTAAAACATGCAGCATCTAGGAATCGAACCGAAGTCTGTACAGTGGCAGGATACTACTCTACTACTAGACCATTGTGCATTTTATATTAAGACTGCCTTTTATTTTATTTTTACTCTTTAATTGTATTTTCGCACGAAAATAACCTACCAAAGTTGGTCGGCTTTATTAAAAAATAAAATTAATGTCCAAATTTGGTCAGTTTTTTAAAATGACCGACCAAATTAACCGACCGATTTTGGTCGATTTTTTAAATATTAATTTTAATTTATTTTAAATGAAAAATCGACCAAGTTGGTCGATTTCTTTAAAAATAAATTTTGCAGGACTCAAAAATAATTTTCCCATTTTTGTGCCAAAGAAAACTGACCAACGTTGGTCGGTTTCGTAAAAAAAAATTAAAAAATAAAATATTTTGAAAAATCGACAAACTTTGGTCGGTTGTTTGATACCGTAATCGGGTTTTCCCGAATTTCTAGTAGTGATAGGCGTACTGAAACAAGAAAAATTCAGTAAAGCAAGCTGTAAGTTGGAGACAATATTAAGTATGATGCCAAATAATGTGACCTACATGACCTCAGCATAGGCAAAAATTTTTTTGCAGTTCTTACGTGCTCAACAGATCTTTTAATAAATATATCACTAATAATATTGAAGAGTAATATGGAGTATATCAAGAACTATCATTATAATAAATGCGGGTAAAGTAATAATGAGAGAAGAAACTGCTTCAGCTGCCTTCCTAAGAGGTGACACTAAAAACCCTCTTATCAATCAAGCCTGTTGCAGCGCGCATCATGATCCCATAAATATTACTTATAAACTGGCTCTCAGGCGCCAACTCAGTCATCAATTTCTTCGGCTTACAAATCTCTTGGCAATCAACCCAAATAAGGATAACATGATGTAACCATAAATGATAACAGAGACAGAAATATAATATGCAAATAATCAATATGAGTGAGTACATAATTGCAATTTAAGCAAATAACTTCTCAGTAGAAATTACCTCATTTAGTCCAAACAGAATAAGCATATAGCCTAAACAAGATTTCTAACAAAGATAGCATCTCAATTACTGTAACACATAGGGGTTACATGAATAACAACAAAATTTGATAACTACACTGTACCATGGAAATAAACCGAGTAATAATTACTACTGTGTATGCCCACAAGCTCGTCACCTAAGCGTCACCTCAACACCAACCACATAACACGAAATCTGGGAATTCATACCCTCAAGACCAAGTTTAGAAGTGTTACCTACCTCAAACCACGCAAATCACCACACCAACAAGCCCTTGCCTCGTGAATCAGCCTTCAAACGACATGAATCTAGCCACAAAAAACATAATACAATCAATGCAAGCTATAGGAATCGATTCCATACTATAAATCTAAGTTCTTCACCAAAGTCAAAAAGTTAACCCAAAAAGTCAACCCCGGGCCCATGTCTCGGAACTTGAAAAAATTTAGAAAATCAAACACCCATTTAATAACAAGTCCAATCATACTAAAATTATCAAATTCTGACCACAAATCAACAGTCAAAATATAAAATCTTACTCTGCAATACATGGGTCAAAAATCCCCAAAATTTAACTTAGATTCATGACAAATACATGAAATAATCAATAGGTATTCAAATACATGGCCAAAAGTGATCAAAAACCACTTATCTCTTGAAATCTAGTGAAAACTCCTCCAAATATCGCCTCAATCCGAGCTCCCAAAGTCCTAAAAATGATGAAAATACTCTAACCCTTGTTTATATCTATTTTGCCAACGAAATCGCACCTGCGGTCATGACCCTTGCTTCTGCAGAACTGCTTCTACGGTCGTACGTCCACATCTGAGGAAAACCCTAGACACTAGAACAACTGCTTTTGTGGCCAAAAGATCGTAGCTATGAGACCGCTGTTGCGGCCCCCCATGTTCGCATCTGGGAATCCCGACAAAGATTCCAATCTCCACACTTGTGGACTCCTCATCAGAACAGCGCTTTCGATTCTATGGAGACTCACCAGCTTCTGCAGGCTTCCCCACCTTTACTCTACTGTGTATCTTCGCTCAAAACTCCACACGTGTGGTACCACATCTGCGGCCATTCCCACTGCAAGTGCGAAGGCATCGGAGGTGAACACACATGTATTTATACAAGTCCAAAATTCCATCCAATTTCATTCTGAATCACACCTGAGACCCCGAAACTCTATCCAAACATACCAACCCTTTCTAAAGCATCATACAAACTTAGTCGAAGACTCAAATCACTTTATATAACATCAAAAATACGAATCACACCCCAATTTAATACTAATGAACTATTGATCTTCCAAATTTGAAAACAAATGCCGAAACACACCAAGTCAACTCTGATTGACCTCACATTTTGCACACTATTCATAAATATGACACAGGTCCTATTTCCACTTCTGGAACAAAAATCCGAGTCTGGTAACAACTAAGTCAACTCTTGGTCAAAATTTTCAATTTTTAACTTTCGCCAATTCAAGCCAAAAGCAATGTATGGACCTCCAAATCAATAGTTGGCATACTCCTAGGTCCAATATTGCCATACAAAGCTACCAGAACCATCAATACTCCACATGTTGTCATTTACATGGTTAACTCTTTCAATTTAGCTTCCAACCTTTTATCAAGTATCCTAATTTATTCCGAAACATCATCGAAACCAACCCAACCATTTCGGAAAGTCGCACAACAACAAATGAACACAAAATAAGCAATAAATGGGGGAACATGGCTACAATATTCATAACGACCGATCAGGTCGTCACACTTTTGCACCACTATTCATAGTTTCATGTATGTCGTCATTTCTCTTAAAAGATTTTTGACATGGTCTCTGTAGAAATATGCATCTCCTAGATAACTAAACATCACTAATGGATGTCTTTCATTCCATTTTTTTTGGTTTACACATATTGTATTTCAAATTCAGCACCTCAACCTAATCTGAATTCGTGCCCGCAATGGGTTTGACGTCCGATATATTTCTTAATTTGAGACTAGATAACTCAAATACGATACAAACTGATGAAGATCCTTCTGCACACAAAAACTAGATAAACTAAAATTATGTTATTAGACGCAAAATTTATTTGTCGCACTACTAGATGCTTTAGAGAAGTTATAATAAGATTCAATCATGTTTGATTGATGCACTTTTTTCTTTTTAAACATTTTTGACTCAAGTAGATTTTTATGTTATAACTATTAAGGTTTGAGCCCATGTTCGTGCACTGAGTTATTTTTCATGCTCGGGAAAGTGATTTGGTAGTGATATGCCCTAGATTGATTGCTAAGCATCATTGTGTGATGATTCTTATATTTGTAATCCTATTGTGGGATATTTGAGCTTTGTATGAGGTCACATAGAGGTTAATCATTTGATTGAACCTGATAAATTTTTGTACGGTGATGTATTTACTTGATTAGAGTTATGATGGCACGCTTTACACATGCATACACCTTAACGTGTCATTTATACTAGTCCAGTAGTATGAAATATGATGTTCATTGATCATGTAATATGTATTCATGTATGTCGGCTTTCTATATGATATAGATTGGACTAGTAGACAGTGGCCATGCCGGGCAGATTGTGATATTGAGCCCCCGACCACACCGGGTGGATTATGATATTGATCCTGATTATTATATTTAGCTTGTGACCATGCTGGACAAATTGTGATATTATGCCAGTGACCATACCAGGAAGATTGTGTTATTGATCCTGTGACCATGTTGGCAAATTATGATTATTGCACGTGACTACGCCATGCAACATGTAGATATGGATCCATCCTCCTAGGAACACCCCTCTCATGTGCCTTCTCGATGTTGTATATGTGGATTGTGAGAAACAGGTGGGTTTCTAGTTGCTGTGAACTTTGGAAAAAAGCTTATTAGTTGTTTGGTTTGCTTACTGTACTTCTTATGTGGGCCTTAGAGCTGTATTGTTATTTTTAAATTGATCAGGTTGTACACCACAATAGATTGATATTTTGGTCATTGAATTTCATCTTTACTTTCAATTTTATCGGTTGTTTACCTGATTTATTTGCATATCTTCTTTATATGTTGGATTGACGACTAAGCAGAGTACATTGAGTTATTGCGTGCACCAAAGTGGTGTTATCCGTCATTCATGACTTGATCATATTATTATTCAGTACTTGTTGAAATCATGAATGGTACAGGTGATTAGTGAGTATATTTTATAACTCTTGCCACTATTACTTCGCCGAGGTTATGTTACATCTCGCGTTTTCGTATGTTAAAAGTTCTTTCTTCAGTTAATTGATGTAGACTCGGGGATGAGATCTTGATGTTAATGCATTTTTGCTAGTTATAGCAAGCAATAAAGAAGTGTCATGAAGGATAAAGGAGTACATGAATTAAAAAAAAGTGTTTCGTTGAAAGTGGCCAATTTGAGATAGAATACGGGTCGAACGATAATACCCGATGATTATGAACTAGTACCACGAAAGGTACCATCTGACCACGGTAGTATAATGTATAAAGTATATAAAAAGTATATTAAAAATTAGTAGAATTTTAAGTAATTTATGATAATTTTTAAATTATTGGGGCAATTAATTAATTACCGGGTAACAGGATATTACCCAGTTAACTAATAAGTGGATAAAAGATTGTAAATTTTACCCCCCAACATGGCATAAAGCCACAATGGCTAAAACATGACTCTTGGTCATTATTGCCATATGGCCACTTATGGAAATTTAGCTTAAACAAGACTTAAATATAAGTATTATCAAAATAAGACTTGTTTATAAGCATTATCCATGATTCATTCCTTCAAAAACGTTCTATATTTGGTCCACAAGAAACGTTAGAAACAGAAGCATATTTTCCAACGAGAATTTGTTGGAATAGTAGCAGCGTGAAATTTTTGGGTTCTAAAAGACTACGGTGCAATCTTCACCAAGAATATTATACAGAGTTCTCATACTCCAGGTATGCTAAGGTCATCCCTTCTTTCTTTTGGCATGATCCAAATTATACTGAATAAACAAGCAAACACACAGTGTTCATAAATTACTCTATTCATAGAGATACTAGGGGTCTCTATATTCTTGATTACCCATGAGAATTATTATTATCTTCTGTTCATGGGTCTTAGAATAATACGTAGCTGAAAAAAAGTTTACCCGGAAGGAATATTGAGATTTTTACGTATTTTTCATGCATTTCACCGATTTATACATGTGCATTGACCCATGACCAGATGGCGTTATATACGCGTATATATGTAAATATATGTATATGGGATATGAGAAAAGGTTACGGCGTTATATACGCACCACCACCTGATCGGCTGGTATATATTGATGATATTGCCCATAGTAGTCGAGATGATATGATGGGATGTCCTCAGTGGCTTGATGATATAATGTACACCCATACCTATGCATGGCACTACATTTATACGCATGTGCATGACATTATAAATTTTTTAGAATTTACAAAGTTATTCAGATTTAAAGACGTGTTTCTATATTCCATGTTTCATCTATGTCTTTTAAGTACTAATTTTCATGCCTTACATACTCAGTATATTTTTCATACTGACACCCTATTCACGGGGCATACGTTTCATGCCCGCAGGTGCAGGTAGGCAAGCTGACAGTCACCCTTCTTAGGATCCCTGATCAGCGAGAGTTGGCATGCTCCACTTGATCCGTAGCTGCTTTTGATTTTAGTACGATATCTTTTTATATATATATATATGGGTATGACGTGGCTCAGTCCCGTCTTTGTATAGTTATGTTTCCATTAGAGATCTATATACAGTATGTCTAGTTAGGTTGTATGTGACCTTGTCAGCTTTCAATTTTGGATGTATAGTTGTCTATAGTAGCCTTGCTGGCTCGCCCACTATATTCTGCATATACATGTTGGCAGGTTTTCTTCGCGTATGTTATTTTTGTAATTCAGCAGATGTTAGCAAATGTTATTCATGTTCATATCTTAGACGCATGCTTAGGGGTATTTGATAGGTAGGACTCAGGCACCCGCCGCGACCCATCGGTTTAGGTTGTGACAAAACTGGTATCAGAGTAGTTATGTCCTAGGGTTGTCTACAGACTGTGTCTAGTAGAGTCTTATTTATGGGTGTGTTATGCACCACACTTATAGACATGAGGCTACATGACATATAGGATGTTTTCCTCTCATTTTATCTCAGATCGTGCAATACAAGAATTTATTTTCCTAATGATATGTTATATTTTTAGCGATGCCTCCCAAGAGTACGGATGCCTAGAAGGGAAAGTCTGTGGCTGGTGAGACTACTAGTCAAGCACCATGAGTTACTAGGGCTTGGTGAGGGTCTCATGGTGAGGTTCCATCTTAGACTTCACATACCCCGCCTTTTCCAGAAGAGCTCCGAGGGGCACCAGCTCTAGCACCTGCCCTTGTACATTCAGCACATCAGCCGGATGCACCGGGTCAGGAGATAAGAGATGTTATTCAGCTATTAACCCAATTAGTAGCCGCGTAGGCTCGGCAGGAAATAGGTATTGGTCATGGAGATAGGTTCGTTAGTGCGAGGGTTCGTGACATCATTAATTTAGACCCTCTAGTATTCACTGGAGCAGATCCAAACGAGGACCCTCAGGTATTTATTGTATGCCGGTCTCGCACCAGCCATACATGGATATTTCTCGTATTCAGGCATACGCTCAGGGTGTAAAGGAGCATAAATAGAAACAGAGGGCCGATCGTGAGCATGATAGGTCTCGGAATAAGAGAGCGAGGTCTTCGGGTCGTTTTGGTGAGTTTTGAGGTGGTCAGAGGCAATAGTACCCAAGGTATCCATCCAAACCATCGGTTAGCGCGTCCCCCTCAGTTTGGCGGTAAGAGATTCGATCGTTCCACATATTCAGAGTCTGGTCAGAATTTCACGGCCTCAAGTTCTCAGTATAGGGGTGAGTCAAATCAGATGAGGCCACCCTTGCCACGATGTGCTCAATGTGGTAAGTAGTATACGGGCAGTGCCATATGGGATCAGGTGTTTGTTATACTTGTGGTTATCCAGGCCACGTTATGAGGGATTGTCCAATGCGAGGTGATGCAAGCATAGTTCAGCTAGCGGTATCTCTAGCTGGTTCATCATCATCAATATTCCCCCCTGGGTAAGGTCCACAAGCACCAATGAGTCGTGGTAGAGGCAGAGATGGAGCATCTAGCTCGAGCAAGCCTCGGAACTGCATTTATGCGTTGGCAGTACGACAAGGCCAGGAGTCATTACCCGATATTGTTACAAGTATATTATCAGTCTCCTCATATGATATGTATGCACTGATTGACCCTGGTTCCACCTTATCATACGTTACTCTGTTGGTTGCTAGTAAGTTTGAAATAAAACCTGAATTGGTTAAACCTTTTGAGGTGTCTACATTTGTTGGGGACTTAGTGATATCTAAACAAGTATATAGGGGTTGCATAATAGTAGTTCATGGTCGATCTACCATAGCAGACATACTCGAGTTAGATATGGTAGAATTTGATGTTATAATGGGTATGGATTGGTTGGCTTCTTGTCATGCCAACGTTGATTGTAGATCAAATATAGTCCGATTTCAATTTCTAAGGGTGCCTGTTTTGGAGTGGAAAGGTAATAAGGCATCGCCGAAAGGAAGATTCATTTCTTATCTCAAGGCAAGGAAGATGATCATGAAGGGTTGTATTTATCACTTAGTTCGGGTTCAGGATGTGGAAGTGGAGTCACCAACCATTCAGTCCCATCCCAGTGGTTAATGAGTTTCTCGATGTTTTTCCCGATGAACTTTCGGGTCTCTCGCCAGAGCGAGAAATTGAGTTTGCTATTGACCTACTACCAGATACTCATCTAATATCTATTCCTCCCTATATAATGGCCCCACCCAGAGCTGAATGAGTTGAAGGAACAACTAAATAACTTGCTTGAAAAATGCTTTATCAGACCTAGTATATCATCGTGGGGAACACCTGTGTTATTTGTAAGAAAGAAGGATGGTTCCTTACGGATGTGTATTGATTATAGACAGTTGAATAAGGTAACGATAAAAAATAAGTACCCCCTCCCGAGGATTGACGATTTATTAGATCAGTTGCAAGGTGCCAAGTGTTTTTCAAAAATAGACTTGAGGTCCGGGTACCATCAGGTAAGGGTTAATGATGAAGATATTCCAAAGAAAACATTTAGGACCAAATATGGGCACTTCGAGTTTCGTGTTATGTCGTTCGATTTGACCAATGTCCCAACAGTATTCATGGATTTGATGAACCTCCTCCCTGTGATAAAACCATCTCAACTCTCCTAGCCACATTGGCCGCCTCCTGGAAAGAAATCTCACTCCCTGTCTCCTTAGCCATCTAAAGTGGAATCGGCTGAATGATTCCCTCAAGTCGATGAATCTGGTCTCATATTGAGTAACGGTCATAAAACCCTATTAGAGACGCTTAAACTGCCTCCGATAGGCCTATCTTTGAGTGATGGGGAGATACTTCTCTAGAAATAGCTTAGTAAACTGCTACCAAGTCAAACCTGGTGATCCGGATGGTCTAGCCAAGCAATAATCTCTCGTCTTGGCGGATCTGGACAAGCGAAAAGTAGCAAAATCGACCCCATTGGTCTCCACTATCCCCAAGTTCATGAGAACCTCATGACAGCTGCCTAAATAATCCTAGGGATCCTCAGAAGATGCACCACTGTAAGTGGTAGTGAAGAGCTTGGAAAAACTTATACAACCTCCACAAAGCCTCTGAAGACGTAGCTGATCTATCACCGGTCTGTGTTGTTGCTTTACTGAAGAAGCGGTACATGACCTCGCCATTCGCGAAAGGACAAAAGTAGAGGTTTCAATTTAGCGTTGAGAGAACAAAATCGCATGACAGAGAAGAATAGAAGTGAAACTTTTCCTAACCGTATAGCCTCTTGGGGGATAAATACAGACGTCTCCTTACCCATCCCTCAAACTCTACTAAGCTTGTCTGTGAACTATGAGACCCATGTAACCTAGAGCTCTAATACCAACTTGTCACGACCATAATTTTCAACCCTCGAGAGTCATGATAGTGCCTACTAGTGTGAGCTAGGTAAGCTGGCTGTTTGAACAAATTAACTTTTTCCCATTTTAGTCCTTTACAAGAAATTATGAGCAATAACTTAAACATAGCGGAATTTATATCAAGCGGAATAAAAATAATAAAATTACTGAGTAACCAATACAACTGTTTAAACAAGACTACCCAAAACTGGAGTCACAGCTTCACAGACGGTCTAAGAGTACTACAAATAAAGGTCAGAAAGAAATAAAAGATACACTATTTCTAAAATAAGTAAAGGAAATAGTATAACGGAAAGATAGGAGGTGACACCAAGTCCTGCAGACGCTTGCAGGACTACCTCGGGTCGCTTGAAGAACAAGAAACAACAATCTCACTGCTGTTCGAAGTCTATAGCACTGGGATCTGCACAAAAAAGTACATAGTGTAGTATCAGCACAATCGACCCCATGTGCTGGTAAGTGCCCCGTCTAATCTCGACGAAGTAGTGACGAGGCTAGGACCAGACTACAAAATAAACCTGCGTAGATAAATCATATATAGCGGAAATAGAAGCAGATAATCACAATTAAAATTGGGCGGGGGAAACATGCTGCGGGGAGTAATAGATAACAACAAAATATCAAGAGGAATATAAAGAAACCAAAATCCAATTTCTAACAAGAATAGGGAAAAAATGCAGAGTTCACTTTCATTTCACATCTCGTTGCAGGCGTGCAACCCGATCCCAATTAATGTATCTCATTGCAGGCGTGCAACCCCACCCCATTTCATATATCTCGTTGTAGGCGTGCGACCTGATCCCATTTCACATATCTTGTTGCAAGTGTGCAACCCGATCCCATTTCACATATCTCGTTGCAAGCGTGCAACCCGCTCCCATTTAACGTATCTTGTTGCAGGCGTGCAACGCGCTCCTATTTTATATATCTCATGGCAGGTGTGCAACCCGATCACATTTCATATATCTTGTTGCAGGCGTGCAACCCGCTCCCATTTCATATATTTTCGTGGCGGCATGCCACCCGATCCCATTTACAAATCAACAACAATCACAAAGAATCCCGGTAGAGGAGCAATTATATTTTAACCACATCCCGGCAGGGGAACAATAATATGAAGACAAACATCCTGACAAGGGAACAATAATATCACAACAACATCCTGGCAAGGGAACAATAATATGACAACAACATCGCGGGAAGGGAACAATAATATCACAACAGTTACAATACAAGACTCACAGGCATGCTTGATACCGACGTATAGATACTCGTCACCATGCCTATACGTCGTACTCCACAATTAATACATAGCAAATAAGACACAACTCCTAATCCCTCAAGCTAAGGTTAGACCAAACACTTACCTCGATGCCATGAGCACAATTCAAGCCTCAACTATCGCTTTACCTCTTGATTCCACCACCAATTTTCTCGTATCTAGCCACAAGTTACTTAATTACATCAGTAAACGCTAAATGAATCAATGCCAATACATGAAAATAATTTTTCCAAAGTTTTACCCAAAAATTCAAAAATCGCCCCTGGGCCCACATGGTCAAAACCCGAGGTTCAAACCAAAACCCGATTACCAATTCCCCCACGAACCCAAATATATAATTTGTTATGAAATCGGACCTCAAATCGAGGTCCAAATCCCCATTTTTTGAAAAACCTAGGTTCTACCTAAATCACCCAATTTCCCCCATGAAAATCCTTGATTTTGAGTTGAAATCATGTGAAAAGATGTTAAGGATTGAAGAAAAATAGTTAGAAATCACTTACAATTGATTTGGAGAAGAAATTGCATTTGAAAAAATCGCTCTAGAGTGTTTTGGATTCGAAAGAGTGTGAAAAATGGTTGAAATGTGTCTAAGTTATGAATTTACATGTCTCTGATGTTGCAATTGCGACCAGGGGTTGCAATTGTGAACCCTTCAGAATACTAAGACCTTCGCATTTGCGAAGAAATATATCGCATTTGCGACCACCCCTTGTTTTTGAGGGGTTCGCATTTGCGAAGAAGGCATCGCATTTGCGACTTAGGCCTTCCGCATTTGCGAGCCAAATGTTCGCTTTTGCGATCAGGCCTGCCCAGGCCTTTGTTCGCATTTGCGATGGATATTCTCGCATTTGCAAAGCCTGTAGATCTGATCATACCAGCTGAAAACCTGCAATTTTCCAATACCAAAATTCACCCCTGGCCTATCCAAAACTCATCCGAGCTTTCGGGGCTCCAAACCAAATATGCACACTAACCTAAAAATATCATACGGACTCTCTCGCGCATTCAAATCACTAAAATAACATCAAAAACTATGAATTTAGCATCAAAATCATGAAATTTCTTAAAAACTTCAAATTTTCCAATTTTCTCAAAAACGATCCGATTCACGTCATTTCAAGTCCGTTTCTTACCAATTTTCACAGACTTATCTTAAATCACATATAAGACCTGTACCGGGCGCCGGAACCAAAATACAGGCCCGATACTATCAAGTTTTAAACACATTTCATTTCCAAAACTCATAAATAATTTCAGAAAACAACTTTCTTTATAAAGTCATTTCTCGTACTTGGAACCTCGGAATTCAAATTTCGGGCATACGCTCAAGTCCTATATTTTCCTACGGACCCTCCGGGACCGTCAAATCACGGTACGGGTCCGTTTATCTAAAATATTGACCGAAGTCAACATAAATCCATTTTAAAGTCAAAATTCATCATTTTTCACAGATTTTCACATAATAGCTTTCCGACTACGCGCTCGGACTGCGCACGCAAATCGATGTGTTGTCGAAAGAGGTTTTTGATGCCTCAAAATGCAGAATTTTCTTTTAAAACAAATAATGACCTTTTGGGTCATCACAATTTGTATGTTAATAGAGCACAGGTTGTTCGGCTCGTATTGACAGTGCATTAGAGATTAGGCCAGAATCGATCACTCTCGAGACAGTTGTAATGAGTTCAAGATTACTATGTGGTACTTGTATTAGTACCCGCGCTGATGCGCGGATACTAATCATATCAAATATTTATGTTATTTGGATTGTATGTATATAATCTTAATATTTACACTTTCTCAGTAAAGATAGATAATCATTGGATATTAACTACATGCAAAAAATTAACCATTTCTTTTATTTTTCTTTTTTATACTATTCTTGCCGGTGTCGTTGGATCCTAAAAATAGCCAGGAAGCAAAATAATAACTCATATTTATAGGAAAACAATCAAATGTTGAGACAATGAATGACTCTTTGGATAAAACTTAAATCTTTTACTACTACATGAACTCTTATTTGGTGTGTTGATATCTCTTAAAAAATATTTCTTTCTTAAAATTTTAGTTTCTAAAACATTATTTATCAATAATAATTATTTTTATAATAATGTAATTGAAAATATTATTCTTAATTCAAAACTCATTTTAGTTGGCTATGTAAAAATATAAAAAATTCTTTAGCTAGTGAATTTTTTACTCCATTTTGACATTTGGTATAACTATGTTAAATATCTGAGTTATTTGAATTATATGTAAATAACCTTAACATTTAAACCTTCTAAATAATTATAGATAATCGTTAGATATTAATTAAGAAATACTACATGAAAAAAGACTAACATTTTCTCAATTCTCGTAGTGATAATTTATTTTTGCTCTATTCTCATAAGTGTCATTGGAACCTAAAAATAGCCACAAAGTGAAATAATAACTCATATTTATGGCAAAGCACAAATGTTGACATGATATAAACGATTCTCTGAGCCTGCTGATAGTTAGAGCACTGAGTAAAAAACTTCGCTATATCCTTTTCATTCTGTCCCATTAATATACCTCCTTGACATCATGATACATCTTTGTTGCTCTTTGATGGATAGTACATCGAGGATAGTGAGTTTCTCCCATAACCTTCCGACGCAACCCTGCAACATTAGGGACACATAATTGTTCTCGATATTTGAGGACCCGATCTTCTATAATTTCAAACGGTGCCTTCTCTTTTTGAGGAGTGGTATCCCTGTAATGAACTAACTCAAGATCCTCGTACTAGCGTTCCTTTGCTTCAGTTACTAACGAGGATGTTGCCGTATCCTAAATAAAAATTCCAATATGACCTGAGTCTAGTAACTGAACTCCAAGGCTAGCTAGCTGGTAAACCTCATGGGCTATTCTCCTTTTTTTTTCTTTTTTTTCTAGCTATAAATATGATAGGCTACCCATAGATCTATCTTTGAAAGACACTTGGCACCTTGTAACTGATCAAATAATCTTCAATCCTCGGGAGCGGGTACTTATTCTTGATCGTCACCTTATTCAACTGCCTTAATTCATACTCATTCGTAAGGAACCATCCTCATTTCTCACAAACAACATAGGTGCTCCCCATGGTGACATACAAGATCTAATAAAACCTTTTTCAAGCAAGGCCCTTAGTTGTTCCTTTAACTCGTTCAGCTCGGCGGGGGCCACTCTATAGGGGTAATAGATATTGGATTAATATCTGGTAGTAGTAGGTAAATGACAAATTCAATTTCTTGCTCTGGCGGAAGACCCGGAAGCTCATCGGGAAACTCATTAACTACAAGAAATTATTGAATGGTTGGTAACTCTACTTTCACATCCCAAACCCGAACTCAATGATAAATATAGTCCTTTTTGATTATCCTTCTTTCCTTGAGATAGGAGATAAATTTACCTCTTGGCGATGCGGTATTACTTTTCCATTCTAAAACAGGCTCTCTTGGAAACTGAAATCAAACCATTTTTTTTCTAAACTTGATGTTAGCATAACAAAAGGCCAATCAATCCATACCTATTATAATATCAAGTCCTACCCAACCGAACACCACACATCTTATCCTCGTTTATTATCAAACCTATCAGGGGCCATTTCGGGCCACATCCATATATATATAGGTAACAATATTAAGACATAACTTGCATAACTAAATTACAAAAAGGTTTATATACATAGGGGTCGACTAGGCTGTAGACATGACATACCCAAAACTATATACAAGATAATGTCTGCAAAACCTCTAATTAAGCATATCCATAATATATACAAGTCGGGACGGGACTCCCTACATCCTCATAAAACAACCTAACACATTTAGAACCCTGACTTGGCAATATTCCAAGAAGAGGTGGAATTTACCAACCAAAAACTGACACTTGGAGGAAGTCTAAAGTAGAGGGTCCTTGCCTCGTCCTATATAAGAACCTCGATCAGACACACTTCGAAGCGGAATCTTCATATCCTTATCGATTACCTTCTTTCTCTTGACCCGACTACTATGCTCTTCCTCTGTATATCCTATAACATACACTGGCGAACCTTGATGACGGACTCCCAAGACTGTGGACTATTTGGAACCTCAGAAGAGCTAGTGTCCCCAAATGCCTTGACATAGTTTTGAGCTTGAGGGAAACCCGGCTATGCCTATCCATGCACTACTCCCCTCATACCCTGATCAACGAGCTGTGATAGTAAAACTAAGGGCCTTGGCAAGGTCGAAACTCTTCTCACCCCATCTGCTATTGGAGTGGTCGAAACAACTCGAACGGATGACTCACATGGACCCTTGGATGGATCCTCCTCAACAGAAACCATGATCTCTGATGGGTCTGACTCCATAGTATAACTTATATATCTTTCTAACACATTCGTAGGCCTCTGACCGTGCTAGCGGCTATAGTCTTTGGAGGCAGCGCTAAAAACGTAACACATTTTTAGGAACATGAATGCTTATATCACATGATTGATGACGTCCAAATCCAATACTAAAAAGTAAATGGACATGGTCGCATGCAATATAATTTACCCAACTATGAGTCGGGGTCGAATCCCACAAAGAACAATATGTAGGAGATTAGGATTGTAAGAGAATTATCACTTATCGCGCAATGCCAAACACTTAAATTTTGGTTTAGAAGATATTTTATATCTAAATGCGGAAAAGTAAACTAACCTAAAAAGCAAGTAAAATGATCAATAGTAACAAGTATGGATGCATCGGGAATTACACTCAAGTAACGATCCAATGTATTTCACGATTTTACAAATATGAGCGAGCTTTTGTTAATTAGCCATGGATAATAATTCTTAATTAGCTTCTTCCGAAGACTAACAAGACTTCCTAATTGAAATATCCCTAAAACAATTAAGAGATTAAGCACACCCGGAATGACTACAAGTAGTTCATTCCTATCCCTAGGTAGAATCTATAAAATAAGGGTTAAAGCCTCAAGTTCTTGTTAATTAATCTTTCCCAACCCCAAATTATCTTTTCCAAAATTAATTTAGAGTTAATGGGCGAGTCCTAGGGTTAGCTAATCCATTTGGAAACATTAAAGAACAAGAATAATTAAAGAAACAACAACTCACTTCATAAAAAGATAAAAATCATTCAATACATAAGAGCAACAAGGTATTTAATCCACACGTTAAACATGAATATTTCCATAAACAAGATTCAAGTGTTGTATAAAATACTACACACTTAGATTTACAATACCAAGCAAGAAAATGAAGAAATAAACATAAATGTGTAAGAAATCCTTAATCAAAAGCTTCCAATCTTCAAGACCAAAGTGTGTGTGCAAAGCCCTAGCTTCCAAACTTGTTCTCTCAAGCCCTAAGAACTGAAAATAAGCCAAAGATATCTTACAAATGTGCTGATTTGGGTATTAAAGGGTTTGAGATCAAAAAATGTGAAATTCCAGAATTGCCCAGGTTTGAAGATCGATTTTCGCATTTGCGAACAAAGGTTAACAATTGCAAAGTATGGCTATATTGTGCACTTTCGTATTTGTGAAGAGTACTTCGCATTTGCGAAGTTTGACTCCCCTGGTTGACTTCACATTTGCGAAGTCTTCATCGCATTTGTGATGACTTCCTAAATAACATTCCTTCGCAATTCCCATACTTTCCTCGCAATACCCAAGCATGTAATCTTTGCAATTCCCAGGATTATGTCGCAATTGCGACCACTAAGGGCACTGCCCAGATTTTCCTCTTTTTAGCTTGTTTTTGACTTGTTTCACTTGGTTTCTTCAACATCACTTCTAAATCTCATAGAACCTATAATATAGAAGTAAATGACATTAAACACATGATTTTATCACATCAATCATAGCAAAAATATAAGCTTAAAGACAAGACAAGTTCGTAAAATACCAACTTATCAACCCCCAAACTTAAACTATCGCTTGTCCTCAATCAATGAAAGCGACAAAATCTCTTTCCAAGTGTTTAACTCAACACTGTATCCTTATCATGCCAAGCCAAAAAGGTTTACTATAAGCACAAATGCATGACTTTGATTGGTACGAACAATTAAACCAAAGCATATGAATTGCTGAACACTTTTCATGACTTTCGTTACATTTCAAATGCTCAAGCACTATACAAATCAAAGTAGAAAATCAAGTCATGACACTAAAGCTTCAAAATTTGCCACTCTATCGCAATTATCTTCCTTTGGTTATTTCTTCCAATTTAAAATGGGATTAAATTCACAACTCAAATTTTATGTGCCCTCACATTTAAGAGAGGATCCCACACTCATAAATCTTAATTCAAGACAAAAATGGGATATCAAATGGAATGAATTAACTCTCTCTCACACAAGGGTGATCAAATGCATACAAGTAGTACCATAGTCTTGCCCTTCATGTATCTCTCCACTAATGTAGATAACTTGGTTAAACATCAATTAGGACTTAAAGGGTTGTAGTTTAGGCCTTTGGTTAAGGTAGGGTACAATTTTGGTTAGAGTGACTCAAAACCTCCCCAAGCACGACAAAATTTACAATCAAAGTCCACTTCCTTCAAAAAAATTCTCCATCCTTTCTTCACTTTTCATTCCACACCTAGTCTTCCCTTTATTCACAATTTCTTATCATTTTATTCTATTTTTTTTGTTCTTCCTTCCTTTTTAAGATCAAGGATGGTTTCACTTTTTATCCTCCATTTTTTTTCTACCTTCCACCTTTTAAACAATTTCCATATCACAACTTTTCCAACCTTCACCCCCAAACTTAGGCTTTAAGCCTATGTTTACACTTTTAACGTACTTAGGAGGTAGGGTGCCAAAAGCTAGATCAATAAAGAATACAGGAATAAAGTTTGTAAAATGGTTTCCAAAGAACAAGGTTAAAGGATTAAAATGTGTTGACTAGGGAAAATATTCAAGGATAGGAAATTTAAGGAACAATGGTGGTCCAATGAAGGCCTAATATCATTTTCAAACCAAGGTGTTCTATGATTTCGCCTTGAAGCACATTCCGGGCAAGTTCTAGACTACAAGTAATGCAAAAGAACTCACCATAAATTTCACTACACATGGCATATGAACACTCAAGTGGAATATAAATCCAAAATCCAATTGAAACCAATGACTCAAAGAGGTTGCATATAGCATAGGAAGCTATTTAATAAATCAAAGAGCCAAAATTTGAGTCTAAAAGTAATGATATCTTTCTTCAATTATTTTTCTTTTTCAACATCCTAAAATTCATATGCCGAGGTTTAAATCATGTTGGTACCAAGCAAGCCACGACTTGGTCACTGGGCATAAACTCCAACCCAAACCATTTATTCTTCCTAATATTAACATAGCTATATCTAAACTACAAGACTAATTCCCTTAAGAAAGTTGTCTATCTATCCATCATCGGGAAACGTCGACAAAAATTTACTACAATTACCCGATTCAAGAAGAAAATTGGCATCCTTGGAAAAAGAACTGTGGTATAAATAAAACCAAGGATATCGCCACTAACATAAAATATACTATATAATAATAAAAAAAAAATTAAGAAGCTAATAACCAAAATTAAGAAGTTAATAAACATCAAGTAACTAAAACATAATATTTATAAAGATAAGAAATTAAGAAGCTACTAAACATAATAATATCACACATCACATGAAAATATACTAACAAGAAAATGAAAAACAACTACAGTACCAATCTGCCAGAACGACAGTTATACAAGAAGCCACCCCCAACTAAAGATGTTGTAATGTCCACAATGCAATAAAACATGATAGAGTAAAATGGTGGAAAGTGCTCCCTGAATACTGCATCAAGTGCTCTCCTCGCTGTCTGAGTCAAAATCCTCCTCCTCTCTTTGGACCAATAAACAGGAACATCATCATCATCTACTGGCCTGGTCGATGGTATTGGGTCCTGAGGCTTTAGGACTTTCCACAGCCCCTTCACACCCTTCCACATGCGAGTAAAGAATTTGTCTCTTTTCTTCTCCATTTCTTCATTTGAGTGTGTGCCTTTTCTAGATTGCTATGGGAACTGTTGAACTCACCATACTTCTTGGCCAGATCAGTGTATGCCTTATCCAGCGTTGTAAGGTGATCCCCCTGCTTCCTCTGATACTGAAGGTATTTTTGGAAATTTTTCTTTGAAATATAAGTGGGTCCCTCAGATGTCTCCTCTGGTCCCCGTGGAAGGCCAACTACTAGCTCACGAATCACTCGCATCTCCTTACTAAGCATAGCAAATGGTCCTCCTGCAGAGGATGATGGCTGACTACTCGGATCAACCTAAGAAGAAGAATCCATCTTCTCTTTTTGCTCTTCACTGTGCCATCCTTTCCTCTCTTCTTCAATGGATTTAGAGGCTTTCCCGTATCTATCCAATTGTCCCCCGAAGCCTCTTCCACCCCAGCATGCTGGCACAGCTCAGTGATAAGCGATGGGAATAGCAATGATGGACCATTCTGCATCTGATACTCTCTCAGTTCATTGATGAAGATTTCACCAACATTCAACTGAATACCATCAAGGATGCAGGCTATCATCTGAGTTCTTGTGACCGGGACGTTCCATATGTTCGACACAGGAGAGATACGACTACATATGATGGCCAGCCATATCTTTGCTTCGGCAGTGAACTCTTTGGATATGATCCCTCTCTTCTCAGCCCCCCCTGGAACATCTGCACCCGGGCATAATTTGGACACCAACCACTCCCTTGAAGCACAGTCCTTTGCCCTGAATGGGGCCATGTCATGGTCTAGCAGATGATAGAAGTGATTCACAACTTCAGCCCCAAAGTGCGCCATTTTGCCTCAAATTCTCATCTTGGTCTTTTTTAGCCTGATAGCTGGGAGGTTGGCAAAATATTCCCTCACCAATTGCTCATTTGCTCGGCAAGGTTGAGAGGAAAAATAGTTCCATCCCATGGCCATTAGCCTTTGATAGAACTCGGGAAGACGTTCCTGGATGTTGTCTAGCAGTGTACCACTTTCCGGGAGCACCTTCTTCGAGATCAGGTTTTCAAAGTACCGTTCTTGACATTCCAATGACAAGAACTGGTGTTAGTTGATGTTCTGCTCAGCTTCCAAGGGGTTGTCACTTGCGGATCCTTCAGAGTTAGAGCCCATTTTCTAATTATAGTACCTGTCAACAAATGATAAGAGTTAAAACATGGTATGGCTATGAAGAATGGTTCAAAATGAATCAAATATGCTAAAGGAATGTTCGGACAATTGAAACTCAGCCTTAGAAAAAATTTCAAGATTTTGAAATTTTCAATTGTCAGCTCTCTGATATCGCAATTCCCAAAGAGTCTTCGCAAATGCGAAGATATCACAAGTGCCCAGTTATGGGAATTGTGAAGATATCTTCGCAATTATGAAGGACTCGGAGATGTCCAGTTTTGGGAATTGAGAAGAACACTTGGGAATTGCGAAGATCTCAGGAAAGGCATTTTCTCGCAATTGCGATGGTACCTTCGCAAATGCAAAGTCGCAAATGCGAAGAGGCCATCACAATTGCGAGCCATCATCCCCAGCCAAGATTTTCCACAGACAACAGTACCAAGCCCTAAAATTTTGCAATCCAAGCTATTTTTAATGAACCCAATCATCATTCAAACATGAATCATGCACTAGACATCACAAACAACCATGAATAAAAAAATATTGATGTTTCGGCCAAGAATTTCATTCGGGCTTTCATCGATCACATAAAAAGCACAAAAATTTCACGTCTATTTGACAAGATTTGGGTACTCAGACTTCTCCAAATTTTTAGCAAAGAACATAATCATACACTCTCAACCAACCTCACCCAGAAATCGATATAAGTTTTGACAAATTTTTGAACAATTCCGGGCACAGAAGATACCCATTTGGACTCTAGGTGTCACAACCCAAACCGACGGGTTGCGACGAGTGCCTGACTCTTACCTGTCAAACACCCCTAAGCATGCATCTAAAATATGAACCTGAATAACATCTGCTGCATTACAAAATTAACCTATGTGAAAGAAGCCTGCCATCAAGGAATATGTACGTATACAGGCAGAATACAGTGGGCGAGCCGGCAAGGCTGCTATAGACAACTATACATAAAAAACTGAAAGCCGACAAGGCCACATACAACCCAACTAGACATATTGTCTACAGACCTCTAACAGAAACATAGCTATACAAAGACGGGACTGAGCGACGTCATACTCATATACATATATATGTACAAACGTATCGTACCAATATCAAAAGTAGCTCCGGATCAAATGGAGCACGCCAACTCTCGCTGATCAGGGATCTTAAGAATGGGGACCGTCAGCTTGCCTACCTGCACCTGCGGGCATGAAATGCAGGCCCCGTGAAATAGGGCATCAGTACGAAAAATGTACTGAGTATGTAAGGCATGGAAATTAGTACGTAAAAGACATAGATGAAACATGGAATACTGAAACACATTTTTAAATTTGAATAACTTTGTAAATACTGAAACGTTTATAATGTCATGCACGTGCGTGTAAATGTCATGCCATGCATAGGTATGGTGTACATAATATCATCAAGCCACTGGGGGCATCCCATCATATCATCTCGGCCACTGTGGGCAATATCATCAACATATACCAGCTGATCAGGCCACGCCATAACCTTTTCCATATTCCATATACATATATATACATACATATATACGCATATATAACGGCGTTTGAATACATACATATATACGCGTATATACCGCCGTTTGAATCATATTTCAGCCACTGTGGGCATTATCATCATCATATACTAACTGATCAGGTGGTGATGCGTATATAACGCCGTAACCATTTCCCATATCCCATATACATATATTTACATATATACGCGTATATAATGCCATCTTGTCAGGGGTTAATGCACATGTACGAAATGCATGAAAAATACGTAATAATCTCAATATTCCTTTCGGATAAATTTTTCCAACTGCGTATTATTTTGAGACCCATGAACAGAAGAAAACAATAATTCTCATGGGGAATCAAGAATATAGACACCCCTACTATTTCTATGAATAGAATAATTTATAGAAACCGTGTATTTGCTCGTTTCTTTCGTATAATCTAGACCATGCCAAAAGAAAGAAGGGAGGGCCTTAACATACCTAGAATATGGAAAACTCTATATAATATTCTTGGTGAAGATTGCACCGTACTCTTTTAGAATCGCAAAATTTTACGTTGCTATTATTTCAACAAATTTGCATTGGAAGTTCTTCAGAATCGAATTTGGCCTCTGCTCCAAACTTATTTGAATTTTTAAGAAACAGTTTATGTTCTTTAGCGTTTTTGAAACTAAAAATGGATTGAATTACTATCTAATGTATATGAAATTTGACTAAGACCCCATTGATTTACATGTTTCATGCTAAGCACATATGACTCTTAGTCATATGCTTAAATTGTGGTACACTGCCACGTTTCTTAGTGGATATAATTAATTAACTTTTATCCACTTATTAGTTAACCGGGAAATATTTCGTTACCTGGTAATTAATTTATTACCCGCATAATTTAAGGAATTATCACAAATTACTTAAAATTCTATTTATTTTCAAAATACTTCATATATATTTTATATATTACACTACCGTGGTCATATGGTACTTTGCATGGTACTAGTTTATAATTATCGGGTATTATTACTTGATCCGTATTTTATCCCAACTTGGCCATTTTCAACGAAACTCATTTTCTCTAATTCGTGCATCCTTTATCCTTCATGGAACTTATTTATTGCTTGTTAATACGTTAACGTCAAGATGATCTCATCCCCGATTCTATGTCAGTTGACCGAAGACAAAACTTTTAACGTACGAAAATGCGAAATGTAACATCCCTCCCCCCTTAGAAGCATTCGTCCGAGAATGTTCCACTCTCCGTGATCCATATAACTTTGGCAAGGTCACCTTTAACAATACTACTACAACTCTCCCCGTAGAAGCTTAATAATTCAATGACACACAGGACAACGACAATAATCAATAGAAGAATTTATACACGCACCTTGAGGTTATGACATCTCAGTTAGACCCTTCTCTAGAAGAGGAAATAGGTAGGGATATCTAGACTTCATGTCTTCCTCAGCCTCCCAAGTTATTTCTTCTACATTGTTGTTCCTCCAAAGCACTTTCACGGAGGCTACCTCCTTATTCCGCAACTTGCGGATTTGTTGGTCTCGAATGGCAACCGGAATTTTCTCGTATGACAAGTCCTCTGTAATCTATACATCATTCGTGGGCACTACTCGGGTAGGATTGCCAATGCACTTTCGTAACACAGACTCCAATTCCAAGGGCAATTCTAACTCATAAGTTACTCGGCCCACTCTCCGAATAATCCTAAAAGGCCCAATATACCGTGGAAAAATTTTACCCTTTTTTCCAAATCTCATCACACCCTTCATAGGCGACACCTTCAGAAAACCCAGTCATCAGCCCCAAACTCTAAATCTCGACGTCGCACATCTGAATATGACTTGTGACGACTCTGAGCTGTCAATAGTCGATCCCGGATAAGCATTACATTTTCTATGGCTTATTGAACCAGGTCTGGCCCGTGTAATCCAGATTCTCCAACGTCGAACCACCCTATAGGTGACCTACACTTTCGTCCGTAAAGAGCTTCGTATGGAGCCATCTGAATGCTGGAATGGTAGCTATTATTATATGCGAACTCAATAAGCGGCAGATGACCATCCCAGCTACCTTTGAAGTCTATTACACAAGATCGCAACATATCCTCTAGTGTTTGAATAGTACGCTCAGCCTGTCCGTCTGTCTAGGGATGAAATGATGTACTAAGATTTACTTGAGTACCCAATCCCTTTTGGAAGGACCTCCAAAAGTTAGCTATAAATTGAGCTCCTCTATCTGAGATAATAGATACAGGTACACCATACAGTCGTACTATCTCCTTAATATAAAGCCTCGCATAATCTTCTGAGGAATACGTAGTTCTAACGGGCAGAAAATGGGCTGACTTTGTGAGCCTATCAATGATCACCCATATTGAATCGAACTTACACCGGGTACGAGGTAAGCCTATGATTAAATCCATATTGATTATTTCCCATTTCCAAGTCGGAATCTCCATAACCTGCAATAATCCACCGGGTTTTTGATGCTCGATCTTAACCTGCTGACAGTTAGGGCACTGAGCAACAAATTCTGCTATATCCTTTTTCATTCCGTCCCACCAATATATTTCCCTGATGTCATGATACATCTTTCATTCCTAGATGGATTGAATAACGGGAATAGTGAGTTTCTCCCATAACCTGCCGACGCAACCCTACAACATTAGGCACACATAATCGCCTTTGATATCTGAGGACCCCATCTTCGGTAATTACAAACGGTGTCTTCTCCTTCTGAAGAGTGGTATCTCTATAATGAATTAGCACAGAATCCTTGTACTGGCGTTCCTTCACTTCAGTTACTAAAGATGATGTTGTTGTATCCTGAAGAGTAATTCAAATGTCACTTGAGTCCAGTAACTGAACTCCACGACTAGCTAGCTGATGAATCTCATGGGCTATTCCCCTCTTTCCTCGATGCAAATACGACAAACTACCTATAGATCTACGGCCAAGAGCATCGGCAACTACGTTTGCCTTCCCCGGATGGTATAAAATATTAACGTCATAGTCTTTAAGTAGCTCCAACCATCTCCTTTGACGAAGATTCAATTCCCTTTGCTTGAAGATGTACTGGAGGCTCTTATGATCTGTATAGATATCAACATGAATGCCATACAAGTAGTGCCTCCACATCTTTAGTGCATGAATCATCGCAGCTAACTCTAAATCGTGGATCAGGTAGTTCTTCTCGTGCTTTCTTAGTTGTCTAGAAGCATACGCCACAGCCTTACCATGCTGCATCAGCACACAACCCAATCCAACGCCTGAAGCATTGCAATAGATAACATAACCATCGGTCCCTTCTGGAAGCGTTAGAATCGGTGCTGAAGTTAACCTATCCTTTAATGCCTGGAAACTCCGTTCATAAGCATCAGTCCATTGAAACTTTGCTCCTTTCGGAGTCAACTTTGTTAAAGGTGCTGAAAGGGAAGAAAATCCTTCCACAAATCTCCTGTAATATCCTGCCAACCCAAGAAAACTACGAACCTCTATTGGTGTTGTGGGCCTAGGCCAAGTATTTACTACCTCAATCTTTTGTGTATCCACCAGGATGCCTTCACCGGAAAAGATATGCCCAAGGAAAGTTACAGAGTTCAACCAGAACTCACACCTAGAAAATTTTGCATACAACTTCCTTTCTTATAGAACTCTGAGCACCGTACGTATATGACCAGCATGCTCATCCTCTGAACGAGAATATACCAATATATCATCAATAAATACAATTACAAACAGATCTAGGAAAGGCCTGAACACACGGTTCATCAAATCCATGAATACTGCTAGGGCATTGGTCAGACCGAACGACATAACCCGAAACTCAAAATGCCCATATCTAGTCCTGAATGCTGTCTTCGGAATATCTTCATCCTTAACCCTTACTTGATGGTACCCGGACCTCAAGTCTATCTTTGAAAACCACTTGGCACCTAGCAACTGATCAAATAAGTCATCAATCCTCGGGAGCGGGTACTTATTCTTGATCGTCACCTTATTCAGTTGCCTATAATTAATACACATTCTTAAGGAACCATCTTTCTTTCTTACAAACAACACAGGTGCTCCCCACGGTGACGTACTAGGTCTGATAAAACCTTTTTCAAGCAAGTCCTTTAGTTGTTCTTTCAGCTCTGCGGGGGCCATTCTATAGAGAGGAATAGTTATTGGGTGAGTATCTGGTAGTAGGTCAATAGAAAACTCAATTTCTCGCTCTGGCGGGAGACCCGGAAGTTCATCAGGGAAGGTATCTGGAAACGCATTTACCACAGGGATGGACTGAATGGTTGGTGACTCTACTTCCATATCCTGAACCCAAACTAAGTGATAAATACAGCCGTTTCTGATCATCTTCCTCGCCTTGAGATAGGAAATAAATCTACCTCTCGGCGATGCCGTGTTACCTTTCCACTCCAAAATAGGCTCCCCCGGAAATTGAAATCGGACTATCTTCGACCTACAATCAACATTGGCATGACAAGAAGCCAACCAATCTATACCCATTATAACATCAAATTCTACCATATCTAACTCGATTAAGTCTGCTACGGTAGGTCGACCATGAACTATTATTAGACAACCCCTATATACCTGCTTAGCTATCACCGAGTCCCCAACATGTGTAGACACCTCAAAAGGTTTAACCAATTCAGGTTTTATTTCAAACTTACTAGAAATCAACGGAGTAACGTATGATAAGGTGGAACCTTGATCAATTAGTGCATATACATCGTAGGAGGAGACTGATAATATACCTGTAACAACATCAGGCGATGACGCTTGGTCCTGTCATCCCGCCAATGCATAAATGTGGTTCTGAGGGCTGCACGAGCTAGATGCCCCGCCTCTACCTCTACCATGACTCATTGGTGCTTGGGGACTTTGCCTAGGGGGCGTACTGATAATGACGATACAACCACAGATCCCGCTGGCTGAACTATGCTTGCATCACCTCTCATCGGACAATCCCTCATGATGTGGCCCGGATAACTACAATTATAACAAACATCTAGTCCTATACGGCACTGCTCGGTATGCTGCTTACCACATTGAGTACATCGTGGCAAGGGTGGCCTCATCTGAATTGACGCACCTCTATTCTGAGAACCTACAGCCCTAAAATTCTAACTAGGCCTTGAATATGTAGAACGATCAAATATCTTTCCTCCAAACTGAGGGGGCGCGCTAGCCGAGGGCTGGGATGGATATCTCAAGTACTGCTGCTTCTGACCATCTCGAAACTCACTAGAAGGACCCGAAGACCTCGCCCTTTTATTTTGGGCCCTATCATGCTCACGATCGGCCCTCTGTTTCTGTTTACGCTACTCTACACCCTGAGCGTACGCCTGAATACGAGAAATATCCATGTTTGGATGATGTGAAACTGACATACAATAGTTAAGCAAGTAAGGCTCTAATACCATCACGAACCGGTGAATCCGATCCTCCATCTTAGATACAATAGTGGGAGCATACCTAGACAATGAATCAAACTGAAGGCAGTACTCCCGAACACTCATGTTTCCCTGCCGAACAGTCAAGAACCTATCAACTCTGGCTCGCCTAAGCTCTGGTGGCAGATAATGACGAGGAAAAGCTTCTGTAAACTCCTGCCATACCGCTGGAGGGGCATTCTCACCTCTGGGCAATTCCCAAGACTCGTACCAATTAACTGCAACCTCTCGGAGTTTATAAGAAGCTAGCTCAACTGACTCAGTCTCAGTGGCCTTCATTACCCGTAACGTCCTCTGTACTCTATCAATAAATACCTGAGGGTCCTCATTCGGGTCTGCTCTAGTGAATACTGGAGGGTCTAAATTAATAAAGTCACGAACCCTCGCGCTCACGGACCTATCTGCGTGACCAATACCTGCTTCCTGACGTCGAGCCTGTGCGCCTACTAATCGGGTCAATAACTTAATAGCATCTCTCATCTCCTGACCCGGCGTATCCTGCTGAGGTGCTGAATGTATAGGGGCGGGTGCTGGAGCTGGGGACTTTCAGAACTCTTCTGGAAAAGGAGGGGTATGTGAAGTCTGAGATAGAACCTCACCATGAGATTCTCCCCGAGCCCTGGTAACTCGTGGTGCTCGACTAGTAGTCTCACCAGCCACGGGCTTTCCCTTCTGGGCGGCCGTACTCTTTGGAGGCATTGCTGAAAATATAATGTATCGTTAGGAACAAGAATTCTTGTATTGCACGATCTTGAGATAAAAAGAGAGGATAAAATCCTCCTGTAGCCTCCTGTTTATAAGTGTGGTGCACGACACACCCATAAACAAGACTCTACTAGATACGGTATGTAGACAACCCTAGGACAGAACTGCTCTAATACCACTTTTATCACGACCCAAACCGATGGGCCACGACGGGCGCCTGAGTCTTACCTATCAAACACCCCTAAGCATGCGTCTAAAATATGAACCTGAATAACATCTGCTGCATTACAAAATTAACCTACGTGAAAGAAGCCTGCCATCAAGGAATATGTACGTATACAGGCAGAATACAGTGGGCGAGCCGGCAAGGCTGCTATAGACAACTATACATCAAAAACTGAAAGCCGACAAGGCCACATACAACCCAACTAGACATACTGTCTACAGACCTCTAACAGAAACATAGTTGTACAAAGACGGGACTGAGCCACGTCATACTCATATACATATATATGTACAAACGTATCGTACCAATATCAAAAGCAGCTCCGGATCAAATGGAGCACGCCAACTCTCGCTGATCAGGGATCCTAAGAATGGGGACCGTCACCTTGCCTACCTGCACCTGCGGGCATGAAATGCAGGCCCCATGAAATAGGGCATCAGTACAAAAAATGTACTGAGTATGTAAGGCATGGAAATTAGTACGTAAAAGACATAGATGAAACATGGAATACTGAAACACATTTTTAAATTTAAATAACTTTGTAAATACTGAAACGTTTATAATGTCATGCACGTGCGTGTAAATGTCATGCCATGCATAGGTATGGTGTACATAATATCATCAAGCCACTAGGGGCATCCCATCATATCATCTCGGCCACTGTGGGCAATATCATCAACATATACCAGCCGATCAGGTGGTGGTGCGTATATGACGCCATAACCTTTTCCATATACCATATACATATATATATATATATATATGCGTATATAACACCGTTTGAATACATATATATATATACGCGTATATAACACCGTTTGAGTCATATTTTAGCCATTGTGGGCAATATCATCATCATATACCAACTGATCAGGAGGTGATGCGTATATAGCGCCGTAACCTTTTCTCATATCCCATATACATATATTTACATATATACGTGTATATAACGCCATTTGGTCATGGGTCAATGCACATGTACGAAATGTATGAAAAATACGTAATAATCTCAACATTCCTTTCGGATAAATTTTTCCAACTGCATATTATTTTGAGACCCATGAAAAGAAGAAAATAATAATTCTCATGGGGAATCAAGAATATAGACGCCCCTACTGTTTCTATGAATAGAATAATTTATAGAAACCGTGTATTTGCTCGTTTCTTTCGTATAATCTAGACCAATGCAAAAGAAAGAAGGGAGGGCCTTAACATACCTGGAATAGGGAAAACTCTATATAATATTCTTGGCAAAGATTGCACCGTACTCTTTTAGAATTGCAAAATTTTACGTTGCTATTATTTCAACAAATTTGCGTTGGAAGTTCTTCAGAATCGAATTTGGCTTCTGCTCCAAACTTATTTGAACTTGAGAAGGAAATTATTTTGCTCCAACATATTTGAATTCTTAAGAAACAGTTTCTATTCTTTAGCGTTTTTGAAACTGAGAAGGGATTGAATTACTATCTAATGTATATGAAATTTGACTAAGACCCCATTGATTTACACGTTTCATGCTAAGCACATATGACTCTTAGTCATATGCTTAGTCATTGCTTAAATTGTGGTACACTGCCACGTTTCTTTGTGGATATAATTAATTAACTTTTATCCACTTATTAGTTAACCGGCAAATGTTTCGTTACCTGGTAATTAATTTATTACCCGCATAATTTAAGAATTATCACAAATTACTTAAAATTCTATTTATTTTCAAATACTTCATATATATTTTATATATTACACTACCGTGGTCATAGTTTATAATTATCAGGTATTATTACTTGATTCGTATTTTATCCCAACTTGGCCATTTTCAACAAAACTCATTTTTTATAATTTATGTATCCTTTATCCTTCATGGCACTTATTTATTGCTTGTTAATGCGTTAACATCAAGATTATCTCATCCCCGATTCTACGTCAGTTGACCGAAGACAAAACTTTTAACGTACGAAAATGCGAGATGTAACACTAGGGTTGCACAGAATCAGAGAAGAATAAAGAAGTAGAAGAAGAAGACGAAGAAGAAGGGGAAATATTGATTAAGCTTTCATACTTGGATTCTTGCAACTAGGAGTGAGAGTTGATGGAGTTTTATAGTGGTGATGTTGAGGGATGCAAGAGTTGGAGAGCCTTAGGGTTTTTCTTCAAATTTGTGTTCAAAAAAAAGTGAACATCTGTTTTTACCTCCCTGATGTCGCAATTGTGACATAGCCTTCGCAATTGCAAAGGTCAATAAAACCTGTTGTTGTCGCAATTGTAACAAAACTTGGGGAATTGCGATGGGAACGTTTCGCAAATGCAAAACTTGCCCCTGCATTTTTCAACAACTACTGCCTTTCATGCTCTCTGTCTCCCCGACCTACTCAAATTAACTCCAAAAATTATGAAACTTGGTAGATTGGTTAGTAAAATATAATAAGCTATTCTACAAAAGAAAATTTCAAAAATGACTAAAAATTTTGAAAAACGATGGGTTTCCTACCACCAAGCGCCGCATTTAACGTTGTGGCACGACACAAAACAACTTTACCACTTTTATCGCCACTTGGACGATATGAAATAGGCACCCAACTTTGAATCAAGCTTGTTACCACGAGCGTTGGGGGGTGGTAAGTTGATGATCAAGCCAAGCCTTAAATTCTTCATTTTGCACTTCTTGCCTCTCATGTGAGGAATGTCATTTTACTTTCTTGTTCCCTCAAATTGTAGGATGTATGGTATGAGTTTTTCCTCCTCGCAGTCCTTCATTGATTCGTGTAGTTCAACTTCTATATCACCACACAATTTCAATGTTGAAAAATGCTTGGAATGTGACTTCAAACCTCTAACTTGCAATTTTTCTCGAATTTTGACATCCTTTTTTTCCCTCGAACTAAAGTCAATCTCAACCAAATTTTCATTTACACCGGTTGACTCTAATTCCGTATTTTTCATGGCATCACTTACACTCATGGGGTCGGTTGATGGATGTTCAATTCTTGAATCCTCAAAGTAAAGCTCACTATCTTCCTCGGAATTGGACTCTTCTTGGCTTCCTTCCACAGTCTCAAGTTGGTGGGCATAGTGAGCCTCAACCAATATTTTCATTTGATCTTCCAAAGTGCAGATATGTTCATCATTGTGAGCCAAGCCTTGTTTCAAGTCCTCGAGTGCAAAGTTGTGCTTCTTCTCATTTTCAAGAATGGTCTGTAACATGAGCATCATCTTCTCATTTTGAGCATTTGAGAGTTCTTCTTGGTTTTGACCAAGTCCCAAGGGAGGATTTCCGGCTTCCACATCTAAGGGAAATTCATGGCTATCATTAACTTTCAAGGATTTTTGGACCTTTAAAGCTTCAAGCATTTCCTCCATTTGCAAGTTCAACCTTTCAATTTCCAAGTCATTTTGGAGACTATTTTCCAAAAGCTCCTCCAAGGAACTTTGTTCTTCATTTCCTCTTTCAAGTAAGCACTCCAACATGAGCTTGAACTCTCCATTTTGGCCATGCTCAACTTCTTCCACTTCCATAGCCCTATAATTTTCATCACAAAAAGTAGAATCATCATAGCGGGGGCTTGGGTAAGGGAAGGACAAATAAGCATAATAATCTCAATGACCATTTTGAAAACCACACGTAACACAAATTACTCCATTCATGGGTTTGAGATTGTGCGTACAATCCAACCTCGGGAGAATTTAAACAATTTTGTCACGAGGGTGGTCCTACACAATAAGGACAAGGGTCATCAAAGTATGAACAACTACCATCCGACCAATTTTTATTATATGATGCCATTTTTCAAAAAATAAGAAAATAAACAAGAAAAGTAGACCAAGGTAAGAAAAATAATTACACAAATATTCACAAGTTATGACCAAAGCACTCATGCTTATTTCTCAAACAACCTAAATTACGCCAAATTGATCCCCGTCAAATGTGCCAATTTTGATGACGTTCAAATCCACTACTAAAAAGTAAATGGACACGGTCACATGCAATATAATTTACCCAACTATGAGTTGGGGTCGAATCCCACAGAGAATAATATGTAGGCGATTAGGAATGTAAGAGAATTATCACTTATCACGCAACGCCAAACACTTAGATTTTGGTTTAGAAAATATTTTATATCTAAATGCGAAAAGTAAACTAACCTAGAAAGTAAGTAAAATGATCAATGGCTACAAGTATGGATGCATCGGGAATTACACTCAAGTAATGATCCAATGTATTTCATGATTTTACAAATATGAGCGAGTTTATATTAATTAGCCACGGATAATAATTCTTAATTAGCTTCTTCCGAAGACTAACAAGACTTCCTAATTGAATTACCTAAAACAATTAAGAGATTAAGCACTTCTGGAATGGCTACAAGTAGTTCAGTCCTATCTCTAGGTAGAATCTATAAAATGAGGGTTAAAGCCTCAAGTTCTTGTTAATTAATCTTTCCCAACCCCAAATTATCTTTTTCAAAATTAATTCGGAGTTAATGGGCGAGTCCTAGGGTTAGCTAATCCCTTTGGAAACATTAAAGAACAAGAATAATTAAAGAAACAACAGCTCACTTCATAAAAGGATAAAAATCATTCAATACTTAAGCACAACAAGATATTTAATCTGTTGCTCCCCCTTTTTCTCGCGAAAATTAGGTTTATGACATTTGGAAATACAACTCGTTCCTTTTGGGAACTGTGTTTGCATTTGAAGAGTTGCCACCTAATGATTAAGGTGCATTAGGACACTAATAGAGATTGAACTCTGAGTTTGTTTGTATAACTAGAGATTGGGTAAGGTCTTGAAATTATCCCAAGGGGAAGGTGTTAGGCACCCCTCAAGATCCTTTAATTTGGTTCCCGGCTAGACAGTTATTGTGAATTTAGCGAATAGACAGGTATGGGCTCAAATATTAGGGGATTTAAACACATAAAATAAAGAAGCGTTTTAAAAGGAAAGAGTTTGCAAATAAAGTAAAGGGGTCCTAGGTTTATATTTAATATGGATCACCCCACACAATGTCCGGTAATCACTCTTCAATGAGGGGCTACACGTGACATTATCGTGTGGTCATCATATCCATATCTACCCTTCCCACCCCGTTAAGGTATTAAAGAGCGGATTGGTCTCGATTGCTTATTGCATGCTATTACCCATCCCATTCCTATTAGTCCTGGAGGCACTTAAGACTACTAATCCTAAAAGGGAGGGATATTAGGCTGACTTGAGGTTTCAAAGGTAAAAATCTAAGGCGGCATACAAAACATATAGAAGACTGCATGTTAAAGGGGAAGCACAAAACACATAAGGCTCAAGTATACCTCCTCAAGCAAAAGCACATAACTTGCATGACTTGCACATACTTTTTGGGTCTGGTCAAAGCACATAAATACGAGGGAAGTTAATTATTGAGGCAAATTAGTTTATTACATAATTCGGATAAGAAGTCCGAATCAGGCCTGCCAACTGGTTATAGCGATTAACCGAAGCAGATACAGTTTACAGTTATTACTCCAAGGCTTGCCAAAGTGTTTGGATGGGGTCCTATAGACATGATATCTACTGAGTTCAGAAGGTGATGAGACAATAATATCTCAAAACGAAGTGTTTGAGATCCTATAGGCATGCTTGCTAATCCTTGTTAAGTAAGGGAATTAGATTATTAAAAGAGATGCAGAATGTATAAAATTAAATTAGACTGATTATAGATTCTGCAGGTGATAGTATCTACTATTACGGATATTAATCCTTATGAACATGATATCTAACATCGAATGTGAATGAAGCGAATCAGAATTATTTAAGAATCCTTATAGGCATGATTTCTATGCGTTACTGATTTTAGATCCTTGTAGACATGATACCTAACATTGCATATGAGTAGAAACGAACAGGATTTTACTTATGAACCCCTATAGGCATGATTTCTATATGTTACTGATTTTAACGCGTTACTGGATTATAACCACTTGGGCCCTAAAACATGGTATCTAAACGGTGACAAATGCGCATGACTTTAGATGATCCCTATAGGCAGGTTATCTAGATGTGGAGTTGAATAAGAAGTCCTATATACATGGTTTCTAAATGCAGTTTGAATATGCAGAAATTTGAAATAGTCCTATAGGCATGGTTTCTACCCTTGACATGCATAAAATACCCAAACCTTTTCACTAGCCAGCCCCAAATGTTTATTACAACTTATTACAAATCAGGAATACTAAATACTAAATACATTAGGAAAATACAAAGAAAAGAATTACAACCAGAGGAAGCCTGATTCTTGACTTCCTATCTGAGTTATGAGATAAACCAACTCAAAGACCCTGATCCAAAACCTTTCTCGAACTTGAGTGTGCGAGAGTTCCCTAAGGGCGTCAATAGGACCCCGGGTAGTGCTCACACCCAAGTTTCATAACCTGAATAGGGACAAGTGCAATGTGGAAATGCTAGCCCTCATGTGTCCAAGTTCAGAGGGAGCTCATGGGTCCCAAGGCAAGGCTCACATTAGGGGGCAGAACATAAGTCTAAGAGTAGAGTGCACATGCAGTAACAGAGCTTTAAGAACTAAGGAAGTAAAGAAGAGGGAAAGAGGTGCTGGGAAATAGCCATTAACACTTAAAACAAGTTGATAATTTTACATCAAATGGGGCAGGGGTTTGGGAATCCATTGCAAAGAGCCTATATACTTAGGCATAGGTTAATTTTGGGCATGCACAACAATAGGGGGTGTTGTCATGCTTGTAAAATCAACTAGAACACACAACATATAAAGGTAACATAGAGGTTATGATCCTAGGAGGACCAAGTTTGAGTCATTTTCAGCAATATTAAATGTTGTCATGCCCCAAACAAACCATAAGTATCAAACACATTGGGGTAGGGATTTAGGATTCATAATACATTGATTCAGAACAGGAGAAAAGAAATTATAGCATGCTAAATAAGGTACAGAATTAGATACAAGCAATAGCCAGACAAGAAGGCAAGAACATTAAGTAACCATGTTGTTGTTGATGATGAAAACTTAACTAGAACATACCAATCAAAGAAGTAAAAAATGCAGTAAAGAAAGGTAGCAGGACATAGAAATATAGCTTTGGCTTTCAGCCAGATAAACAGGCCACAGTACAAGTAGTAAAGCAAGAGAGAGTGTTTTTAGTGTAAGTGTGAGTTCAGAACTAAAAGTGTAAATGTTTGTGTTAATGAGAGAGTATGTATATATAGTAGTTCGAAACCATGGAAAACAAGGCAAGAATTACAATAGTATAGTAATTATGGAACTCATAACCAATTAGAACCAAAATTAGTACAAGTACTCCCTTAATTTAAGGGAATCAGTTAAAACGGTAAAAACAAGTAACAAATAAGGAAAGAAATCAATGTGTAGACAAGGAAATAGTTTGAACATATTAGGCATAGAGTAAACTACTAGAGCTAGGTTCAGAAAAACTCTAATTAGGGAAATAGACAGTAAGAATAAAACATCCAAGGTAAGGGAATCAATCAGATTGAGTAGAAAGTAGGGATCGAAGGTCTAAAGGAAAGTGTTCAAATTAGACTAAGAAACGAAGAATTAGAATCAATCAAAGAGAAAGTCACGTGTCAATATTTTGCATATAAATAAAGTAAGACATAGATGGCCTAGAGTCGACATACAAACCTAGCAAACATGAGAGTCAAATAATACTGATATGATGAGAAAGAGGCAAGTTTCGAACAGTCAAGATGAACACAAGCATGTAGAGTCAGTGTAAGAAACGTAGTAGAAACAAATAAAGGCAAGATAGTCATGAAGAATCACCGAAACTCAAAAAAAAAGAACTGGCTAGCCATGCTGATACACAAAACTAAACAAAGAACCCCCTAAAAATTAGGGCTTTCAACATAGACGAGTTAAAGAGAAGATAGAAACCCAGAATCAGAAGAATCAAACAAAGGGAACAAGAGATTTCGAAAAGAACTTCTGCACTTAAACGAATAGTCTTAGACCCCAAAAACATAAGATTTTCAACAATAGAAGTGTTTTAAAAAGAGGATAAACAGACAGATCGGACAAAACTCAGGCAAACAAACATTCATTTAATAAACAGTTAAAAGAAATTAAGTTTTTTTTAACGTGCAAACTCAGGCAGAAGGATAATACAAGCAAACACAGCAAAATATATCAAAAATCAATGAAAGGTTTCGAAATAAGTCAACAGAACCTTCATCAGAAAGAAAAGGAGTTTTGAAAGCGGAGTTTTTAAAAGAAACTTCGACAAAAGTGCTTAAAAGTTCAGAGCACACATAGATCTGAAACAGATCTAAGAGAAATCGAGTGAACCTTAAAGGTTAGGGATTCAGAAGAACCCTAAGCGGTGAAAAAGGCTTTGAAAACCATCGATCTAAGCAGGATAGTCAAGAGTCAGACTCGAATAGCCATGGCTGGCTGGAGAAAGGTCAGATATGACCAGAGTACAATCGTAAACTGAAATCAACTAAGGTCTGGACAAAGCTACTTCAAGATCTAGCCTTGAAACCATAATAATCGAACACGTAGAAGCCATGTGAGGTGGATACAGGTCTCCGATGACATTAGAAGCCATGGATTTGGGAGGTTTTAGGGTTGTAGTTGAGGGCGACGGCTAGGGTTTGAGAGGGTTTGAGAGAGGATTGAGAGAGAAGGGGATTCAGAGGTGGCAGAGTGTGTGAAATGGGGTTAGGGTTAGGGGTCGTTTGAATTAAAAAATGTAAGGATTGTTGCTGGCCGTTGATCTGAATGATCAATGGCCTAGATTAAAACGGGCGAGTAGGTGGGTTATGAAGACGGGTTTGGGTTGGATTAAAGGGGTATTGGGTCAGGGTAATTGGTCCTCAAATTAGGTTTAACTGGGGTGCAAAATCAAGCTAAAATTGAAATAAATGGGGCTAACACTTAAATAGCCACTTTTCACTATTTGATTTATAAAAAATAGTAAAATAATTTCTGGAAATAAACTAAAGGTACAAAAATGATTAATAGTACATAATTATTAAATTAAAAATATTGGACTTATGTTTTTTTAGATATAAACGTAATTAAATCTAAAAGAGGCTAATATTGAAATTATATGTAATTTAACTTTAAAAATACTAAATAGATTTGTAAAAATATGCAAAACTTATATTAGATATATTTTAGCATAAATATGAGAATCCAATAAGTGAATTACTAAAATGATAATTTTAGGAAAAAGTATTGGATTTTTCTGGATAAAATGGGTAATGAATTGATTTAAAATCTTTTAAAAATTAAGGAAAAAAATAATAAAACGTTTGAGAATTCTTATATATGTTTTATATATATTTTTTGGCCTATTAAAAATATATACAGGAAAAAATTAGGTATCAACAGCTGCCCCTCTTTATCCGGGATGGATGCAAGAGTTGTCGGGTAAAGATATGATGGCCAATTTTGATGGAACGAAATGGTTCGAGGAGGCTTAGGCCATGCCTTGGTTTTTAAGCTGCCTGCATATCCCTAGTTTTAGAGAAATCAGGCCATATGTAGTTCAGGATCCGTCGGCGGAGTATGCCGATGGAGACTTTTCAAGAACGGACGCAATATTCAGGACGTGGATGGTTGAGGTTTGACATGGCTACGGGAACTGGAGCGGTATATATCCTACCGAGACGGCCATTGCTCGCCAGTTTACCTGCAAATAGGCAATACAAGCCTATATTGTGCGTAAATTTAAACATGATGCAGTTTCCTGTCGGACCATGAAGACTGTCTCTAGAAGGTTAGAATGACGTCCTTAGACCATGACGTCCTGGGCCATAAAGAGTATAATGAAGGATTCGCAGGCCATGAAATGATGCTCTCGGACTATGAGGACGATGCCTCCGAACCATGATGCCTTTGAATAATGATATGCAAAAGATTAAAAGGGGGGTACTCCGGCTATGACATGGTGTTCTCGGCTATGAAATGGTGCCTCCGAATGATGAAGCCTTTGGATAATTTGGCGATCTTTCAGCCCATGGGATGTAGTAGGTTGCGATCTTTCAACCCATGAAATGCAGTATTTGGCGATCTTTCAGCCATACAATACAGTAGGTGGCAATCTTCCAGCCATGCAAATATAGATAAGGTGCCGATCTTTCAGCCATGCAAATATAGATAAGGTGGCGATCTTCCATCCATGAAAATGTAGGGGTGGTGATCTTTCAGCCATGCAAATGTAGGGGTGGTGATCTTTCAGCCATGCAAATGTAGGGGTGGCAATCTTTCAGCCATGCAAATATAGATAAGGTGGCGATCTTTCAGCCATGCAAGTGTAGATAAGGTGACGATCTTTCAACCATGCAAATGTAGGGGGAGGTAAAGCTAAACCTCGAAAGGTAGAATGGTAGCCTTATGCAATGCAGAAATGCAGATGGAGACAACGTTTAGTCTCGAAAAGCAGAATGGTAGCCTTATGCGATGCAAAAAATGCAGATAGAGATAGCGTTTAGACCCTAGTATTTCAATGAATAGAGTAATTTATGGAAACTCTGCGTTTGCTCGTTTCTTCAGTATAATTTGGACCATGCCAAAAGAAATAAAGGAAGGCCTTAACATACCTAGAGTAGGGAAAACTTCGTATAATATTCCATTGAAATGTTTCGTGGATTGAACTTAGAACCCAAAAAACGGATTAAGCTTCTGCGTTTTGAAACTGATGAACAAAATTAGCTTTTGTTCTTGGCGTTGAAGTGCATAGACGTTGGAGCTTCTGTCCTTCTAACGTTTTCCTTCCATGAAAACTAGCTTCTACCTTTCAAACTAAGTAAGCTTCATTGACTTCCTTTTCTGAATGAGTAACGCTAATATGTTCAAGACTTCTACATGTATTGTTTTGGATAATCACTCTTTTAGTTATTTGATTCAAGTACATCATAGATAGCCACCTTGGATTTTTAATTGCTTAGTCACTTCATGTGGTAATCTAGTGTTGTCACATATCTTTGGAGTATAATTAATTAAGTTTTATCTACTTATTAGTTAACTCGGTAATATCTTGTTACCCGAAAATTACTCAATTACCCGCATAATTTAAAAATTGTCTCAAATTACTTAAAATTCTACTTATTTTTAATATACTTCATATATACTTTATACATTATAAATATCATATTATCATGACCATATGGTACCTTGTGTGATAGTAGTCCATAATTATCAGGTAGTATCGCTCAACCCGTATTTTATCCCAAATTGGCCACTTTCAACGAAACTCGTTTTCTTTAATTCGTGTGCCCTTGATCCTTCATGACACTTCTTTATCGCTTGTTATAAATATTGTAAATATATTAACATCAAGATGATCTCATCCCCGAGTCCACGTCAATTAACTGAAGACCAAACTTTTAACGTACGCAAATGCGAGATGTAACAATTCCTGTGCCCGTGCTCCAGCTGCAATTAGTCATGGTAGGGGTTATATGAGTCACCCCGCTCATTCATCTCTTTCAGCATCCAGTGGTATTCCAGCTCCTCCTAGACCTCAGGAGCCTTATTATGCACCTCAAGTATCTAGTGTGCCTCCTGCACGAGATACTTTAAGTGGTCAGTCTAGCAGACCTAGCCCGAGCCAGTCACAATGACCACGTCCTCCCTGAGCTTGTTTGAGTGTGGTGACACATGCCATATGGCGAGGGATTTCCCCACACATAGGAGGGGTGCACCTTCACAGATTCCTCAGCCACAACGTGCTCCGTAAAGTTCCCAGACTGTGGTTCCAACACCAGTTGCCACCCCACCGGCTCGAGGTAGAGGTCGGGGAAGTAGAGGTCGTCCTATAGGGGAGGCCAGGCTAGATATTATGCCATTTCTGCCCGTACCGAGGCTGTCGCCTCCGATTTTGTTATCACAGGTATTGTCCTGGTTTCTCACAGAGATGCATTGGTTCTATTCAATACAGGCTCTACTTATTCTTATGTGTCTTCTTATTCTACCCCGCATTTGGGCGTATCTCAGGATTTTTTGAGGTCCCCTATTTATGTTTCTACTCCTGTGGGGTATTCTCTTATTGTAGACCGGGTTTATCGGTTGTGTTTGGTTGCTCTTAGTGGTTTTGAGACCAAAGCCAATTTATTATTGCTTAGAATGGTAGATTTTGATGTTATCTTGGGCATGGACTGGTTGTTGCCCCATTATGCTACTCTTGACTGTCACATCAAAATCGTGACGCTGGCTATGCCAGGTGTATCGCGAGTAGAGTGGAGGGGCACTTTAGATCACACTCCCTGTAGAGTTGTTTCTTTCCCTAAGGCTCAGCGAATGGTTTCGAAGGGGTATGATGCGTATCTGACCTATGTGATAGAGGTTAGTGTTGATACCCCTATAGTTGATTCAGTCCTAGTAGTATGGGACTTCCCTGATGTGTTTCCAACTGGTCTTCTGGGTATGCTGCTCGACAGAGATATTGATTTTAGCATTGATCTATTGCCGGGCACTCAGCCCATTTCTATTCCTCCGTATCGTATGGCCCCGCCTAAGTTGAAGGAGTTGAAGAAACTATTACAAGATTTGCTTGATAAGGGTTTTATTCGGCCTAGTGTATCACCTTGGGTGCTCCTATCTTGTTTGTGAAGAAAAAGGATGGTTCTATGCATATGTGCATTGATTATTGCTAGTTGAACAAATATACAGTGAAGAACCGATATCCTTTCCCTTATATTGATGATTTGTTTGACTAGCTATAGGGTACACGAGTGTTTTCTAAGATTGACTTGCGTTTAGGTTCCCATCAGTTGAAGATTCGGGAGCCATATATCCCAAAGACTTTATTCAAGACTCGGTATGGTCATTACGAGTTTCTTGTTATGTCACTTTGGCTAACAAATGCCCCAGAAGCCTTCATGCATTTAATGCACAGTGTGTTCGGCCATATCTTCACTCGTTCATCATTGTCTTTATTGAAGATATTCTGGTATACTCCCGGAGTCAGGAGGAGCATGAGTAGCACCTGAGGACAGTGCTTCAGACTTTTATGGAAAAGAAGTTATATGCAAAGTTCTCAAAATGTGAGTTTTGGTTGGATTCTGTGGCATTCTTGGGCCACGTGGTACCGAGTGAGGGTATATAGATGGATCTGAAGAAAGTGGAAGAAGTGCAAAGTTGGCCCAGATCATCCTCAGCTACAGAGATCCGCAGTTTTCTTGGCTTGGCGGGTTATTACTGTCGATTTGTTGAGGGGGTTTCATCTATTACAACACCTATGACCAGACTGACCTAGAAGGGTGCTCCGTTCTAGTGGACGGAAGAGTGTGAGTTGAGCTTTGAGAAGCTCAAGACAACTTTGACTACAGTCCTAGTTTTGGTATTGCCTACAGGTTCGGGGGTCTTATACTGTCTATTGTGATGCCTCGGGGATTGACCTTGGAGCGGTATTGATGTAGGACGGTAGGGTGATTGCCTACGCATCTAGACAGTTGAAGGTACATGAGAAGAATTATCCTATCCATGATCTCGAATTAGCTACTATTGTCCACGCATTGATGATCTGGCGTCATTATTTGTATGGTGTTCCTTGTGAGATCTATACTGATTACCGGAGTTTGCAGCACCTTTTCAAGTAAAAGGATCTTAATTTGCACCAGAGGAGGTGGTTAGAGCTGCTGAAGGACTATGATATCACTATCTTGTATCACCCGGGCAAGGCCAATGTGGTGGCCGATTCTTTTAGTCGCTGGGCAGAGAGTTTGGATAGTTTGGCTTATTTACCAGCAGTGGAAAGGCCCATGGCGATGGATGTTCAAGTCTTAGCCAGCTAGTTTGTGAGATTGGATCTTTCGGAGCCCAGTCGAGTTCTAGCTTGCGTAGTCGCTCGGTCTTCCTTATTTGATCGTATAAGGGAGCATCATTATGATGACCGTCATTATCTAGTCCTCGAGGGTAGGGTTCTGCATCGTGATGCCAGAAATGTGACTATTGGTGATGACGGGGTATTGAGGATGCAGGGTTGGGTATGGGTACCCAATGTCAATGGGCTTTGGGAGTTAATTTTAGAGGAGGCCCATAGTTCGTGGTATTCCATTCATCCGGCTACTGCAAAGATGTACCAGGATTTGAGGCAACACTATTGGTGAAGGCGGGTGAAGAAGGATATAGTTGGGTTTGTAGCTCGATGTCTCAATTTTCAGCAGGTAATGTATGGGCACTAGAGACCGGGTGGGTTGCTTCAGTAGATAGAGATTCCATAGTGGAAGTGGGAGTAGATTACCATGGACTTCGTAGTTGGGCTACCATGGACTTTGTGAAAGTTTGATGCTATTTGGGTGATTATAGATCGGCTGACCAAGTCCACACACTTCATTCTTGTGTGTACTACCTATTCTTCAGCGCAATTGGCAGAGATTTATATCCAAGAGATTATTCGCCTGCATGGTATTCTAGTTTTCATCATTTTAGACCGAGGTACTCAGTTCACATCACGGTTCTAGATGGTCGTACAACATGAGTTAGGTAATCGTCTGGAGTTGAGCACATCATTTCACCCCCAGATGGACGGACAGTCCGAGCGCACTATTCAGATTCTTGAGGATATGCTTTGTGCGTGCGTGATGGAGTTTGGAGGTTCTTGGAATCAGTTCTTTCCACTGGCGGAGTTTCCCTACAACAATAACTATCAGTCCAGCATTCAGATGGCACGGTATGAGACCTTGTATGGTAGACGGTGTAGATCCCGGGTAGGTTGGTTTGAGTGGCGTGAGGCTAGATTATTGGGCACAGACTTGGTTCAAGATGCTTTGGAGAAGGTTAAGGTGATTCAGGATAGACTCCGTACAACCCAGTCCAGACAAAAGAGTTACGCAGACTACAAGGTTCGTGATGTTTCTTATATGGTTGTAGAGCAAGTTCTGCTTCGGGTTTCGCCTATGAAGGGCGTTATGAGATTTGGGAAGAAAGGAAGGTTGAGTATGAGGTTTATTGGTCCTTTTGAGATATTGAGACGTGTTGGGGAGGTTGCTTATGAGCTTGCCTTACCTTTCAGCTTGGTAGGAGTTCATCTGGTATTTCATATTTCGATTCTCCGAAAGTATCACAGCGATCCATCGCACGTGTTGGATTTCAGTTCAGTCTAGTTGGACAAGGATCTATCTTGTGTTTAGGAGATAGTGGCAATATTGGACAGGCAGGTTCGGAAGCTGAGGTCAAAGAACATTGCATCAGTGAAGGTTTAGTGGCGGGGTCAGCCGGTCGAGGAGGCGACCTAGGAAACCAAACAGGATATGCGCAGGTGTTACCGTCATCTTTTCACCACTACAGGTATGTGTCTATGCTCGTTCGAGGATGAACGAATGTTTTAGGAGGGGGAGGATGAAATGACCCGGCCAGTCGTTTTAAGAATTTATGCCCCGATCCCATATTAACTACTTTCCCCGTGTTTGTTTCTGCTATTTTGATTTGCCGGGATGATTTGTTTTGAGTTTCGGAGTGTTTTGGGACACTTAGTCCCTAAAATAGAGTTTAAACTTTAGAATTTGGACCGTAGATAGAGCAGTATGAAGACAGTCTCGGAATGGAATTCTTTAGGTTCCGTTAGCTCCATTGGTTAATTTCAGGCTTAGGGGCGTGTTCGGATTGTGTTTTGGAGGTCTGTAGCTTATATAGGCTTGAAATGCCAAAAGTTGAATTTTTGAAGTTTCTGGTTCGATAGTGAAATTCTGATATCGGGGTCGGAATCCGATTCCAAAAGTTGTAGTAGCTCTGTAGTGTTGAATGTGATGTGCGTGCAAAATTTAAGGTCATTCGGACGAGGTTTGATAGACTTTTTGATCAAAAATAGAATTTGGAAGTTTTGTGGATCCTTAGGCTTGGATTGGAGAGTGATTTTTGGTTTTAGCATTGTTTGAATTGATTTGGGGGTTGGACTAAGTTCATATGATGTTTTAGGATTGGTTGGGGTCCTAGGGGCCTCGGGTGTGTTTCGGATGCTTAACGAACTTTTAGACTCAAGACAAAAATTGCAGAAATTGTAGTAGGTCTCCAGTTTTGGTTTCCTTCTTCGCGTTCACGAGTGGGGTCTCACATTCTCGAATAGGAGCTGAGGTAGGTGGAAGCTTAACGTTTCGACTTTGCGATGATGGTCCCAGGTTCGTAAAGCTAAGAGGTCAGATGCCTACGCGTTCGCAAAGAAGGAATCACCTGGGCAGATTATAAAGTTTCAAAATCGAGGGTTTAGCCATTTTTATCAAAACTAGAGTTTGGGAGCTCGGATTTGAACAAGATTTTGGAGGATTTTCAGAGATATCAATTGGTTAATGATTCTACACTTGATTTTGATTATATCCCATGAATCTATCATTAATTTCATCATCTAATTTCGGATTTGGGGAAAAATATTGAAAAGTTGTTAGGCCTAATTTTGGGGATTTTATTAAGATTGTGGCATAAAATTTGGATAATTTTGGTACAAGTGAACTCGTGAGTGAATGGGGGCCGGGGGACTTTTTGGCAATTTTCTTAATTTCGCGTGTTAGCTTCGAATTAATTAGTGGAATTAGTTACTTGAAGTTATATTTAAATTATGCAATTGATTTGAATAGATTTGGGTCATTTGGAGTTGAGTACTCGTGGCAAGAACGTGATTTCGAGTTGATTGAGCCTATCTGAGGGAAGTGGCTTGCCTAGCATTGTTTGGGGGAAACTCCCCTTAGTATTTGGTATTTTTGATACATGAAATGCCTTGTACGTGAGGTGACGAGTGTGTGCATGTGCTAATTGTTGGAAATCCTATTTTCATTAAGCAACTATAAATGTGTTTTTTCTTCTTTGTTGTACATTACTTGCAATTTAAACCTACTGTTAGTTTAGGGAAGCATGTCTAAGTGACTTAATTGCTTTACTTGTTCAAACTGCTTTATTTGAATTTTGTGCACCATGCTAGGTTAGAAATACCTCTTTTACCTTTATATGAAATTGGATTGAATTGAATATTCTTAGTGTTGCTGCTGTATATTTACTTTGGGACTACGGGATGATATCCCGGGAGATCCCCCTGCTTGTTTACTATATGACTACAGATCGGTATTCCGGTAGATCCCCCTACGCATTTATGATTGGGACTACGGGATAACACCCGATAGATTCCCCGCACTAGATATTTACTTTTGGACTACAGATTTGGTATTCTGGTAGTTTCCCTTGCAGATTTACATTTGGGACTGCGGGACGGTATCCTGGGATATCCCCTGTTGCTATTTCTGTGTACTAAGTTAGATTCTTTCTGTGCTTTTATTCGTTATAAGTTGTTTGTACTTCAACTATATTGTCATATTATGTACTGTTTTACCATCTTTTTCATGTTTAATCAGTAGGGCCTTGACTTTCCTCATCACTACCCGAGCGAGGTTAGGCTTGGCACTTACTGAGTATCGTTGTGGTGTACTCATGCGTTTCCTGCACATGTTTTTCATGTGCAGATCCAGGTTCTTCAGCTTATCCCTACCATTCTTGAGGTGAGGCGATTCTTTAGAGACTTCGAGGAATATCTGCCCCATCCGCAGACCGACGAGTACCTCTCCATTCTTTCTTGTAGTTATAGCCCTTCTATATTTACTTTGATTTAGACATTCTGGAGTTAGAGCACTATGTAGTATCCATAGATTGTGATTTCATGAGATTCCGAGTTTTGGGAGATCGTTTCGGTTAAGAGTGTGTATTTGTATATGTCGAGCGACATCTTAAATGTTTTCATTATGTTTATCTGCAGTTTCTATTAGTTTTTATCTGTTGTTTTTCCTTTTCTGCAAATTGTTAGGCTTACCTATTCGTAGAGACTAGGCGCCGTCACGATAGTTCACGGAGGGCGAACTGGTGTCGTGACAGTTGCGCACATTACTTATGAATTGGAGGTTATAGGGCATTATATGATGGTTGTACTTCCTTCTTCTCTAGATCGTGCGATAGAGATATGTTATAATAATTCAGCCTTCTGACAAAACATTTTATATGTAGAACTACACCTATGCTTTGTTTGGTCATCGGGACTGAGACGATTCACGAGACATGGTTACAGGTACATTATTAGCGAACTCACGTAATGTGTATATATTGATAGATCCCAGTTCTACACTATCATTTGTTACCCTCTTTGATGCTTCTAAGTGTGGGATAAAACTAGAAACCATTAAACCTTCTGAGGTAGCCAGCCTAGTAGGTGATTTAGTAGTGGCTAGGCAGGATTTTAGAGGTTGCACGGTTGTGATTGGGGACTATAGTACTACAACTGACTTTTTTAGTTAGAAATTGTTGACTTTGATGTTATACTTGATATGGACTGATTTTTTTTCTGGATATGCTAATGTTGATTCTAGAGCAAAGATGGTCAAGTTCAATTTTCCAAAAGGGCAGCTATAGAAGGGAAAGGTGTTTCTGCATCGCCAATAGGTAGATTTATTTCGTACCTTAAAGTGAGAAAGATGATCGCTAAGGGATGATTATATCATATAGTTCATGTTCGAGACATAAAGAAGGGAACACCACTCTTGAATCAATTCCAGCAGTAAATGAGTTCCCTGACGTATTTCTAGATGAGCTTCTTGGTCTTCCGCCATAGTGGGAAATTTACTTTCCCATCGATATAGTGCCAAGTACGGAACCAGTATCTATTCCTCCTTACAGGATGGCACAAGAAAAATTAAAGAAACTTAATGAGTAGTTGAAAGATCTGTTAGATAAGGGTTTCATTAGACCCCACACTTCTCCTCAGGGAGCACCGGTCATAGATTACATACAGTTGAACAAAGTCACAATCTAGAACAAATATCCCCTTCCCAGTATTGATGACTTGTTCGACTAACTTCAGGGTGCCGAGTGACAAGTGCTTCTCGAAGATTGACTTGAGACTAGGTTACCATCGGGTTAGAGCCAGAGAGTGTGACACACCTGAGACAACCTATAGTTTCCAGGTATTAAGATGTGCAGTTAAGAGAGTAAAGAAGAGTTAGAGGTGACGTGATGTCTCGCTTGATGTTCCAGAATAACATAAGAAAATCTGTAGTGCTATCAAGTTAAAGGAAGGTTGCGTGTAGTATAAATAGATATGTGTAGGTCGCAAGCTAAAGCATGATAGAGAGATAAGGTTTTAGGTTGATAGTAGTAAGGATAAGAAAAAGGTAAGCGAGAAGGTGATGAGAATAGGTAATGTCTCGGGATTAAGCCTATCAAAACAAGATAGTTGATGGTGTCTAGAAAGCTCAGTATAGACTGAATAAACTCAGAAGAGTTTAAGACTACGAGCATTTAGAAGAGATGGAATCCTACATTGGAAGTAGAATAAGAGTGTAATTGTGATAAATGATAAGAGAATGACGTTTAGCCCTTCGATTGAGTAATGATTGTCGCGCCCCCTTTTTCACTTCTTATGCATCGGGAGATCGGGTTTATGACATTTTAGGACAACTCATTCCTTTTGAGAACTGGGTTTTGCATTTGAACAGTCGTCACCTAATGATTTAAAGTGCATTAGGACACCTATAAAGGATCACTTGTAAGTTCGTTTGATAACTAGAGATAGGGTAAGGACTTTGAATTATCCTAAGGGGAAGGTGTTAGGCACTCCTCAGGATCCACTAGTGTGGTTCCCCGCCAGACAGCTTCTTGTGAATTTGTGCAATTTTGGAAATAGACAAGTATAGGCTCAAATAGTAGGGGGATTTAAATTTAAACACATAAGAGTTTGAAAGAATAATTAAAGGATGAATTTCAAAAAGGAGTTACAGTTCTACAAATACTTGAGGATATATAAATGAAGGGGGTCCTAGGTTTAAATATAATATGGATCACATCAATGCGATACCCAGTACAACACTCCTCATAGAGGGGATACACGTGGTATTAGCGCACCGGTCAACATATCAATATCTACCCTCCCCACCCCATTAAGGTATTAAAATGTGGATTGGTCTCGACAACTATTGCGTGCTATTACCCGTCCCGTTCCTATCAGTCCTGGAGGAACTTAGGACAACTATTCCTAAAAGGGGGGTATTCGGCTGACTTTTATGTTTCAAAAGTTGAAAAAGCTAAGGCGACATACAAAACACATAGGACTGCACGTTAGGGGAAACAAGTAAACAAATAAGGGGCTCATATATACCTCCTCAAGCAAAGCACATAAGTAGCACGACTTAAACACAACCAGGGTCTGAATTTTAAAATACTGAGGCAAGGGGAGTTTTAATCGTTGAGGCACACCAGTTACATAACTCAAATTAGAAGTCTGAATCAGGCCTGCCTGCTGGTTGTAGTAATTACTAATTAACAAAGGCGGATTCCACTTTTTACTGTTGTTATCACCTAAGGCTTGCCTAAGTGTTTGGGTGGGATCCTATGAACATAGTTTCTACTACTGACCCGGAATGTGGCAAAGCAATAACAGTTATTGAATGATTTGGATCCTATAGGCATGCTTTCTAAACCGCGTTAAAGTAAAGAATAAGGTTGTTTAAAACTAATTCAGAGTCAAACTGATTTGAAATTGGTTTCAGATCCTATAGGCAGGATATCTAGAATTGCTCATTTTAATTACTATAGACATGATATATAACTTGATCGTAAAATGAAACAGGCAGGATTTACTTCCTATAGGCATGATTTCTATAAAAGGGTACTGATTCTTAACCTTATGGATGTAATGTTTGATTTTAGCCATTTAGATCCTAAGAACATGGTGTCTAAGCGTGGCCATAACATGCAGAATTTTGAAACAAGTCCTACGGGCATGTTATCTAAATGCTGGATTAGTCATGTAGAGTTTAACAAGTCCTATAGACAGGTTTTCTAAATGTAGAGTTAAACATGCAAAAAACAAGTCCTATAGGCGTGGCATCTAAGAGTGGTAATAAACATGAAGAAATTTAAACAAGTCCTATAGGCATGTCTTCTAACTTTCTACTGCTAAACATGCATAATTACCCATCCCTTTTCACTAGCCAAACCCAACGTTTATTACAACTTATTATAGACTAAATAATGAATTGCATCAGATAATAAAACAAAAAAGAAGAAGTTACAACCAGAGGAAGCCTGATTCTTGACTTCCTCTTTGAGTTATGGAATAAACCACCTCAAACGCCATTGTTTCAAATCCTTTTCAGACGTAAGTGTGTCAAAGTTCCCTAAGGGTCTCAAGGGGACCCCGGGCAGTGCTCACACCCAAGTTTGCATAACCAGATAGAGATGAGTGCAGTGTGGAAGGGCCAACCCTTATGTGTCCAAGTTCAGAGGCAGCTCATGGGTCCCAAGGCAAGGCTCACATAAAAGGGGAAGAACCTAAGTCTAAGAGTATAGTGGAAGTGCAGAAGCAGAGATTTGTTTAAGACTTGGTTGAGAATAGCAAGGGGGTAAGGGTAGTTTGGAAAATAGTAGTAGTACAACTAAAATTATATAGCATCAGTAATTGCTCAAAGGGGGCAGGGGTTTGGGAATACATTGCAGGTAGAATATCACCCTAAGAGGGGTCAAATCTTGACATGCACAGCAATAAGTGATGTTGGAATGCCCACAAACCAGCCAGTGGACACAACACATAGAGAGGATATGAAGCATATGATCCAGGGAGGGTCAGGTTTGGGTCATGCACAACAATGTCTAATGTTGACATGCCCTCAAACCAACCAAGGCATACAAACACAGGGGATATGGGGGTTTGGGATTCATAAATCATCATAGGCGACTGACAGCGTTCAAAAATTAGAAAAAAATGTTAATTCAGAAGGGGAAGGGGCAGATCACAATATGCTTAATAATGGAACTCGCTTAAACACAAGCAGTAAACAAGAAAGAGTGCAAGAAATAGTAATGAAACATGTTGTTGTTGATGTTGGAGATTAATTAGAACATACTAGTAATGAAGCAAATGTAGAAAGAAATTAAACAAATTTCCCACAGCCTAACCTTAGCTTTCAGCCGGCTAGGTAAGGCAGCAATACAAGTAGTAACAGAGAAGAGAGAGAGAGAGAGCTTTGAGTGAAGTGCGTGTTCTGAACTTAAGTGTTCGTGTCCTTTTTGAAAGAAGAGGGGTGCAGGGTATTTATAGTTTTTGAAAACAAGTGAAGGAAGAGTAATAAGATATAAACATGGAAATAATCATAGGTCAGAATGAATTACACAAGTGATTCCCTTTAATTAAGGAATCATTGTTTAACGGTAGTGATAGATTCAAAATAAGGAAAGAAAATCAGTTTGTAAGAAGACTGATTGTTTCCATAAAAGGAGTAGTAAAACCATTAAGTAAGCAATCAAGTCTCAATACAAAGATATGCTTATTTTGGGAAAGAAATCAGCAAGGTAAATATTATAGTAAAGGGAAAGAATCTATCAGTTTTGAACAGGCAAGTGAAATTAGGGTTCATAAAGGAAAAGCTTTATAAATCAATCATAAGATGAAGATCAATCAAGGAAGAAACTACAGCATACAAATAGATTGACCAAGACATCAGACATGCGAGGCCAAACCTATTTGGCAAAAGAAACAGCATAAAATAGTAGCAGGAATAAGCATACGGTTCAGCAAATAGTCAGGGCTCACACATATAGCCAAAGCAAAGAAGTGAGTCAAAAGAGAGTAAAGGTCTCACAGTAACAAGTGGGGAAACCTCTTGAAAAAGTTAGGGTATCAACAACAGTTGAGTTTAAAGGATAGTAAAACTCAGAATTAAATAATCTCATAAAGAAAATATCCAGAAACAAAGAACATTAATCGCATAATGTGCATGCTCAAACAAACAGTTCCAGGCCAAGAAAACCTATGGTTTTCCGCAATAATCGATTTTAAAAGATGGTAAACAGACAAGTCAAGCAAGAGTTTAAACAAACAAGCACACATCTAACAAACATCTTCTGGACTCAATTGAGACCCAAAAGAAATTATGGTTTTTAGCATGCTAACTCAGACAGAAGAACAACACGAGCAAAACATAGCAAAATCACAAATACGTTAAAATTAGAGAAGAGATTTTGAAATAACTCAAAAGAAAACCCTAATCGGAAAAGATGAAGAGTCGTTTTGAAAGCAAAGTTAAAGAAACTTCGAGAAAATGTTTAAAAATTCAGGGATATCATAGATCTAAAGCACATCAGAAAGAAAGTTAAAATATCTTAAAGATTAGGGTTTCGAAAAACCCAGAAAAGGTGAGAAAGGCTCTGAAAGTTATCGAACTAACCAGGAGAGTCAAGGTTCTGACTCAAACGGCCATGGTTGGTCGGAGAAAAGGTCAAGGATGACCGGAGAAGAGCCATGAACTGGAATCGAACAAGGACTGGACCAGGATCCTTTAAGGTTTGCCCGTGAAACCATAAGAACAAACACATAGAAGTCATAGAAGGCTGGTACAGGTCTCAAATGACCTTGGAAGGCCATCGGTTAGACATTTATCAAGGTGGGATGAGAGGGCGGCGGGTAGGGTTCATGAGAGTTGATATAGAAGGGGATTCAACAGCGGCAGTAGGTGAGAAATGAATTAGGTTTAGGGGTTGGTTTGGGTTAAAAATGGTAAGGGGTAATGGGAGCCATTGATCTAAACGATCAACAACTGGGATTAAAATGGTTAGGTGGGCAACCCGAGTTAGGTCATTTAAACGGGTAAAAGGTAGGTTTAGTTTGAAATTGGGTCGGGGTAAATTGGGTTCAAAGTTGGGGTTCAAATTAGGCTAAAATTGAAATGAAATCTGGCTAGATTTTAAATAACCATTGTTCCCATTTATTTTATAAAAATAGAAAATTAAATTGTGTTATTAAATTAAAAGTACTAGAATGTTTTATAACATAAAATTATCAATTTAAAAATACTGTACTTAATTTTATAAATGTAAATGCAACTAAATCTAAAAAGAGGCTAATATTGCAATTATATGCAATTTGGCTTTAAAATACTAAATTAATTTATAAAAATATACAAAAATTATCTTAACTATATTTTAGCATAAATTTGAGAATACAATAAATGAATCACCAAAATGATAATTTTGGGAGTTATTATTGGATTTCTTTATGAACATAATAGGGAAATAAATTGGTTAAAAAAACATTAAAAATTAAGAAAAAATAATAATGCATTTGGACATACTTATATATGCACACACATGATATTTTGAAAGTATTTTGTATATTAGAAAAATATATAAGAAAAAATTGGGTATCAACAGCTGCCCTTATTTACCCGTGAAGGATAAAAGAGTTATCGGGTAAAGATATGATGACCAATTTTGGCCGAACGAAATGGTTCGAAGAAGTTAGGACGCGCCCTGGCTTCTGAGCTACCTACATCTCCCTAGTTTTACAAGAATCAGGCCATATGTAGTTCAGGATCCATCGGCGGAGTATGCCAATGGAGACACTTCAAGAACGGATGCAATACCAAAGATGGGGTGAGTGGACAACTTCTGGGAATGGTTAAGGTTTTGTATGGCTGTGGGAACTAGAGCAGGCTTACTCCTGCCAGGATGGCCGTTTGTAAAGCCCCAGAAAATTTTGCTTAGAAATCTAAGATTTCGTGGTGCCAAGGTAGGCTAATTATTTTATCTTGCGTGCAAATGAGGATTAATGATTGTCACACCTCCTTTTTATGCACCCGAGAGGGGTGCAAGGGAGTTTTTTCCAATTAAAGGACAATCGAAACGGGATTTGTTTATTTATTTCAGAGTCGCCACTTGAGAGATTTAGGGTGTCCCAAGTCACCAATTTTAATCCCGAAATAATGACTCCATATTACAGTCTGCGTACCAGAAATCCGGATAAGGAATTCTGTTAACCCGGGAGAATGTGTTAGGCATTCCCGAGTTCCGTGGTTCTAGCACGGTCGCTCAACTGTCATATTCGGCTTGATTATCTGATTTTATGCAAGTATGAACTTATGTGCAAATTTTAACTTTTAACCGCTTTTATCATTTACTGTTATTTTTATCAAGAATTACAGCGTTGTGAAAATGTATCTCGAACCACGTTACAATCAATGTACCCGTGATTAGAAACACATTTCGACTCCGTTGAGATTTGGATTTGGGTCACATCAATGTGCACCCGAGTTTAAGAAGGTAAGATTTATTAAGGCGCGTCCTAAAGAGTCTAACGTATTGTTATTTTAGGAAGAGGCCGTGAAGGTTCATTAAACGGCCAAATCCAAAGTCTGGTTAATGGTTATGTATTTTATTGAGGGCCCCGACGATTTGTGATTTATTTGGCGAGGCTCGTCTCATTTTTATTTTAAAGGATAAACCTATAGTGACTACATTTTTCTATTAAATTCGTCTCTAAAATAAAAGAAAATCTCTTAATTATTTACATGCTGAAAAACGTAACTTATTAGTTATTAGTTTACGGCTAATGCGAATGGAAAATTGCGATCGAGTTTGTACAAAGGAAAACTGCTTTCATTTTATATTCTGTTGTTCAATAATACTAGAACATGAGATTGACCATAATATCAAAACAGATTAATTATTCTCCGATTAATTTAAACTAACATTATTAGATGAAGAAACTATACATATGCAACTCTATTACTCATTAATTAATCGGCTACATTTTTATACAAAAGAGAGGAAAATAAATATTCAAACACAGATCAAACAAAAGAATTCAACAGGAACAGGGGCCTGATTAATATTTCATTTCGCTTCAAGCCGAGAGTGTACAAATGTGTACCTGGAAACAGCAGTACAAGAACAAAAGAAGTAGGAGTCAGCAGCAGTAATAACACGACAACAGCAGATTCAGCAACACCGCAAAACCAGTAACAACCAGTAGAATAACCCAGCAACGGATTGAAAAATCAGCAATGCCAAAGTGCAATCACAACCAAAGCAGAGAAGAGAAAAGATACGAGATGCAGTAGTTTCTGACTTTTGAATAACACTCGAAGAAAAGCAAACAGAATTGTTCGAGTGAAAGTTCAAATTGTATTTCTCTTTTAATCTCAAAAAAACTCTCTCAAGTATAAAAGTATGTCAACTCTCAAGTGTAAAAAAATCTGTCAACTCTCCAAGTCTCTCTTAATTTTTAAGTTCTCTAAACTCTCTTTTCAGTCAGTGGTTTTTTTTTCAAATGTCAAGAATGACTCTATATATATAGCAAGACAAGTCTTCAATTCCCAACCCCAAATTATTCCCCCAATGGCATGCTTTGTCCCACTACTTAATTTTTTCTTTATTTTAAACTTTGTCCCCCATGCCTACATTAAATAAATACCACATTCTCAACCCATTACAATATATCCCCCATGCCTACATTAAACAAGTACAAGATTCCTCTCCATTATGTTTTGTCTTGTCCCCCATTATATTAAACAAGTACATCAAAAAACCCACCCCATTATATTTGTCCCCCATGCTTAACATAAAGAATCAAAATAATTGTTCAATTACCAAACTACCCCTCCGACCTTATTGCAATTACCCTTTTACCCTTGAACGGATTGCAATATACCAAATTACCCCCAGCAGCTCTAAACACTCAATTAATCATAATTCAACCAAAATATAGCCAAAATGACCAATTTCTCAACAATCTTCAACAACAAATTACATGAACATGATGAACAACACAACTCAAAAATTAATGAAATGAATTAACCATATCGGGAACTAATCCTGGTTAATTTAGACCATCAATGGATGAATCAAAGAGACAACAATACAAACAACAATATGCATGATTCAAATTAAATCAACAAATCACAAACAAACATGAACTCACATTAAATCACTGGATTTAACATGAACTAAATATATTTTTGAACAACAAACATGACGGATTCAACATGACTCAAACAACACTAATAATTTCTGGAAAATACATAACACGTGAAACAAATTGAAGAAATAATTAATTAAATTTCAATTTGAATCTAACAAACATTAAACTAACAAATATTCACTTAAACAATAATACAAACATGAAATAAACATGAAAAATAACTAATTAACTTCCATTTGAAATTTGAAAATTAATTTAACAAAAACACATGAACATGAACAAAACCAAAAATCAAATATCTACCGATTTTACATGAACAAAAAAAACATTTGCCGATTTTAGATTCAAAAATATCAAAACAAAATACGGACAAAATAAAACTCAAAATCTACTAACCGGAGATGAACAACGACGAATTCGATTGTATGGACTGTTTCGACATACCTAAAATGGGAATAAATCTGTCCGGACTCAACGACGAACTCACCTTCCTTGTAAACTTGACGAACTCAAAACTACGCTCGACGACCTCGACTGAAACTCGACCAAACGAAATGGTTGAATCTTGTTTTGGGACTGAAGGCGACGAGAAGAAGATGAAGCAGGCGATGGACGTAGCAACTGCTACAGTGACGACGGAGGAGCTGGACAGTAGCAGCGTAGAAGCAGCTGCGTTTGGTTGTGGCGAACCAAATGAAGGCAGAAGAAGCAGCGATGGAGACTAGCCATGGTTGTTCGATGAGGCAGCAACAGTCGACGCAGCAGCGCGAGCAATCGACGCAGCAGCGTGGAGAAGATGGCGACGGGTTTGTTTGGACGTGACTGAGTTTGGACAATGCAGCAGCGGCTGCTCGAGTTCCGACGAGGGGGGGTGACGACGATGCAGCTAGGGCAGTGAAGGAGATGAAGCAGTAGTATCATACAAAACATGGTATCCATGGCGATGGGTTTTCCTTCCATTTTGGCCGAGGGTTTTCCGGCGAAGCAGCGGCGAAGCAGACGGGGAGGTCGACGTGGATGGTGGTGCTAAGGGCAGCCATGGATGAGCCTAAAGTTCTGAAGGTTTGGAGAAGAAGCCATGGGAGGTGTTCTTGAGTCTTTGGGAAGAAGAAAACCAAAAGGGTGGGGGCGATGAACTTTGGTCTTTTTTTTATGGTTTTTTTTGTTTTTTTCTATTTTTTTGTTTTGTTTTGTGAAGAGGGGTTTTGGGTTAATGGGTTAATGGGGCGTACCGGGTCGACCCGATCTGAAGTGGACTGGGTCATGGGGAAGATTGGGCAATTATTTGGGCCTGAGGTTGAAATTTGAAGAAGTGGCCCAATCCGATTTCTCTTTGTATTTTTGTTATCTTTTCTTCTTTTATTTTTCTAAAACTAAAATTATAAAAATACTTAAATTATTATTAAGAACTAAATTAAGTTATAAAAGCGCAAATTAACTCCCAATAACAATTAACGCACAATTAAGTAATAATTAAGCATAAAATTGTTCATTTGGACATTAAATGCTAAAAATGCAAAAGATGCCTATTTTTGTAATTTTTAATTTTTGTAAAACTAATTTAATTACTAACAATTGTAGAATTAAATCCTACATTCAAAATGCGACATATTTTTATATTTTTTATTAATTTAACAAATAAGCAAACACAGACAAATACAAATAATTATCCAAAAATACTCAAAATTGCACACAAAGGAAAATCATTTTATTTTGCATTTTTTGGGAGTAATTCTCATATAGGGCAAAAATCACGTGCTTACAGCTGCCCCTCTTTGCCCGAAGACACGAAGGGTTTTCGTGCAAAGATAAAGCGAGCGATTTTTGCCCATCCGAGTACTCCGTATGAAGCATTTTTTGAAAAAGATTTAACCGAACCTTTGCTTCAAAGGCTCCCTACATATCCGTAGCTAAAGGGGAATCAGGTTAATGTAGTTCGGGAAGTTTTTTGGTAGCTGGGACTACCGTGGGACGACAATGTTACTGCTGTTGCATGCTGTTATCACTGCTTACCGATCTCCTTATTACACCGTGTTTAAAAGAAAACAAGAAGCTAGGCTAGACTGAAATTTGTTCTTGTTGCCTTGCTTTCTTGTTGGCTTGTGCTTCCTCCGGTGCTTTTATTCCTTGAACTTGGGAATGATACTGGCCCTTTGCTTTTCTGAATACCAGTTTTCATCATTTTGCTTGGTCCGCTAGGGACATGGCTTTCTTCATCAAGCTTTTCGGCGGTTCCTCTGGTGGGTACGGCTCTCTTCATCAGACTTGTTATGCTGGGCATGATTTAATGTTCACCAGCTGCTTCTTTAAAGGCGCGTCCTTTCTTCCTTTTGACTCATGCGCCTGAATTTGTGCGGGAACCTCTTGTTGCAACCTTCTGCTTCCCGGTGCTGGGGATTTTATTGTTTACTACTGGGGATTCCTGTTGTAACCCTCTGTTTCATTGTCTTCTGACTTGATCTCGAAATGTATGCCTCTGTCCTATGGGCGGGCTCCCAACTTCAACACTTGAAAATTAAAGACTGAAATGTATACCTCTGTTATCTGGGCGGGCTCCCAACTTCAACGCTTGTAATGAAAAGACTGAATGTATTCCCGCATTGTACTGGTGGGCGACCTAGAATCATGAAATGAAAAGACAGAAATGTATTCCCGCATTTTACTGGTGGGCGACCTAGAACAGAATGTATTCCCGCATTTTACTGGTGGGCGACCTAGAACATAAAGTATTCCTGCATTTTACTGGTGGGCGACCTAGAACATAAAGTATTCCCGCATTTTACTGGTGGGCGACCTAGAACAGAAAGTATTCCCGCATTTTACTGGTGGGCGACCTAGAACATAAAGTATTCCCGCATTTTACTGGTGGGCGACCTAGAACAGAAAGTATTCCCGCATTTTACTGGTGGGCGACCTAGAACAGAAAGTATTCCCGCATTTTACTGGTGGGCGACCTAGAACATGAATGTATTCCCGCATTTTACTGGTGGGCGACCTAGAACAGAAAGTATTCCCGCATTTTACTGGTGGGCGACCTAGAACATGAAAGTATTCCCGCATTTTACTGGTGGGCGACCTAGAACAGAATGTATTCCCGCATTTTACTGGTGGGCGACCTAGAACATGAATGTATTCCCGCATTTTACTGGTGGGCGACCTAGAACAGAAAGTATTCCCGCATTTTACTGGTGGGCGACTAGAACATAAAGTATTCCCGCATTTTACTGGTGGGCGACCTAGAACATAAAGTATTCCCGCATTTTACTGGTGGGCGACCTAGAACTGAGAGTATTCCCGCATTTTACTGGTGGGCGACCTAGAACATAAAGTATTCCCGCATTTTACTGGTGGGCGACCTAGAACATAAAGTATTCCCGCATTTTACTGGTGGGCGACCTAGAACATAAAGTATTCCCGCATTTTACTGGTGGGCGACCTAGAACATAAAGTATTCCCGCATTTTACTGGTGGGCGACCTAGAACATAAAGTATTCCCGCATTTTACTGGTGGGCGACCTAGAACATAAAGTATTCAATTTGTTTCCTCGTTCTTCCGAGAAAATTTTGACAACAGCAGAAAATTTTCTGCCCCTGTTTTGGCGACTTCTCTGGCATCGCGTCTTGCTGACATCATCAACCTTTATTTTCCTGCAACAGACAAAAGGCTTTAGTTAGTTTTAATCATGGTGGGTAGCGGTGTCTTTCCGCTGGGAGATGATTTTTCTCTCTTTCTCTTTTCTGGCTTTGTGCCCCCCCCCCCCCACAACTGGTTTTGGACAAAGTTGCTTGCTGGGGGTGACCCGTCTGATGGGGATGGTCTTTCATTTATCCCCCCGTTTTGCTTTTCTCTTTATAGAACCAACTGTGGGAGTCTGCTTCCCTCCCGAAACCACTCCCTTAAGAGTTTACTTCCTCCCGGAATTGCAAGGCATAGAACTTTACTGCCTGGGAATAACCTTTGGGACTGTTATCTTACATCGGATCAATTTCCCTTTCCTGTGGAGTTTGACCACTTTGGACTTAGGTCCGTGATTTATCGACGTTCTGCGGGGAAACCTTCTCGGAACTTGGTCCACGAGTCCTTCACCCGTCACTTTCTGCCCTTTTTACGTCCCCCTTCTTTTGATGCAATTCGACGCCTTTTGTCTTATTCTTGGTTTTTGGCCTATCCCTTTCGTATTTTTCCTTTGGACCCCTTCAGTCTCTGGTAGTAAACTTTGAAAGATCCTTTTCAAAACCAGTTTTTTAGAAAGAAAAATGAAAAAGGTAGGAAAGGAGAAAAATCTTTCTGAACCAAAAACTTATCTGGATGACATGACTGGTCTTTATGATCATGACGTGCACCATAGATTCCCGACCTAGTCTATTTGTATCAATCATCTAGCCTGATGGTCTTACTCGCTGGGGATAAATGAGTGTCCACTTCTTCGCGAACGCGGACCCTTTTGCTGATCTGCCTTGTTGCCTCATAATGCCCTTCGAGGGGTTTTCACTAATGAGACTCTCTCTCTTTTCTCTCAGCTCCCGGCGCCTTATGGTGCCTGTGAAGGTTTTCACCGATAAGACTCTCTCGTTTTATATCTCTCATCTTTCGTCGCCTTATGGTGCCTGTGAAGGTTTTCACTGATAAGACTCTCTCATTTGATTTCTTCAGCGGGGAATTGGAGTGCTGTTGATATGACCCTATCTTTGGAGATTCCTTTGGAATATCAATTCATTTCCAGTTTTATGCTCCTCTTCTTTGCCGGGGATCAGTGTATTAATCTCGGCTTTATTTTCCTGACTTGGCACCTCTTGGATATTGATCGGGAGGTCTTTTGGGCGTCGATGTCGGTTTCGGTGTGTGGCTAAAAGAAAGGCTATCAAAAATGGAATAACTTGGTGGGTGATACAAATTTTGGAATCAAACCTTTGTTGGAACCTTAAAACATAACCTCTGCCCCAGTTTTCTTGCTTGGGGGATTTTATTTTTACACTATGTTGAGCTAAGTGCGCTACATTGTGCCTATTATGCACACTTATGGACATTAGGCACACTATGACCGAGCCGTGAGGCGCCTACGTATCCTCTTTGAGGAATCAGGTCGAACGTAGTTCCCACAGTTTTGCATTTCTCGTGATTTTTATCCTCTTTTTTTTTCTTTTCTTTTTTTTTCTTTTCCGTTAGTGATTCCAAAAGAGGGGTATGAAAGAATAACTTAAGGCTCAAAAGGGGGAAACAAGGGTAAAAAGTGTTTGGATAGAAGAAAGAATTGCCTCCGTCATTTCATTATCCAATAAGTACCAAGTACAAACAAACGAACCAATAATTACCATAATCAAAGAAATTGTGCATAATATCTCTTGACTACATCCGAATTGATAGCCATGTCAACACATCTTCCCTCGATATCCGTCAAACACAAAGCCCCATTGGACAATACTCTGGTCACGACATAAGGTCCTTGCCAATTTGGGGCGAACTTGCCTTTTGCCTCGACCTGATGTGGGAGGATCTTCTTCAATACCTGTTGCCCTACTTCAAACTTCCTGGGGCGTACCCTCTTATTATATGTTCTCGCCATTCTCTTCTGATACAGCTGCCCATGGCACACCGCTGCCAATCTTTTCTCGTCTATCAAACTCCATTGTTCCAATCGAGCTTTGACCCATTCATTATCATCAATCTCGGCTTCAGCGACAATCCGGAGGGACGGAATTTCGACCTCCGCTGGTATTACGGCCTCAGTTCCGTACACCAACAAATAAGGAGTTGCACCTACGGAAGTCCGGACGGTAGTGTGGTAACCCAACAAAGCAAAGGGTAATCTCTCGTGCCATTGTCTAGATCCTTCCATCATTTTCCGCAGTATCTTCTTGATGTTCTTATTGGCTGCTTCGACCGCTCCATTCGTCTTGGGACGATATGGGGTGGAATTGCGATGTGTAATCTTGAATTGTTGGCATACCTCTCTCATCAGGCTACTGTTAAGATTCGCACCGTTATCCGTAATGATTACTTTTGGGATCACAAATCTGCAGATGATATGGGAGTGCACAAAAAATCCACCACTGCCTTTTTAGTTACCGACTTGAAGGTTTTAGCCTCAACCCATTTGGTGAAGTAGTCAATGGTTACTAGAATGAACCTATGACCGTTGGATGCTACTGGCTCGATAGGTCCAATGACATCCATGCCCCATGCCACAAACGGCCAGGGTGCTGACATCGTATGTAACTCTGTTGGCGGAGAATGAATCAGATCTCCATGTATCTGACACTGATGGCATTTCCTCACGAAAATGATACAGTCATGTTCCATGGTGAGCCAATAATACCCTGCCCTGAGGATCCTCCTTGCCAATACATATCCGCTCATATGTGGCCCGCAAACTCCAGCATGTACCTCTGCCATAACCGTCGTGGCTTGACCGGCATCTATACATCTCAACAATCCCAAATCCAGGGTTCTTTTGTACAAAACTCCTCCGCTGAGGAAGAAACCATTTGACAAACGCCGAAGGGCTCTTTTTTGGTCTCTAGTGGCCTGTTCCGGATATATCCCCATTCTGAGGTATTCCTTGATATCATGAAACCAGGGCTCGCCATCTGCTTCCTCTTCTACGGCGTTGCAATAAGCGTGCTGAACACGGACCTGGATGTGCAGAGGATCAACATACATTTTGTCAGGGTGGTGCAACATTGATGCTAAGGTGGCCAATGCATCCGCAACCTCGTTATGAACTCTCGGGATATGTTTGAACTTCACCGATCGAAATCACTTGCTCAGATCATGCAAGCATTGTCGATATGGTATGAGTTTCAGATCCCGCGTTTCCCATTCACCCTGAATCTGATGTACCAAGAGGTCCGAGTCTCCCAAGACCAAGACGTCTTAGACATCCATGTCCGCAGCCAATCGTAGACCCAAAATTCAAGCTTCATACTCGGCCATATTGTTGGTGCAATAGAAGGGTAGTTGAGCCGTAACAGGATAATGGCGTCCTGTTTCAGAAATGAGTACCGCTCCTATTCCAACCCCTTTCGCGTTCGCGGCTCCATCGAAGAAAAGCTTCCAACCCGGTTCCTCGGGTAACTCCAGCTCACTTGTATGCATCACTTCTTCGTCGGGAAAATACGTTCTTAAAGGCTCGTATTTTTCATCAACGGGATTCTCTGCCAAATGGTCGGCCAGCGCTTGGGCTTTCATGGCTGTCCTCGTCACATAGACGATATCGAACTCTGTGAGCAGAATTTTCCATTTTGCCAACCTCCCTGTGGGCATTAGTTTCTGAAAGATATACTTTAATGGGTCCAAACGGGATATGAGATAAGTAGTATACGAGGACAGGTAGTGTTTCAACTTCTGAGCTACCCAAGTTAGGGCGTAGCATGTTTTCTCGAGTTGAGTGTACTTGACTTCATATACTGTGAATTTCTTGCTAAGATAGTAGATGGCCTGCTCCTTCCTTCCTGTGTCATCATGTTGCCCCAGTACACAACCAAATGAATTTTCCAGGACCGTCAGATAAAGAATTAAGGGCTTCCCTGGCTTAGGCGGGACCAATACGGGTGGATTAGACAGATACCCTTTGATTTGGTCGAAAGCCTCTTGACACTCTGCCGTCCAACTTACCGCAGCATCCTTTTTCAGCAGCCGAAATATGGGCTCACAAGTTGCTGTGAGTTGAGCGATGAACCTGCTGATGTAATTGAGTCTACCCAGCAAACTCATTACCTCTGTTTTGTTCTTTGGCGGTGGCAAATCTCGGATGGATTCGATTTTGGATGGGTCTAACTCAATCCCCCGTCGACTGACGATGAATCCTAACAACTTTCCTGAGGGAACCCCGAATGCGCATTTGGCCGGGTTAAGCTTGATATCATGCCTTCGGAGTCTTTGGAAGAATCTCCTTAGGTCTGCTACATGGTCCTCCTGACGCCAAGACTTTATGATCACATCATCGACATACACCTCAATTTCTTTGTGTATCATGTCATGAAACACAGCAGTCATTGCTCGCATGTACGTAGCCCCGATATTCTTCAGCCTGAACGGCATTACCCGATAGCAGTAAGTTCCCCATGGAGTGATAAATGCTGTCTTTTCCTCATCTTCTTAGTCCATTAGGATCTGATGATAACCCGCATAGCAATCCACAAATGATCCGATCTCGCGCCCAGCGCAATTATCGATCAAGATATGGATGTTGGGCAATGGAAAATTATCCTTGGGACTTGCTTTGTTGAGGTTGCGGTAGTCGACGCACACCCTGATTTTTCCATCCTTCTCTGGAACTGGCACCACATTGGCCAACCACTCGGGATATCGAGTGACCCGAATGACCTTCGCCTGCAACTGCTTAATCACCTCTTATTTGATCTTTACACTCATTTCTGTTTTAAATTTCCTTAGCTTTTGCTTGACCGGAGGGTATGCCGGGTCAGTGGGCAATTTGTGAACCACTAGATTGGTGCTTAATCCCTGCATATCGTTGTATGACCATGCAAAAACATCTTTGAATTCCACGAGGGTTTTTATCAATTCTTCCCTGACATTCGGCTCAATATGGATGCTGATTTTGGTTTCTCGGACATTATCAGCGTCTCCTAGATTCACAGCCTCAGTGTCATTTAGGTTAGGTTTGGGTTTTTCTTCAAATTGGCACAGTTCTCGGTTTATCTCTTCGAAGGCTTTATCTTCGTCATATTCAGATTCATCGTCACAAACGACCTCTTGCTTCATTGAGTCGGATTCAGATTGATTTATTAGACTAGGTCGAAGATCCGCTGTACATGCCATGTCATTAGAACCAGTAAAAAGAGAACTGTTCAGAAAGAAAAAGAACAAAACAAAATTAAAATGGGACAAAAGAAGAGAACTTTATTAAACTTGCGGGATAAAAGGGTTCACACTTTTACAAAACAAAAGTAAAATTTGGATTACACCCTGGAATAATCTGAACAAAACAAAACAAACAAAACATAAATCAAAGCCTACTACCAAGACTCCCCTCGGACAGGAAGAGGAGTAACTGTCCAATTGTTGGTTTTGGCCTCAGGCCCCACAAACTGTATCTCTGCTCTGCTGGAACCTTCTCCAGCTTCTACCATACTGACATCAGCGAATAGCCACTCGAAACTCTGATTCAGGTCCCCATCCATACCAATCAATGGTCCTAGAATCTTTGGGACTGGTGACCCTTTGGCGCTTGCTCTGACAAAGATCTTGAGAGACATAAAGAAGCATAAATGGGGGAAAAGGAGCGGTAGCTCATAAAACGACCAGCAGGGTTGTTACACCATAAGGGATTCAGAGTGACATGGAAATTGTAAAGACGTTGCCACTATCGGAGGAAGCGGTAGTGGTGATGAAAAAAATAAATGAGAGACTATTTTTACGCACAGTATATTATCAAGTGATAATCATGGAATTTTGATAACGCTGGTGCAGTTGAAAGGAGAAAACTATGATAAATAGGCAAGATCCATGAGGACTGCCTTGAGGACGTGGAAGAAGTTCGAATTTATTGATAGAACTATAAGGAGACCGAATTAGAAGTCTCTAGATCTTGAAGATTGGTGGACTACCAATTCGTTTGTTGAGTTCTTGGATTTGGAACGCTATTGAGCCCACTTTGCATTCATCTATACCACACATGAAATTTGCTGAAGATTTACAGGCTAGTATTAGAGAATTTTCTCGGTCTCTACTGGAAATACATCAGTTGAAGGCTAAACCATATAGTGCAAATATAAAGGCATGACCATAGTTAATTACTATGAAAAATTAACTAAACTCTAAAAGAACATTCTAACTTTGATCAAAATCCAACTTGTACACATAGAATGTGCATGTTTGATCGTCGTGGAATTTTAAAGAAGAAAATGATAAAGGAGAAAGTGCACCCTTTTCTTATAGGGTTAGATAAAACAATGCATGGAAAAATAAGGTCGAACTTGCTCGCTCATGAGCTGTTGCCAACTTTGAATCAACTTTACCAAAAGTTGGTACAAGACAAATGTGGGAAGATGATGGCTTGAGGGACAGACGAACATGGTGACCCTATGGCCTTTGATGTAAAAGGGTGTCCCTCATATATAGATCGAAATGAAGCAAAGGACAAAAGCATTATGAACTCTTATTGCAAGCAAACCATACATGATTTATAACACTATTTTTAGCTTGTTGGGTATCCTAAAAAGTGGGAGACATACCTCGTGATGATTGTAAATTAGGTAGAAGCGATATAGGACAACAACAAAATAAGACGAGCAGAATGAATGGAGACTGTGGGTGTGGAGCTACATTTCGTGCGAATGTTGTCACGATCCCAATTTCCTAATTTAGGATGTCATGATGGCACCTAGTCTCTAAGACTAGTTAAGCCTAACAACGAGGAAATATTACATAAATAACGACTAAAATTATTAAATAAAACGGATAAGTGTTATAAGAACACCATTTTAAAATCACAATACAACATTTCCAAAACCCGGTGAAATTGAGTCATCAGCTCTATAGAAATGATCCAAAACCTCCAATACAGCATCATCTGATAAAAAGGTTAAATAGTAATGGGAATATAACTAAAGGTGACTCTAAGGTATGTGAACGTCATGTAGGAATACCTTGAAGTCTCCAGCCGCGCAGACACAACTCTCAACAACACGATCAAAAATATTTGGATCTGCATAAAAATGTCCAAAAGCGTAGCATGAGTACACCATGACGGTACCCAGTAAGTATCAAGCCTAACCTCGGTAGAGTAATGATGAGGTCAGGTCAATACACCTACCAGACATAGAAATTTGTACAAGATATAACATAAAACTAATAATGGAAGGATTATTATTTACAACTAACGATAAAGATAAATGGAAAATCAAATGTCAGCAAGAAGTAGACGAGTAATAGAACATTAGCATAATCAGAAGACCGATGGGATATGAACGAACTCAATACATGGACCTTCAACAAGATTTACCCTGAGGTACCATTCCTCAAAATCACAAATCATGATAAAGAATTTCCAAATCTTGCATATATGTAACCTCGTGCACACAATAACAATGACCTTCGCACGATAAAGTCCTGGTGCTACTGTATACATCGCATTCGTATCAATATCAATTAAGATGATCGAGAGATCTATTTCAATAAAATAAAGCATAGTAATAATCTTGAATAAAATGAGGCGTCAAATAAGATAATATATATATATTTTAGGATTTATTTCAGAATTCAAATAAAGAAAAACGAAGGACAGGTGGTGCAAATAGAGTATCAGATGGGTTTAGTTTATAAATTAATAAGATATAGTAAAAATATTGTACTTAAACAAAGATAAACCTCAGTTAAATTAACGGGTTAAATATAAATTTTGTTAGAAATAAAATATGATAACAATTTTAAGTAAAGTAAACATCAATAGGGGAATGAGTAAAATTTGAGAATCCAACTTAAAAAAATGTGATAACTATTTAAAAATAGCAAGGCACCGAGTGAGCTAATGAGTTTTATTGGAAAGTCATATAAGTAAAGAACCATGAGAATTGTTTTATTTAGATTCTCTAAATTACCAACGACTCAACTGAATATGAGATAATGACCCTACGCAAGTAAATTCACCTTGAAATTTAATTTAACAAGTAATAATTGAGGGGCATATTGGAACATTACAGTGACGCAATAAATCACATAGAATGCATGACTCAAATAAGAAGTCACTATTGTCCCAATACGGTATTATCAACGGTTAACCAAATATGATCAAATACCAGTGAAATAATTTAAGGAAAAGAATAACCGACCAACCGATAAATAGTTTCAACATAGAATGCACCATGAGAATAACAATTTGGGATACCATTAATGTCATAACAATTATAACATATCAATCTATTGTGGCATGCAACCTGATCCTACACAGTAATAATAATATCCGTTGCGGCGTGCAACCCGATTCTACCTATATAATATCATCCGTCCTTATAACTCCATATCATATCATTCCATCCATCTCAATACCATTGCACCGTGCGACCCTATCCCAAAATGGTAGGCATTATACAAACAACTACAACCAACTACGGCGTATCAAAAAACCAAACACAATAATGAAGCTACAAAAAAAGGTTACAAAGGTATGATAAAGTTACATGAAAAATAAAATAGCAAGTAATGACATTTTATAAATAAAGACATGATTACCAAGAATCAGTTAAGAATTAAGGCATGTAATAGATAAGGCATGAATTCAACAAGTATTTACAATTAAAAAGATAAAACATATTAGATTGAACTTGACAATAAAAGATGGTCATCTACACCGGTCAAATACTACATATATGATCGTGTACACACTTTTCACCTTGTGTACATGTCATCCACATAATTCAATTAGTACCATCACCCAAAACCTAAGGGATATTTTTTCCCACACAAAGTTAGGGAAGATAGTTACAGGGTACTTATGCTATGTTTCTGCACATTTTTGTGCAGATCAAGGTACTTTTGATCGTGTTGTTGAGAGTTGTGTCTACGCGGCTGGAGACATCAAGGTATTCCTGCTTGACATTCACATGCCTCGCAGTCACCTTCAGTTATCTTCCCATTACTGTTTATCCTTTTTATCAGACAGTGTCGTATTAGAGGTTTCACAATGTTTCTGTAAAACTTATGAATCAATTTCACCGGGTTCTAGGAATGTTGTATTGTGATTTTGAAATGGAGTTATTACAAGACTTATCACCTTTCTTTCTTAATTTTTTTATTATTTATGTAATATTTTCTTGTTATCAGGCTTACCTCGCCTTAGAGACTAGGTTCTATCATGACATCCTAAGGTAGGAAATTGGGATCGTGACAAGTTTGTATGAGAGTTATGGGTTAATAGGTTCTACAAGTTATCAGCAAGTTTAGTTGAGTCTTGTCGATCGGTACGGAGATGTCTGTAATTATCTTCGAGAGGCTACAAAACTATTAGGAAATTCCATTTCTTTTATTCTTTATCATCCGGTATTGATTCTGTTTGAAGTGTATATGTAATATTATTTTCATCCACTCGTGTATGATATTGTGCATTCAATGTAGGATATGCGCCGACGGTTCTTGATACTACGAATAGGCTATGAAGGAGCCATGGATGCTCAATCATTGTCTCAATATGTTGTCCAGACTGAGGATGCAGATATATTTGTAGATCATTTAGTTGTTCACGTAGGGGTGCGGTGGGTTCTGGCATCTAGTTGGTATGTACAAGCTTAGGAAGATTTAAATCGTTGCCTAATAGTCATATTCATGGTAGAGGCATGAAAGCATGTTGATCTGAGGGTAGTTGGTGGTTCTAGAGACTGTATTTTTTATGGGTCTTCTATTAAGTAAAAGGTACATATTGTCATTTAAGGCACTTGAGGAAACTGACGTGACTGTCATAAGGATGGGCATGCACTTAGTAGATAATTTGAGGTATCTTATGATTGGTGTTTTTTGAGTTGTAAAGGTTTCTATTGTGGATCATCGGATTATGTGTCCTATGGCTTCACACCAAGTTGGGGAGTCCACTATCAATAACCAAATTTTAGGGTCATGTGTCATATCAGTTTAGAATTGAGGTGTATATGTGGTATTTAATGGGTTCCCCAGAATTTGTATATGATTAAGATCTGAAATTTGCTTGGGGTAATGCTGGGACATACGATATTTTTACATCATTAATAATTCTACATTTTATTATCAGAGAGGTTAGAGAAACTACTTTAGATTCACATATGGTCTCTTCACAGTGGGTATCTTGGTTGCGACATTATGGGGTGTTGCTGAGAGATACAACAGTTTATGAGCTTTTGGGATACATTGTTTGTACTAGGATCTCCTACCGTGGGATTTGGTTGTGATCGTTATGTACCGGCAATAGGAAGTGTTACCCTGAAGAAAAGTCAAGAAAGATTCAAAGAAATGGGTCATCTCGGTAGTACTGGGTCAGCATAGGAATAAAGGTAATCAGTCCTTTTACGGTGGTAATTCTTTACCGGTGTGTGTGAGAGTACTATTGGGTTTGACGGTATGCGTTACTCGATTGAGCTAGGGGATATTAAGTTCTGAAGGCTTGGTTTGTGTGGATGGGTTTCAGAGATTTATCGATAGTGTCGACCACGGCTTGAGCTAGCTGTCTGCCATAAGGAATATGTTGTGCATTATGGTTTTCCCTTGGATGGATGTCAGAAGTTAAGAGAATGCTATCACTATTGCTTATTGCATGAGAAGAGCATGCATTCTAGTAGGCTCTTTTTGTTTTGACTTACGGTGATCGCTTAGTTTCAGATTTTGCTACGTGGAATGAAAGTTCTATGTGGTATTTTCCGTAATGAGATGGATTATGAGTGATGCATCAGAATTGAGATCGAGTATGAAGATTATGGTATTCAAGAGGGTTTTGGAACTGGATGTCCTCGTAGGCGGACTATTCCTCGACTGTGGGTTGTAAAGAAATATTGAGAATAGGATAACTGATGGCACACGTTATGGATAGGTTGTTATGGGTTGTTCGGAAGGTCATATATTTGTTCGTAAATGATCGGAATTTGTTTGGGAGATATTAGAAAGCCTAATGAGAATGTGTATTCTATATCAAATCAGGTTTGGTTGCACTTACGCAATTGCTATTGTGAGTGTATTATCGGGAATAATAGATGTTATTCATGCCCTAGTCTATGTTATGTGCTTATCTATTATTCTATGATGGGTTGTGAGGTTTTATGGTTGTTCACACACATGTTGTAATCCCGTTTAGGCCTTATGGCGATATGGGCGAGATGGCCCTCGTGATGTTAATTTGCTTATCACACCTTAGTTGTGCTTATTTTTATCCGTATTGTATTATTCCTATTCATCTTTCCACAATTATATTTGTGCACTATAGCATTCTTGATGTTGGCATACATATGATTAGTGATCCCGAGCATTATGGCTTGATGGGTATCCCTATGTGGATTGATATATTTGGGATCGAGTAGCGTGCTGCAATGGATATTATGTGGAATACCCTTCCTTGTATTTATTTCATGTTTTATATTCCCTCTGTGGGATGAGTTAATGAAATTGTACCTTTATTGTTATAACTATTGTACTTGTTATATATTCTACATACCTTGCTTTCTTTCTATTGTTAGATACTTTATTTTAGAGTTGTTGCTTGTGTGAGAATCCATGTGGTTTCGGGGTGAGTTTCCAGTTGGGCCGCTTGTATTGGCTGAGATGATGTTTCTGGAATTAAGATTCACTCAGAATTGGGCAATGATCCTTGTTGGACGAGAGAGCTTCTTGACTTGTTGATTTCCTAGGTGGTTATGAGCTTCAGTATACACATCCTCATTAGGGCTACCAATGGGTCCCAAATCAACTCTGGTCACCCACAAATAGATAAATAACCCTCCTAAAATCAACAATGAGCTAACAATGACACATGCCATCATCTAGCAAGCTTTAGCCATATCTTCACAGTCCACAACCATGAAACAATCTGCTTTAGATAATTCATAGCCCCTAAATCCATAGAACACACGAATCATCATGTTTGATCTCATCTCCGCCGCTTGAGTGTCTGACACATCTCTCATACACGATCATCCCACGAGGAGTACATTTATGATTCTTCCATTCCACATAGCAAAATCTAAATATCAGCAATAGATCAACCATGCGAGTACCGCACTACCAATAAAGCATTCGTAAGCCAAAACACAGTGTGCCTTTTGAAATGTACACTCTCCTCAGCCAATACCAAATAGTAATATCATCCACCTAGTCATTTGAAACCGTCCATGTTGCCTAAGAATTAATGACCTTCCCTTCAAAACTGAACCGTGACATTGCACACACAAATCTTAGTCCCACATAAAACACTGCATCAATTATGCCATCATATAAAAAGTATGAGGATCTCATAATTAACTCTAAGTAACTAGTAGAATACATACCCGATCAGTCAGAAACCTTCTGTTGATCCCATCCAAGAGAAAATCACAATACGCAATATACTCCTCGTGCCAGTAAGAAATATCAATCTCAAACCATGGTAGAAACCATTGAGAACTCTTTGAAACCCATTAACACGTAACAAAGCCATCTGAACTGAACCTCACTTACTCAACCAAGTCATTCAGGTGGCTAAACCCAAAAGTATTACCATAAAACACCTGTAGAAACTCACCACATCATAAGTAGCCAAGGAACCAATAATATCTATTGTTGTGTTGATCCAAACTACTACCAAGCTATCATATTTCTCCGAGTTCCTTCTGAACTACCTTCAAGTTGATACTTCTCCTTGATAGAACACCACGATCCCTAGCCGAACTCACCACAAGGGATCCTAGCATAAAACTACATGCCCTAAATCCCAAAAGTAACACAATCGAGATATCCATTTTGAAGAGACCTACTACGAATCTAAAGCAATTTCCTCCACCTTCCTGATGCCGAAATGTAAAATACATAATGATATAGAAATATAATGAGTCTCGACACCATCCAATATAAATCTCAGATCCTAGCTATATACCAACACGGAAAATTCACAATTGCTACATATAAATCTTGAACCCATTATAACTTTGTCGAGAGTAATCCATTCTATCTAAATCTCAATTGTGCCGCTCAAACGGGCCACACAACCTATGCCGCATTAGCACAAAACAACCAAAGAAGTAACCTACACCTCTAAACAACCGAGTGAACCCCTACTCTTTGCACATTACATCTGTCACGAATAGCGAAGTCAAAACATACCGCGATTACCATATACCCATAAAGTGTAATCCATCATGTATACCAAAATTCCTTACTCAATTCATTCTCAAAACTAATCTCTGCAAGTCATATCTGATTCACATATATGCCTCGAACCTAAACCAGTGCAACACATAACCATACAATCTAATCGTCGATAATAGACTCTCCCACTTGGCTCAAAGCCATAGATCAAGACAGTTAATAACTCATAATACCCATACTCTATTCCTGCCATAATACCGTAGTGAGATTTAACTAAGTCCTTCATAAGCTCGTGTATCACAAACCATCTGATACTTCAAATTATCTGCAAATCTCGTATCTATCCTTGTAACAATCAAGCCAACTTGCTCAAGTGATTTAATCTCAAATTGCAACACATATAATCCACTAGTAAGAGAGAACTCTCCACAAAATAACATAGAGAGTCACACAACTTCAGGACACCCCGCAGGAGATAACCCACCTGCTCAGCCCCAAACCGACAACCCTTATGCCCTACCATGGCCATAACCACTAAGCATTCACTACATCTTCCGGAGTCTAAGCTTGTCAACAGAACTTAAGAATCTACTTCACTCCACAAATGAAGAACATGAAAAATCTTTCAACACACTCATAACTCGTGACTATATATCTAAAATCATCTCAAGAAAACTATTGTCATCACAATCAAACCATGTGAACACATCTCGCAGTCACAACATACTCATCATATAGCCATCCAACTACCCATTGAGCCATAAATTCCACTCATAAGGACACTACCAGACGTGTAAGTCTAAAAGCATGTGCTCACACAACCAAAATCCCTGTGCTCAAGCTACAGTCAAAATCCGGCCTCATGTAATCTACTTTGACCCATCATCAGCACACGAAAATAAATTTCCACACCTTATCTATGTAATCACAAGAAGTCGATGCACAGCTAATACCGAGCACTCACATGCGCATACAAATGAGTGGAAGGAATTCAAAGAGTTATGATTCAAGCTGATTCAATTCTACATGATAAGGAAAAGAAGATAGAAAATTATCCTTAATGCCCTGTAGCCTCTCGATGATAGGTATGGATGTCATCATTTCTGTTACATCTCGTGTTTTCGTACGTCAAAGTTTCGTCTTCAGTTAACCGACGTAGACTCGGGGATGAGATTATCTTGAGGTTAACATATTTACGCTATTTATAACAAGATATAAGTAAGTATCAATAAGTATAAAGGGTACACGAATTAAAGAAAACGAGTTTCATTGAAGGTTGCCGATTTGGGATAAAATACGGGTCGAACGATAATACCCGATAATTATGGACTAGTATCATGCAAGACACCATATGACCATGGTAGTATAATGTATAAAGTATATTATAAATAAATAGAATTTTAAGTAATTTGAAATAATTTTTAATTATGCGGGTAATTGGTTAATTGCCGGATAACGGGTCATTACCTAATTAACTAATAAGTGAATAAAGATTAATAATTATCTCAAAAGAAACGTGGCAGCCAACCACTTTCCAAACAATGACTCATGGTCACGTTGTAGTACGAGGCTACCTAAGCTTAATTAAAATTTAATAAGCAAAGATCTATTTGTTCCATTCATATGTTTTGTTCCATTCATTTGGACAGGGAGTCTAACATCCCTAAATCCAGAAAAGCAAAAGACATTTAGCATTTCCTAATTAAATTACTACACGAACATAAGCTAAATTCCATCAAATCATGGGGTTCTAAATTCAATCCAAGAAGGTTTCCAACGGGAATTGTTAGAATCGTGGCAACGTAAAATTTTGCGGTTCTAAAAGAGTACGGTGCAATCTTCGCCAAGAATATTATACGGAGTTTTCCCTATTCCAGGTATGTTAAGGTCATCCCTTCTTTTGTTTGGCATGGTCCAAATTATATAGAAGAAACAAGCAAACACACAATATCCATAAATTACTCTATCCATAGAAATACTAGGGGTGTCTATATTCTTGATTCCCCATGAGAATTTATATTATCTTCTGTTCATGGGTCTCAGAATAATACGTAGTTGAAAAAGTTTATCCGGAAGAAATATTGGGATTATTACGTATTTTTCATGCATTTCACCCATTTATACATATGCATTGACCCATGACTAGATGGTGTTATATATGCGTATATATGTAAATATATGTATATGCGATATGGGTAAAGGTTACAACGTTATATACGCACCACACCTGATTAGTTGGTATATGTTGATGATGTTGCCCACAGCGACCGAGATGAATTGATGGGATGCCATCAGTGGCTTGATGATGTTATGTACACCAATACCCATGCATGACACGATATTTATATACACGTGCATAACATTATAAATGTTTAAGAATTTACAAAGTTATTCAGATTACAAATGGATTTCTTTATTCCATGTTTCATCTATGCCTTTTGGGCAGGTTTCCTTCATGTATATTATTCTCGTGATTCAGCAGATGTTATTCAGGTTTATATCTTAGACGCATACGTAGGGGTGTCTAACATTTAGGACCCGTCGCAGCCCATCAGATTGGGTCGTCACAATATCGATCCGCACGACTCTACTAGACACTTGCTAATGACTCATGGAACCTATGAACCTAGGACTCGGATACCAACTTGTCACGACCAAAAATCCAAACCGTCATGATGGCGCCTAACCCAACCCCCTAGGCATGTCAATTAACTATACAACACAATTTAATAATACTGATGTGAGTCAAAGATGTGATAACTGAGGTTTTATATACCTCTCCAGGGACTGGCAGTACAAATCATGATCGTACACCATTTAGATTTCTTTACAAAAATTGAATTGAAATTATTACATCTACTGGAAATGTAAATGAACAAAATTCAAATGTAATGCTACCAAGGACTGGTGAAAGCCATAATTGGAACGCGGGTACACTTTCCGATTCAGCTCCCTCCGTACACAGCAACATCAGCATCTAACATCTACACGCAAGGTGCAAAAGTATCGTATAAGTAAAACCGACCTTATGTACTCAATAAATAACAAACTCAACCTTAGGTTTAAAGTAGTGACGAGTTGGGACAATGGCAAGAGTCCAATTACAATAATCATTAATATTTCATAACAATATGATAAAAATGGTACAAGAAATAACTTATCTCGTTCACAGTTTTGGAAAATAGGCATTCGTTTCAAGTATACGGTAGATCCAAAATCTTTCTGTATGCGGTAAAAATTAGAGGGTTCGATTTTATAGTCATTATGACGCTTCGTAGGCGCATCTCTAAGGGCTCGAGGCCAGGTTCGAGGTTCAACCCCAAAGGGTTCTCAGCATTCACCCTCGAGGCAGTGCGAACCGGTAGTTATGATGGAAAAATAGGAGATTCCCAAGCCACGTGACTAAAGCTGACCAAGTCTATTAGGCTAGTTCAAGCTCGTGCTGAGGAATTAAATGGTTGTACCAGCCATATATCTTTGTAATAAGTGCATTTGTACTATTTTGGGATTTCCCTCGGTATATAAGGACCCTTGTCATTTTGTAAGGGATAAGATACAACATACAACATTCAATACAAGAACATTCTCTCTGCTCTCTAACTTAAACATATTCCCTAGGTTTCACTACTTATATTTATTGCTTACATTTATTGTGTTCTACATATTGTTCTCCATTTATTGCTCATTATTGATCATAAAGAGCCTCCATCAAAGCTTTCAATACTGTTAGCCCTTCATCGGCTGCCCATAGATTAGTATCGAGCTCGACCTCGAGGCCCTGTATAACAAGGCTCGAGACCCCGATTCTCAGCCACTCGATTAGCCCTTCATCTTCTTTTCTAGTCTCATACTTAACATCTGGTACCTAACAACTAGCATAAAAACATATCATGTACTTTTAGAACCACAAAATCAAATCTAATTGTAATTACCATTTTTAAGATAAACAGTTTGGCGCCCACCGTGTGGCTAAAATAATAGTGATTATTTTCTTGTTGGTTTAACACATAACGAAAGTTATCTTTCACGATTTTTCTTGTCAAGAATCTTTGATTTCAGGTCAAAATGTCTAACTTAGTGAATTCATATGAAAACAAAAGTCTTAAAGACCATGGATAGAATGGTCTAGTTGTTCTAGGTATTGGTATACCACCACGAAACCCTAAGGATGCACCAGAGCCAATCCCCACGGATGAGGTCTCACGTGATGCTCAACACGTTGATATAAGCTCCTGCACTAACAGGAGCATACAACAAGGAGACCAACAAGAAGCTCAGAAAACCCCAGCTCGGGAGGACCAAGAAGTTAGCCTTCACGTTATTTTTTAAATGTTACAGGCATAACAAATGGCGATTGCTCAACTGCAAAGCCATCAAAAAACTCCGAGCAAAGCAACAACGGAAACGGCTTCTCGAGCCGAACAGGTACTGGAAAGATCGAGTAACAACGGGTCACCAACCGACACCGCTATTATGAAGATGCTCGAGGAACTCACAAAGTGGATTGAATCGGGCAAAAAAATGATAGAAGTCAATGACGAAAAGGTAGAGACCTACAACTTGAGGGTCGATCAGATCCCGGCCGCACCTACGATCCTGAAGGGCGTCGATTCGAAGAAATTCATACAAAAGTTATTCCCGTCAAATGCCACTCCAAAGCCCATCCCGAAGAAATTCAAAATTCTCGACATTCCGAAGTACAATGGAACCTCGAACCCCAACGAGCACGTCACTGCTTACACTTGTGCAGTGAAGGGAAACGACCGGAGGGACGACGAGATCGAATCCGTCCAACTAAAAATGTTCGGAAAAGGGGCCATGATGTGGTATCACAACCTAGCTCTGAATTCAATAGACTCATTTTCCATGCTGACATATTCTTTCATAAAGGCACATGTCGGTGCCATCAAGGTGGCTACAAGGAAATCTGACGTCTTCAAAATCAAATAAAGAGAAAGCGAGATATTGCGAGAGTTCGTATGTTGCTTCCAAATGGAGCGGATGGAATAACCACCAGTCTCCGATGACTGGGTAGTGCAGGACTTCACCCAAGGTTTGAACGAATGAAGCTCGGTGGCTTCGAAGCAGTAGAAACAAAATTTGGTCGAATATCCCGTCGTGAATTGATCGGATGTCCACAACTAATACCAATCAAAGATTAGGTTCAAGGACGACCAACTAGGAGCCCTCTCGGGCTCAGTATATCTAAGCAGAATACTGGAAAAGGAGCCAAAGCCAAAAAAGTAAAGGTACCAACTATACACAGAAGATAGGAGAAACGCCCCAAGGCATAAGATATGCCGAAATGATCGAAGAACAGACCGAGGTCAGAATCCTTGTGGACTCGTGAGCATAGTCAAAATCAATAGACATACAGGACCGACGGAGGCACCCTACCTGTCAGAATACAACTTCAACATTGACATTTCAGACATCATATCCACCATCAGTAAAATTAGAGACACCGGGTGGCCAAGACCTGTACTATCAAGGGTCCTGGAGAAGCTCGGATTGCTCGACCAGATCGTACCTGCCTCTCGAGTCCTCAATAGATTAAACATGGCGAGCGAAACAATGAAAGGGGAAATCACCCTCCCGGTCAATGTGGCTAGCACGACACAAAATGTGAAGCTCCATGTCATTTATGGAGACATGAGGTACAACGCCTTACTCGGAGGGCCATGGATACACTGCTTGAAGGCAGTACCAACAACCCTTCATCAAATGATGAAGTTTCTGACAAAGGACGGAGTAAAAACCATTTACGGTGAATAGCACGCAGCAAGAGAGATGTTCGAAGTGCACAACATAGCACAGACATCAACTCCTTCGACATTGAAGGAGCCACAATATAAGCAAACAGTGATATAGCACTGACGAGACACATTCTCGACTATACCCAAATAAAACAAGCAAAGGACCGTGCGCATCCCCGAAGCAAACATTGAAGGCATATCGAGGCTCGAAGCACCATCACCACTAAGGTATGTCCATCTCCTTTTAATTTACATCTTACACTAACCTTTGCGCAGATGTCCGATCAAAATAGTCGAAGTGTTGTCCAGCTTGAAGACCTTAAGGTTTCAAAGCATACGTTGCACTATTTTTCTTCGATCGAGTTTTACCCTAGAAGGGTTTTACCGGCAAGGTTTTTAACGAGGCAACATCTATATGCTACCTAAGGAAAATTTCACAAGTGTTTAAGGCTTCTCTTCAATCAACCTCGAACACTGGAGGGGGGGGGAGGGAATCCCTCCAGAAGATCACCTTCTCGAAGAAGTTAAGATGAGCTGAAAAGGGTCTCAGTAGGAAAATGATGTATCGGGCCAAATGGTAAATGAACTGTGTCTGTTTACCGAGAAATGGTAATAACATTTAAATTTGTTGATGGGACTCTAAAAATACGTGATCTATTTTTATGCTAGTTTGTTAAGCATTTGATTCTATGTACGTGAGACTTAGACACAAAATAAGAGTAAAGGAAGAAGTGATAAGCAAACCGATGGGTCAATTATTGGGGCCTCGAGATCGTCAATTCGGGGCATCGAGGTCGATCCCGGAGCTCAACTACGAGCTATCGAAGGCAGTTGCTATGCGACAAACAGTTATAGTAAAATTAATGGAGGCTCTTTATGGCCAATGATAAGCAATAAATGATGAACAAGCATGAAGATAATAAATAGAAGCAGTAACATCAAGAGAATATGTTAGAGAGCAAATAGAATGTTCTTGTATATTGCGTGTGGAATAATTGAAGCAACAATCCTTTAAAAAGTGGTAAGGATCCCCTTTATATAGGAGGGGAATCCCATAATAGTACTATAAGCATTAATTATAGAGATACAGAGATGTGACAACTAGATGACACCCTAATTCGGGTCCTAGAGTAGCTTTCTAGGCTCTATCAGTCCTAGCCACGTGCCTTGGGAACTCCCCGTTTCTACCGTGGCCATGGTCAACATTATCCCAAGATCGAGCATCAACGAACCTCAAGGGAGGAGACTCGACCATAATCTTGTAGCCTCGAGACCTCGAGACGGTCTTCAAAGGTGCTTTGATAATGAGAAATTAAACCCTCCGATTTCATCGTATACAGATAGTCCCCGCGTTTCTTAGAGAGGAGTGATAAGAAATGATTTTGACATACAACTCTTTGGACTTCCTGCAATGATGTCACGCTGATAATATCATACTTATGTAAACCTTCGCGATAACCGTTGCGTCCTATGGACTTGTCTTTTCAGTGTCATTCAGTGTGTTGCCGATTCCTATTCTTCAAGGGGACCGTATTGTCGTTGATCCAATTTCCAATGGCACATTGATTGCGCCTGTCGATCTGTCTTTCAAAGGTACTGATGGCATTGTTGGCCATATTATCATCCTATATAAATGGGGGCCTTCCGATTCTATCTTCATACCCATGTGCCTTTTAATCATCTATCCATCCTTTCTCCTCACTATTTTCCTCCATCGTTAATCACCATGTTTGTGGCTCATGGCCAAACAAGATTATACTGCCTTGCCGTTGTTGTGGCTGTTGTTACGACTGCTACTATTGTCGTTATTGGATCGACGCGATGAGACAAGGAGGCTGATCTCTTCCTTCTTGGGAAGGTATTTGGATTATACACTGATGCTCATGAGGGTGCTCGGATTATACACCACTGCTCACCTTCATGCCCCAGTTCAGTGTTGTGCTTCGCTCCCTACCGGTAGCTTGCATGCCTAATGTCCCAAGAAGTGGACTCAAAGTAGCAGTGCAAGTAAAGTCGACGCTCACCAAGTCCCCTACCGGCCCAAGGTTCTCTTGGCTGATGAGGGTCCTCGTCTTTTGGCGGGCTATGGTATTTTTTCATCCCCTCCTGCTTCTCCACTTTCCTCCTCTCCATCTTCTCCATTGAAGACACCGCTTTGGAAGACCGAGACGAGCCCACTGAGGCGGTGGTGGTAGAAAGAGCTACTGCTTAGGACGCATACTCGAGGGGATGATGCTTAGAGAAGACAGTGCTCGAAGATGCTGCTACTGCGGATGCACCTTTAAGAGTAGGCTGGGCTCTTAGGCTCTTACTACATGTACACCTTCTTGCTTCTTTGTTTTTGTATGTAGACCCCTCGTGGGCTTTTGTAATCATATGTAAGGACCTCCCGGGGGCCATTGTAATCAAATGTTTATGAATATAAAAACATTTCTTCAACCATTGTCTTTGATGCTTGCTATATTCTTTTACATTTGTACTTGTGGGGATTCATAATACGTGATTTTATCGGCTACTTCCAACATCAAACTTAGATGCGAGTGTTTTTTTTGTCCTGTGATTAATTAATATGGCTTCACGCAGAACCTTTTGCGATCCCTTGGATCGAGCCTGGATTGGGCTGATGAACTCTGGTCGTCGGGACCTTTAACTTGAGTAGAACGAGAGTAACGCTTTGGGCCTTGAAACCATGATTTATTACTTAAGTTCCGTAGTAACCTTTAAGAAGAATGTAGCTCGGAGGCTCGCGTAAAGGGATTGCCTCTGATCTCTTGAGGGCAGTCCCCGAGTAGGGGTTCGTTAAAATCCAGACCACCTGAAAGCTTGCTTTGAGCTTAGTGTAAATAGCCTTAAGGCGCTATAGATAGATGCCGAAGGAGAGTTTGTCTGATCTCAGACGATCACCCTGGACCAAGCCCATATGGGTGGAGCCTAAATGCTTATTTCCTTGGATCCTAACTTCTCTCCGATGAAGGTCCTCGAGGTCGGATACCACCGCGGGACTGGCAATGATGTTGTTGGTCTCTTAAAGCCTATTTTCCACTTGACGGAAGTCTTCAAGGTCGGGTACCACCTCGGGATTGGCAAAGGTATTTTTGGCTTCGCGAAGACTAATTTTTTTCTGATGAAGGTCCTCGAGGTCGGGTACCAGCTCGGGACTAGCAATGACCGAGCCGTGAGGCGCCTACGTATCCTCTTTGAGGAATCAGGTCGAACGTAGTTCCCAATTCCTCTGTTTCCTTCTGACTTTCTTTTGTTTTTTTGTTATCATTTTTCTCTTCTTTTTCCTTTTTTCGTTTTTTTTTTATGCTTTACCTTCCAGGCTCGTATTTCCTAGTCGTTGTTATTGATTCCGAACGAGGGGTATGAAAAAAAATAAATAAGGCTCAAAAGGGGTAACGAAGGATAAAGTGTTTAGGTAGCAGAACAAAATGTCTTCGTCATTCCAGTCTTTAAAACATGCCAAGTGCAAACAACACAATTGAACATAGATTTATAGTCTCTTCGGATGGTGTTGGACTTGACAATTATGTTAAACACTTGCTTTTTCAATTGTCATTTCTAAAGCACTGCTGGGCGAAACTCTCATTCTCATGAACGACCCTCATGACAATTTGGCGAATCTTGCATTTAACGGTTTTCTTTAAGTTTTACTTGCCCCAGTTCCACATGACTCGGGCTTCAAATAATCTCAAACTGTTCTTATTTCCCTTAAATGCTTTGATCACCTTCCTAGGGTTTTATGATTAACTTTTAAGATTAGGCCCAATATGTGTGCAAGTCATGTCACGAGAATTGGCGCTGAACAAAATGATAAAAGGACTAAACAAAAAGATGACTGGAAACAAAAAAGGACCGGATTTGCTTTAGACTACCGGCGAGATGGTTTGAATAATAAAACAAACAAAACAACCAGAATAAAATCCTAACACAGCCTTGACAAAACTTAAACAAATTGATATGACAAATCGGAAAGATAAGAAGGTTTGACACAAGACAATATTCGGATTACAACCCTAAGAATAATCCGGACAATAGAAATGACAACAAAATAAGACACCACCAGCTTCTCTTTTGCTAACCAAGGAACGGAGCGTCCTCCCACTTTATCGAAATTGGCATCTTTAGCCACTGAGCTTTGCATCAGTATTGTCCAGACCATTTCCAACTTCGATATCATCAACCTTAGTCAACAAGTCCCAATAGGATTCGAGTGCTTCTGTTATCATGCCTGATCCCCGCAAAGTGTGCTTCTGGGTCTTGTATTTCCGGCTTACCACAAACCAACCACCTTCTTTCTTTGCGATTCAAAACAGAACAGGTTAGAATGGACTCAGTTGGTCCCCATTATTAACAACATCTCTTTTTTCATTTTTTTTTCGATTTTTTTTTTCATTTTTTTTTCATCATTTTTTTTCGTTTTTTTTGTGGTAGTCGAGTCTTATGGAGATTGCCTACGTATCATGACCCCGCATGAATCAGACCTTGCGTAGTTCGGACCAATAGACTGCGTAAGAACAATGAAACATTTTTTTTTCTTTGGAATTATCAATTTTCATAATAAAACAACTGGATTTCAAAGGTTTAAAGATGACCTACAAACTTGAAAATCAAACGACCCACATATTCTAATCAAAAGATTTATAACCTCAAAACAAAAAGGTCAGCTTCCTTTCCCCGTTTTGACAAATGCAACCAAATGGCTATTTTTGCAAATGTGGCCCCTTCCAAATCTCACATGAGTTTTGAGGCCGGGGAGGATTATTTTATGACACTTTACAAACTTGTCCGTTCTTTTACGAAAATAACTTTTCGACAACTGAAAGATACTCTAAAACTATTTTGGCAAGAACGGTTTAAGACGCGGCCTAAGCTGGCTCGATTTATTTTGACCAAAAATCCAAACGGTATTTACCTGACCGTTGACTCTTTGTTTTTTTGTTTTTTTTTTCAAATTATAATAAAAACCGGGTGTTGCAAACACGGCCCTTCAGCGCCTCGGGGACAAAGATATTTTAAGGCTGTGTGGGTCCACTAGACCAAATCTTAAACATGACCCGAAAAGTGGCTGTTTATGCAAAGTCAGCCTTCCGGCGTCCCTTTCGGGAACATTCGGCTGTGTCTTGACAAAACAGCGTCACCCGACTTCTTTATTAAATTTGACATATTGTTTTGGCTAATTTTTTTTTAGCAAAAGGGGAGGCTGGACACTGCCCAACTTATTTATGACAAAATTAAAATGTTGACACGTTTTTTATTTATTTATTGGTTTTTGGCTATTTTAGCAAAAAAGGGGGGTTGGACCCGATGAGGGTTGCCTACGTATCTCACATCCGGTGAGAATCAAACCCGCGTAGTTCGGGCAGGTCATGAATAAAGTAAATAAACTAATTTTAAATTTTTTTTTTTAATTTGTAAAAGAACTGCTTTAAAAGAAGAAATGAAGTATTTATTTTTTTTTTTGGATTTTTGATTGATTTTCTTTTTGAAAGAAAGACCTCTAAGAATTCCTTTTCTTTTGATTTGAACTTTGAGAATTTCAAAAGTAAAAGGAAGATATTTTTTTGATTTAATTTTTATTTGTTTTCTCTTATTCTAAAGAAGAAAGAAAATATTTTTTGGAATTTTACCTCTAATAAAAGAAATGCTTTCTAAATTTTTTTTTTATGAATTTTGAATTTTCTTTTCAATTTTTAAAGAAGAAGGAAAATATTTTCGGATTTGTTTTATTTTATTATATATATTTTTTTAATAATTAAAAAGACTTTCTAAAGAAGTCAATAATGGAAAATATTTTTGGATTTTTTGTTTTGAAAATTGGGAGTCTAAAAAAAACTTTTCTAGACTTTTTGGTAGGACAAATATTTTTGCAACAAATAAAGATATATACATTTTTTGGAAATAAAGAAAAACTTTTTGGATTTATATATATATATATATTTGCAACAAATAATAAAACCACTTTAAAACCACTTTCAACGCCCGACTCTTTTTATTTTATTATTTTTATTTTTATTTTGGCATCTAAACAAATAAATAAATAAAAACCCTTTTTAAAAACAAGACTCTTTTTCATTTTCATTTTTATGGCAAGACAAACTATTTTTTTTTTCTAATTTGTTTTTTTTTTAAAAACAAGACAGAACAACAACTCTTTTTTTTTCTATTTTTCCTTTGCTTTTAATAAAACAAACTAATAAGACATTTTTTTTTCATTTTCTCAAAATCTCGGCAGAGTTTTGACAGTATTTGGCCATTGGTTTTTTTTTTCAAAAATAAACAATCAATTCCCTAACCGCTATTTCTTTTTTTTTCAATTTCAAAATATTATTCCTGATATTCAAAAGTCAGTCAACACACAAATCCGGATCAATTAAATGCGCAAGTAGCAGCAAGTAAGATGCATCAGGATGGTCATTTTCATTTTTTTTTTGGTACACCTGTCCTAGACAGACCCAACCCCTATGTTGAGCCTCCAAAGTCAAATGCACGTGATGCAAACAATCGCTCCTACTAGGGATCCGGCATGAAGCTGAGTTATTCTAAGTGAAAAAAACCTGAGGCATATTGTTCTAGCCCTGGCTCACCCAAGTGGACAGCTTGAGCCGAAGTGGGGGCAACGTACCGGGAGCACAAAAGTCTGCCCGGCCTAGTTACTTGTCCCAACTTCGTCTTATTTGGTATGACTTCTAACAGAAAGGTGGGCCACGCGCACGTGTACACCATAAGTTCAGAAGACTCAGAAAGACGAAGGGTTTCGTAGTAGTTTTATATACACAATTCAAATAATATTAAAGCGGTAAAAGCATCATTTAGCACATTAAGCATATATCATGTAAAAATCAGATAATAAATAAAGCCAACTATAGCAGTTATTTTATGCTCGAATTCTTGAACCCTGAACCAGAGATTCTGAGTTAAGTCCCCAGCAGAGTCGCCAGAGCTGTCACACCTCCTTTTTTCGCCCCCGCGAGGGGCGTAGGGAGTTTTCTCCAATTAAAGGACAGTCGAAACGGGATTTGTTTGTTTGTTTCAGAGTCGCCACCTGGGAATTTTAAGGCGTCCCAAGTCACCGGTTTTAATCCCTGAATCGAGGAGAATATGACTCTGTTTGTTATTCTGCGAACCAGAAATCCTGAGTAAGGAATTCTGTTAATTCGGGAGAAGGTGTTAGGCATTCCCGAATTCCGTGGTTCTAGCACGGTCGCTTAACCATTTTTATATTTGGCTTAATTATCTTGATTTACTAAATACCTTTTTTCTTGTTGCCCGATTTTATTACCGCTTTTGTTTAGATTGTTTACAATTATATAAACGAATCACGCGTACGTATATTCGTATTATATACCTTTTATAATTGTAGAGAATCGTGCCACGCATACGTGTACACAAAAAGGTTGATAATATTTTTATATTTTTATTATAAAAAAATTTATTTGATATTCGAAATTGTGCTTAAAATAAAATTAAGAACATTCGCCTTTCTTAAATAGTGAACCGCACATCTCGGGTTTTATGAAATTAATTTAATATCCTCCGACGAATCTTTTTTTTATTAAAATTTTGGCTCAAAGTTGCGCGAACGCATAATCCGAACTGCCTTAAAAAATGTAATTTAGGCCACGCGAACGTATCCCTAATTTCACAAAATATTCTTGATAAAATTCTCTACAAATTGTTTATTGCATCCACTTATTTTTATATGAAAGCCATAGAGAAACACTGATTTAGACATCTCTAAATTTTCTTGAAATGAATTCAAAAGTTATTGTGTGTTGACCGCAAGTCTTATTTTACGCGTATGAATTATATACCTCAAAACTATTCAAATTTTAAAGAATTAATGATATGAAAAAGAAACAAACAACATGTAACTAAAAAAAACTACCATTTTTATCGTGGATACAACATTAATATATCCAAAAATCGAATCGCATATAAAACTGGAAAAGAATTAATTTGATAAACAAATTAATAGTTTCTGAAGAATTTTCATTGTTATATTTAATGCGAACTCTATTTCTACATATCCTTGACATAAAATGTTGCAATTCGTGCTTATAAATCTCATATCCTTCTCATATACTTGTTTTTATTCCAAAGTTATAATTGTTTGGTTAATTTGTTTACAATGGTAGATAAGAATCAAGTTGATAAGAAAGAGAACTATTATACAAATTGATTCAATAAAATTGCATCACATGCAATATAGTTGTACGTCTGAACCATTCCTAATATTCTAACCTCGTAACGAATTATATCAACTCACCTTTCACTTATGGTTATACATGTAACTGTTATCACGCCTTGTACGAACAACATACAACTTACATCAATCTAGTTTTAAATAAAATCGGACTTTTGTGACAAAATATGCTAGTAATGTAGTTTCTTGATAGTTCCATACTATTCCATACTTAGCCAACAATATCATAAGATTTAATTAATGGCTAGCTTTCTGCCATGTTCCCTATCTTATAATTTGAATATAGCTATATTTAATGAAATTCTGAAATAAATAATATTATTACAAAGCTTATGCGAATTTCAAAGGGATGATTAACTAACAGTTCTCACATCAAATGTAAGCTACTATATTAACCAACTAAAACAAAACTGAAATTTAAACTAATAGATTTAAACGAGTAAAAGACATAATTATAATTCCGAACTTCATTTATTTGGCAATGTTGAAGCTTTCCACAACATGAGTCTAAAATATATACCTGATATTGGAAGCAAAAGAAAATGAAGATGAAAATCAGCGGCAGTAATAACAGTACAGCACAGCAACAACAGCCCAGCAACAGTAACAACCCAGGAAAAGAGTTTGCAAACCAGTAGAGCAGTAATCCCAAAAACAAAAGCTTCAAGCTTTGAATGAAACAACAACAATTAATACTGATTTCAAACAAAGAAAGCAAAAGATTTTTTTTTTAGTTTTTATTTTATTTTGAAAGCTTAAATATTTTCGGAATTTTTCTTTCTCTTAAATGTTCAGCCCTTTTTTCTCTCTATTTCTCAAATTCGTTTTCTCTCTCTCGTTCTTATTCTTTCTGTCTGTGTATTTTTTTCTCTCTGTGTCAGATTCAAGACTTATATATATATCTCATCCCATAAATCTTTTAATCAATTAAAATCAATACTTTTTCCTACCAAACCCATTATCTTCCCACTCATCCCTATTACATTAAATAAATATATCATTATCACCCCATTATATTTTGTTCCTCATGCTTCACTTAAACAAATACAAGATTCCTCTCCACTAAAATTTGTCTTGTCCCCCCTTTATATTAAACAATTATATAACAACCCACCCCATTTCATTTTGTCCCCCATGCTTTACATAAAAAAATTACAAAATGTACAATACCTAAACTACCCCTCCGACCTTATTGAAATTACCAAACTACCTCTGAACGTACTGCAAATTACCAAACTACCCCATCAGCTATAACAAAGCAAATAATCACACTCAACCAAAATATAGCCAATATGACCAATTTCTACATAAATTCAAACAACAATATGAACATGGATGAACATCATAACAACAATATCACATGAACACAAATTGAACAACAAAGAACAACTAAAATTTGATTGAACAATATTTTTAGCAACAACAAACCTATTTTCGGATTCAACAACAACAACAATCAAACAAGTATATTTAGATTTCTAAATTCAATAATATTGAACTTAAAATCAACTCTAACAACATTACAACCAACAATTCCTATATTAAACTTAAACAAGATTATGAGACAAATTCAAGAAATAATCATAAATGATAAACAAGAAATCAAACTATACAAATTTCGGATTCAAGATCAAAGTATGAACATGAATGAATCCATTTTTTAAAACAACAAACATGACAGATTAAATGACTCAAACAACATTAATAATTTATGGAAAATACATAACACATGAAACAAATTGAAGAAATAATTAATTAGATTTCAATTTGAATCTAACAAATATTAAACTAACAAATATTTATCTAAACAATACTACAAACATGAAAAATAACTAATTAATCTTTCATTTGAAATCTGAAAAATTAATTTAACAAAGTACATGAACAAACTAAAAAAAATTAATTCAAACGATATACATGAACAAAACAAACATTTTCTGATTTTAGATTCGACAATATCGGACAAAAAATAAAATTCAAAATCTACTAACCGAATCGAATGACATACATACGGACTGTTTTGACGAACCTCGAATGGGAGTGAATCTGTCTGGACTTAACGACGAACTCAATCGACGAGCTCACCTCTCTTTTAAACTTGACGAACTCAAAACGAACTCAAACTAAAACTCAACCAAACAGTGCTGGCGATGGCGACGAGAAGAAGATGAAGCGAAGCAGCAGCTCGCATGCTGGGTCTGTTTGGTTCGCTTGAAGCTGAAAGCAGAAGAAGCAGCTACGGCAGCCATGGATGGAGGTCGAAGCTCGAGCTTTGACGAAGAACGAAGAAGATGAAAGCAACCACCATGGACGATGATTAACTCACCAAAAACGTGAGCAACAACAGTAGTTTGTCGAGGAGATGGAGGATGCAGCAGCAGCAGTCTTGAAGTGAGGAAGAAGAAGCAGTAACGTTGATGCCGGAGAAAGACGATGACGCAGCGGCGAGGGGTGGCTTCGAACCCACTGCTTCGACGGGCAGCAGCGGACGAGGCAGCAGAAGCGACGCAGCAGGAGCTTCGACGAGCAGCAGCAATAGTCTTGAAGTGAGGAAGAAGAAGCAGCAACGTTGGTTAAAGCTCGACGAAGAACGAAGGAGGAGGAGCAGCCATGGATGAGATTTTTGAGCTCGACATGGAGAAGATGAAGACGCAACTGGGTCGTCCATGGTGAGGGTGAAGATGAAGCTGTGAGGGGTTGTTTGGACGTGATAATGGAGGGTAATGGGCAGCCATGGGAGGGGTGTTTGGATGCTTGGAGAAGAAGAAGATAGGGAGGGGGGCGGATGGGTTAGTATAATTTTAGGGTTTTCTTCTTCTTCTTTTTTTTTTGTTTTTGTTTTGTTTTTGTTTTGTAAAAAATGAAAGACAAAAGGGGGTTTGGGTCTTTTGGGTTATGGACTGGGTTGACCCAGTTCAAAATGGACTGGGTCGTAGGGAAGATTGGGCCATTTTTTGGGCCTGTGGCTTGAAATTGAAGAAGAGGCCCAATTCCGACTTTCTTTATATTTTCGCTCTCTTTTCTTCTTTTATTTTTCTAAAACTAAATTATAAAAATACTTAAACTATTATTAAGAACTAAATTAAGTTATAAAAGTGCAAATTAACTCCCAATAACAATTAACGCACAATTAAGTAATAATTAAGCATAAAATTGTATATTTGGACATTAAATGCTAAAAATGCAAACGATGCCTATTTTTGTAATTTTTATTTTTTGTAAAACAAATTTAATTACTAACAATTGTATAATTAAATCCTACATGTAAAATGCGACATATTTTTGTATTTTTTATTAATTTAGTAAGTAAACATGCACGGACAAAATACAAATAATTATTCAAAAATATCACAAAATTGCACACCACGGAAAATTATTTTATTTTTGAATTTTTTTGGAGTAATTCTCATATTGGGCAAAAATCACGTGCTTACAACAAGTTTTGTCTAGCTCGTGCTTAACCTTGCTTAGATCCTCCTTAAGGACTTTTATATGCTCATCTCTTTTGTGCAACTCGTCTTTCATTTTTCCTAAGTTTTCTTCTAATGTGAGTTGTGTGTGATCAACTTTCTTTTTACCAGTTCCTAATTTTAGTTTTACATTTTCAGATCTTAGATCTAGGATAGTGGTGTCAAGTTCATGAACCTGGTTCTTTAACTCAGCATTTTTACTCACATTCACTAGCCCTAAGTTCTAGATTTTTGCACTTAGCTTTCAAAATCACACACTCCTTAGACAGTTGTTCCTTTTCATTGTGTAGATCCTCAAATTCATCAATGAAATCCAGGAGTAACTCATATAGCCTATCTTTAGACAAAAATTTAATCTTGTCTTTGAGATGAATTATACTTACCTCAGATTCCTCATTGGATTCTCCAATTGCCGTAAGTGCTTGTCCATCTCCATCTTCATCCTCTGAGTCCTCATCTAAGATTTCTCCCTAGGCAAAAATCATAGCATTTGTTGATCATTTGTTCTTCTTGGGTTGAACATGTTCCTTCTTCATGTTCCTTTTCCATTCAATTCCCTATTGAGGGCATTTTTTGATGTGGTGATCAGTCTTCCCACACTTGTAACACCCCTCATTGGTTTATTTATCAAGAACGCTTAGTTTGATGTAGCTTCCACTTCTTGAAGGACCCTTTGCTCTCATTAGGTATTTCTTGAAGTCCTTTGTGATCATGGTCATTTCATCCTTCTCTAGATTTGCACCTTCAGTGATTCTGATTGCCAATCTCCTTTCCTTATTGGGTGCGTTCATCTTCATGGTTTGCCTTCTAAGTTCATAGGCAGTGAGATTTCCAATTAGCTCATCCAACTTAAGAATGGCAATGTTCTTTGATTCCTGAATAGCAATGATTTTGCTTTCCCAAGAGACTGGCAGAACCTTTGTCAAAATCTTCTCAACTTTGTCTTCTTTAAGAATAACCCTTCCAAGAGACATAAGTTCATTTGTCAGTATGGTGAACCTTGTATACATATCCTGGATGGTTTCCCCTTCCTTCGTGGTGAAATTCTCATATTGAGAATACAACAGTGTTACTATAGACTTCTTAACTTGAGGTGTTCCTTCATGAGCCACATGTAAAGTTTCCCAGATTTCCTTAAGAGTGGTATAACTTGGAATTCTACTATACTCGTCTGGACCAAGTCCACACACAAGCCATTTCTAGGACTTAGCATTCTTTTCCCATTTCCTCAAGTCCTCAGCATTGCAGTCAGCTCTTTTTTTGGCACATCTACTCCTTCATCAATCTTCTTCATGTGATCTCTCATCCTGTTTTTCCACTAAGAGTAGTACTAGCCATTAAAGAGTGGAGGTCTATCAGTGGATTGCCCTTCCTAGTTTCCGGATGGTGCGCTCATCTTGATATGTTCCTAAGGTGTTAGCCTCTTCAGGGATAACCTGCTTTGATACCAATTGATGTTTTATACTTCAATACCACAAAAGAGGGGAGATGATTTGTGTGGTGACTAATTTTTCGCTTAAACTGATTATAGAGGGACCTGGTTCTTCTATATGTTCCTTCTACTACTGTTGCAGAATGATAAATGTAGAAAGTAAAAAACACAAGTATTTTATGTGAAAAACACCTGGCTCGAAAGGTGAAAAAAACACGACCTACTACTCAGTTGGATTTTCCCCAACACTTCACAAAATCACTGAGCCAAAATAGTATTTACAAAACTCTTTGTAAACCTAAGGATTACCTCTAATTCCGTTGTAGCAACTGGCCTCTAACTGTTGCGAAAACTTCAAGTTAACTCTAAATTGAATACTCAAAGTAACTATTACAATTGCTTCTAAATAAAGCTGAAAGGTACAATATGGAAACACATACTAAAATTGAACTAGAAATAAAGAAAGACACATATAACTCTTTATGGAGCTGGTTCTTCAATCTGGTTCATGTAACTTCAGGTTTGCACACTTGAATCACAAACGAACTACTTGCAAAAAGCCTTGCTATTTTGCTCTCAATTCATGTTTAACTTCTGCGTTTTTGTGCAACACCTGTAATGTGAGAACATCCTGCATTTTATAGAGTTAGTAGATGAAGAAATAACTAGAGATCTGGTGCAACTCTTCCTTGGTGGAAGAGTTCTAGTTGATTTCAACTTCTAACTCCTTCCAGATCTTGGATAGTGTTCTCTTTGATTAAGGAGTCATTCCCCTTATAAATTATGCAACCTTTTCGATTAGGAGATATAAATTAAAACAAGTTAAGCTTATCTCTTTCACGTCCATCCCACATGCTAGAATTTGCCCATTTTTATGAACCTGGGGGATGGACCTGGTTCATGCCTGAGTTCCTTTGTCAGTCTTGAAAACTAACCTTTACTTGGGCCAACAGAGTCGAAGTGAAATTTTAGGTGATGCTCGATTTAAGAAATGATATTAGGCTTTCTTTGGTCTTTTTTGAGCTTAAATGTTCATCACAAAACAAAAATCTTTCCCTAGTTAACACTTTTGAGTCTATATACTTTTATTTGGTACCCACATTACAAGCCTATACCCTTTTTTATTCTCAATTTACATTGTTTTGATCCTTTTACCTTTTAAAACACTTTAATTGTGAGATGAGCGCTAAAAGAAGTAAGAAGGAACTAAGTGTGGAGTGGCTTTTGAGTGTAACCAATGAAAGGAAGAAAGGAAAAATAGAGATAAATAAATTGTTGTCTTGTTCTTGCTAATGGGTATGAATTAAAGTAGTGCTTAAAGAAGAAGGGAATATTTTTGGGGGTAATATTGTTTGTGAAAGTGAAGTGGATTGAAGAATTTGTGATTAAAGTTGATTATGTGATGTGTTAAAGTGCTTAGGAGAGTTAGTCATCATTCCTATATATATCATACCCATCCCTTAGCCCACATTACAACCACAAAATAATCCTTATTGATTTTAGATTGAGTGGGCCTACATTAGTAGAGATCTACATTATGGGCAAGTCTATGGTACCAATTGCATTCATGTGACTTCTTTGTGAGGGTGAGATATTTTCTTTGATATATATGGGCCATTAAATTATATTTGATCATGAGATTCAAATGCGTTGATTCAAATTACTCTCTTGTTTTTGTTGAGAGGGCACATGATTTCACAAGGGATAGGTTACATTATTAGACTTCTCTCTATGATGTTGGGTGTCCAAGCCATGAGTGCATTGTGACATTGAGTTGGTTTTTGAGGCTAGGATTGTTATGAGTATGTTGTCTTTGTTTGAATATTTTTGAAGTTGGCATAAGAAAAAGGGAAGTGTATGTGATTGCATATGCAAGGGGCTAATTGTTGGTATCAACCAAAGTCATGGGTGCTTAAGCTTAACCGAAATGTGTGGCTTGATAGTGATAAGCTTAATTTTGTTCAATCGGTTGTGGGTTGATTCTACTTTGCTCGAGGACGAACAAAGGTTTAAGTGTGGGGTGGTGATGTTGGGCATATTTCTATATGTTTTTATGTTACTTTACCCATGTTTTAATCGCTTTTTGTTGCTATTTGGAGTTAAAAATGCCCAACATGGTTAAGTATTGGTTTTATGACTAATTGAGTTGTGTGTGATGATTTAGGGTGTTTAGAGAGCAAAACTATGAAGAAAAGATGCTCCAACTAGAGGACAAGAGGGTGGATGCATCGCATCCAACCATGGAAAGAAGGTTATTTGGTGCACCCTTAGCCGTGAAGTCGGCCCATAGCATTCGCACCTGGGCAAAGCTGAGATGGAGGAACAAAGAGTGGATGTGAAACATCCACCCTAGAATGCGAAGCTGAGAAGTGGAGGACGAGGTGGATGCGAAACATCCACCCCAGCATCAATCCCTGAAGCTGAGTCAGATTAGGAATAGGAAAACTTTGGCCCACGACTTTTGTACCGAATATATAAACCAAAAATGCCTCTTTTATGTCATCTAACATATGGGGAAGCAAGAAAAAACCACTACAAAGCTTGGAAACCACGGAATTCATCTTGAGTTCTTATGTTTTTCCTTCTTTTATTGATTTTATGCACTCTTGTGAATTATTTGATGATTGTATGAACATGAGTGGCTAAGAACCCTATTATTCTAGGGTCATGGGCGATACATAAATGTTGATGTTTGAAGTTTAATTTGACGAAGTTGATTTTATCATATTGGGTTGTTTATTTAATTCTCTTTTTAATTAATTTGCTGAGTAGCTAACAGTGAATTACTATCTATGAATCTAGAGTTGAACTCGAAAGTGAAAATTCTGGATTGTATATATAATTAAATAGAGAAAGTTCTTGAACCCGGGCATCGGGGAATGGATTCGCAATTAGGATAGAAATATACCTCATTGTCTTGCTTGGTTGAAATAAGGGAAGTGTAAATGCATTTTTGTTAATCTTAATTCCATAGACATATAGGCATTAAGTTAGCTTGAATAGGCGAGTAAGAACTTGTCAGATTCTTATGAGTAATATCAACCCTGTTAATCAATAACCTAGATAAATCAATTAATCATTTTAAGCCAAGAATGCAACACGATTTTTAGCTAACCCGTGACCCAGGAATATCCTCCCTACTGATTGTTATCCGAAATTGCTTAATTGTTTTGGTTGATTTCTAGTTATTTCTTTACTTGATACTTTTAGGTAGTAAATTATCTATTTTGTGAGAAATCCCTTGAATCAATAAGTCATTTGAGTTTGAATTAGTCGAAAGTTAATCATAAGTCTTCATGGGAACGATACTCTACTCACTAATATATTACTTAACAACCACATATACTTTCGTGAGAGTGTTTGGTTGCAACACCCATACGCTAGTCTGCCACTCTCCCACTTTGGTCAAACTCACTCCTTTAAGCAACTACTCAACTTCTGCTTCTCGCACTTGGCCTTCTAGAAGGTTAATCACCACAAGACACTTCCTACATGTAATTCCTCATCCTCTACTACTCAACTGATGCCTTAGATAAAATCAAACTCAGTAGCTTTTGAATGAATAGACCGCTACTAACTTTAAACCTTTCCGAATATCACCCTTTCTCGAGTCGTCGACATTAGAAATGTTGATTCTATCCTGAACCACTGCACCCCACGATATCTGACAACTGCTTCTTCAATACTAACTCGCAATATCCTACCTAACAGGCGATTTGTAGAAGATCATGACACTGGCGAACTTAATCAATCAAGGACGACGACACCGCGTCGCAGATAAAAATTCCACCACACTTGAAGGCACGTAGTTTCGTTACTCTATCTACCCAAACCTGATCATTTATAGTCCGATTGACTTTCCTTCGCCGGAAATACAATACCGAATCTCTGAATCGTGCTATGAGAAAACCTACTTCCATGTCATTCATTGCTTCAACGCATAGGTCTACACTCTACCATTACACCAATACTGTGCAATAGCAACGCACAAATTATCTAACAATTAATTCCAAAGCTATAAACATTAGTAATACTGATACAGAGCTGAAATGACAGAACGACCTTCTGCAAGGCAACAATAATAGCCCGATCAAATACGTAGGGAAGAACATGCCGCACCACATCTATAATATCATTAGAATTGCTCACTCGACGATTCATGACTAGTAATTCGCATTGCATAAGATTGAATGGAAAGGAAATAAAGGCATAAGCCTCAAAGGGATCAAATTGCACGATGAGGAAATCAAGAAAGGAAGTGCTTGTAACATCCCTGTAGCCTCTTGAAGATAAGTACAGAGGTCTATGTACCGATCCGCAAGACTCTGCTAGACTCCCTCATGACTCGTGAGACCTAAGAGAACTGATATCATGTTGTCACGACCCAAAATCCACTAAGGGTCGTGATGGCGTCGGACACCGCTGTTAGGCAAGACAACCATAAATACTTAATTAAATTCTTGTTTTAATAATTTTGAAAAGTATAATTTTTCATTCAATTTAACTAGTAAAAGATAATCTTTGCAAAATAAATAAAAGAATGTTTAAAAGTTAATACAGAATACCTCATAATTATCCTAGAACCTAGTGTCACAGCTACATGAGCAGTTTCTAGGGAATAAGGTAATACAATAACTATCAAGAATACAAATTGGATAGAAAAAAAGATGTAATGCAATACTCTGAAGGAAACTCTGCTGGCTACGGGTCATCTCGAGAGGTGCAGCTCACCTAAGTCTCTGTATCAACCCTGTCGTTGCGCCCAACTAGGCCATTAGAGATACATGTGCCTATGCAACAAAAATGCACAGCAAGTGTAGCATGAGTACAAAAATAACGTGTACCCAGTAAGTATCCCGTATAATCTCAAAGAAGTAGAGACGAGAGGTCGACTTCGACACTTACTAGTGGTCCAATAATAATATACCAATTATATAGCAAATCGATGATTTTCATAAAAATGGTTGTAACACAATAACATGAGACAAGTAAACAATTCTTTTGTTTATAGGAAATTTCCATATTCGTTTCATCATCTATACATTTATCTCATGCTAGGGAAAACAAATATCAACATCAATAAATCTCAAGGCAAGCAATACAAGCTTGTGCAAATCATGTCGAGGCCGTACGGCCCGATCCAACAAATATTTATATTGTGCACTGCCAGAGGGTCGAATGGCGCGAACTGTAGATGCATCTATTTAATCTACCGAGGCATTCGTCCCGTTCCACAATGGATAATACATTCAAAAAGTCAAAACAAGAATTTATCAACGAGCAATTATTCAGGAAAATGCAAATTTCTCTTTTAAAAGTCAAGAAGTGATATCTAGCCTTTTATAAATATACTTACACGTTCAGTATGGTTTAAGCATTTTTAAATTGAGAACAAGGTTGCAAATATTACAAGTAAAGCATGCTTTTGGATCCTAGACTACCCCGACTTAAGCATAATAGTATATACGCACGGACTCTCGTCACCTCGTGCGCACGTAGCCCCCACAAATAGAAGCATATATCCAATTAATTCACCAATGGGGACAATTCCCTCTTACAAGGTTAGAAAGGAGACTCACGTCGCTCTGAAGTTTCATAACCGGCATTCCACGCCCTTCCGAAGATTCAAATCGATGCATAACGCTCAACAAATAGCCAATAATTATGCAAACCCATTAAAATATACTCCATTACTCATAATAATCCAATTTATAAAAATTCCTAACCCCGGTCAAAAAATTGACAAAATTACCCTCGGGCCCACATGCCCGGATTCGAAAAATAATTGAACTCACAACCTCACGAACTCAAATACAAAATTTACTCTCAATTTCATGTCCAAAATCGTGGTCAAGATCCAAGAACACCAATTGTTTTCTAGGTTCCCCCCAAACCCCCAAATTTTTACAAATTTTCATGCTAAAATCTATACATAATCAATGTATTTAACTCAAGATAGGTGGGGATAGCTTACCTTTCCATTGATGATGAAAACCCCCAATTAAAGCTCTCCAAAAATCGTCCAAACAAGAGTGAATGGAAGAAAATGGGCCAAACCCCCATTTTAAAGAAACCTAATTGCCTCCAGCATTGTCGCACCTGCGGTGCATAGACCACTTCTGCGGCACATGTGCCACTTCTGCGGTCCCGAGCTCAAGTCCAAAATCCGTTTCTGCGGTCTCCTTAGCGTAGATGCGTACCCACATCTGCGGTAAATCTCAGCACCTACGGTCACTGCCCTTCTTCGCCCAAACCGCACCTACGACCATTTCCTCGTTTCTCAATAACGCACCTGCGGTCAAACTGGCGAATGTGCGATTACACCAGAACTGGTGCACTTCAGCCACTCCTTATGTTCCATTTTCGATCCGTTGACCACCAAGATTCCACCTGAGGCCCTTAGGACCCCATCCAATCATACTAACCAGTTCCAAAACATCATGCGGTCCCGCTCGAGACCTCAAATCACATCAAACAATGCTAAAATCACAAATCACACCCTATTTTAAACTTGAAGAACCTTAGAACTTTGAACTTCCTCATCCGATGTCGAAACCTATCAAATCACCTTTGATAGACTTCAAATTATGCACACAAGTCATATTTGAATCCAACCCTGATATCAAGAAGTCTACCTCCGGTCAAACTTCTCAAAAGCCTTCAAATCCCGATTCCGAGGTCGTTTACTCAAAAATCAACCCTTAATTATTTCATCTTGAAGATTCCAAAATGGGAATTTTATTTCCAAATCTATTCCGAACTTCTCGAAATTCAATAACGACCACGTGCACAATTCATAATAGCTGAAGTGAAGGTGCTCATGGCCTCAAAACGTTGCATAATGCACTAGAGCTCAAAACGACCGGTCAGGTCGTTACAAAATATATCTATGGCTCATCTTAATTTATATTGATACAGATGCAATGTACATGGTAGCACGAGGACTTTTCCCTGCGAAGGTTATTGTTATTGTGGGCACGAGGTGCAATACGTGCAAGATTTGGAAATTTTGGATCATGATTTATGATTTTGAGTGGTACCTCAGGGTAAATCTTGTTGCAAGTCCATGCGTTGAGAACGATTTGATTAATTGAGTTGTTATCTATTTTCCTTACTGAGTTCATTCATGTCCCATTAGTGTTCTGATTATGCTAAAGTTCTATTACCCGCCTACTTCTTGCTGACATTTGAGTTTCCATTTATCTTCGTCGTTAGTTGTAAATTATAGTCCTTCCATTGTTTGTTTTATATTATATCTTGTACAGGTTTCTAGGTCTGGTAGGTATCTTAACTTGTGATACTGGGTTGAAACATACTTGGTACCATTGTGATGTACTCATATTGAGCTTTTGCACATTATTGTGCAAGTCCAGGTACTTTTGACCGTTTTGATGAGAGTTGTGACTGCGCGGCTGGAGACTTCAAGGGATTCCTGCTTGACGTTTGTATGTCTTAGAGTGACTTTCAACTATATTCCCATTACTATTTATCCTTTTTATCAGATAGTGTTGTATTAGAGGTTTTAGAACGTTTTTATAGAGCTTATGACTCGGTTTTACCGGATTTTGGGAATGTTGTGTTGTGATTTTGAAATGGAATTATTATAAGACTTATCATCTTTGTTTCACAATTTAGGTTGTTTTTATATAATAGTTCCTTTTTATTAGTCTTATCTAGTCTGCGAGACTATGTGGCATCATGACATCCTAAGGTAGGAAATTGGTGTCGTGATAAGTGCAAGCCAAGGGATGTGTCATCTCTGCAACTATGATGGGGGCAGAAAAGTTTGGGCCTCCAGGGTTTAGCAATAAGCAGCGACTAATATTGATTGGTATATTGAATAACCAACACATGAGAAATAAGATTATGGACGACATGAAAAATTATGTATCTTGCATTATAGACGTAGGATCGACGAATCATATGACAGAATGTTTAAAAATATTATATAATATACAGAAAAATCGCAGATGGGTTGTTAGTTTTCCTTATATGAGTAATGATGTAGCTAACAGCGAGGGATCAACGAAACTTGAAGGAAACTTGGTCTTAAAAAATATTCTCTATGTGCCCGCCCCAACATGCAACATGATTTCCATATCGTAATCAATTTGATTACTAAGACTGTTTGATCCTTTTCACTAAACATTTATGTATTATACAGGATCGCACATCGAGGATGTTAATTGGAGCGGGTGAGTGAAAAGATAGACTCTGCTATTTCTGGAACAAGCATGGGGCATATGCTCTAAATGTTGGTGGTGTGGGCTCGCTAGATCATTAGAATAGGCGTTCCTAATATGCCTGTCTACAAGTGACTTAATTAATATTTGTTGTAGATGCTGGAAAAAATAGTAATATTTTGAATCAAAATTTGCGATGTATGAATTCTAGCTAAAAAGAAGAGATAAATTTTCTTTGAGTAATAATAGAGCTTCTTATAATTTTCGAATTGATTCCGTGTGATTTGTGAGGACCTTATCGAACAACTTCATCTTATACCGCATCATATTTTTTGACTACCGTAGATGATGATTTTTCCCATGTTGTATGAATTTGTTAAATGATTGATAAGAAAGGAGTAGCGAAAACTTTGAACAATTCCTTTACTATGATAGTCAAAACATTCAATAGTCGAGTTAAAACCTTCATAAGCAATAATGGAACAGAGTTTACATGTATAAGAAACTATTTTCGTAAATATAGGATTGTTTCTCAAATTTCATCTATAGCAATTCCCCAACATGGGAAGGATGCGTGATGATTACCCTATAAACCTTCGCTTGCTTGGAGGCATATGGAGGTTCACGTAGCATAATCGGCGAGCAAAGCCAATCCCAACAATTACAATTAGGAGACGCATGGGCATGCGATGAGAAAGTGACAAAGATGCATTGTCATATCTTGAATATGACCCCGGCCTTGCGCTTTCAAAGTAACTTATCGATTAATTTTGGGGGGAAATAAGTTCTGACCATTTGTCACCTGATTAATCAAACTTTATGCTCACCTGATTAATGGAACTTTGTGTGCCTGAATATGGACATCTTCGAATATTTGGCTCACTATGTTTTGCTTGAAGTTTAGGGAGGAAGGGTGATAAATTTTCACGTAAAACTTTTAGGAATATTTTCATGGGATATCCTTATAGAAAAAGGGTAGAAGGTGTATGATTTAGAATTGAAAGAATATCTTGTTTCAAATGATATTAATTATTAATATATTGAACTTCCTTTGCTTTATCAACGCATAACACAAGCAAGAACGATAATAAAGAAATGCATGTAGAGGAACTAGGAGATGATGGGGAGTGTGAAGCAAGGGGGGGATGAAACTGTCCAAGATCATGAAGACGAGCTTGACGAGGAAGTCCGCCACGAAGCAAAGATATAGGACAATGTTTACTAGGACGTAGGGTTCAAAATTGAGAAACATAAAATAATATAAGAGGAGCAATAGAGACACAGGCACCGCCAAAAATACATATCGGTCCAATTGCGTTAGTATGTTACTAATATTGTTCAAAAACTGAGTTCATCTTGTGCTCCATTCACTTTACATCACCAATTAGGTACACCTTATCCTTTAATACATTATATGAATTGCAATTAATTTTTTACATAAAATGATTTTCCTTGTAGAAATCACTGCAGCAAATGAACCGTCTCATTTTTCCCAGGTCGTGAAAGATAGAAAGTGGAGAGAGGTGATGGGACTAGAAATATAAGTGCTGGAAAACAATGCAACATCAGTAATAGATGATATGCCTCTTAATAAAAAGGCTCCTAGTTGCAGGTAGGTTTACAAGATAAAGAACAGTCCGAATTGACAAATCGAGTGACATAAGGCTTGGCTAGTTATTCTTGGGAATCATCAAGTAGAGGGGATCGAATATAATAAAATATTTTTTCTAGTGGCAAAGATGGTGATTGTCTGCACATTTTTGGTTGTTTCAACGACAAAGAATTGGGAGTTACTGCCTTCCTCCATGGGAATCTTGAGAATGACGTGTACATTAAATTACCTCCTAGGTTTCAGATTGTAAGGCTAAAAAAATTATATAGGCTTTAGAAACCCTTTTACAATTTAAGCCAATTCATACTGTTAGTTTTCTAAATTGTTGGCTTCCTTGGAGGACTATGACTTCAAGCATTCATACTCTAGTTATTCTCTTGTTTACTCTAAAAAGGGTAAAGTTCGAGTAAATTTCCTTATGTATGTTGATGATATGAAAATCTCTGGCAATGAGCCTGAGGATATGCATGTCTTCATATCATATCTCCGCAAACATTTTCACATAAATTATATGGGTTTATTGAAAGGAAGTATCTAGAAATTCAAATGCCATCTCCGTGAGCCAATAAAAATATGACTTGGATATTATCTCGGACATTGGGTTTTTAGGTTCTTAGCTTGTAAGAATACTGTTGGAACAGAATGACCGGCTGACATTGACAGATAGATGGACACTTGATGACCATGAGCGCTATCTTCGTTTGATAGTGTATGCGGCGAAATCAGAGGACTTAATTTCTCACTGTCAAGACACTTCGGAAGAATACTTCGAGACCTCAAGAACATGGAATTGCGACCGAGTCCCGTCCTTTGGCGCTCGTCGAGGCCCGACTCAAAGAAGACGATGACCGAGGCTAGAGCAAAGGGGGAAATTCCCATGTCACGCGGCTCAGTCTGACAGAGCCGGCCTATCTGGGGCCTCTGTCGAAGCGTCACGTCTAGCCGTCCCATCTCCACACTTTACTATTAATGCATGTTGTTCTATAACTGGGTTCCCCTCCTATATAAAGGGAACCCACACTACTTTGTAAAGGGCTAATGTTGCTCCATCTATTTTCTCCACAAGATCAATAATCTCTCTCTCTCTCTCTCTCTCTCTCTTCTCTAACTTACTCGTTCCTACTAGCTCGAGGCCGCTCGTAGCGTTATTTGTTTCATACTTGTTCTCCATTCATTGCTTGGTATTGGCTATAAAGAACCTTGCTTGATCATATCTCAACTGTTATCCCATCCCCAACTACCCCCGATAGCTCAAGTTCGAGCTAGATATCAACCTCGAGGTACTTCATCGACCAGTCCAAGGCTCGCGCTGCAAGCATCTTGGTTTGATTACTGGCCCATTTTAGCTTGTATTTCTTCATTAAAATTCATACTCTCATCATCAACTCCTCTAACAACTAGCATAAAAATAGATCACGTATTTTTAGAATCTCATTTACAAATTTAATTGTTGTTACCATTTTAACGCTAAACAGTTTGGCGCCCACCGTGGGGCTAAAAATAATAGTGATTATTTTCTTGCTGGTTTCATTCCACAAACGCAAGTTATCTTTCACACTTTTTCTTGTTCAAGACCTTTTGATTTCAGGTCAAAATTTCTGGCTCGGTAAACAGAGTCGAGAACGACAACCTCGAAAACCACAGGGAAAACGGCGTGGCTATTTCGATTGCCGGAACACAGCCACAGAATTCCGGTAATGCGCCCGGACCGATTCTGGCAGACGGGGACTCACAGGACGCACAAAAGGTCGAAGAAACCTCACACACCGACGGAAGCATACAACATGGTGACCAACTGGAAGCCCAAAAAACCCTTGCTCGGGAAGCATAGGAAGTTAGTCTTCACGATAATTTTGAAATGGTGCACGCACAATAGTTGGCTATCGACCAGTTACAAAGCCATGCGAAGACTTCCAGCACAGTAGCGCCGGAAACTACTCTCCTAACCAAACGGGTACCGAAGAGGTCAAGAAACGACTGATCGGTAGCCGATCCCGCCAACGTGAAAATGCTGAAGGATCTCACCAAAAGGATCGAGTGAGGAGAGAAAATGATAGCAGCCAACGATAAGAAGGTCAAAACTTAAAACTTCAGAGTTGACCAAATCTCGGACGCACCCCCGGTTCTGAAAGGTGTAGATTCGAAGAGGTTTGTGCAATGGCCGTTCCCAGAGGAAGCGGCTCCGAAACCCATTCCAAAGAATTTCTGAATACCAGAACTCCGAAAATACAACGGGACCTCGGATCCCAATGAACACGTCACTACCTCTACGTGCGCGATAAAGGGCCATGACCCAAAAGATGATGAGATCAAGACCGTCTTATCAAAGAGGTCTGGGGAAACACTCTCGAAAGGAACCATGATATGGCGTCATAACCTAGCGCTAGACCCCATAAAATCGCCCACCATACCGGTAGATTCCTTCATAAAGGCACATGCCGGCGCCATCGAAGCAACGACAAGAAAGCCCGATGCATCCAGGGCCGAACAAAGGGAGAATGAAATTCCATAGGAATTCACACCTCATTACCCGATGGAACGAACAAGATTACCCCCGGTCTCGGACGACTAGGCAATACAGGCCTTCACTCAAAGCCTAAATAAACCAAGCCCGATGATTTCAGGGCACTTCAAACAAAATATGAACAGGTACCTAGCCAAGACCTTGTCGGGTGCCTGTACCCGGCATCAATCGCAAATCAGGGTTATGGATGACCATCCGGGAGCCTCCTTCGGCTCAGCTTATCCAAACAGACTCCTGGCAAAGAAACCAATGCCAAACAGAGGAAGGTACCACCCGTGCACCGCAGACAAGTGGAATGCCCTAAGATGCAATCTACCTCACAACGATCGGAGAATGGCCCGATGACAATATCCTCGAGGAATCGTTAACAAAGCCAGATTCGACGAGGACACATGGCCGACAAGGGTGCCTTACCCATCAGAGTACAATTTCCACATCACTATACTAAACATCGTGTTCGCCGTAGGCGAAACTAGGGACGTCGAATGGCTCGGACCAATTCGGTCGAATTCCTTTCATAAGAATCATAGCCTAGCACGGGAACTACATAGCAAGTGTGGCCGCGGGGCCGAAGATAGCCGCCAGCTCCGAAGGAAAGGCGAGCCGCTCAAAAAAAATCACCGCCGAGAACTGATGAGTGACCGAATTTAAGTTAAGTCCCCAGTATGGAAGGCGGTTAGGAGGAACAAAGCAAATGGGCCACAGTGCGTTACCACGATAATAAAGGAGTAACGTCCCTTTCCAAGAACATGTAAAATTGAGAGCAAAATTTCCCATCACCGGAGAAAGGCAGATCTGGGGATATGCCCCCAAGGATGCCCTTACATTCAACAAAGAGGGTACCGAGACTCATCTCGACCTCAAAATGATGCACTGGTAACTTTCTTCCTCACTCGATCCGTTTTAAATAAAGCATGTGCACATGAGTGTAGGTGGCTCAATCAGCACTATCTGGCCGAGGATGATAGGGCGGCTCGGACTGCCGAGTCAAAACACAACCACCTCTCGAATCTTTGACAAATTCCAAACGGTGATCACTATGACAAGGAGAAAGACCATTATCTTAGTAAAGCATGACTGGCCCAGACCGGAACGCCGAGTTCCATATCATCAAAGTAGGCGCAAGACACGGACGCCTTATTCAAACGACCACGGCCACATCGCCTGAATACAAGGTTGCTTCCGCTTTGCCAAAAGGATGAAATTCCATGCAAGGGATGGAATTAAAACCGTCAGTAGGAAGCAATACGCGACAAGGGGAAATTCCGCATCACATGAACATCGCCAGCACCAATATCTCCACTCTCAAGAGAGTTAAAGGGTAAGCGAACCACATCTTTGGCCAAGCCCGATTAAACACAGTGTAGGGCAGTACTAGAGGTCACGCCCCCAAATAGCAGGAACATACCAAACCTCCGAACATCGCCTATACATCCCGCGGTAAAGAAAAACCACCTCCCTCTTTCGCTGTTTTTCACTAATCTGTATGCAGACACCCGGCCAGGGCATTCGGAAATTCTCACTCTGCCCAGGGACCCTAAGGCATTAACAAAACCCACCGTGCTGTTTCCCTCTCGTCCGGACATAGGCCCCGAAGAGGGTCTCGCCAGCGAAGTTCTTAGCGGAGTAACGTACCCCCTGAGGAGGATCTGAAAAGATCACAGGCCTACTTCTGCAATCACAAAATGAAGGACACCCCCCCCTTGAAGGCGTCGCCCGCTTGCAATGGACGGGAAATGGCAGACTGAGTTTCAATAGGGAATCATATACCAGACCAAACGGTCTAAGGAGTCGTGCCTGCTCGAGCCAAGCATGAAAATTTTGTAAGACCTTACTACAGGCATAAAACTCAATCTCAAAGTTTAGACAATACGTTGCATTTATAAGAATCCCGAAAGGGCATACCCTCGGTGTAGATGCCTAAGCTATCACTCGGGATCAAAAATGGCTCCAGCCAAACACATATGACTACGGTCAAAATGGCTGCACCAGCCAAATTAACGCGACTCGGGGATGCCCGACCGTCACTAACAAAATCGCAGGCCATTACTTCGAATCTACTTCGAAAAGAACCGGTTAAAACAGGATTTCCTCAATAGGCAAACAAGCTTCGACCATGTCAGCTCCAAATCACATGGCTTCAAGCTACTCAGCATACGAGCTAAGAACCTTCCAAGGTGCTCGAACATCGCCACTAGTGACTTGAAATCGAGGTTTCTCCCGAACCGACGATGGGTCAGGCAAAATCATTTCAAAAAGACCTTAACGAGAGGAAAACAAAACCTACAAAATGCCCACTGGAAAAAGAGTAAGAGCCATTATTGCCAGCCAAACGAGCCTCCGGGCCGCACACTAAAAGGTCTCAATGACCAAATAGTGTAAGAGCCACTGCCGCCATCTTGAAAATTGAAAAGTTGAGGATTAAAATGAGCTCGAGTCATAATCCGATTCGGAGACCGAATCCAAAATAGTTAACTACAAATGCCTAAGGGCACAGCATAAGTGCCATTGTCTCCAGTCAAACAAGCCTTCGAGCCACACACTTAAAAAATCATTTCAACCCGAAGCGCGAGAGCGATCATCATCCGCCCATGCAGGCACAAAAAAACTTGAGCGTCAATTAAAGCTCGAGTCGCAACGCGACTCGGAGACTGGACCCAAAATAGTTGAAACACAAATGCCCAAGGGCAAGGGACAAGAACAATATCATCCGCCCATGCAGGCACAGGAGATTGAAGGTCAGGTAAGCTCTAGTCAAGGCCTGACTTAGAGGCTAGGCCTAAAGAAGCTGGTCAAAGCACAAAGGACCTAACGCCTACTCGCGTCTAAAATCGCACTTAAGAGCCTACGGGCCTGCCTAATTAGATCTGGACTCATGGGGCTCCCGCCAAACACCGAAACCAGCTGGCATGATCAAAAGCAATGCAGAAAGAGATACAAAAGAGATAAAGCTTCAAGTTTTCTCTTATTTACTTACGCAAAAGGCATGCTCTCCATTTACAAACATGCTCGGCAAATATCAAATACAAAATGGAAAAATGGCAAAATCTACGCTCTGCTACAAAAGGCTATAGCCTGCCAGCCCCAAATTCGCTCTCCGTGACGTTAGTAAGAAGTGATCGAGCATCACGCTCGTCCGCCCTTCCTCGAGCAAACTCCTCCGAGAGAATGAAGCCCCTAACGCCGATCTCCTCGAGTACCTCTCTTCAGGATCTGCAACGAACATATTTCTCGATCCTCTTCTCACGATCGAGGGCCCGCTTCAACTCGGCTTGGGCATCAGTAGCTTTCTTCATATGAATCGCCATCTCCTGATCAACCTTGACTCGACTTAATGCTGCTTCAGCCCGGGCATCGATTATCTTAGCCCTAACCTTTCAGAGATCGGACTCGAGCTTCACGATTATATCCATTTGAACTATAGCATTGTAACAAGGCAAGCGGAGTTGGGCCTCGAAGGCGGGATGTCACGCCCCAAAATTTGAGGACCGCGGCCGGCACTCAAACGAGTAACCCCGACGGAGCAAGCCTGTCAGGTTTCATACTACCCAAATTCATCTTTGAATAAAGAGGAAATGTACACCATTAATAAAATTCTATAAACATGTCATTAACAATTCCATTTCATTTCCATTAACAACTTCTTCACAATTTTGAAGATATTACAAGTTTTATACATCATTGCCTAACATCAATATTTCCACTTTAATTCCAATACCCAACACTACCCACAACCTATCTACAGAGCCTCTAAATACAACTGAAGAGTAATATGGAAATGCCAGCAACAAGGCTCCGGCTATACCTCAAATACAATGTACATGATAAACAGATGAAACAGGACCCAGAAATGAAGTGGGGCTCACCAAGTCAGCTGAAAGGATGATGCGGCACTAGCCGCGACCAACACTGCCTGCTATAGAAATACCTACATCCATTTAAAGACATAGCTACCCGGCAAAAGGGATGTTAGTGCCATCGAATAGCACTAGTATGTATAACTATACACCGTCTCATTAGAAAGAACAACCATACAAGGACAAAGAAATCATAAGGATTCAACAAAAGGTTTAAACAATCACTACATCATCAAATAAAAGGAATCACATAGCTTTCACATAATTTCCATAGCTTTAGTTTGGGTCTTTTAATATTGTTCATCATCATTCACAATACCACCACTTTCTTGAGCGGAGTCCGATCACGGCCCGATCGACTAAGCCGTCTTTCAAGACGTTACCCTTATTTCAGTCTCACTTTCATGTTTCAATTATCATTGCATTACCACCATGTGTGTATAACATGGCGTCCGATCACGGACCGATCGTCTAAGCCGTCTTACAAGACATTAACCTTTTTCGTTAACCATCTCACTTCAATCTTTGGTTTCACATGTATTAGTTCATCGGCACTTGGGGCCACAATTATCACATCATTCTTGGCACTAGGCCATATTTCATAACTCTCATTCCACATCACTTTCACTTTCAACATCAAACTTGCAATTTAAGATAATGGGCACATACAAGAGCAATTCAAGTTATAAGCATAGAGGAGAATTCTCATGATTCGGCATAATAATTACAATTTAACTTGACTTGAAATCTAGATAATTTAGCATATAGTTCACATTCATCACATATCCCCAATTACCAAGAATAGCACACTAAACACATTGAGACACACCTTTCAGATATATTCTTGCAACACCAAATCTTTTGAAATAACAAATACTACATAAATCAAATTCCGTACTTACAACATATGCAGGGACACCATGGGAGCTCAATTTCTAAGAAGAGGGTTTTTAGCTATACATACCTTGTTTAAGCTTTTATTAAGTTACTACGACGTTCCGAAAATTCTAGCAATCCCAATCTACTTGAGACATAACAAAATTGAACACAAATTAGGAAGGTATTCAAGGTTTCAGCTGATTTGAGCATTTTATCAAATAATAGTTGAGCATCTTGATTTTAAATCTCTTTTACAAGATTTCCTTCATTCACCAACCCAATCTTTACTTATTTATGTTCAACAATCTTCCCACAAACCTAATTTGTACATGAATACTATTACACCCAAGAATCATACCTCAATAACCCATCTCACAATCTCCACAACACCAACACAGCCTAGGTTAGGCACCTATGGCTTCCAATCGCCACCCCATAAGTTACAATACTTAAATCATACTCATATTCTCATAATATATCCATATATGTAAGTCTAAGTGTGTAGGAATTACCTTTTGGAAGAAATCTTGCAAACCCACCTTTGAGTTCTTGAAGGAATTTCTTAAAGATCTATGTGTTTTATGAGTAGATTTCATCAATACTAGTGTAGGAATGATGGAATTTCATACCAAGTTAATGGAGGTTGCTTACCTTGAAGATTGGGAGAGTTGAAGGTCTTGAGAGGGTGAAGGAAGACCCCAAAGTTCGGCCAAGATGAATGGGTAAAAATGAACCCCGAAATGAGTATATAAAATGTCTTGGGCGCCACAGGTGGCACTGGGCGCTGCCTGTGGCGCTGATTCCAGTATCTCAAAAATTCTCGGCGCCACAGCTAGCGCCCGGCGCTACCCAGGACGTTGGTGATGGAAGGGACATGAAAATGGGCATAACTTTCTGTATACACCTCCAAATAACGAACGGTTTGATGCGTCGGAGACTAGACTTAAAGAGATTTAATTTGATAGGTTATGCATAACACAACACCTTATATAAATGTAGATATGCTCATCTCAAGTGAGGTCTTGTGCGTACTCATTTATAACTTTAGTCTATTATGAAATTTTCCTGCTTGGCTTAGACTTAGGCCTCTCCTTATACCCGAAATCACTTATAATATGACTTATACGCTTATTAACATATCCAATTGATATCCATTATATCATGAATCCTCATTCTAGGGCTTTACATTCTCCTTTGCTTAGGATCATTCGTCCCTGAATGATAAGTGGAGTCAATTCGCAAATACTTATCATAACTTATCTCCTTTCACACACCTCTTTAACTCCCAAATTTTGACTAACTCCCAAATCTTTCAGAAATTTCGGCAGAGTTTCCCTTGTAACTAGGCCTATCCACCTATCTGAGAATCCCAGAGATACACCTCAACAACATATATGTTATCAAATGATGCAACAGAACATATAACAACACCAACTGTAGTCCTATAATGAACATATGATTGGAAAGGAATGCCTTTACATTAGCTGAACAAGCGATACAAAATTTATGTGAAACCACTTCATAGAACTATTTCATTACTATTCAAACAAACAGGGGTACTTCTTTTTCATTTATTCCTCGGCTTCCCAAGTGGCTTCCTCACTTTGCTGGTTCGACCATAACACTTTCACGGAGGCTATTTATTTATTTCTTAACTTTCAGACTTCTCTATCAAGGATGGAAACTGGAATTTCTTCGTACGATAATTCTTCGTTAAGCTCAATAGTCTCAACTGGGACAATAGCGGACGAGTTTCCCACTACCTTCTTTAACATAGACACATGGAATACTGGGTGTACCAATGATATCTCGGATGGTAACTCGAGCTTGTATGCCACCTGACCGATCCTTTGAATCACTCTATATGGCCCCACATACCTCGGACTCAATTTCCCTTTCTTTCCAAACCGCATAACACCTTTTCATGGGGGAAACTTTTAGGAATACCCAATCATATTCTTTGAACTCTAAATCTCTGCGACGAACATCTGAATAAGACTTTTGGCTACTCTGAGCAGTTTGCAATCGCTCCTTAATGACCTTAACCTTCTCCATAGCCTGATGCACAAGGTCTGGACCTATCAATTTAGCTTCTCTAACCTCGAACTACCCAAAGGGAGATCTACATCAATTTATCATGATACATTTTTGTAGAACCTGGGTGTACGGAATACCTGGAAGTGTCAGCTTCTACCAAAATCCTTTCTCGAAGACTATCAGTATCTGGATAGGCTCCCTTGGAACCATAGGGTACCATCATTAATGCCAAAAGAAAAATCTATGGTCTTGTGTTTATGAATTCCCTCCTTCAGCTGTACCAACAATGGATCATTGTATTGCTTCTCTTTCACTTCTGCCATAAGTGATGATTTAACTCTATTCCTTACAATTACTCCTCCTTCATTAGAGTCCGCAAGACGAACTCCCAAACTAGGCAATTGGTAAACATCCCTGGCCAACGACTTTTGATATGCCTCCAAGTGAGCCAAACTTCCCATAGATTTCCGGCTAAGAGCATCCGCCACCACATTGCCCTTTCCCGGGTGATAAAGAATATCGATATCATAATCATTGAGTAACTCAAGCCATCTTCTTTGCTTCAGATTCAACTCTTTTTATTTGAAAATGTATTGAAATCTTTTGTGGTCTGTAAATACATCCACATTGACCCATACAAATAATGTCGCCAAATTTTTAGTGCAAACACCACTTCCGCAATCTCTAAGTCACCTTAACATGTTGCATCATTATTGGAACATCTTTATCATATTTCTATTACATAAGACCTCCCACGAATTGAGTTCTACAATAATTTCCCTGATATGGTTACAATCTCCTGTGAATACTTGCAACCAACTCTTCCAAATTCTCAACAAAAGACATTACTGACTGAGTTTTTTTTTCATAGGACCTTCCATCTCAAATGAATAACATCTGCTAATTTGTGCACATACCATGATAACATTTGCATCAAATGTAAGGTAACATTGTGCTTCAACTTTTCTTAGCCAACCTCTTCTCCCCATATGTGCCTTATAGAATTTAAGAAACGCACTACTTCCCCTGTGAATATTCTCAAGATCCCTCTTTACGGTTAAACACCACCCAAAACACATATCAACATCCTTTATATGTATACAATTTAAGAAGAGTCACTTGCTCGAGAAGGGCATTCTCTGAAACTTGAGATCCTCCTCAAGTCTTCAACAACGACTTTTGGTTTTACTCTTAAGTGTAAGACTTAGTGTACCTAATTCTATCCTCGATGAGTAACTCACTTCATTCCCCATATTGTAGCTACCAATAGAGTTCCCTGATATTGCGGTTTAAGAGTTACTATGTTAAACATGTCTGGTCTGTAACAAGTGTTCATCATCTTTCAATCTATTTTGAACCTTTCATTTGCCCTTTGGGTAGATTGTGTTGTTTTTCCCTTTTTTTATCGCCCTTTGTCATGGCCAATATGCTGGTACCATCTTTTCTTTCTAACTGGAACATTCATTCCCATTCTATTTTGCTCAAAGTGCATAATTGATAGCCTTAATGTGCCACACACTTGTCTACCTCCCGTGAACTTGTAATATCATTGTGACTGGTTTAGTGAGTTTATCATACCACAACTTCACCTCTAGTACTCTCACTTTCCATTGTATGTAGAGATGAACTGTCTTTAGATCCTTTAGTTGATATTCAGTGTTACCCAAGTCGGTTGCATTACGGTTAGTCCTGTATAACTTTTATTAGCACTTATGCTCTAAGCAAGTCCACCATTCTGATACAAGATATTTTATGATAACCATGACCATCTCAATTTATAGGTTATCTCCCATTTCTTCTCACCTAATTCTTCCTAGCTAGTGAATTTCCATGCATTCTTCCATATGTTACGTGGTCTTTTGCCTTAGTTATTTCATCCCGTTCACCTCTTAAATCTTGTTAGGATATCCGTGGGAAAGTGTGTTCATCCGCATATCACTTAACAATTCTTTACTTGTAAGATTTTTTTTAGGCTCTCCATCAAGCCCAAATACCCTCTTGGGTTATTATGGCATCACATTTATTTTTCCCACTCGTTCCACCTTTCTTAACGTCTTGGAACTTTGGTTAAATCGCAAATCTATGATTAACCCATTCTAAAAACTCGCAACCTTCCACATTTGACCTATAGTACTTCCTTAGGTTCCATTGTTCCTGGCCCTCTAACAAGTATAAAATCCCTTTACAAATATACTCTTAGTTTCTAGGATCGTTGACCCTATCATTCACATTGCCCTGTATGAAAAATTTACCTTCCTTAACCTTCCACCTTTTTTTGGGTACTAGTGGTCTATCATTAGCATATCCTTTTAGAGAATCACGTTATCCCTTACCACTTTTCTAGACTACACATGTCTTCAACAAAATACTCAAACATCATAGCTATATGGTCCTACTCTTGTTTCATTGTATTTAAGTAGCCTCACCATGGCCCTTCCTCCCCCACTTCCGGTGAATGTCCCAAATTTCGACACAGGTGTTGAATTTAGCAACTTGAGGAACATATGTCTCATGTCTCTAGCCCTTGTGTATATGTTCAACAATTTGGGAGATTTAAGTCGCCATGGTATTAAACTCATAAGTTCTTTGCTCTTATTCAGTCTCACGAGCTTGGGATTCAAATTCCTCATGTCAATATCCGTTAGCAGTGTAATATCACTTCGTACACTTATGGATTTTTATAAAGTTCGTTGTACATGGGTCTTCTTATAGTGGGTTCAATTGACTCTCCTTTCATTACTTCTTGTATTCCATGAGAGACCTACATGTTTGTCATTACTCTCCTGGTCATGCCTTACATATACCACATGCTTATATAATAAATTTTCTTTTACACCTTAGGATCGTACACATACTTCCCACACTATCCACATGTGCCATATAAGCTCGCGTTTGATTTATCAAGTCAATGTCTCTTTAGAGGTGGTAAACATTTTTAACACGTTTCTCGAATAAATCATGCTTCTGGTACTATGTACGTATCTCATATATTCGTACCACTCGTTCAACACGATACATGTGTCATCTCCTTAATATTCAAGCCTTTGCCCATTTGTCATGTCATATGACAACATTACTTGGAATAGACGAAAGATCATTTAAACTTACCTTGAACCTTAAAGCACGTGTTAGAAGACAATCTCATAGTCCAACTCTATCGCACGATCTGGAGTATTGAAGAAGGGTAACATTCCTAAAAGGTCCATGTAGCCTCCAACTTATAGATGTGGTCGACAACACACCGATAAGAAGGACTCTACTAGACACGGCTCTAAGACATCCTAGGATACTTTAAAACCTTAGGCTCTGATACCAAGTTTGTCACGCCCTAAAATCTGAGGACCGCGGCTGGTGCTCAACCGAGTAACCCCGAGTGAGCAAGCCTGTTAGGTTTCATACTACCCAAATTCGTCTTTGAATAAAGAGGAAATGTACACCATTAATCAAATTCTATAAACATGTCATTAACAATTCCATTTCATTTCCATTAACAACTTTGTTCACAATTTTGAAGATATTACAAGTTTTATATATCATTGTCAAACATCAATATTTCCACTTTAATTCTAATACCCGATGCTACCCACAACCTGTCTACAGAGCCTCTAAATACAACTGAAGAGTAATATGGAAATGCCAGCAACAAGGATCCGTCTATACGTCAAATACAATGTACATGATAAACATATGAAACAAGACCCCGAAACAAAGTGGGGCTCACCAAGTTAGCTGAAAGGATGATGTGGTAGTAGCTGCGACCAACACTGCCTGCTATAGAAATACCTACATCCATTTAAAGACATAGCTCCCCGAAAAAAGGGACGTTAGTGCCATCGAATAGCACTAATATGTATAACTATACTTCGTCTCATTAGAAAGAACAACCATACAAGGACAAAGAAATCATAAGGATTCAACAAAAGCTTTAAACAATCACTACATCATCAAATAAAAGGAATCACATAGCTTTCACATAATTTCCATAGCTTTAGTTTGGGGCTTTTAATATTGTTCATCATCATTCACAATACCACCGCTTTCTTGAGTGGAGTCCGATCATGGCCCGATCGACTAAGCCGTCTTTCAGGACGTTACCCTTATTTAAGTCTCACTTTCCAGTTTCAATTATCATTGCATTACCACCATGTGTGTATAACATGGAGTCCGATCACGGCTCGATCGGCTAAGCCGTCTTACAAGACATTAGCCTTTTCCGTTAACCATCTCACTTCAATCTTTGGATTCACATGTATTAGTTCATAGGCACTTGGGGCCACAATTATCACATAATTCTTGGCACTAGGCCATATTTCATAACTCTCATTCCACATCACTTTCACTTTCAACATCAAACTTGCAATTTAAGATAATGGGCACATACAAGAGCAATTCAAGTTATAAGCATAGAGGGGAATTCTCATAATTCGGCATAATAATTACAATTTAACTTGACTTGAAATCTAGGTAATTTAGCATATAGTTCACATTCTTCACATATCCCCAATTACCAAGAATAGCACACTGAACACATTGAAACACACCTTTCAGATATATTCTTGCAACACCAAATCCTTTGAAATAACAAACTACATAAATCAAATTCCGGACTTACAACATATGCAGGGACACCATGCAAGCTCAATTTCTAAGAAGAGGGGTTTTTAGCTATACATACCTTGTTTAAGCTTTCCTTAAGTTACTACGACGTTCCGGAAATTCTAGCAATACGAATCTACTTGAGACATAAGAAAATTGAACACAAATTAGGAAGGTATTCATGGTTTCGGCTCATTTGAGCATTTTATCACATACTAGTTGAGCATCTTGATTTCAATTCTCTTTTACAAGATTTCCTTCATTCTCCAACCCAATCTTTACTTATTTATGTTCCACAATCTTCCCACAAACCTAATTTGTACATGAATACTATTACACCCAAGAAACATACCTTAATAACTCATCTCACAATCTCTACAACACCAACACAACCTAGGTTAGTCACCTATGGCTTCCAATCGCCATCCCATAAGTTACAATACTTAATTCATACTCATATTCCCATAATATATCCATATATGTAAGTCTAAGGGTGTAGGAATTACCTTTTGGAAGAAATCTTGCAAACCCTCCTTTGAGTTCTTGAAGGAATTTCTTGAAGATCTATGTGTTTTATGAGTAGATTTCATCAATACTAGTGTAGGAATGATGGAATTTCACGCCAAGTTAATGGAGGTTGCTTACCTTGATGATTGGGGAGTTGAAGGTCCTGAGAGGGTGAAGGAAAACCCCAAAGTTCGGCCAAGATGAATGGGTAAAAATGAACCCCGAAATGAGTATATAAAATATATTGGGCGCCATAGGTGGCGCTAATTCTAGTTTCTCAAAAATTCTCGGCGCCACGGCTAGCGCCTGGCGCTACCCAGGACGCTGGCGATGGAAGGGACACGAAAACGGGCATAACTTTCTTTATACACCTCTAAATGACAAACGGTTTGATGCGTCGGAAACTAGACTCAAAGAGCTTTAATTTGATAGGGTATGCATCACACAACATATTATATAAATGTAGATATGCTCGTCCCAAGTGATGTCTTGTGCGTACTCATTTATAACTTTAGTCTATTATAAAATTTTCCAACTTGGCTTAGACTTAGGCCTCTCCTTAGACCCCAAATCACTTATAATATGACTTATACGCTTATTAACATATCTAATTGATATCCATTATATCATGAATCCTCATTTGCACACAAAATAAAATAATTAGCCTACCTTGGCACCACGAAATCCTAAATTACTTAGCAAAATTTTCTGGGGCTTTACCAGGGAACCTTGGCCAAGGCGCCCCTCTCCTCTAAAGCTTGAGCCCGCACCTGAGCCCTCAATTCACCGCAAGCATTCCTGATGCGATCGGCTTCGCCCGTAAGGTACTCCAAAGCCTCTATCTCTTTTTGTAGCTGATATAGGCAAAGCGATTAAAGTTAAGGGTCAAAAAGAATAAAGAGCGTACTACGGAAGGTTACCTGCTCCATCTAATAGCTCTCGTAATTCGAGCTCCGATATGTCTCATATCGCCAGTGCATCAACTCAACCTCATTATCCTTGCTAAGGAGCATAAGGGACTCACACTTATCCAGAGCTTTTCGAAGCCTGGCCCCGTGACGGAGTAGCTCGGACCTGAGCCTGTCAAAGGCCTGCAAAAGAAAGACTCGATAAAGAAAGGAAGACGTGAAATACAAAAGGACTGCACCGAAAACTCACCATGAAATGAAGTCGATGGATTTACTTGAAGGCAAAGCACACTCATGTTGGTCCTACCCCTTCGGCCCCGGAAGAACCAGCCTCAGGCAAAGTATATTCACTCGGAGGAACCACCGTTCTAGAATCGGACGCTTCGGGAATGACCGGCTCGGGCGATGTCCTCTCCTCGAAGACATAGGCCTGTTGAGCCCCATTAAAAGCTCCATCACACTGTAGGTGCGAATCCTATTTATTGCCATCGTCCCTCGGCTCGGAGGCTGACGACTCCTGCCCCCCTCCGGAGGAGCATAGCCTCACCCCAAGGAACCGCCTGATACCTGCAACGGCAAAGCCGGTACAAAAGAAAAATGGAAATGACATCTCAAATATACGAGGACCAAGGTAGGAGCACCGTACGCGCATACCCCAGTATTTTGCTTCCCATTTGTCACGGGACATAGCTCGCCACTTACGCTTATCGCAAGTCGAATGGGTCGCCAACTTCCGAACCCAACCGAGCAGATCGAGAACTTCGCCCGACGTCCAGAAAGCCGCTGCAAAAAATGAAAGAGACATATTTACTCAGCTGGTTTTCGCTATAAACAAATCTAAGGGAGCATGAGACACTCCACTAACACGCATAATTCCATCTCTTGAGAAACGACATGAGCTCCACGGGGATAAAGTCAGCAGTCCGAACCCGGACGAATCGACTGACCCGCTTTTGATCCCCATCTTCTTCATCATCGACAACAAAGGGCGTAGACGATCGGCATCACAAGGTTAACAGGCCTCGGTGTTGAAAAGGCCAGTACAGTCTAACGAGGTGGCTGACCATGAATTCAAGCCCAGCGTACCCTGCAAAGAACTTCATCAGTAGCACCACTCGCCAAAATAACGGATGTATCTGTGCCAAAGTAACCCGATCCTCCGGGGAAGCACCTGCAGTGTTCTCCCCTCGCTCCATCCGCAGTATCTCCTCACCATCTCTAGATATTGCTCTTTTATTAAAGACACAGTCTTCAGAGCGAATTCCCGCGGATCCTGAACACTACAAATGGAACTCTCCCCTCCCTGCCGGGCCGGCCCCGAAGTAGCTGCCATGGCTATGGTAGAATTGATAGACTAAAGCAAGGACGTGCGCCAACGCTTTTTGCGCCTGAAGAGACGAAAGACCCGATGCTAAGGCATAGGGATAGCGATCCAAAATAATGAGATCTCCCAAAAAAGCAAAAGCTACCTCATATATATGTGGGAAACAACAATGATTTGCCTATCCATAGTAAGCCCCGGGAGGCCAGTGGCCTCGGTACAAATCCCGAGGTAGTAACCAACCTCAGAGGCATCCATCGGCAAGAAGTTAGGCCTCAAGGAGTCAACTGTATCGTCTTCAGCCTCGAGATAGTGCCCGACCTCGAAGATCTCCACCAAAAAAGAAGTCAAGCTTCAGAAAGCCTTCAATGCCATCATAGAACCCGAGGCGGTACCCAATCTCATGGTTTTCCTTTCTTAAAAGAAAAATAATCACGTGAAGCCCTGATCATGAAGGCTCTAGGAGGGTTCGAGGCATTGCCTAAGTATAGGCAACCCCTCAACGGAAGTCTATCCACTACGCTTTAAAAGGGTATCTATATCAAGTTCAAAGCAGACCCCCAAGTACCCAGAGCTAACCTTTGCTCAGTATACCTTTATCAAAAGCTCCACAACTCAGTGTATTATCTCCATACAACTCGAAGGGCCCGACAGACCGAGTCTATTAGATCAATTTATGCTTGGCCTGAGGTACGACGATGAGCTCAAAAAAAAGCCATGTCAATCAGCATGGAGGGATGAAAAAATGACGCGCACTCCGATGATCGAGGACCCTTGTTGTCCAAGAGAACCTTGGAGAGATAGCGGACCGAGCGAGCCTCAGCCCCGCTCGCACGGTTACTTAGAGTCCACTTCTTAAGATATCTAGCCGTGCAAGCTACTAGCTCGGGGCAGAGCACCATGTCGAGCCGGGGTATAAAGGTGAGCAGCGGTGTATAATTCGAACCCTCTTTTGAGCAGCGGTATATAATAAGAAGAGCTTTTTACGAGCAAAAAATGTTGACCCCCGTATGTGTCATCATCCCGAGCAAACATAGGCAGCAATAGTAGACGTAACAACAACCACAACAACAATAGGACGACATGGTTATGCTCGACTAAGGGTAGCTCCAGAAAGAGGACACAACAAGGCCAACGGGAGCTCTGCCAAACAGCCTTGAGGCCATATGCCCCAAACATAGCGTTCAAGGATGGAGGAAGATGATAAGAAGGAATGGGAAAATGAGCCAACGAAGGTATTTGAATAGAAAAAACAACGCCAAAGCACCCCCATCTATAGGAGGTAATGACACCGACATCGAGGCTTTGGATGATTGACCGGCGGATGCAATACTGCGTTCTTGAAGAATCGAACCGACTGCGGAACATTCATCTTGAAGAACGGGAATCGACAGCGCATTGAATGAGGTCAAATACACAAGTCCATGGAATGCCTAGATTGCCGCAAAAGATTGTGCCACATGTTGCATCATTGGTATGACATCACCATAAGAAACTCCTGGAGTCAGGTGTCAGAATCATTTCCCATCGCTTCATTTTGGGAAACGTGGAGACTATCTATATGCGGCAAAATTAGAGGAATTAATTTCTCGCTATTAAGACACTTTGAAAGAATACCTCGAGACCCCAAGGACATGGAATTGCGACCGAGTCCCCTCCCTCGGGGCTCGTCGAGGACCGATTCAAAGAAAACGAAGACCGAGGCTATAGAAAAGGGGGAAATTGCCAAGCCACACGGCTCAGTCTGATAGATCTGGCCTATCCGGGGCCTTTGTCGAAGTGTCACGTCTAGTTGCCCATCTCCATACTTTACAATTAATGCATGTTGTACTATAACCGGGTTCCCCTCTTATATAAAGGGAACACACACTACTTTGTAAAGGGCTAATGTTGCTCCATCTATTTTCTCCACAAGATCAATTATATCTCTCTCTCTTCTCTCTAACTTACTCGTTCCTACTAGCTCAAGGCTGCTCGTAGCATTATTAGTTTCATATTTGTTCTCCATTCATTGCTTGGTATTGGCCATAAAGAGCCTTGTTTTATCATATCTCAACTATTATCCCATCCCCGACTACCCCTGATAGCTCAAGCTCGAGCCAGATATCGACCTCGAGTTCCTTCATCGATCAGTCCGAGGCTCGGGCTGCAAGCGTCTCGGTTTAATTACTGCCCTATTTTAGCTTGTATTTCTTCACTAAACTTCCTACACTCAGCATCAAATACTCTAACAACTACCATAAAAATAGATCACGTATTTTTAAAATCTCATTTACAAATTTAATTGTTGTTACCATTTTTACGGTAAACAGATAGGCTCGCTTGTTTATATGTGCTTCACTCGGAAGGAACTATCCTACTGTTTTCATATTCTATCTCAGTTCATGCACCAACCAAGAGAAGAGCATTAGGATGCAACTGTATGAGTTGCTCGTTACTTAAAAGGGAATCTGAGACAAGTCATCTTGTTGAGAAGCAAATAGTATCGACGTATAATAACTACACGCTAGTAGTCCAAGAATTAGTAAAGAAAATCAAGAAACAAATAGAAGCTAGAAAAAAGGTAAAGAAACAAAAAGAAGAAAAAATTGATGATAAATTAAATTCAAGAAAGAGTTTCTTGAATACAAGAAGTCTATTCATGACGTTGAATCCTAACAAAAATATTTAGCTAACGAAGAACTAGCCGCCTTTGGTAGAGAATTAAAGTACAATATATAGATTGTGAAACCCGTCCCTTTAGAATAACAAGAACAATAATAAAAATCTATCGATTTTCTTGATACGTAGAAGTGATCTAACATTTTATAAAAGAGTTTAATCTTGCCACCTTAATTTGAGTCTTGATGATTGTAGAATAAATCCAAGAGTAGCCACACACAAGAGTGTAAGAAAAATCTCATAATTTTTATTAATTAGTATGCAATATTCAAAGTTTAGAAACAAAGAAGACACTCCTTTATATAGGAGAGGGGATCACGAAATTAAGGGTGAAAATAAGAAAAATAAAATCCTAAACTACTTTGGATAATAAGTCCAACTATCTTAGAAAAAAGAAAAAGACTAGAAAATATAAAATATGTCAATCTTGAAAAGTAATCCCAACAATCATTGTAAAAGGACAATATAACCTTAAGTACACAGAAAATCATTTAATATGTCCTAACAAATTAGGAAATAAATTCATAACAAAATAGAAAAAGAATTAGAAAAGTTTGACATTTCCTCTCCAAGCTTGAGCGACAAGTAAGAGCCCTTCCTTGGCTAATGTATGGTTTCTCTCGAGGACTTTTTGGGAAGCACATATAAATTAATGGCCAAAATTCTCCATGTGGGACTCTTTGGGCTACAAATTTGGGGATATTTTATGTAAATTGGTCCAAAAGCGGATTGGTTTGGACCTCTTTCGAATGCTAGATCTTGGGATCCAACTTACCTCTTGTTAAACTTGAATTTGAGACATTAAATCCCCTATCCAATTAATATACGTTAGCCTTGAGCTCTTTGTCCCAATTAATAGCTTCTTTCTTTGCATTTAAGTTCAATAACCTTGTTTTGTAACTCTTTAGCTTGAGATCTTGCTAATGACCTTCCTAGAGATTTCCAAAGTTCTTCCTTGTCCTTGAATAAAGTCGAGGTTCCTAGGATGCTATCTGTCATGACCAAATCACCAACTATCATGATGACGTCTAACTCACTTGTTAGGCAAGCCAATCAATATGTAATATCAAAACATGATAATAAATTATGTAATTATATAGGATGAGAGCCAAATAACCAAAGATTAAGACCGAGGCAATATATAAATTGCCTAGAACAGGTAATACTGAGTCATGAACTCTACTAAATGAGTTTAAAATTTGTCAATACAAAGTATTGTCTAAATCAAATATACTAACAAAATGATAGAATGAGATGCAAGGGACTGCTATTAGGGTACAACTCTATCTAGGATCTCCACAGCAGCAACAACAATCTCCAAAGAGGCTTAGCTGGTCAAACTCCTGGATCTGCACATTTAAGTGAATGCAGTATGACTACAACCGAATCCATGTACTTAGTAAGTATCGTGACAAACCTCGAAGAGGTAGTTGAAAGAATTTCCAATGATATCCATGTATCAAATCTGTACAGTTCATGAATACCAATATACATAGCAAAAATACTGGAATCTACGCATAAACTATAGATAAGGCCTACAGTGCAATAGAGAAGATATGCACTAGCATAAAACGGCACAACATTTCAGTATATAGAAAAGATATACATGAATGGACAAGTCTAAGTTACACAGAGAGAGATATATACATAAGATATATACTATGTATCCTTTTATCAACTAAGCAGTATATAGAGAAGATATGCGTAAAAGGTCATGCATATAATTTCGGAGCTAACATATAGAGGATATATGCAATAAAATTATGTATACATCCAAAGAATTTGCATATAGAGAAGATATAGAAAAACCTTGCACTGATCAATATTTCCATAACAGAGTGTACATCACAAAGGAGAAACATGAGTGGATGACCTTAAGGGGATAGATCTTTATTCATATGTTGTGTGGATAAGTCACATGCTATAACAATAATGCAAACAACGCATATGACACAATCAACTCGACCCGCATGGATAACTAAGGTGCCACAATCAACTCAACCCGCACGGACAACTCACGTGCTATCAAACCAGTCCATAACATAGAGAGCATATACAAGAATACATGTATGTAGTCAATGGATATTAAATCACGTGCTCCTGAATTGAAAACTAGCATGCTAAGGTATGTGCATATGCGAAGTGTACGATTATAACTCAGATTAAGTGGCTACTCCACACAACGAGTATTAGGTTCAAACATGAAGATAAGCCTACATATGATCTCTAGACTGATTCGTGAAGCTACATAACCATACAAACATGTAATAAATGATGGAAAGAATCACAATATCCAAAATAAGGCACTAAGGACTATCCCAAACATGGATAAAATCGGTACACACACATGGTCTCGACCCCTCGCATGTACTCTACCCCTAGCATGTAGCGAACATCAACAATTGAAGAAACTAGTCCCTAGAGCCAAAGTTAAGCAAGATACTTAACTCAAAAGATCCAACTCAATACTTCAAAAATGCCTTCCCACATGAATGGACCTCCAAACAGCTCAAATATAGTCAAATAATACATAGTGGTGTCAAATAATGCTAAAGGAAAAAGTACAAAACATGAAGGCTCGATCTTTAATCAATTACACAAAGTCAATCAAAACGTCAACCCAGGCATGCCTCCCGGAACCCAACCAAACTCATAATTCCCCAATACTTATTTGAAGATGAATCCAAATATACAAATTTTATCTAAAATTGACTTCAAATTGGGGTTCAAAACTCAATTATTAACTTTCCAAAATCTAGCCCAAAACCCCCAAATTTTCCCTTTCAATTTCAGGTTTCAAGCATACAAATTCATGGGGAAACATGATCAAATATCAAAATTAAGTAGAGATTACTTACCCTCAAATATATGGTGAAAATCCTTCAAAATATTTCCTCTATATGAGCTCTAAATAATGAAAAATGAGCTAACCATCGAAATATAAGATTGCCCAGGGATTTCCGCATCTGCGAATAAAATCCTCGTATTTGCAAGCCTGCAAGTGTCGTCCAAATCTATGCATATGTAGCCTTATTATAACTGTACAAACCTCACAGGTGCTGAACCCCTTCACAAATGCAATGTCCGCATCTGCGAACCTTCATTGCAGAAGCGACCTAGCTTCATAAAAGTGGCCACTGCCCAACCAACCTCCTCTTCGCATCTATGAACCAATGCAACTTCGCACATGCGCACATGAACCCCCAGGACCCCATCAAATTATACCAACAAGTATTAATACCTCCCCCATACCTACCCAAAGTCTCAAAACTCTTTAAATAACTTCAAAACTACGAATCGACGATCAAACCACAAGTTGAACTTGTCTTAACTTCAATAACTTCCAAACTTCAAATCAAGCGTCATATGATTTATCTCTCGTGCCTCACCTAACCTTTCAAAAGGTCTTTCAATACTTGGCTGCACAAAATCACTAGAACTAAAACAAGAAATAATTAATGGGTTCGAAAGTAAACAATATTTTTTTTCACTTACACCCCCTTCGTCTTTTATCACAAGCCTAATGTTTTTCTTACCCTCAACCTATTTTCTCTCACTAATGTTTCTTTCTCTTCACTCAAACCTTCTTCTTCTCTTTCTTCTCTCTCTCTCTCTCTCACAACTTTTTTCAATCACATGTCCTTCTCTCTTTTCTTTTCTCTCAACCTAACTCTTTTCCTTACTTGACATCTCACTCTCTTCACTCAAAATGACCTCTTATTTGTTCTCCCCTGGGGTGTCAACATGCACTTTCTTACTCTTCTCATTCTATTCTCTCTCATATATTTTTAATTTTTTTGTAACAATCCGATATGTTATTTTGAGTTTTAGCTTTTCATTTCATGTTTTAAGACTATATTTAATGATTTATGACTTGTGTGCATGATCCTTTTTTTATTTCTTAAAGATTTAAATGTGTTTTTACAAAGAAACTTGGTTTTTAAACTATAAAGTTGTCGAAGTTGACCACGAACAACATTACGGGTAAACGACATCTGATCGATATTTTGAAGATTCTGATAGGTTAGTATGTGGATTTTAGACTTGTACGTATGTTTGGTTTGGATACCAAGTAACCCGAGGCCATTTTAGTTGTTATTGTGGAAAGTGTAAAATTTGAATTTATGAATATTTGAATTCTTGAGTTTTGATGCTTGATTCTTGGTTGTAGATGTTGTTTTTGATGTTTTGAGCTTGCGAGTGAGTTCTTTGTATGCGGCAAAATCAGAGAGTCCAATTTCTTACTATCAAGTTACTTCAGAATAATCCCTCGACACCCCGAGGGTGCGAAGCTGTGACCGAGTTCCCTCCCTCAGAGCCGTCGAGGTCCGACCTAAAGAGGATATCGATCGAGGCTAGAGTAGAATGGGTAACTCCCAAAGCACATGGCTAAGTCTGACAAAGCTGGCCTACCCAGATCCTGTATCAAGGCATCGCGTCTAGCCGTCCCATCTCCATGCCTTTACGATTAATGTATTTGGTACTATGACGGGATTTCCCTCCTATATAAGGGGATCCTCATCACTTTGTCAGGGGTTGTTGTTACTCCAACTATTCTACACAAGATCAATAACAATTTTCTCACCCTCTTTTCTCTCTAACTTACTCGCTCAAGACTACCTCTTTCATTTATTGCTTTCGTACTTGTTCATCATTTATTGCTTGATATTAATTATAAAGAGCCTCCTTTAATTATACTCTAGCTATTAGTCGCTCCCCAGTTACCTCCGATAGCTCGAGCCCGAGCCCAAGTGTAAAGCCCCAGAAAATTTTGCTAAGTAATCTAAGATTTTGTGGTGCCAAGATAGGCTAATTATTTTATCTTGAGTGCAAGTGAGGTTTCATGATATAATGGATATCAATTAGATAATTTAATAAGTGTATAAGTCATATTATAAGTGATTTGGGGTCTAAGGAGAGGCCTAAGTCTAAGCCAAGTTGGAAAAAATTCATAATAGGCTAAAGTTGTAAGTGAATGCGCACAAGATATCACTTTGGACAAGCATATCTCTAGTTATATAAAGTGTTGAGTGATTCACAGACTATCAAATTAAATTCCTTTGAGTCTAGTTTCCAACGCAATAACCTGTTCGTCATTTGGAGGTGTATGCAGAATGTTATGACCATTTTACAGGACATGCATCACCAGCGCGGCCACGGCGAACCGCGGCAAACCAAGGTTTTTCTGCCTGTAAACTGCGGCGGACCGCGGCGGGACGCGGTGGAACATGTAAAATGTCTAAAATACCCCTGGTCAGTGTAAAAACCGAAGGGGTATTACATTTCCTTCACTTTTTGATCATTCAAGCTCGAATTTTGGGGTTTTCTTCACCCTCTCAAGACCTCCAAACCCTCCCATCTTCAAGGTATGCAATATTCATTAACTTGGTGTAAAATTCCATTATTCTTACACTAATATTGATGAAATCTACTCATAAAACGCATAGATCATCAAGAAATTCCTTTAAGAACTCAAAGGAGGGTTTTGCAAGATTTCTTTCAAAAGGTAATCTTACACCCTTAGACTTACATGTATGAATTTATTATGGGTATATGAGTGTGAATTAAGTATTGGGACTCTTGCTGTGGTGATTAGAAGCCATAAGTTCCTAATATAAATACATAGTCATTGTAGAGATTGGAAGGTGATTATTTGATGGAATTTTGTTGGTTGGGTGAATATGGGTTGTCACACATATGTTGTTGGAAGTTATAAATTGGTTAGGAATGATGGTGGAATGAATTTTTGGTTAATGGTAATAGTTGGTTGAACCAATACTATAGTTATGGGGTATGAAGATCTATACCTACAAGGTGTTTGATAATATGCCTAAATGGCATAAGTTACGGAATTTATTACTAATATTGGCCCTATTGAATGTTGTATTGTAGATTGAGGTTGCTTTAGTGTATTGGATCATTGTAGTATCATTAAGGGCAAATTTGAGGTATGTATGGCTAACTTTAACTCTTGTAGAATCCCCTTGTTATGACGAGCATACGGTATGTGTACCTTATATGAAAATATGTGTATTGATTGTCTCAGTTGATTTCCACACCATCATGTTATATGTGATTGTGAAAAGTGATTTGATGTGCCTACCTTATCATGTGCTAAGATTGTAAATGTTTGAGGATGATGATATGGGAGTATGTGTTAACGAACGAAAGAACGTTAATGTGCCCAAATGTGGGAATGTGTATAATGGCTAAAACCCTGCGTGGTAAGTAATGAAAGAGGGTATTGTGAAATGACGTAAATGAGTTGAACGATGACGACAACACCTTGTACATGAATTACTGCTTGGTGACAGTTATGGTGTCTTGAGCCCAAATGTATGAATTGTTGATATGAACTTGTGCTATTCTTGTGATTAATATGCCTTGAACGTTGTTCGTTAAGTCTCTCAATATAATAGTGTAAGTAAATGGCAACAAACCAAGTGTGTGTGTGTGAATGTGTTTATGTGGTAAGAGCTGTGTAACAAACGATGGAAAGAAATCGTAATTAATGCAATTGAAACAACTGTGGTAATATTATACGTGACTTGTCGCGGGCAATTATCGTTGTGACTTAAATTGTATATTGTCATGATTGGAAAAGAGTAATTCAAGAACAATTGGGGTAATTGCTTTCTTATGCCTTTGATGTGTGTTTTTATTGTGGTTTGGTGTATCCCCTCCTTTTTGGAAGAATCCGTTGTGTTTAAAGTTCCATTGTTAATAAACTTGAGGTGTATGATTTCTGAAATATTGTATATGCACATGGTTCATGATTCCTCTCATGTGTACTTGACATCTTGAATTGAATGGCTTGTTGTTGAAATTGATATTGATGTGAAATATATGGAAATGATGTGAAATGTGGGAAAGAAGAGATTGAGTTATGAAATGTGGTCGAGTGCCAAGTATGATGTGATAATTGTGGCCCCAAGTACCTATGAATTGATATATGTGAAATGAAGATTGGAATTGAGATGAATGATGGAAATGGTATTGATGTTTATGAAAATTCTTTGTGAATTGTTGTTGTTGTCATGTGAAATGTGATTATCCGGTGGGATCGGGTTGCGCGCCACAACACGAAGTAATAAGGTGTGGGTTGTGGTGATAAGGGTGGTCGAGGTAATAAGGGTGGCCGAGGTAATAAGGATGGAAAAGTGATCGAAATCACTATTGAAATGAGAATATGTGAAAGTTGTGAAATCATTGATGTGATGAAATATTGTTGAAAAGGAAAAAGGAGAGATTGTGGAACTTGTTTGGCTTTGGTTGTTCCTTTCATGTGCGTTGGATTGTTGATTCTATTGCTGTTTGTTATCTGTGTATTGATTGATTTTACTTGGGGTAAAGTTTGTTCATACATACCAGTACAATTCAAATGTACTGACGTCCCTTTTGTCGGGGGCGCTACATTCGTGTTATGATTGTAGGTGTTTCTATAGCAGGCAGTGTTGGTCGCAGCTAGTGACGCATCTCCCTTTCAGCTGACTTGGTGAGCCCTACTTTATTTCGGGGTATTGTATCGTTGTTTATCATGTATGTTGTATTTCGAGGTATAGCCGGAGCCTTGTCGCCGGCATTTCCATATTAATCTTCAGTTTTACTTAGAGGCTTCGTAGACAGATTGTGGGTGGTGTTTGATGTTGGGGATTTAAGTAGAAATGTTGGTATTTGGAAATCAAGTATTTTTAAAGAAACTATAGATTTGTAATATTTTGGATATTATGGTTGAAACTGCTAATGGAACAAAAGTGAAAGTTATAAATGAAATAATTTTCAGAGTTTGTATAATGGAGTATATCTCCTCTTTGTTCAAGGGTAACTTTGGGTAGAATGAAATCTAGCAGGCTCGCTCAGTCGGGTTTACTCAGTTGAGCGCCGGTCGTGCTCCTCGGTTTTTGGGGCGTGACACCAAGCATCGACCTCGAGGTCCTTATCGGTTAGTCCGAGGCCCGAACAGCAGGCCCCTCGGTTTGATTATAACCCTGTTTTAGTTCGTATTTCACCTTTATCTTCACATATCTAGCATCCGCTGCTCTAAACAACTAGCATAAAAATAGATCACATATTTTTAGAGTCCCATCCACAAATTCAATTATTATTACCATTTTCACGGTAAACAGTTTGGCACCCACCGTGGGGCTAAAAATAATAGTGATTATTTTCTAGCTGGTTTCATTACATAACGCAAGTTATCTTTTCACACTTTTTCTTGTCCAAGATCTTCGATTTCATGTCAAAATGTCCGGCTCAGTTGACAGAGTTGAGAACAATAACCTTGAAAACTATAGAGAAAATGGTGTGGCTTTTCCAATTATTAGAGCGCCACCACAGAACCCCGACAATGCGCCTGGACAGATTCTAGTAGACGCGGGTTCGCAAGACACACAACAAGTCGATAAAACCTCACACACCGACAGGAGCATACAATATGGCGACTAATAGGAAGCCCAAAGAACCCCAGCTCAGGAAGAACGGGAAGTTAGCCTTCATGTTATTTTCGAAATATTGCAGGTACAACAACTGGTTATCGCTCAGCTACAAAGTCACCCAAAGACTCCCAGCATGGTAGCACCGGGGAAAGCTCCCCCAGCCGAGCAGGTACTTGAGAGATCGAGCAATAATGGATCGATACCCGACCTCGCCACCATAAAAATGCTCGAGGACCTCACCAAAAGGATCGAATCGGGTAACAAAATGATAGCAGCTAACAACAAGAAGGTTGAGACCTACAACTCCAGAGTCGACCAGATCTCGAGCGCACCCCTGGTCCTGAAGGGTATAGATTCAAAGAAGTTCGTACAACGGCTGTTCCTAGAGGAAGCGGCCCCAAAACCCATTCCTAAGAAATTCAGAATGTCAGAGCTCCCAATATACAACGGGACCTCAGATCCCAACGAACATGTCACTGCCTATACGTACGCGGTAAAGGGCAATGACATAAAAGATGACGAGATCGAGTCCGTATTGCTAAAGAAGTTGGAAGAACCTCGAAGGGGGTCATGATATGGCATTACAACCTAACTCCCAACTCCATAGATTCATTTGGCATGCTAGTAGATTCCTTCATAAAGGCACACACCGGTGCCATCAAAGTAGAAACAAGGAAGTCCAACGTATTCAATATTAAGCAAGGGGAGAATGAAATGCTGCGAGAATTGCCAACGAACGAAGCTTGGTGGCTTCAAAACAGTTGAAACAGAACTTGATCGAGTATCCAACTGTGACCTGGTCGAATGTCCACAACCTATACCAGTCGGAAATCAGGGCCGAGGATGACCAGTTGGGAGCCCCCTCGGGCTCAGTATATCCGAGCAAACTCCTAGCGAAGGAGTCAAAATCAAATAGAGAAAGATACCCGTAGTACATCGAAGATAGGAGGAATGCCCCTAGATGAAACCTACCTCGCAACAGTCGGAGAATGGATCGAGGATAATATCCTTGAAGGCTCATCAACAGATCCAGATTCAATGGAGACACAAGGCCAATGGGGGTACCTTGCATATCAGAATACAACTTCAATGTCGCTGTATCGGACATCATGTTTACTGTCAGCTAAACTAGGGACATCAAAGTGCCCAGGCCTATTCAGTCGGATCCTTCCCAGAGGAATCACAACTTGGTATATAAGTTTCATAATGCGCACGGCCATAGGACCGAGGATTGCCACCAGCTTCGAAGGGAACTAGCCAAGATACTTAGTAAAAGTCACCATCGAGAACTTTTGAGCTATCGGGCTCAGTTCAGTTCCGAGAAAGGAAGGAGGCCAAAAGGTATGAATCAAATGGGCCACGACATGCTATCATGATATTGGTGGAGCATTGACACTCCTCAAAGACTCATGAAAGGGAGGACAAAAATATCCATCACCAGAGAAAAATGGACCCGGGGATACGTACCCGAAGATTCCCTCACGTTCAGCGAAGAAGACTCTGAAACCTTGCCCCAACCTCATAAGAAAGCACTGGTAACCTTCTTTCTCATTCATTCATATCAAATAAAACATGTGCTCGTAAATTCAGGTGGCCCGATCAACATTATTGGGTCGAGGGTGACAGAGCAGCTCGGACTGCCGAGCCAAATCATGCCTGCCTCTCGAATCCTTAACGAAATCAACACGGCGATTGAAATAACGAAAGAAGAGACCATTCGCTCAGTCAGCATGGTTGGCGCAAATTGGAACACCAAAATTCCATGTCATCAAAGGAGACGCGAGGTATAAAAACCTTATGCAGATGATCGCGGACACACTGGATGAAAGCGGTACCATCCCCTATTAGCCAAATGATGGAATCCCTAGCAAAGGACGGAATTAAAACTGTCTACGGGGAACAACAAGCGGCAAGGGAAGTGTTTGCATTACGTAACGTGGCACCGGCACCAATATCTCCACTCTCGAAATAGTCAAAGGGTAATCAAACTATGTCTTTGGCTAAGCCCGATTAAAACACAGCAGAGGACCACCTCGCTCCAAACAACAGGGACACATCAGGCCTCGGAATATTGCCTGCGCACCCCGCGATAAGGTAAGACCACCTCCCTCTTTCGTTATTTTACACTAACCCATATGCAGGTGCCCGGTTAGGGCGGTCGAAAGTGTTAACCAAACACGTAGATCCCAGGGCCTTAATAGCATCCGTTGCAATCTTTCCCTTCAGCCAAGCTTTTGTCCCGAAGAGGGTTTTATCGACAAGGTTTTTAACGAGGCAACGTCAGCGCGCTACCTAAGGAGGATCTGAAAGCCTACAAGATTTCTTTTGCAATCAACCCCGAAGACTAGAGGGCACCCCTAGAGAGGTCATCTACTTAAAAGAACCAGAGAACAACAAACGAGACCCCAATAGCAAATGGTGTACCGGGCCAAACGGTCAAACGACCCGTGTCCGCATAAGTCGGGCTTGCGGCAGCAAAACAACATGTACTTATTCCAAGCAATCAAAGAATATATTACATCTAAAGCATCCCGTACTCCAAAGCAAGTTCAGCATTTTTGCAGCAAGGATCCCTCAATCGAGGACGCCCCGAAATACTAGGAGACTACAATTAATAATGTGGCACCAGCATGGCCTCAGGGTCAGAACTCCATACTCATAAACCCTCAATGAGGCAGCACGAAAATCACGAAACATCTATAAAAAGGAAAATATGTCCCAAACACTCAAAGACTGGCATCGCAAACTCAGAAAGCGCACGATCCTAGGGTCGGAATCTCCAAAAAACATAAGCCCTCAATGAGGCAATTCCGGGCTCGTGAGTAATAGCCTCTAAGCCTTAGCAAACTCAATCAATTGGAGACTGTCGCTAATCTCCATTCACTTAAAAACCTGAGGCCATAAGACCCCAAGCGGGCAGACTCGGTCTAGCAAGACCTATTTAAAGTATCAAGAAAAATCTGTAAGACCTTAACGGCATGACAAAAACTGTAAGACCTTAACAGGCATGAAAAAACTATAAGAACTCAACAGGCATGAAAATACTGTAAGACCTCAACAGGCATGAAAATACTATAAGACCTCAAAGGCATGAAAATACTGTGAGACCTCAAAAGGCATGAAAATGTTGTAAGACATTACTACAGGCATAAAACTCGATCCCGAAGTGTGGGCTATATGTCGTATTTGTAAGACTCCCGAAAGGGCATACCGTTGATGTAGACACCTAAACTACCATACTCGGGATCAAAAATGGCTCTGGGCAAACACAAATGACTACGGTCAATATGACTTCACCAGCCAAATTAACGCGACTCGGGGATGCTCGACCGTCACTATAAAATCATAGGCCATTACTTCGAATCTACTTCAAAAAAAAACCAGTTAAACAGGCTACCCTCGACAGGAAAAAGAGCTTCGACCATGTCAGCTCCAAATCACAAGGCTTCGAGCTACTCAGCCTACGAGCTAAACCTTTTAAGGTGCTCGAACATCACCGCAAACGACATGAAATCGAGGTTCTTCCTGAACCGACGACGGGTCAGGCAAAATCATTTTAAAAAGTTTTTAACGAGAGGAAAACAAAGTGTACATATGGAAAAGGGAAAAGCGTAAGACACATTATCGCCAGTCTAATGAGCCTCAGGGCCACACACTAAAAGGTCGCAATGACCAAAAGCGTAAGAGCCACTGTTGCCAGCTAAAAATTTTGAAAGTTTGAGGGTCAAAATGAGCTCGAGTCGTAACCTGATTCGGATACTGGACCCAAAATAGTTAACTAATACTTGCCTAAGGGCAAAGCGTAAGAGCCATCGTTGCTAGCTTCATGAGCCTCAGGGCCACACAAACTAAAAGGTCGCAACGACCCAAGGCGTAAGAGGCGCAAGAGCGAAAATCGACTCGTAGACTGAACCAAAATAGTTAAAATACAAGTACCCAAGGGCAAGACACAAGAGCCATTGTTGCCCGCCCATACAGACACAAAAGCTTGATGGTCGAATGGGCTCGAATCAAAGCCCGACTCGGAGACTTAACCCAAAACAGTTGAGCAAAAGCGTAAGAGCTCTAACGATAGCTTACACCAAAGGCGTAAGAACCCCCAGGCCTGCCTGATGAGCCCCGGAGCTATATTACGAATCTAAGGATTCTCACTAACTACGAAACTAGTCCACCTGGTCAGAAGCGAAGCAGAAATGGGTACACAAGGAATAAAGCTTCAAGTTCTCTCATATTTACATACATGAAAAAGTGCATCCTCCATCTACAAACGCGCTCTGTAAATGTCATATACAAGATGGCAAAGTCTACGCCCCGCCCCTAAGGACTACGGCCTATCGGCCTCATCTTCATTCTCCTCAGTGCCAGACAGGAGTTACCGAGCGTCACGTTCGTTCGCCCATGCTCGCGCCAGCTCTTTCGGGAGAACAAAGCCCCTGGCACCGATCTCCTCAAGCACCCTTCTTCGGGATCTGCGACGAGCATATTCTTTGATCCTATATTCACAACCGAGGACCCTCTTCAACTTGGCTTGGGAATCGGTAGCATCTTTCAAATGAATATCCATCTCCTGGTCAGCCTTAGTCCGGCTCAGTGCTGCTTCAGCCCAAGCATCAATGATTCAAGCCCTGACCTTCGAAAGTTTGGACTTAAGCTTCGTGATCATATCTGCTTGAACTGAAGCATTGTCACGAGCGAAGTGGAGTTGGGCCTCGAAGGTAGGAACTTGACCCTGCACCTGAGCTCTTATCTCCTCACAGTCATTCCTGACTCGGTCGGTTTCACCCCTAAGGCGATATAGGGCCTCCGTCTTTATCTGCCACTGGGATGGGCAAAAGGTTAACCTAAAGGATTACAAAGCGAAATGTATACTCACCCGGGATGAGAAGTTACCTGCTCTATTAAATAGCTATCGTAATTCGAGCTTCGGCACTCCTCATATCGCAAGTATGTCAACTCAACTTCCTTCTCCTTGCAAAGGAGCCCAACGGACTTACCCTCAACCAGAGCCTTCCGGAGCATAGCCCAATGGCAGAGCAGCTCAAACCTAAGCCTTCCAAAAGCCTGCAAAAGAAAAACTTGATGAGAAAGGGAAGAAGCGAGATTCAAAAGGCCTATGCCAAATCTCACCGCGAAGTGAAGTCGACGGACTTCCTCGAAGGCCGAGCATACCTCTGATAATCTGGTCCTCTCTACCCTGGAAGAATCAATCCTTGTCGAAGCATGATCGCTCGGGGGAACTTCCTCTCCAGGGCCAAAGACTTCGGGTACAATAGGCTCGGGCGATGTTTCTTCCTCAAAGACTCAGCCTCGTTTCGCCCTGCTGAGAGCTCCATCGCACTGCAAATGCACATCCCCTTCATCATTATCGTCCTTTAGCTCGGAAGCTAGCAACTCCTCCCCCTCTTCGGAGGAGCACAACCTCGCCCTTGGAGACCCTCCGATACCTACGACGGCAATACTATTACATGAAAAGGGGAAAATGTCTTCCCAAATGTATAAAGGACAAGTAAAAGCAACATACACATGCACCATGATATTTTGCTTCCCATCCGCCTTGAGACACGGCTCGCCACCTACGCTCGTCACTAGTCGAATAGGTCGCCAGCTTCCAGACCCTGCCAGGCAGATCAAGAACTTCGCCCGGCGCCCATGAAATTGCTGCAGAAAAGAAGGAAACACGATTACTAAACTAGCTTCCACCATGAGCAAATCTGGGAAAGAACCAGGCGCTCCACTCACGTGCGTAATTCTATTCCTTGGGGAATGGCATAAGTTCCACGGGGATAACATCAGTCGTCCAGACCTGGACGAATCGACTAAACCACTCTCGATCTCCATCTTCCACATCATTGACAATAAAGGGCATGGACGAATGACACCGCAAGGTTAGCCTTCTTCACAAAGAACCTCATCATAAGCACTATTCGCAAAAAAAAATATGTATCTGCACCAAAGTAACCCAATACTTTAAACAGAAATGGAGCACGACCCTATCAAGGGGGCCTAGTGTGAAAGGGTACAAGTACACATTTAGGAATCCATCGGCAGGGTCCGTGATACCCTCCTCCAGGGAAGCTCCTGCAACGCTACCCCCTCTCTCCATCCGTAGTCTCTTTTCACTCAGGTGCTCCTCTCTTATCAAAGACATAGTCTCCAGAGAAAGCACTTCAAGCTCCGTCCATAAGGATTCAACCTCAGGACATCACCCAGCCATGGATAACCTCTCCACATTAACCTATCTACAATGCGTTAAAATATTATCTACATCAAGTTCAAAGTAAATCTCTAGGTGTCCGAAGCTGACCTTTACTCAGAGACCACTCTCGAAGGTTTCAAGGTTCGATGCGCCATCTTTATGTGACTCGAGGGTCCCGATGATCCGAATCTATTGGATCGCTTCAGGTTTGGTCTGAGGATCCATGGTAGGCTCAGAAATGAGTCATTTCTGTCAACCAAAGACCGAAATGAATATTGACGATCATCAACAGAGGCATACATTCAAAATCCCCGCAAATGCAGAAGAATATACAAGAATAGGGCAAATATCAAAACATAAGTAAAGAAGATGCCTTTCTATTTCATAAATATTGGCTTAAAATGGCCCTCGAAGGGTCCTTACATATGATTACAAAAGCCCTCAAGGGTCCTTACACGGAAACAAAGAAAAAAAGGGGTGCACACACATGGTAAAAGCCTAGAACCTAGTCTACTCTCGAAGGTCAACCTCCTGCAACAATGCCTCCAGACGTCTTCTCTCGGGGCATGCATGCTCAGAAGCCTTATCCTGGCCTTCCACACTGATATACCCAAAGGATAAATCGAGAAGCAGGGAGGGATGAAAAAATGCCATAGCCCACCAAAGGTCGATGACCCTCACTGGCCAAGAGAACCTTGGAGAGGCAATAGACTAGGCGAACGTCGGCCTCGCCTGCATGGCTACTTTAAATCCACTTTTTGGGATATTGAGTCGTGCAAGCTGCTAACCCGGGGCAAAGTGCCTCGTCGGGCCGTGATATAAAGGTTAGTAGCGGTGTATAATCTGATCCCCCTTGTGAGCAGCAGTATATAGTCCGAATAATTTTCTAAAGCGAGGAAAGTCGATCCTCGTATATCGTCATCTCGAGCCAATAAGGATAGCAGTAACAATCGCAACAACAACAACAGTGATGACAAGACGGTATAATCTCGCTCGACAAAAGGAAGCTCGAACAAAAGGCCATCACCAGGCCGGTGGGAACACAACCAAACAATCTTATGGCCGTGAACTTCAAACATGGTGATTAAATGAAGCCAGAATGCCCCCATTTAATGGAGGGGATAAATTAATGGAGAAAGACACTTGGATAGAAAAATGAAGCCAGAATGCCCCCATTTATAGGGAATAATGACAAAGCCATCAATGCCTTTGAAGACTGACCGATATGTATAATTAATGTGCTGTTGAAGAGCCAAACCGATGGCGGTACTATCAATTTGAAGAACGGGAATTGACAGTGCATTGACTGGCATCGAAAAGACAAGTCCATGGGATGTCCCGGTTATCGTAAAAACTCACCCCATAGGTTGCATTATTGACATGACGTTGTCATGGGAAGCCCGAGGAGTCGAGTATCAGGATCGTTTCCCATTTGCTTCATTCTAAGAAATGCGAAGACTATCTATATGCGGTGAAATCAGAGTGTCAAATTTCTTGATATCAAGTCACTTCAGAAGAACACCTCGAGACACCGACGATGTGAAGCTGTGACCGAGTTCCCTTCCTCGGAGCCCATCGAGGTCCAACCTAAGGAGTATACCGATCGAGGCTAGAGTAGAATAGGGAACTCCCAAGGCACACGGCTAAGTCTGACAAAGCTGGCCTACCCAGATCCTATATCAAGGGGTCGCGTCTAGTCGTTCCATCTCCATGCCTTTACACTTAATATATTTTGTACTATGACGGGATTCCCCTCCTATATATAGGTTATCCTCATCACTTTGTAAGGGGATGGTGTTGCTCCAACTATTCTACACAAGATCAATAACAATTCTCTCTCTCTTTTCTCTCTAACTTACTCACTCGAGACTACCTCTTTCATTTATTGCTTTCATACTTGTTCTTCATTTATTTCTTGATATTGGCCATAAAGAGCCTCCTTTAATTATACTCTAACTGTTAGTCCCTCCCCAGTTACCCCCGATAGCTCGAGTCCGAGCCCAGGCATCGACCTCGAGGTCTTTCACCGGTCAGCCCGAGGCCCGGACAGCTAACCCCTTGGTTTGATCACAACCCTGTTTTAATTCGTATTTCACCTTTATCTTCACATAACTAGCATCCACTGCTCTAAATAACTAGCATAAAAATAGATCACATATTTTTAGAGTCCCAACAACAAATTCAATTGTTATTACCATTTTCACAGTAAACATCCTTGTTTAGATGGTCGGTGTGCGGCCCGAGGGGCTTATGTGAGTTTCAAATTTATTTTTGGATATTTTAGAAAGACTTAGTATTTTTGGTGTTGCAATCATCGCAATTGTATGAACTACTAAAAAATGCAAGGTGCGAATTTTGTGAAGTAGACCTCGCATTTGCAAAGGTGGGATAGATGAGGACAACTTCGCTATTGTGAAGCTGGAGTCACATTTGTGTCCCTCACAATTGCGAGGTATGTGTTGCATTTGCGACCTATGAGGCTCCAAGGCCATTTTTGCAATTGCAAAAATTGATTAGCTTTTGCGAGCAGCGCGATTGCGAATCAGAGTTCGCAATTGTGGGAGGCGATTTCGGGATAGGAAATTTCGGGATCAACTCATTTTATTCTATTTTTAAGATCTAGAACTTGTGGGAGGCGATTTGTTAATAGAATATTTTTTCAAACTTCAAGGGTTAGTAACTTTAACTTGTATTTGATCAATTTTCATCACTTTTCATCCCTGAATCTAAGATTTCATAGAGTACAAATAAGGTTATGGGTAAAAATTTGGGATTTTATATTTTAGAGAATTAGCCCTCGATTTAAGGTTGGATTTCAAAAAATCATTTATTTTAACTCGCGGATGAATGAATTTCAGGATTTGGTTTTGATTTTGGATTTTCACCAAGTGGGCATGGGATGAATTTTCCAAATATGTTAAAGATCGAACATTTTTATACTAGGATAGTTTCTAAAGCTTATTTTGTCTTATTTTGGAATTATTTGACTAAATTTGAGTGGTTTCGAGGCTTGTTCTAATGGGAAAGCTGTGTTGGATTTTTTATATTGTTCCAAAAGAGGTAAGTATCATGGTTAACCTTGATTTTCAAAATTAGGACGTGATTAGTCTATTTGCTACATGTTCTATGTGTTTGGGATGACTTATATTGTCACGACCCAAAATGATGGGCCGCGACGGGTGCCTGAGTCCTACCTGTCAAACACCCCTAAGCATACATCTAAGATATGAACCTAAATAGCATCTACTACATTACGAAAATAATAGACATGAAGGAAACATGCCATCAAGGCATATGTACGTATACATTCAGAATACAGTGGGCGAGCCGACAAGGCTGCTATAGACAACTATACATCCAAAACTGAAAGCCGACAAGGCCACATACATCCAAATTAGACATATTGTCGTCAGACCTCTAATGGAAACATAAGTGTACAAAGACGAGACTGAACCACGTAATACCCATATACATATATATACACAAACGTATCGTACTAAAATCAAAGCAGCTACATATCAAGTGGAGCACGCCAACTCTCGCTGATCAGGGATCCTAAGAAGGGGGATCGTCAACTTGCCTACCTGCACCTGCGGGCATGAAATGCAGGCCCCGTGAAATAGGGCGTCAGTACAAAAAAATGTACTGAGTATGTAAGGCATGAAAATTAGTACGTAAAAAACATAGATAAAATATGGAATGCAGAAACACATCTTTAAATCTGAATAACTTTATAAATTCTGCAATGTTTATAATGTTATGCACGTGCGTATAAATGTCATGTCATGCATAGGTATGGATGTACATAATATCATCAAACCACTGAGGGCATCCCATCATATCATCTCGGCCACTATGGGCAACATCATCAACATATACGAGCAAATCAGGTGGTGGTGCGTATATAACGTCGTAAGTGAAATGCGTATATAACATCATCAACATATCACATATACATATATTTATATATATACGCGTATATAACACCATCTGGTCATGGATCAATGCACATGAGTGAAATGCATGAAAAATACGTAATAATCTCAATATTCCTACCGGATTATCTTTTCCAACTGCGTATTATACTGAGACCCATGAACAGAAAATAATAATAATTTTCATGGGGAATCAAGAATATAGACACCCCTAATAATCCTATGAATAGAGTAATTTATGGAAACTATATATTTTCTCGTTTCTTCAATATAATTTGGACCAATGCCCAAGCAGTATTCATGGATTTGATGAACCGTGTGTTTAGGCCTTTCTTAGATCTGTTCGTAATTGTATTTATTGATGATATATTGGTGTATCCTTGCTTAGAGGATGAGCATGCTGGTGATCTGCGCATCAGGGAAATATATTGTTAGGACGGAATGAAAAAGGATATAGCAGAATTTGTTGCTCAGTGCCCTAACTGTCAGCAGGTTAAGATTGAGCATCAAAAACCCGGTGGATTATTGCAGGCTATAGAGATTCCAACTTGGAAATGGGAAATTAATATGGAGTGGTGAACAAGATAAACCAAATATGAATTAGGGAAGAAGGCTTCAACCAAAGAACAGTGACCTAAAGAGGAAATGGCTATGTAAAAATAGTCTCACTACGTTGCGTTTCATGCCCGCAGATCCCGATAGACAGGTCAAGATCCCTCCAAGTAGGCTATCAGCTCAGCGGAAGATGTTGGTGCGCTCAATTTGCTTCGGAGTTGCTTGTTTGGTTAGTATGATTTAAACATGTATTGTTTGGTACGGCAGGACTTTGTCCTGACCTTTATGACATTTATGTACTCTTAGAGGCTTGTAGACATATATCATGTACGTGAAAGATTGTACAGCCTTGTCGGCCTATGTTTTGAGTTTATAAATGAATATGTTTGTCCTAATAGGCCTGTATGTCATGTGTATATGATGATGTAATAAGAAAGATACGTTACGTTGGTACTCGGTTGAGTAAGGTACTAGGTGCCCGTCGTGGCCCATTGGTTTGGGTCATGACATATATGCAAGGTGACAAGTGCATATGTGTTGTCATGAGACTAAAGCATGCAGGTAGAACTAGTTATTTCATTCTTTTACTTATTATATGGCCTTACTTGATGCATGTTTCTACTCGGTATATACCTTTACTTGTTACATGCCTTTATTTGCCACATGCTTCTATGTATTTCATATCTTTACTTACTGCATGCTCTTACTTGTTACATGCCTTTACATGTTACTACATATATGCCCTTACTTGCTTCATGCCTTTTATTGTCTCATGTCTTTACTTGCCTTATGCCTTGTTTAATGCCTTATTCCTCTATACTATGTGGGATTGTGTGACTACTTGAGTGTTCACGTTCTAATGCCTTGGTGGAGTCATTGTTGGGATATATGTGTGAGGTTAGTTCTTGGATATTGGTTGCCTATCATGCTATGTTAGTGTTCCTTTTTCCTTGGTTGAGTCATTGTTGGGATATATGTGTGATGTTTGTACTTGGTTGTTTATTGGGAGTTTTCACTGGAATCTGTCTGATGGAACGAGTTGCACGCCACAACGGTATTGATAATTTATGATAATGAGACTTGGATCATGTTTCTTGTGGCAACAGTATTAAGTATTGAAGGTATATGTTTGGATCGGGTTGCATGCTGTAGCAAATATAATGTCTTGTGCTTATTTCTTGGTTGATGTCCTCCACTACGGTCTTTTGTTATAAAGTTATACCGTGATCATATTTCAAAAAACCTTGTAATTTGTTCTCTTATTTAATCTTAAGCCCTTATTCGTATATTTTTACATTGCTATTGCTTTTTGCTTAATTCTTGCACAGGTTTTAAAGTAAGTGTCTTGTCATAGCATCCTCACTACCTCGTCGGGGTTAGAATCAATACTCACTAAGTAGATGAGGTCGGTTATACTCATACTACACTTCTGCACTTCTTGTGCAGATCCCAATGTTGTTCCTGGCGGTGCTTCCAGGGTTGATTAACTCAGAATATTCACGAGGCTTGACATGTTGTTCGCAAACCCTGGAGTCCACTTCCTATCCTTTTATTACTATTTATTATACCATACAATATTGTATTTTCTTGGGGAATTCGTATTAAGTACTCTTACTAGCTCATTCTTGTGACACCAAATCTTGGAAGATCGATTAGATAGCATTTGGTTGTAGCCTTATTATGTATTTCGAATTCTTTTTACTCTTTATCTTAATTATTATGTTGTTAACAGTTAGACATACTTTATTTAGTGTTACTCAGTATTGGTTTGTCTAACCAGCGGCGTTAGGAGCTATCACGACCCCTTGGTTTTGATTTTAGGTTGTGACAAGTTGTTATTAGAGCACTAGGTTTTATAGGTCACATGAGACATAAAAACGCTTGGTAGAGTAATAAGTATTGGTACAGAGACATATATACTTATATTCGACAGGCTATAATTCTTTAGGAAACTTCACTTTCTTTCTTTCTCTATCGTGCGACTTTGTTCTGTCTTAATGTTTGAATTTTTCTTCTCTTATTCTTTTACAAATTTTTGAGGACATGTGTTTTAGCCATCCTTAGACCTACTAGATAATGTGTAACAACAGGCTTGAGCCCCTCCAGCTTGGCCTCCCCTCTAGAACAAACTCTACCTGGCTGACCTTAACCTCTAGCTGGTTGGGCTGGTATGTAGAAATTGGTGATGAAATCATAGCACGAGTACCTTGTTGTGGCACACCCACTTGCAATCTAGGACAAAACTTCCTAATGTGACCTACATCTCTGTACTCAAAGCAATCATTCGGCTAACGTGGCTACTGTATTTGAAGGTATCCTAGTTGACCCATGGGACCCGTGTATCAGGGTGCACTAATAGGAAACCTGAGCTAGAGGTACACTGTATGATGGCTATTCTGGGTGAGAAACATAAGCACCCAAGCTACCTGATGTACCATGAGAGATCTGGAGTGTTGACTGAACCAGCTTGATAAAATGGCCTCTACAAAAAGAACCCCTACCACCATATGAGGCACAAACTAAAATGACCAAAATGATGAGGCCTTTTGTAACTCGTTGTCTTTGTCCCTTGGCCACTAATGCGCTCAATCCTCCTAACAATTCATACTACCTGAGTAAATGAAATCTCAGTCTCGGCCTCTTTAGCTATCTAAAGACTAATACCATAAGCAAGACCCTCTATGACTCTCCGCGCATTCTCCCTCTCAGTAGGGATTAGTATAGCTGCATGATGAGAAAAATCAACAAACCTCGTCTAGTATTGAGTGACTGTCATACCACCTTGCTAAAGGCGCTCAAACTGACTGCGCAATTCATCTATTTGATTAATTAGGATTAACTTATCTGAGAAAACTGTGAAAATTGAGCCCAAGTGAGAGGAGGTGATCTTGCTGGTCTGCCCACCTCATACGTCTTCGACCACTTTTTGGCTAAACCATGCATTTGGAAGATAGTGAAGCCAAATCCATTAAACTCCGTTAGTCCAAAATTGCGCAGCCTTTCATAACAACGATCCAAGAACTCCTGAGCATCCTCTAAAGGCGTACTGCTAAAGTTAGGAGAAAACAACTTATGAAACTTATCCATCCTCTGTATCTCATAAGCTAACATCATGGGCCTAATCTCTAGCTTTGCTGCGATAGTAAGTTGGACCACCCTAACCAGTAACACTCTCGGGGTCTAATATCTCTGCAACATCTACTCTAGACTATGAGTGGCAGGAGTTTGAGCTCCTCCCCTGTGTTGAGAAGTAGTCAGTGATATAGGAAGCACACATGCATGAGCCATACTCTCCATAAGGCCCGCCATATGGACCAAGGTGTCCTGAAGCACTAGAGTAGCAATAAACCCCTTTAGAACATGGAGTGGTCCCATTGGCTCATCCTGAACCATAATCTCATCCGTTAGATCCATTTAAGGCTTAGCTGCTGCTACCTTTGAACGAACATGAGTGGCTGCAGGTGTTGATGCACGTGCCCTAGGCTAGGCTCTAGCTTTGACCCTACCCCGGCCTCTACCTCTCGTAGAAACTATGACGCGGATAGTTAATATTGTGGATTATAAGGTTAATATTTGTATGGATTAGATGTTCCCATATGATCGCAATTCTCTTGATATTCCTATTTTCTATGTCTACTCAAGTTGGGGATTCTACGGTAGCAGATCGAGTGTATTGTTCTTGTGTTGTTAATATAAATGACTTTTATACTATAGTTGATCTCTTATTGTTGGATATGGTGGATTTCGAGGTTATTCTTGGTATGGATTAGATGTCCCCATATCATGCCATCTTTGATTGTTACGCCAAGAGTGTGACTTTAGCTATGCCAGAATTTTCTTGTATTAGAGTGGAGAGGGACCCTTGACCATTCAATGAGTAGGGTGGTTTCATTTTTGAAGGATCATCACATGGTTGAGAAGGGATTCTTAGCATATTTTGGTTACATTTGAGATTCTAATGTGTAGGTACCTTCTATGGATTCAGTACTGATTATGAGTGAGTTCCCAGTGGTGCTTCTTTCAGATTTACCAGGCATGCCTGTCACGCCCCAAATTCGGGGAGCGCGATCGGCGCTCAGCCGAGTGAACTAGGCTGATCAAGCCTATTAGATTTTTTCTACCCAAACTCACCAATGAATAAAGAGAAGACATATTCTCATTAGTTAATCAATTAAGGAGATAATGAATACAATACCAAATCATTTCCATTAGTTACTTCATTATAAAGTCTCAAAATACACACATTTTCATAGTCTAAAGTGGAATAAATGATTCAAACACAACTTAACTCGTTTGACTTTTTGAGCATTCATATACAACCCACACTATATCTAAAGAGCCTCTAATTACAAAGAGTACAATGGTAGTGTTGACAACAAGGCTCCGGCTCTATATCAAAATGTGAAAATATAACGAACAAAAGATGTATAACCTCGGAATGAAGTGGGGCTCACCAAGTCTGCTGGGAGGAGGGTGTACTGCTATCACTGATCAATGTTGCTTGTTGTGGAACCACCTGCATCCATTAAATATGCAGCGCCCCAGGGAAAAGAGACATCAGCACTGTCGAATAGTACTAGTATGTATAACTAAACACCATCTCAATTGAATGACTAATAATACAAGGGGAAAATCATGAAATCAATAGAAGCCTCAAACAATACCAAAACATCAATTTAAGAACCACATAATTTTTCAAGTAAATTTCTGTGTTTTTAGGTTGGAGATCTTTAGTACCAATATACCATCATTCACAATACCACCGTATTTTTATACGGAGTCCGATCACAACCCAATCGGCTAGGCCGCCTCGTTTGAGATATCAACCACAATCACCATTTCAATTACAACATCTATCACAATTACCACCATGTGTGCGGCATGGTGTCCAATCGCGACCCGATCGTCTAGGCCGTCTCACCCGAGAGATTGCCTTTTTTTATCAATTATCTCACTTCATACTTCTTTTATATCTTTTCAATTCGTTGGCACTAGTGTCCACAATTATAATATCATTCTTCGCACTTGGCTGTAACTCATATTTCATGCTCCCCTTTTCACTTTCACACATCATCGCCATAATCAATAACAAGGCTTTTCAATTCAGGACTTTAAGTACACATGTGAGCAATTCAGTATCTTAGACATATAGAGATTTTTCATATAATATGGCATGATAACTTTCATTCAAACTTGACTTGAAGTGGTAACATTTATAACACACAGCCTATACTTTGAACATATCCTCAATGATAAGATAGCATGATAAAAGATTTGGAACACATATTGAACATATATCTTTCACACAAGTTTACTCGGAATAGGCAATTCCATAATGATCCACTAAGACCTTATATAACTTACATGAACACCATGGAATTCAATTCTATGAAAGGAGTTTAACCAACATACCTCAATTGAGCTTCCTTAAACTCTAAAATATTCTGGAATTCTTAGCAACTCCAATCTATTTTAGAAATATAACAAATTGAACCAAAATTAGGAAGATGATCATGGTTCTAGCTTATTTGAGCATTTTATCAAACACTAGGTGTTCATTAAGTTTTCAAGTCCCTTTTTAATGGAGGATTCCATCATCCCACAACCCATTCTTTATCATTTTTAGCTCACAATCTTCCTACACCCTTAGATGACACATGCAAGCGAAATAAACAACTCCAATACCCAAGAATTGTCGTATTAGTTACCCATTTTTAGTTAGTTTTTGAAATTATGGGCTAGGGTGTAGAATCTTACCTCTAGGATGAAGACTTGGTGAGTTTTCCTTGTTAAACTTCAAAGATTTGAGCAAGAATTGAAGGATAATTTGTTGAAGATAACTCTCCTACCCTACGACACTTCTCACTCTAAAAGTACCAGTTTTTTGCTCAAAAATTGTCCATTGCATCTATTTTAACAAAGTAGGGTCGGGTTATAAAAATCCAAAATGAAGCTCCGCAATAGGATCTGCGATCGCATATGCGACCGCATAAACACATCCTAACAACATATACATGATCCAATGACGCAACATGACACAAATCAACACCAACCGGGGCCTAATAAGCAACGTATAACCAAAAAGGAACACCTTTACATAGCTATTCAAACAAGTAAGGAAACTTCTTCTTCATCTCTTCCTGAGCCTCTCAAGTAGCCTCTTCAACCTGCTGATTTCACCATAGTACTTTCACGGAGGCAATTTATGTATTCCTCAACTTTTGGACTTGCCTATCAAGAATGACAACTAGAATTTCTTCATATGATAGTTATTCATTAGCCTCAATAGTCTCAACTGGTACGATACGCAATGGATCTCCAATTACTTTCTTCAACATAGACACATGAAATATGGGGTGCACTAATGAAAGCTTAGGTGATAGCTCAAGCTTGTACGCCACCCGACCAATCCTTTGAATGATTATGTACGGTCCGACATACCTCGGACTCAATTTCCCTTTCTTACCCAACTGCATTACACCCTTCATGGGGGAGACCTTCAGGAATACCCCAATCATCTTCTTTGAACTCTAAATCTCTGCGACGAACATCCGAATAGAACTTTGATGACTCTGAGAAGTTTTTAATCGCTCTTTAATGATCTTAACCTTTTCCATAGCTTGATGCACGAGGTCTGGTCCTATCAATTTAGCTTCCCCAATCTCGAACCACCCAATGGGAGACCTACATCTCTTACCATATAACGTCTCGAATGGTGCCATCTGAAAACTCGAATGGTAACTGCTATTGTAGGCAAATTCTATGAGTGGAAAATGGCCATCCCAGCTACCTTTGAAGTCAAGAACACATGCACGCAACATATCCTCAAGCATCTAAATAGTCCGCTCGGCTTGCCCGTCGGTGTGTGGATGAAAGGTTGCACTAAGATTTACCTGAGTACCCAAGCTTTGCTATAATTTCTTCCAAAAGTTAGCTGTGAACTGTGCCCCTGGATCAGAAATGATAGAAACTGGGGTGCCATGCAACCTGACTATTACCTTGATATACAACTAAGCATATTATTCCGCTATGTTGGTAGATTTAACTGGCAAAAAGTGTGTTGATTTCGTGTGTCGATCCACAATCACCCAAATTGAATCAAACTTGTGCGGAGTGCGTGGTAGTCCTACCATAAAATCCATATTAATCATTTCCCACTTCAACATTGGAATTTTTATGTTGTGTTCCATCTTATCATGCCTTTGATGCTCGGCCTTCACTTGCTGACAATTTGGACATTTTGCCACAAAGTCTGCTACATTCCTCTTCATGTCTTTCCACCACTAGACTTCCTTATGATCGTGATACATCTATGTAGAACGCAGGTGCACGGAATACCTAGAATGCTGGGCCTCGGTCATGATTCTTTCCCGGAGACCATCTACATTAGAAACACATAGTCGATGTTGGTACCTCACTATACCATCATCAATGCCAAGAGAAAAAGACGAAGTCTTATTTTTATGAATCCTCTCCTTAAATTTTACCAACAATGGATCATTGTATTGCTTCTCTTTGACTTCCACAACAATCGATGATTCAGCCCTATCTTGCATATTTACCCTCCCTTCACTAGATTCCGCGAGAAGAACTCCCAAACTCACTAACATGTGAACTTCCTTGGCCAAAAGCCTCTAATGTGCCTCTAAGTGAGCCAAACTACCCATAGATTTCCTACTAAGAGCATCCGCCACAACATTGGTTTTTTTCGGGTGATATAGAATATCAATGACGTAATCTTTGAGTAACTCCAGCCATCTTCTCTGCCTCAAAAATGCAATTCCTTCAATTTAAAAATGTATTGAAGGCTCTTATAATCCATGGATATATTCACAAGGACCCCATACAAATAATGCCGCCAAATCTTCAATACAAAAACCACCGTCGCAAGTTCTAAGTCATGTGTTGGATAGTTCTTTTCATGATTCTTGAGTTGCCTAGAAGCATAATCTATAACCTTTCCATGTTGAATCAATACACACCCAAGCCTAATCCTTGAAGTATCGCAATATACCACAAACCCATCCGTACCATCTGGCCGGGTCAACACCGGCGTCATAATCAATCTATATTATAACTCCTGGAAGCTCCTTTCACAAGCATCAGACCATTGGTATTTAACCACTTTCTGTGTCAATTTATTCAACACAGAGGCAAGAGTAGAGAACCCCTCCACAAACTTCCTGTAATACCCTGCTAAGCCCAAGAAACTGCGAATCTCTGTTGGAGTTGTAGCTCTAGGCCAATTCTTCACCGCTGCAATCTTTTGAATATCAACCTTAATTCCGTCTCTAGAGACGACATGACCCAAGAATGTAATAGATTCAAGCCAAAATTCACATTTTGAAAACATCGCATACAACTGGTGCCGATGAAGAGTCTGCAGAGCTGCCCTAAGATGATCAGCATGGTCCTCCCGGATTTGTGAATATACGAGGATATCATCAATAAATACAATTACAAAGGAGTCAAGAAAAGGCTTGAATACTCGATCCATAAGATTAATGAAAGATGTCGGAGCATTTGTACCAGAAACACAAAGTGCCCATACCGGGTTCTGAAAGCTGTTTTCTTAACATCCTGCTCCCTAATCTTCAATTGGTGATACCCGGACCGTAATTGATAAACAAATCATCTATTCTTGGTAGTAGGTACTTATTTTTTATTGTGACTTTGTTGAGCTGCCGATAGTCAATACACATCCGTAGTGACCCATATTTCTTTCTTACAAAGAGAACCGGTGCGCCCAAGATGACACATCGGTCGGATAAAACTCTTCTCTAACAAATCCTTTAATTTCTCCTTTAGCTCCTTCAATTCTACTGGTGCCATTCAATAAGGTGGAGTAGATATAGGTTGCGTGTCAGGCATCACATCAATCCCAAAATCAATCTCTATGGCTAGTAGGATCCCAAGGAGCTCATCCAAAACACATCCGGAAATTCATTCACAAGCACAGGCACAAGTGTAGGTGCCTCAACATCGGTGTCTGTGACTCGGACCAAATGGTAAATACAACCCTTGTTAATCATCTTTGTGGCCTTAAGATAAGAAATAAACCTACATTTTGGAACCATATTATCACCCTTCCATTCAACAATTGTCTCATTTGGAAATTCAAACCTCATAGTTCTAGTTCAACAATCAAGCTTCGAAAAGCATGAATAAAGCCAATACATCCCCATTATTACATCAAAATCAACAATCCCCAATTCAATGAGATCAACTATGGTCTCCTTACCACGTACTGTGACAACACAATCTCTATAAACTCGTGCGGCCATAATAGACTCACCAACCGGAGAAGATACAGAGAACGGCTCATTGAGTTGTTCCGGTTCTATCCCAAATTCCATAGCAACATAAGGGGTGACATAGGACAAAGTGGAACCGGGATCAATAAGGGAATACATATCACGAGATTGGACAGTCAATATACCTATGACAATATCAAGAAAAGCCTCTGCACTCTGGCGACCACTCATATCTTAGAAACGGTTGGGTCCTCCCGAACTCTACATACTACCACTATATGCACATGGACCTGCAGGTGCTGGAGTGCCTCGAGCCGGAGGGGGTGCTGAGGATGTAGCGGCTGCAGTACTGGATGGTTGTGTTGTGCCTCTGCCCACACCCTTGCGGGATGAACCACACTCTCTCTGAATATGATCCTTCAATCCACACCTATAGCATATGGGTAGGTCCATGTAGTAGATCCCCAAGTGCAACTTCCAACACCTGGGGCATGGGGGCTACTGGAAACTCCCCCCTGACAGGCCCTACTGGTGGGGTCCCATGTTGCCCTAACTTGGCCTGAAATGACTCCACTGCTGCTAACTGAGCCTTGATGGTGGTGCACTAGCTGAAGACTAAGCAAAATACTGTGATAGCCCTGATGACCCTCCACCTGAATATTGACCTACCACCACCAAATGAATCTCCAAGGTTTCCCGTGGACGGGGCCTTATTGCAACCCTCTCGCTCCATTCTGTTCTTTAACTTACTGTTCTTTGTAGCTTGAGTAAATTCCACCATCTTCCCAAAGTTCATGTCAGAATTCAAAGCAATTGTAGCAGCCTCATAAATAACCAAGTGTAACGACCCTAAAACCGACACGATCGTGATGGCGCCTATCGTGAAATTAGGCCAGCCGACACAATTTCAAAATCAAACCATTATTCTATAAAAGTCATTTTTAAGCCATTCATTAACAAGAAGCTTCATATTATAAGTCTAATTAACCAGTGCGGAATAAATACACAAGCCCGACATCAGGGTGTCACAAGTCATGTGCATCTACCACAGCTGTTCTGACAACATCAAGGCCAACATGGCTGGAAAAATCACAAAAATACACTAAGGAAGAATAAAGGAGGGAGAAAAGCATGGCTGCGATCGCCAGGCAGCTACCTCGCTAACTCCGATGAACCTGCCACTGAGTAATCAACACCCGGCTCCGGTTTCAGAAATACTTGAATCTACACACAAGGTGCAGGGAGTAATGTGAGCACGCCAACTCAGTGAGTAATAAAAGTAAATGAAAGCTGAGCAGTAAGAAAGCACGTAAACCACGTCATAATGCTACAGCAAATACAGTACATTTTCAAAACAGTATAAAAATCATTTATTTCATAAATCAAACTCAGTTTAAGTAAAAACTTTTCCTTTTTAAAACATCTTCCAATATTTTCAAATGAGTGGTAACACATTAAGTAAAAATGATAGAAACGTAAACAGCCCCTCGGGCAAAAACATGTACCATAAACTGCCCCTCAAGCATAATATCAATAGAACTAGCCCTTTGGGCTACCTTACAATCACTCGTAATCAACCCATCGGGCATAACATGAATCAAGAACCGCCTCTTGAGAAAAACATGGATAAAGAATAGCCCATTGGGCAACATATAATATCATAACTAGCCCATTGGGCTAACATCATATCACTTACTGAGGGTACTCGCGCTCACTGGGGGTGTACAGACTCTAGAAGGACTCCTATAGCCCAAGTGCTATAACAAGCCACCTTGTGGCATAATCAAACAGGCCCTCAGCCTCATAACAAGCCACCTCGTGGCATAACAAATCAGGCCCTCGGCCTCATAATCATGAATTAATAACAACATGCTGCGACGTGCAGCCCGATCCCAAAATATCCTCATAACACAGGCCCTCGACCTCACTCAGTCAGAAACCTCTCAAGCTAATTCGGGCAATAGTAAAACAGGATGCTCAACCCAAAAATATTATTTAAAGTATCAAAATGGAGTAAATATGGCTGAGTTATAAAATTAGTAACATACAGCATGACTGAGTACAGATATTAAGTTAAAACAGTAAGGAATAGTAGAAAAAAGTCCATGAGGATCCAAACAGTTGGCACTAGGCCCAAATATGGCATTCAGCCCAAAATATAGTAATACTTTCCAAAACACAATGATATCAAATAGTTTTCGGACAAATACGTGACTTAATAGTCGTACGGGACGGACAAAGTCACGATCCCCAATGGTGCACAACCCCACGCTCGTCATCCAACATGTGTGTCAGCTCAAAGTAGCACAACAATGTGACATTCGGGGTTTCATACCCTCAGGACAACATTTACAATCACTACTTGCCTCAAACAGGATAAAAAGCTAGCCTGTGATGCCCTTGCCTCTCGAATCGGCCTCCAAAAGCTTTGAACCTAACCAAAATCAGTGTATTGTCATCAATATACGCTAAAGGACCAAAGCCCAAGCGAAAATAATCAAATTAACTCAAAATTCCCGAAATTGCTCAAACTCGACCCCCGGGCCCACGTCTCGGAATCCGACCAATGTCTCAAAATCTGATAACCCATTCAATTACGACACTATCCATACTAGTTTCACTCAATTTTGACTTCGAATTAAATTTCAAACCCCAAAAATTCATTTTATGAAGTTCCACAAATTTTTCTCAAATTTTCAAACCCCAAAAATGATGAATCCAACGTTATAATAATGTATTTTTGCCAAAATTGAGTTATAATCACCAACCCCAATGGTTTTCTTGAAAATCCCTCGAAAAATCGCCAAACCTCGAGCTCTCTAGGTCAAAATATGAAATAAAACCCCAAATCTCATATTTATAGTGCACCTCTCGGATTCCCATCACCGCTGCCCGTGGAAAATCATCGCTGACCACGGTTCTAGGGGCTGCACAGATAGGCCTTAGTATGTTGGCCATAACTTTCTGGAAACTAGACACAAAGGGCTACAACTTCCATTTTTGAATCTTCTCAAAATTCCGTGTCGATCAAAACATATAGGCTTCTGAAGTCGAACTAACGAACCTGCAGATTCTACCCTGGAGTGCCTCAGCGCCCCTTTTTCCGCCTTAGTGCTCCCTACTCCGCCTCAGAGAAAATCCATAGCCCTCAGCGGAAAAATCCCTTCCTTCTCAAAACCATGCCTGAGTCCCGGTAATGCCCGGACTCGCTCAAAACTCACCCGAAACACACCCTAGGCCCTCGGGACCTCAACCAAACATTCCAACACCTCCCATAACTTCATTATAACCTAGTAGAGCATTCAAATGACTCAAAACAACACCAAAATACCAAATCAACTTCGGATTCAAGCTTAAGAACTTAGGAACTTTCAAATTCCACAAACAAAGCTGAAACCTATCAAATCATCTCCGAATGACCTAAAATTTTTCACACACGCCCCAAATGAAACAACGGACTTAATCCAATTTTTGGAATTCCATTTCGACCCCGATATCAAGATTTCCATTGCCGACCGGAAAATGCCAAATTTCCAATTTCACCAATTGAAGCCTAAATCTACCACGGACCTCCAAATTACATTCTGAACGCGCTCCTAAGTCCAAAATCACATAACAGACTAATAGAGTCATAAAAATTCAAATCCGAGGTCAAATACTAAAAGGTCAAAAGTTGGTCAAACCTTTCAAATTTAAAGCTTCAAGCTGAGAATCATTCTTCCATATCTATTCCAATTAACCTGAAAACGAAAACCGACGATTTACATGAGTCATAATACATCATACGGGGCTAGTCATGCCCGAGAACTGGAGAGCAAAGTGCAAGTGCTCAATGACCGGTTGGCTCGTTACATCCTCCCCCACTTAAACATACGTTCATCCTCGAACGTGCCCAGAGTTGTTCCAAAAGCCAATAAATCACCATGTATCTTCACTATGCATATACCCGGGGGTGATCCCACGTCACCCTATTCCACATAGGTCCGATAGCACAACATAACTCAAAGTTTTTGCTTTAGTAGAGCATCTTCCTGAATGACCTTTAAAGGTTATTCTTCTGTTGTCCATTTTATTATTGTTGTAATGCGATATTTGAAATTCTCTTTATGTGGACTATTATCACATCATTCGACCCTTAATCGATGTTCAGTTTATCTTGTTCACTAGCCTATGCTGATTTCTCTTACTCTGGGGGTCTAAATTTTTGTTCTGGTAATCACATTGGACTCACAAAATCATTTCTCGAAAAAAGGATAAGATTTTTGGCCTATACTATTTTATTGTCTCAAGGCCTATCACCTCTTGTCTTTTCCGTCACTTGATTATAGACTTTGTCATCATATCATATTTTGATTTACCGTTATCACCCATTTATCACGTCTTACTCATAATACTTTATTTACTCTCTTCTTAATCTTCTACTAATATATTTGTCTATTACCTTATTCTTAAAACATCAACAAAACATTCTTTTGCTTTTAGCCCTTCAAGGATTCCACTGCCTGTCTTTTGAAATTTTTCTGGACATTCTAGTATTCATATCCAAAATGTACTATTCTAGAGTGCACCATCGGAGTTCTCACACGTAGAACTATTACCACGTTTGCAATATCCTTCAAAAATGTCAACTAATGCTAACTATCCATCCACCATTTTAGGTTACTCTAAGCCCAGCTGGATCATTATATCTCAACCTTCTCTTAAACAATATCTGTTAGATCCCATAGGGCATAACTAAGATTGGTGTTACCAATCGTACATACTTCTATTACTGTTGACGGTAACTCAAATACTTATATTTCTCTACCTGAATTTTAAATACTGATATTCTTCACTAACTGGGTACGTCGTACCCTTCGCTACCTTGCTTTATTTACTTATTGAAACATGTATCTACCTTCTGATTCTCTCGTTTCTTTTTACCATATGGGTGGATAAATATTTATGCCTTAGGGATCCTTACCAATAAGCTTACACATCTTAGTACACGCATGGTCTGTTGAAAACCTCACATTTACTCATCATAAGCATGATGCAAAATCGAGTTCTTGTGACTCTACTCTTTTACAGCCACATTCAATCTCCTACCAACTGTCTTTCTGGATGTAGGTATCGTTGTATTATGAATAAAATGAAAGTTAGGAGTTTGAATCATACAACTGAACTCTACCACACGATCTAGAGTATGAAGAAAGAGTGACAATCCTAAATGCCTTGTAGCCTCCTGCTTATAAATGTGGTGCACAACACACCCATAAATAAGACTCTACTAGACACGGCTTGTAGACTCCCTAGGACAGAACTGCTTTGGTACCAAGTTTGTTATGCCCCAAAACTGAAGAGGCATGGTCGGCACCCGGTGCCATACTCAGCCCGAGCGTATCACTCTGTAACTGTGAACTTTGGAGGCGTAGCCCTCAACTTAGGCCAATGAGGCCATATTCTAAATAATCTGAAAATAACGTCTACAACCAGCAATACCAAACTAAATATCTACATAGGGTTGGTAAAGCCACAATACTGATATAAAAAATGTACAGGACTCGTCTAAAAGCCTCTAGGGATAACTAAACTATATCATGGTCGGGACAGGGCCTCGACCAACCCATCAAACCTATATATATAAAATGGACTCCAAGGTATAGACTTTGTAACTCCGAGGAAATGGAGCTTACCAACAAAGCTTATGTTTGACGTTGTCTACTAGGAAGGTATATCTAGTTGTCTTTGAGGACCTACAGGCATGAAATGCAGTATCCCCAGAAAAAGAGACGCCAGTACGAAATAATGTATCGTGTGTAAGGCAATAGAATAATTGAAAGCTGAAATTGAACTGATAATATAATAATTGAAAGTACCTGGGAGTCAAATATAGTTTGAAATTATGCTTACCTGCTGATTTTGACTCATCTCTCTCAACATAGTAAGTAAAATAGTTGTCCAGCCCTATAAGGCTCGGTATGTGTAACTGCTCTGCTCTAGTAGGCTTGCATATAGGCGCTCGGCCATACTAGGCTATGTATCTCGGCCATTTTGGGCTTGCTCGTAGGCACTTGGCCATAATAAGCTCTATATATAACTTAACATCTGATCAGAGGTTCCCCAATAGCGGCCTTCCCATCGATTATAGCTCGATGGTGGTAAAAATACTGTAATACTCTATATATATAGACTCTCTGCTCTCTTGGCTGAAAGAAGACAAAACTAAACTGAATATGAAGTCCCGATAAGGGAAAATACTGTAGCTTATGAGACTAGGATAATCCACATAAATTCAGGAATAAGAATTTCTCTTTATGCCTCGTTATCAAATGCATATAGTTACTGGATCATGCCAAAATGAAGGAAAGGTTTGGCCTTAACATACCTTATCACAATCTTCCCAATCATCAAGTAGAACTTCTCTTCACACCTTAATGTAGTACAATGATAATAATACTATCATTATGTTAAGAGAGGTACAAGAATCGCACAACAAACGACAAGCTTATTTTATATTAAAATGGGCAGCATCTCCCCTATAATCCTTACTTCCTCCAAATTAAAGATTGTTTACCGTGAAAATGGTAATAACTATTAGATTAGATTTTGTGGTTCTAAAAAGACGTGATTTATTTTTATACTAGTTGTAAGACAGCAGATGTTAAGTGTGAGACTATAAATTAAGATAAAAGTCTGAAGTCGGTAGATTAAAGAAACCGAGTGACTAAGAATTGGGGTCTAGATCTGGCCTATACGGGGCCTCGAGGTCGAGCTCAGCATTAGGCAGTGACCGGTCGATGAAGGTCTAAAAATTCTAAGAGCTTTGATAAGAGCTCTTTATGATCAATAATGAGTAATAAATGAAGAACAATTAATAAAACACAATAAATGTAAGCAATAGATGTAAGTAATAGAATCAAGGGAGAATATGTTTAAGTTTAGAGAGCAGAGAATGTTCTTGTATTGAATGTTATGTATCTGATATTATGTGTGTTACAAAATTACAAGGGTCCCCTTTATATATAAGGGGGAATCCCAACATAGTACTAACGCATTTATTACAAGGATATGGGGCTGGTACAGCCATTTAATGCCCGGGCTTGAACTAGCCTACTAGACTTGGTCAGCTTTAATCACGTGCCTTGGGAACTTCCCGTTCGTCCATCATAGCCATCGATTTGCACTGCCTTGAGGTCGATCAGTGAGAACCCTTCGAGGTTGAACCTCGACCCTTGCCTCGAGCCTTTGGAGACGTGCTTACGAAGCATCATTATGATCATAAAATCGGACCCTCCGATTTGCACCGTATAAAGATAGTCCCCGCTTTTCCTAGAATGAAAATGATAAGAAATAGTCTTGAATTTTTGCCTCTTCGATACTACTATCATGACGTCAGCGCATCAGAGCATTAAATGCCATGACTCAAAGACTGCGTAGGAGTCGCTGTCAACACGACTATCGAGAAGCGCACGAACCGCTATTGGTCCGGCCTTTTCGCTTCCCAAATGCTGCCCATATGGCTTCTATAAATACCTCAAACGTTTTGTTATTCACACTTTTACAGTATCTTCAATTTTCTAGAGCCAAGTTCACCATCTTCTACATTTTTCTCCCTTCTACGCTTGCCTTCTTACTTTCTTTCTTGGAAACCTTTTTTATAGTCATGGCTAGGACCTCTAGAATGATACCTCAGAAAGAGGGCGCTGCTTCTTCATCTCGACCATCTAGGGGTAAACCAAAAGTACACCCAACTATCGAGTAATGTACTCCTACCCAATTCGATACTTTATCCGATTTTTCTATCGAAAATTCCCCTTCTACACCAAGCCGATGTTAGCACCTGTCTTGGTACATGAGCATGGTGACTAATACGAATAGAGTGAAAAACGATTGCCGATGGGAGGAGTCAATTTTAGTAGAGATCCCCAATTCTGGGGAAAGCATAGTGGACGACAAAGTTGTCTTTCTCAGCGTGTATACATACCCATTTATTCTAGGTCCCATAGATTCTTCGAAACTTTCTTCCCTATTGATAGATCCGGTGATTCTCGATTTTTGTCATGAGTACCAAGTGACACTCGGTTAGATCTATCCTTCTTTTTGGAGGATCGTTTATATGATCCAATACTTTTCCAACCAGGTCGAGGGTATGACCTTCACCCTCAACCACTTGGTCAGATTATACAGCCCTCGTCTCTTTCGGGGTTTGATCAAGCTTCACCCTCGATCCGTGAGGCCGTTCTTTTCGAGCATTGATGAGGAAAAGGATCGGGGGTAGATGAGCTACTTTGTCCGAGTGAGGACCTCGGACATCCTGCCGGCTAATAGGATGCCATTCCCAAAGGGATGGAATATAAACCGTAATGCCCCCATCTCGAGCATATTTATTGCCATTTCATCCCCTTCTGAAAAATGATCTTCTTTTGATTATGCAGCCACCGTTTGGTACCCCACCGAGGTTTAGAACGTAGCGGGATGGATCAGACAATTGGACTCCAGTTTCCCTTATATCGAGCGTTCTTGGCGTGACTTGGCCAAAATGCGGAGGCAGGCCAAGAACCACGGTATGTTTTTTACTACTATCTTTACCATATTTCTTTATGAATATCTTTTATGGTGGTAAGTTTGGTGCATCATGTTTTTGTAGTCCTCGGGGATAGAGTGTTGATGAGACCATCTCCTGATGGTGAGTAAGGGACCTCGAAACCCGATAAGGGTAAGAAGAGGAAGAAGGAGGCGCTGGCTAAGTCTCCCAAAGCAGAGAAACCTAAAGGTCACAGGCCTTGGACTGACGCCAAGGTATCGACTTCGGCGGCCTTGGCATGTCCCTGTACCGAGGATGAAGGTGATGATGATGATGAAGGCCCTTTGGTACAAAAGATGGGACGAGGTGTAGATGATCCGAAAGTCGTTGGAGGAAAGCCACTGAATCAGAGGTGGTCAATATGGACCAAACCCGTGCTGAGGAGACCCTCGAAGAGGGCGTGGGCACAGTCCCCGAGTTTTAAGTCGGACATGGTACAGTCTGTGTCAATGAACCCACTGTTGGTGACTCCGTAGGGCCTGAACCCAATGTTTCTCGGGGGCAAGATAAGACCCTTAGAGAAATTAATGCTTTGGGAGGCCTTAATTTGGGCCCTTTGTACTCATCGGAGGAAATCAGGGATGCACAGAACCAGGATACCGCCGATGTGGGGGCCTCTCATGGAGGGGAAGATGTGCTCGGGGACCTTTTTGCCGGTGTTGATGAGTACATTGATCTCGATGATCCTGTTTCTCTTGAGGAGGTGGAGAGGCTTCAGCAGCAGGTGATACACTTGACATATTGTTTACGCTTTAAAACTTTGTTCTTGACTTTCTAACTTTTCTGTGTTGTTGCAGGCTAAGAAAATGTATGATCACACCTTCTCTAGGCTTCGAGACAAGGTTTTATGTTGTGGGAAGGAGATCGAGAAGCTCACCTCGTAGTTAAAGGAGTTGAAGACCTCCTCTGCCCGAAAGGGGAGGGGTTGAGCAGGCTTCAGGCTAGTTTGGAAGGAGTGTGCTAGGAAAGGGCTGGCCTTGCTGAGCAGGTAACACGACATCCATGAGCTCGTTTATTTTATTCTTATAACTTGATGTTTACCAGCTTGTTTTTCCTTTGCATATCGGGCAAAAGATTGCCCTCGTGGGGCAACTTCAGGAAGAGGTTGTAGCCAAGGATGCGGAGATCCTCGAGCTGAGGGGCCAAAATGAGGTCGTGACCTTGGAGAGAGAGCTTTTATGGATGGAGTTGGAATCGACCCAAGGTCTTCTTGGAGATTCTCAGAAGGAGGCTGTTGCACTCTCTATGGACAACTCAGAGGCCGATGAGAATGCATGTTCATACATGAAAGATGCCACAACTACGAATGAACGAGCCCGAGAGATATTAGAGAAGGTCAAGCAGAATCTGGCTCGGGCCGTTGCTTACGCTCATTTGCAAGCAAGGAGGCAGGCTCTCGAGGAAGCAAGCGCCACAGGCATCAATCTCTGAGCTAAGATTGAGGAAGCCCGAGTCTTGGAGGAAGAATCGGCATTTTCGGCCACTTCGGACGAGGGTTCCGGAGATGATCCAGAGAGTAGTGATGGTGAAGAATAGACCCACATCGTCTTCCTTTCTTTTTTGTGCATGAATCTCTTGGGGGAACGGTTTGTAAAGACACCTCCTTGTAAATATGCTACTTTTGGTAATGTAAGAATTTTTTCTTCTGCAAGTCTTCGAATTTTATACTTTTGTATTTACGCGAAGTTAGCCTTTGGATTTTGATGTTGGCTCTTCAGAGCCCACACTTGGAGTAATCGGGACCCTCGAGATCGGTCACCATCTCAAGATTGGGTCGATAGTTTATTAGAATCGATGCTTTTAATAACAGAAATCCTCCCCTCAAGATCGGGCACCATCTCGAGATTAGGTCGATAGCTTTTTAGAATCGATGCTTATAATAACTGAAATCTTCAGGGTCTCAACGGCCCCCGAGCGTTGTGTGACAATGTCATTTATATGGCATGGTTGTGAAGTGACCGGGGTGGTCCCACCGGTACACTTCCCAAAAAAATGGCACTGACATGGTCAGAATTAATTGGCCTTCAGGATAGGCAAACAGTCAATGCTTGTTCTATATATGCATTTGTTTATTTCTTAATTGAGGACTCTGCTACTTTGAGTAATTATCCCTTTTATAGAACTCTTATTCATTGTGCTAGTTCTCTCCCCATTTCAACTCAAAGCTTTCGCCCAAATCTTCATCCTCCTTTTCTTATTTTACCATAGCCATGGCTGCTAGATCCAAATCCTTTACCAAAGAGAGGCGAGTTTTGCCTCTGTTTCGCGCTCGGTCGGTGATACACCACCGGTGTCTGGTGAGATAACCTTGAGGTGCTTTGTCTAGAGGAGGGACTTTATGTTAGAGAGACCTCCCAATGTTCAGGGCCATCGGGAGCATGCATCGAGGTTTATCTCCTCAATTGGGGAGGAACACCTCAAGACAGTTAGGAAAGACTACGGATGGGGAGAAAAGGTATTACTGCAGGCACCTTCCCTGAAAGAGAGCATCATGGCTCATGTCGAGGGGTTTTTGAACATATACACGTACCTCTTTACATTGCTCCCTGTCGATAGGGTCGTGCTCGAATTTTGTAGAAGGTATCAGGTTACCCTGGCATAGGTTCACACATCATTCTGGAGGATTGTGCTGATGATAACATATTTTGCAGATAAAGCTGGGCTCGAGTTCACCCTTGGCCATCTTATTAGATTGTTTTGTCCCTCATCAATCCACTTGACCCTTTGTTTCCAGCAATAAAGAAGTTGGAGACCGAGGGTGGATGAGTCGTTTTGTCTGAGTGCGGACTGTCGATATTATCTCCGTAGAGTTCCTTACATTTCCTAAGAAATAGAATTTTACACGTAAGTAGTACACTCGTGTTCTTATTATTTTTGTCCATGGTGGAGGTGGATTCTGTAAAGATGCTTTATTTTTCTTTTCTTTTTTGCAGCAATCCCGTGGATGCCATACGAGGTTCCCAATCTAGTGGATTGGTCTCGAAAACTGACAGCTTGCTTGACTTACGATGAGCGTAAGTGACGAGATCTGTCCAAGGGTAGATGGGAGGAAAAACATCACGGTACGTGGTGTGTGGCTTGTTTTCTTTGAAATGTACCTTCTTTTATGTGTACTAACTCCATCACCGCAAGCGTTGGAGAATTTTCTGATATAAGATTGTGCCCCCTCGGGGAGGAGGAAGGGTCATCAGCTTTGGGTCGAGGACTGATAACAAACGAAAGGAGTCCTTGAAGTACGAGGGTACTTATAGCGAGGCAAGCCCTGCTCGGAGGCTAAAAGAAGATGTATCAGTTGAGCCTACGGTATTTGAGGCTTCTAGCCTCGAAAAAAACGGCTCTTCCCTTGTCGCCGTCCTTATTTCCCGACAAAGATACTTCGAGGGATACAGGTGTCCAGCCATCTTCCTCCACTCTTGTCGAAGGTACTTCAAAGGATGTTAAAGATTAGGGGCTGCCTAAATCAAGCGGGGTCTCGAGCGACCATGTCCCCACCAATATTGGTTCAACTGGGGCCAGTAATACCAGGCCAGTAGATGCACGCTCAACCTTTGAGGAGGCTCATCGGCTTTTTTCTATGGTGAGCTTTGGTTGACTTTATTGATCTTCGATTTTACATTTTCATTATCTCATTGAGCTTATTGTTCATAGGCCTTTGACAAGCTCAAGTCTGAGCTACTCCGCTGTGAGTCCAAGTTGAGGAAAGCCTTGGATAAGAGAAATCCCTCAGGCTTCTTTGTGATAAAAGGGGAGATGAGTTGGTATACATACGGTACGAGGCGAATCGGAGCTTGAACTACGAAAGCCATCTTGAGAAACATGTAACCTTTGCTCAGAGGAATGCATGCTTCTTCTTCTATCCTCAAAGATTAACGTTTTGATATTTCAGTTGCAAAGCAAGATAGAGGATCTGGAACGCCTTTGGGGCGAGGTTGGCCAGGCCAAGTATGAGCGTAACGGGATAAGGACTCAGATAGATGCCCATATTGCGGCCAAGAAGAATGATTTGGGCAAGGTTTCTGCCCTCGAGGTGCAGCTCCGGAACGCCTATGAAAAAAGCACTGTTCAGACGAGCAGGATTGCAAAACTCGAGTCCGACCTTTTGGAGATTAAGGTCAAAGTCATGGATGCCCGAGCTGAAGCTGAAGAGATTCGGACTAAGGCCAACAAGAAAGTGGTCGTCTATTTAAAAGACGCTACCGAGGCTTGGGCTGAGTTAAGTGGTGCTTTCGATCGAGAAAGCAGAAGCAATGAATATGCTTGATGTAAACCTCGGAGGGAAACCCTCGAAGAGATTCACGCTAGGGGCTTTGATCTCTCGGAAGAGATAGCGCAAGTCAAGGCGGATGAATATGACACCAAATTCCTCATATCTGATGCCGAAGATAATGGAGAAGAGGCCGATGGGGCCGCAGTCCCCGAGGGGAAAATAGACTAGGCTTTTTTCTTTTTGATTCTTTGTACAGTATTCTAAGAGAACTTTGTAAATGTAGCCTTGCATTGTTTCATACATGTGTATACAAAGAAACCTTTCAGTTTTTTTCTTCCATAAATTTCCATTTGCTTGAGTATGTCTTTCTTTGTTTTGAACTTATATGATCGTCGATGATTGGACAAGTGAACTGAACTTCAAGGTAAAACCCTTAGGTTTTCAAATCATCCCTGAGGCTCGTTAGGGTGGCTCATAGCTCTTACTCACTTTCCCTTAGGCATTTTTAGTTATCTATTTTGGGCTTAGCCTTCGATTCGGATTTTGACTCAAGCTCATTAACCCTTAAGTTTTTAAGCTTGTTCTTAGGCTCTTACGCGTTGGGTCGGTACGACCTCTGATTATAGGCTGCCATTTAGGCTCTTACACGTCGGCTCGATAGGACCTTTTCATATAGGCTAGCAGTAGTGGCTCTGACGCATTGGGTCGGTACGTCCTTTTAATGTAGGCTGGCGACAGTGGCTCTTACACATTAGGTCGGTACGACCTTTTAATATAGGATTCAGTTTCCCTCGCTAAAGACTTTTTGAAGTTTTGTGTTTATCCGACTCTTTGACGGCTCGATAAGAGCCTCGATTGTGAGCTATTATGTAGCGATAAATGATCACCTCGGGAGGTTTCGCTCGATGGCTGAATTGCTTCGAATCCTATTGTTTGGAGTTGATATGATCGAAGCTCTTTTGCTTATGCCGAGGGTAGCCTAATTAACCGGTTCTTTTCAAAGTTTTTCCAAAGTAATTAAAGGCCTATGATTTTATAGCAACAATTGGGTGTCCTCAAGTCATGTGAGTTTGGCCGGAGCCTTCTAACCGAAGTCATTGCATTTGGCCCTAGCCTTTCAGTCCCCGAGTGAAGTAGTTTCGGCATTTATATCGAGGGTATGCCTTTTTAGGGGTCTTACAAGTTCGAATATATAGCCTTAACTTTAATATCGGGATGATGCCTTTTTGCAAGGTCTTATAAATTTTAACATGCCTTACTTGGGGTTTTACATATTTGGTTACTTAGTACAAGTATCACGCCTTGCTTGAGGTCTTACAGATTTTGTTACTTGGTACAAGTATAATTCACACCTTGCTTGAGGTCTTACAGATTTGGTATTACCTTATGAAAGTCTTATAAGCTTGAGGCTGTCTGCATGGGGTCTTAGAGCCTCGGGTTTTCGACAAATCGATGGGGGTGACAGTCGGTGACATTCCTCGAGTCATCAAAAGTTTCCTGGTTCTGGATCCGTTCCTTGTAAACTTGGTATTGCCACATTGAGGGCTTACGAGTTCGAAGTTTCCGACCCGGAGGTCATGTGGCCTCGAGTTTTTGGCGTCAGTCCTCGAGTGTTCGGGAAATTTCTGGCTTTGGAACCATTTCTTGTAAAAGTAGCATACTTCTTTGAAGCGCAAAGCATTTTGATAGAGGGGAAATATTCTTCGATTACTTGGTACAAGTATACATGTTTTTGCCGTCAAGGGCTTAATTATTCTATGTGTACACGGTTCATTCGACTATTTGGCCCGATACATCATCTTCCTATTGAGACCCTTTTTGGCACATCTTGACTTCTTCGAGAAGGTGATCTTTCGGGGGGATGCCCTCTATTGTTGGAGGTTGATTGAAGAGAAGCCTTGAATACTTGTTAAGTTCTCCTTAGGTAGCATATAGATGTTGCCTCATTAAAAACCTTCTTGTGATAAAACCTGATCGAAGGAAAAGAGTGCAACGTATGCTTTGAAACCTTAAGGTCTTCGACCTGGACCGTGCTTTGACTATTCTGATCGGACACCTACTCAAAGGTTAGTGTAAGATGTAAACAAAAAGGGAGATGGTTACACCTTAGTGGTGATGGCTCTTTGAGCCTCGATATGCTTCAGACGTTTGCTTCGGGGACGCACCACGGTCCTTTGCTTATTTTATTCGGGTGTAGCCGAGAATGTGTCTCATGATTGCTACTTCACTGTTTGCTTATCCTTTGGCTCCTTCGATGTTGGAGGCGTTGATGTCGGTGCCACATCGTGCACCGTGAATATTTCCCTTGCTGCATGTTGTTCTCCATACACGGTTTTTATTCTGTCCTTCGTTGGAAACTTCATCATTTGATGAAGGGTTGATGGTACTGCTCTCATACAGTGTGTCCATGGCCTTTCGAGCAAGGCGTTGTACCTCATGTGTCCTTCGATGACATGGAATTTGACATTTTGGATCGTGCCAGCCACGTTGACTGGGAGGGTGATTTCCTCTTTTGTTATTTTGCTTGCCATGTTGAATCAGTTGAGGACTCGAGAGGGGGAACGATCTAGTCGAGCAGTCCAAGCTGCTCCACCACCCTCGACCTGATAATGTTGGTCGAGCTACCTGGATCCACAAGTAAATGCTTAATTTGAAAAGTATTCACAAGGAAAGAAATTACCAAGGCATCATTATGAGGTTGAGACAGGGTATCGATGTCCTCGTCGTTGAATGTGAGAGCATCTTCGGGTATGTAACCATAAGTTCACTTCTCCCTGCTGATGGATATTTTTGATCCTTTGATAATGGGTTCCTACAGGACGTCGATTCCTCCAACGATCATGTGGATGAAATGTTGCAGCTCATCTATTTCATTCTTCCGGTTTGCCTGTCTTTCTCGGAATTGATTTTTGGCTCGATTGCTAAGGAACTCTCGGAGGTTCCCTTTGCTGAGTTGTCGGGCTACTTCTTCTCGAAGCTCTCTGCAATCTTCTATCCTATGACAGTGTCTGTTGTGAAATTCGCATACTAAGTTGGGGTTCCTCCGCGAAAGATCTGATAGTACAGGTCTTGGCCACCTAGTGTGTCTCTAATTTTACCGATGGCAGATACAATGTCTGAAACGTCAACGTTGAAGTTATATTCCGACATGCGGGGTGCCTCCATTGGTCCTGTGTGTCTGTCAAATCCGGCTCTGCTCACAAGTCCTCGAGGATTCTGACCTCGATCTGTCCTTCGATTATTTCAAGGTATGTTATGCCTTGGGGCATTTCTCCTATCTTCGGTGTATATTTGTTACCTTTCCTTATTTGGATTAGGCTCTTTTTCCAGGAGTCTGCTTGGATATACCGAGCCCAAGGGGGCTCCCAATTGGTCGTCCTCTACCCTAATATTTGACTTATATCAGTTGTGGACATCCGACCAAGTCACGGTGGGGTATTCAACCAAATTCTGCTCTAGCTACTTCGAATCCAGGAGCTTCATTTGTTCAAGCCTTGGGTGAAGGCTTGTACTGGCCAGTCATCAAAGACTAGTGGTAATTCCATTCGCTCCATTTGAAAGCGAGATATGAACTCCCACAACATCTCGTTTTCTCTTTGTTTGATTTTAAAGACGTCGGATTTTCTTGTAGCCACCTTGATGGTACCGGCATCTGCCTTTATGAAAGAGTCTGCCAGCATGGCAAATGAGTCTATCGAATTCGGATCTAGGTTGTGATACCACATCATGGACCCTTTCGAAAGTGTTTCTCCGAACTTTTTTAGCAGGACGGATTTGACATCGTCGTCTCTCAGGTCGTTGCCCTTCAATGCACAAGTGTAAGTAGTGACGTGCTCGTTGGGGTCTGAAGTTCCTTTGTATTTCAGAAGGTCGTGCATTCTAAATTTCTTCGGGATGGGCTTTGGAGCGGCATTTGACGAAAATGGCTTTTGTATGAAATTCTTTGAATCAACACCCTTTAGGATCGGGGGTGCGCCCAGGATCTAGTCGACCCTTGAATTGTAGGTCTCCACCTTTTTGTCGTTATCTTCTATAATTTTTTCACCCTACTCAATCCTCTTTGTGAGGTCCTCGAGCTTCTTCATAATAGCGGGGTCGGATGTTGGCCTGTTATTACTCAATCTTTCCGGTACCTATTCGGCTTGAGGAGTTGTGTTCGGTGCTACTGTGCTTGTAGGTTTTTTGTGGCTTTGTAGTTGAGCAATCGCCAACTGTTGTGCCTATAACATCTCAAAAATAACGTGAAGGCTAACCTCTTGCTCCCCTCACGCTGGGATTTCCTGAGCTTCTTGTTGGTTTTCTTGGCATATACTCCTATTAGTGTGGGAGCTTATGTTGATGTGTTGGGCATTGCGCGAGACCATGTCCACGGGAATTAGTTCTGGTGCATCCACAGGGTTTTGTGGTGGTACACCAATACCTGGAACAGCTACACCATTCTCCCCATGGTCCTCAAGACTGTTGTTTTCATGTGCGTTTACTAAGTTAGACATTTTGACCAGAAATCAAATATTCTTAGACAAGAAAAAGTGTGAAAGATAACTTGTGTTATGTAGTAAACCAGCAAGAAAATGACCACTATAATTTTTAGCCCCACGGTGGGCGCCAAACTGTTTACCTTGAAAATGGTAATAACAATAAGATTTGATTTTATGTTTCTAAAAATACGTGATTTATTTTTATGCTAGTTGTTAGGCAGCAGATGCTAAGTGTGAGACTAGAAATTAAGATAAAAGCATGAAGGCAGTAGATTAAGCAAATTGAGTGGCTGAAATTAGGGTCTCGAGCTGGCCTATACGGGGCCTCGAGGTCGCGCTAAGTGTTAGGCAGTGACCGGCCGCTGAAGGTCTAACAATTCTAAGAGCTTTGATAAGAGCTCTTTATGATCAATAATGAGTAATAAATGAAGAACAATTAATGAAACACAATAAATGTAAGCAATAGATGTTTAAGTTTAGAAAGCAGAGAATGTTCTTGTATTGAATGTTATGTATCTGATATTATGTATGTTACAAAATGACAAGGGTCCCCTTTATATATGAGGGGGACTTCCAACATAGTACAGACGCATTTATTACCAGGATTTGGGGCTTGTACTGCCATTTAATGTCACGGTACGGGCATGAATACTAGACTTGGTCAGCTTTAATTACGTGCCTTGGGAACTTACCGTTCGTTCATCATAGCCATCGATTTGTACTGGCTCGAGGTCGATCGGTGAGAACACTTCGAGGTTGAACCTCGATCCTTACCTTGAGCCTTTGGAGACGTGTTTACGAAGCGTCATTATGATCATAAAATCGGACCCTCTAATTTGCACCGTATACAAATATAAAACCAACAACACAAGAACACAACAATAACAACATATATGCATTATTTTTCAACCTTATATACACCATAAAATATTACAAAACATCCCAACACACACCAAACTCTTCATACACAAAACGACCATCGTAGTAGTATCAAACGACCCAAAAATGTTACGACGAATGACCATCCCACCACCCTGCATTTATGTGGTGTTTCTCCACACCCTTCCTCCTCCAAAACTCCATAAAATAGTAGTAAAACATGCAGTCCACAAAGTAGCCCGCTACAAGTGAATATCTCGAATTCACGGTTTTCGATCACCATCCCGTGAGTTCTTACAATTATAGAATGACTTTCCACACATATCCAGCAGAAAAAATAGATGAAACAGAGTAGTAAACTTACCTTAATTTTTGAATAACTCAACTCCTATCTTGGTTCTTCAAACTCAAGGTTTTTCATCCAACTTGCACTTGAAAAGGAGAGAAATTCAATTAGGGTTCGTGTTCATCTTTTGGGAGGATGTTTGCAGGGGTTTAGGTCTGGTTATTTTGCCCTCTTATCAGTGTATTATATGAACTAAATTGGCCTTTTAAAGGTCTCTTTGGACGAGCCAAACTGGCCCATTTTTGGACTCTCATTTAAGCAAGTAGGTGACACACCTACTTGTCACCTAGTAGTCTGCACAGTCTCGTGAAAGCGCATATATCTATCTACTTTGATGTCGTATTTACAAACGGTTTAATGCATTAAAAAATAGACTTATAGATATTCATTTTTATGGTCAAAACACCCCGTATCACTAAGCATATTTGGAAAAGATCGCAGTTACATTTGACCCAAATTTCAACACATTTATGAATGTAACTTGTGATGATATTTTTCAACTTTTATTCCACAACTCGCTTGACTTCAAAACACAACACTCGTCTATCATAAGACTAAAATAACTCATAACATAACCTCCTTATCATGATAATTTCCCTGATCTCACCCCAAAAGTACATGTTATAACATTGTCAACTTGTCGAGTTTCGACGAAACATTATTTTCTTCAATTCCTTAGCTTTTAAACCTTCCCGCCCTCTTTGTACTTGTTGTTCATGATCTTCAATATATGTAAAATATGAGGTAACATGATAAATTACTTTATATACTTCCAAAGATGATCCCATTTTTGGTCTTACATTAGTTTACTTACGATGCATTTTTACGTACGAAAACATGGGGTGTAACAGGTTCTTTTGGTACTTATGATATGGTGAGTCTCTATGGGGGTTTTGTGGCAATACTCTTGGGCTTTAGTGACCAGTAAGACTTGGTTGAGTTATAGGGGTTCGGTTATAATGACTTGGTTATGTGCAAATGGGTTTCGAAGTATTTTCGATAATTTCTGCCACAACTTGAGATGGGTATTATGTACATATATGAGGTTTATGTAGCGTGTTATGACTTTATCCTGGATGGGATCAAGTGGAAGGTTTCTGACTGATCAGGTATGTATTCAGCTTGTGACTCAGAGCTGATAATGTGGTTCTCATGTTTTAATATGATGGCATGATAGATGCGGTGTGTCCTGTGCGATTGAGATTCACATGTACAAGGTAACAGTTTCAATTTTGGAGGGAAGGTCATGAATGTTGAACAATATGGACAATTTCAGATGATTAGATGAATGCTATTACTACTTGGTATTGCCTGAGAAGGGTGCGCATTTCAGAAGGCGCGCTAAGTTTTGACTTACGGATGCTTCATTGGTATTGCGGTACTCACTTGGTTGATCGACTTTGATATGGCAGATTTTGCTATGTGTCACGGAAGAATTATGGAAGTATTTCTTGTGGAAGGATTATGTATGAAGGATGTGTTAGTTAATGTAGCGGTAGAGAAGGGAGCAGATCTAGTGATTCCCTGTATTCTTGGGGTTTGAAGACTGGGAGTCTTAGTGGCAGGTTTCTTGGTTGTGGAGTGCAAAAAATGGCCAAGTTAGCCAGTTGATTGTATGCGTTATGGTTGGTTACTATGGATTTTTGTAGGGCTACTTATCCATTTTGGGATGATCGAAGTTTATTTGGGGGCCCATTGGTAGGCCTGGGGAGGATGTGTATTCTACGCCGGGTCGCATTTGTTGACTTAGAACTGTTAGTGTTGAGGGGTGTGTCATTCTGTTAGAGTTGAGCTTGTTTGTTTTATGATATTTTCTATGTGTTACTCTTCTATGCTACGAGGGATTGTGATTCGTTGTTTATATGCATACATGGTGCAATTTCGTTTGGGCCTTATGGCGAAATTCAAGCAAAATGGTTTTAGGGTGTTGAATAGTTGATGGCGCCTTGGTTATGGCCTTTCCAGGCTGTAACATGTTGTGTTATTTTCTTCTTCGGGGTTATTTTCATGCACTTTGTGTACATGATGTCGAATTGCGTGCAATTATTGATTTTGGAGTGTTTTAGTTTGAGGTATTTCATATGGACCGATGTTTGGATATGGTTGTGCACTGCAGCTAAGTTATGTTGAGATATAATCCTTTGTGTGAGATCTGTGTGTCTTGGTTCTACTATGTGTGATGGATTTGTAGCATTGCGTTTATGGTAGTACTAGTTGAGCTTGCAGGATGATTCCCTCATTTGAATCATTTTCCATGTTTGAGTACATTTTAATTGTTGCTTATTGGTTAAAAATTGCATGGCAGTGGATTTAGGTTGTATTGGTGTGGTATGTCAATAGAACAGTTGTGATTGATGAGTTAAGGTCATTGGACCTACAATGGATACTATCAGATTTGATTACGGTATGTTTGCAAGAAAAATATCGGACGTCAGCTTAGGATTTGGCTTTGGTTCTTATCGGACGAGAGAGAGATCTCACTGAGTTGTTGATTTGATGAGTGGTTATGAGTTTCAGTGTGTTTTTTCATCATCGGGAGCGTACAAAGTTTTTGAATGAGGTTTTTCTTTTGATGTGAGGTTTATTACCGGCATTAAGTTTGTTTTAAGCGGCTACTATGATCGAGAATTATTGCTACGAGTATGCGAGTTTTGTGGTATATTGTGTGATTACATCGTAGGTAATGGTTATGGCTTGTTACAGCTTGTTCGGACTTAAACAGGGTGTAGATGCAAGATTTAGGTCTTGTAAAAAGTTCTGAATGTTGGAAATTGGGTACCAAGGTCTATAAGCTAAGGTTGACTATTGGCACGTTCGAGGACGAACATATGATTAAGTGGGGGAGAATGTAATGACCCAACCGGTCATTTTGAGCATTTGCATGCGGTTCAGCTGTTTCAAGTCTTAAGTAGCTTTATATAATGTATTATGACTTGTGTGAATCGACGGTTTTGGTTTTTAGGTACTTTGGAAGAATGATTTTCAACTAGGAAGCTTTAAGTTAGAAGAGTTGACCAAGTTTGACTTTTGTGTATTTGACCCCGGGTCAGAGGTTTGATGGTTCGTTAGAAATTTAGACATGCTTTCAAGTTCACAATTAAAGTCCAACACTGATAAGAAAATGTCAAGTATATCTAGCATGAGGAATGGTACATCTCTATACCTACATGTCAAATACGCATGTCAAAAGTAAGGTATCATAGTGATATTTCCAAGTACTCACACTCTCAGAGTACTCAATATGTCTATCTCAAAATTGCCCATCATCACACATAAAATCACTCAGTACTGTACGGGTGCCTGCCATCAATTCCCCATACCAAAGCACGTGTATATATATCACTATGCATGCGCTCACTGTTGGTATGTTAGACTCCGGAGGGCGGATCCTGCCCAAGCGCAAATCTAAAGCCTATAAGGCCTGCTGTGGCATGCAGCCCGATCTATAATAATAAATAAGCCAATAAGACATGTTGCAGCATGCAGCCCGATCCATGATAACACTCACAACTCGCCTCTCAGGCCCAACTCAGTCATTAATCTCTTAAGTCTCAAGGACTCACAATCTCATACTACTCAGCCTAATAATAAGAACATGCAATGTAACAGTAAATGATAATAGAGACTAATATATGTTATGCAAATGAAGGATCATGACTGAGCAAATAATTGCAATTAAATAAGATAACTCAAAACAACAAAAATAACCTATCTAGGTCTCAATAGAATAAACACATAGCCTAAACTTGATTTCTAACATGAATCACAGTTCAATTACTCTAACAAATAAGGATTCCATAGAGAGGACGAGACTTGTTAACAACATAGTACAAAAGAATCTATTGGATCATGATTTCCATGTTGCACGCCCACACGCCTCACTTAGCATGTGACCACCCAACACAAACCAGATACATGTTTTCCAGGGATTCATACCCTCAGTTTCAAGTTTAGATGTGTTACTTTCCTCAAAGTGCGCAACTTGATGCTCCAAAAACCCTTGCCTCTGAACTACTCGAATCTCTTCAATCTAGGTAGAAATCTCTCCAAAATCGGCCTACCCCGAACTTCAAAATCCCAAAAAATGAGAGAATCAAGCTAACCCTTCGGATTTAAATACTACCTAGCAATCTCGCTTGTGCGGGCTCAACCACTACACCAGCAGTTCCACTTCTACGGAAGAAAACCTGCTTCTGCAAAAAATCATTAAGATTCTCAACCTGCCACTTCTGCAGTCCAATTCACGCACCTGTAGAACCTCTCCGCTTCAGCGACTTAGCCTCTACTGCTTCAGACCCGCTTCTACGGAACTCCTTGCCCACGTACGGGCTCGCAGATGCAAAAAGCAACTCGTATCTGTAGCCTTTTCCAAGCCCATCCAAACTCCACATCTGCATTATTATGGCTGCTTCTACAGCTCCATTCATGTGGCCAAGACCTTGCAGGTGCAGTTACAGCAGAACAGAAGCCAACAAAAAATCCATACTTCCAAAACTCAATCTGATAAGAATTCGAATCACTCCCAAGGCCCCCAGTACCCTATCCAAACACACCAACATGTCCTAAAACATGATACAAAGTTAGTTGAAGCCTTAAATCAGATCAAACATCACCAAAAACACAAATCGCACTCAAATTCAAGCCTAACAAAACTAATGAATTTCCAACTTCTAAAACCAATACTAAAACCTAACAAACCAACTCTGATTGACCTCAAATTTTTCATACAAGTCATAAATGATGCAATGGACCTACTCCAACTTTCGAAACCAAAATCCGAATTTGGTATCAACAAAGTCAACTCTCAGTTAAACTTCTCAACCTTCTAAACCTTCAACTTTCCAACTTTTGCCAATCCAAGATGAAATGACCTACGGACCTCCAAATAAATATCCATACATACGCCTAAGTCCAAAATCATCATAAGAAGATATCGGAACCATCAAAACTCCATTCCGGATTTGTTTACACATAAGTCAGCATCCGGTCAACTCTTTCAACTTAATCTTCCAACCTTGGGACTAAGTGTCCGAATTCGTTCCGAAACATCCATGGAACCAAACTAACTACCCCAAAAAGTCAAATAACCATAAATTAACATAGAATAAGCAATACAATGGGGGGACAAGGCTACAATACTCAAAATAAGCGGTCGGGTCGATACATTCTCCCCCTTTTAAATGAATGTTCTTCCTCGAACGAGTCTAAAATCATACCTAGAGTCTCAAATAAGTGGGGATTACTTCTCCACATCTCCCTCTCAGTCTCCCAAGTAGCCTTATCGACTTGATGGCTTCTCCACTAAACTTTCACTGAAGCTATATTCTTTGATCTCAACTTTTGAACATGCCGATCCAAAATGGCCACTAGCTCCACATCATAAGTCAAATCCCCATCTAACTGAACCGTGTTGAAATCCAAAACATGTGACAGATCACCATAATACTTCTGGAGCATAGAAACATGAAACACTGGTGAACACCCGATAGACTAGGTGGCAATGCAAACTTGTAAGACACTTCTTCAATCCTCTCAAGCACCTCAAAAGGTCCAACATACTGAGGGCTCAACTTGACCTTCTTCCTGAACCTCATGACACCCTTCATGGGCGATACTCTGAGCAATACCTTATCTCCCACCATATATGCAACATCACGAACCTTCCGATGAATGTAACTCTTCTGTTTAGATAGTGTTGTACGAAGCCGATCCTGAATCAACTTGACCTTTTCCAAGGCATCCTGAAACCAGATCCGTGCCCAACAATCGAGCCTCCCCCAGCTCAAACCAATCAACTTGAGATCCACACCAACTCTCATATAAGGACTCATAAGAAGCCATCTAGATACTTTATTGGTAACTGTTTTTGTAGGCAAACTCAATAAGAGGTAGAAATATATCCAAACCCCCCCCCCCCAATTCCATAACACAAGAGCGTAGCATATCCTTCAAGATCTAAATGGTGCACTCGGACTGTCCATCCATCGGGGGATGGAATATTGTACTCAACTCAACCCATGTGCCCAATTCTCGCTATTTCCAAAAATGGAATGTGAACTGTGTGCCCCGATCCAAAATAATGGACTTCGGCACACTGTGAAGGCGAACAATCTCATGGATATAGATCTCACCCACCTCTTTAAAAAATAGGTAGAAACAACTGGAATGAAATGTGCGAACTTAGTCAACTGGTCCGCAATCACCCAAATAGCATCAAATTTCTTCAAAGTCCATGGGTACCCAACAACGAAGTCCATGGTAACATGCTCCCATTTCAACTCAGGAATCTCAAGTATCTGAGGCAAACCGCTCAGCCTTTGATGCTCATACTTCACCTGCTGACAGTTCAAGCACCGAGCCATGTACTCCACTATATCTTTCTTTATTCTTATCCACCAATAGTGCTTCCTCAAGTCCTGTTACATCTTCGCGGCACTCGGATGCATGGAATACCACTAATTATGGTTCTCCTCAAGAATCAACTCACGCAACCAATTCACATTAGGCACACAAATCCGACCCTGCATCCGCAACACCCATCATCTCTAATAGAAACGTCATTGGAATTACTATGCTACATCATGTCCTTAAGGAAAATAGATGGGGGTCGTCATATTGACGCTCTCTGATGTGATCATACAAAAGAAGACCGAGAAACCATGCAAGCTAGAACCTGACTAGGCTCTGAAACATCTAACCTCACGAACTGGTTGGCCAAACCCTAAACAACTAATGCTAGCGGTATCTCAACAACTGAAATATATGCAACCTTACCCATACTTGCAACCTTTCTACTTAAGGCATCGGCCACCATATTGGCCTTCTCGAGATGAAACAAAATAGTGATATCATAGTATTTTAACATCTCTAGCCATCTCTACTGCCTCAAATTTAGATCCTTTTTGCTTAAACAAGTGTTGTAGACTCCGATGATCTGTAAATATATCTCAAGACACATCGTAGAGATAATGTCTCTAAATATTCAATGCATGAACAATGACTGCCAGCTCTAAGTCATGAACGGATCTTCTCATGGGACTTCAACTGGTTTGAAGCTTAAGCAATCACCCTACTCTCTTGCATCAAGACACACCCAATACCAATCCTAGAAGGATCACAATACACCGCATATGAACCCGATGATGAAGGTAAAACTAGAATCAGAGTTGTTGTCAAAGCAGTCCTCAGATTGTGAAAGCTCTCCTCACACTCATCTGACCACCTAAATGGAGCACCCTTCTAGGTCAATTTAGTCAAAGGTGCTGCAATAGATGAGAAGCCCCTCCACAAAGTGGCGATAATATCTGGCCAAGCCAAGAAAACTCCAAATCTCAGTAGTTGAAGACGATGTGGGCTAACTCTGAACTACCTCAATCTTCTTCGGATCTACCTTGATCCCCTCATTGGACACCATGTGTCCTGAGAATACCACAGAATCGAGCCAAAACTCACATTTAGAGAATTTAGCCAAAAGCTTATTCTCCCACGATGCCTGGAGTACAATCCTTAGATGTTGCTTATGATCCACCTGGCTACATGAGTACACCAGTATATCATCAATGAATACTATGATAAAGGGGTCAAGATATGGATGGAATACATTGTTCATCAGATGAATAAATACTACTAGGCATTGGTCAGCCCAAAAATATCACAAGAAACATCACAAGAAATCTTCAACTGGTTATACCCAGACCTCAATTCGATCTCAAAGAACACCCTAGCACCCTGAAGCTGGTCAAAAAAGTCATATGCGCGACAGTGGGTACTTGTTCTTAATTCTGACTTTGTTAAACTGCCTGTAATCAATGTACATCCGCATAGTATCATCCTTCTTCTTCACAAATAGAAACGGTGCACACCACAACATACTAGGCCTCATGAATCCTTTATCAAGAAGCTCTTGAAGCTATTATTTCAATTCCTTCAACTCTGTTGGTGCCATAAGATAAGGAGGAATAGAGATGGAATGAGTGCTCGGCACCAAGTCAATACCAAAATCAATGTCCCTGCCAGGTTGCATGCCTAGTAGACCAGTAGGAAACACATTTGGAAAGTGTCGCACTACCGAAGTGGACTCAATGGTAGGAGTATCAGCACCAATATCCCTCACAAAGGCCAAATATGCCAGACATCCCTTCCCAACCATCCGTTGGGCCTTCAAATATGAAATCACTCTACTGGGAACATAGTCCAGAGAACCTCTCCACTCAATCTTAGGCAACCCCAACATCGCCAATGTCACGGTCTTAGCATGATAATCCATAATAGCGTTACATGGTGACGACCAATCCATGCCTAAAATCACGTCAAAATCAACCATAATAAGTAGTAAGATATCAACTCCCATCTCTAATCCACCAATAGTCACCACATACGACTGATACACACGGTCCATAATAATAGAATCACCCACCGGTATAGATACATGAGCAAGCATAACCAAGGAATCACAGGACATATCCAAATAGCAAGAAAAGTACTATGATACATATGAATAAGTGAAATCAGGGTCAAATAATATGGATGCATCCATCTAGCACACTGAAACAATACATGTGATTATTGTGTCTGAAGCAACTGCTTCTAGCCTAGTGTCGCGCCCCCCTTTTCCCTTCTTATGCATCGAGAGATCGGGTTTATGAAATTTTAGGACAACTCATTCCTTTTGGGAACTAGTTTTTTCATTTGAAGAGTCGCCACCTAATGAGTTAAGGTGCATTAGGATACCTATAAGGGTTCACTTCTAAGTTCGTTTGATAACTAGAGATAGGGTAAGGGCTTGAAAATATCCTAAGGGGAAGGTGTTAGGCACCCCTCAGGATCCACTAGAGTGGTTCCCGGACAGACAGCTTCTTGTGAATTTGTGCAATTTAGCAAATAGACAAGTATAGGCTCAAATAGTAGGGGGATTTAAATTAAAACACATAAAAGTTTGAAGAACAATTAAAAGATGAATTTCGAAAAGGAGTTACAATTCTACAAATACTTGAGGATATATAAAAGAAGGGGGTCCTAGGTTTAAATATAATATGGATCACATCAATGCGATACCCGGTATGACACTTCCAAAAGAGGGGATACATGTGGTATTAGCGCACCGGTCATCATGTCCATATCTACTCTCCCCACCCCATTAAGGTATTAAAGCACGGATTGCTCTCGACCACTATTGCGTGCTATTACCCGTCCCATTCCTATCAGTCCTAGAGGAACTTAGGACTACTATTCCTAGAAGGGAGGGGTATTAGACTGACTTTTAAGTTTCAAAAGGTGAAAAAGCTAAGGCAACATACAAAACACATAGGACTGCACGTTAGGGGAAACAAGTAAACAAATAAGAGGCTCATATATACCTCATCAAGCAAAGCACATAAATAGCATGACTTAAACAAGTCCTATAGGCATGTCTTCTACCCTTCTACAACTAAACATGCATAATTACCCATCCCTTTTCACTAGCCAACCCCAACGTTTATTACAACTTATTACAGACCAAACAACCAGAGGAAGCCTAATTCTTGACTTCCTCTCTGAGTTATGGAATAAACCACCTCAAACGCCATTGTTTCAAAGCCTTTCTCAGACTTGAGTGCGTCAAAGTTCCCTAAGGGTCTCAAAGAGACCCCGGGAAGTGCTCACACCCAAGTTTGCATAACCAGATAGAGATGAGTATAGTGTGGAAGGGCCAGCCCTTATGTGTCCAAGTTTAGAGGGAGCTCATGGGTCCCAAGGCAAGGCCCACATAAGAGGGGCAGAACCTAAGTCTAAGAGTATAGTAGAAGTGCAGAAGTAGAGATTTGTTTAAAACTGGGTTGAGAATAGCAAGGGGTAAGGGTATTTTTGAAAACAGTAATAGTACAGCTAAAATTATATAGCATCAATAATTGCTCAAAGGGGGCAAGGGTTTGGGAATACATTGAAGGTAGCATATGACCCTAGGAGTGGTCAAATCTAGACATGCAGAGCAATAAGTGATGCTAGCATGCCCATAAACCATCCAGAGGACACAACACATAGAGAGGATATGAAGCATATCATCTAGGAAGGGTCAGGTTTGGGTCATGCACAGCAATGTCTAATGCTGACATGCCCTCAAACCAACCAAGGCATACAAACACATAAGGGATATGGGGGTTTGGGATTCATAAATCATCATAGGTGACTGACAGAGTTCAAACATTAGAAAAAAATGATAATTCAGAAGGGGAAGGGGCATATCACAACATGCTTAATAATGGAACTCGATTAAACACAAGCAGGAAATACGCAAGAGTGCAAGAAATAGTAAAGAAACATGTTGTTGTTGATGCTGAAGATTAATTAGAACATACCAGTAAAGAAGCAAATACAAAAAGAATGTAAGCAAATTTCCCACAGCCTAGCCTTGGCTTTCAGCTAGCTAGGTAAGGCAGTAACACAAGTAGTAACAGAGAAAAGAGGGAGAGAGCTTTGAGTGAAGTGTGTGTTCTGAACTCAAGTGTTCGTGTCCTTTTTGAAAGAAGAGGGGTGCAGGGCATTTATAGTTTTTGAAAACGAGTGAAGGAAAAGTAATAAGATACAAACATGGAAACAATCATAGGTCAAAATCAATTACACAAGTGATTCCCTTTAATTAAGGAATCAATGTTTAACGGTAGTGACAGATTCAAAATAAGGAAAGAAAATCAGTTTGTAAGCAGACTGATTGTTGCCATAAAAGGAGTAGTAAAACCATTAAGTAAACAATCAAGTCTCAGTACAGAGATATGCTTATTTTGGGAAAGATATCAGCAAGGTAAATATTACAGTGAAGGGAAAGAATCAATCAGCTTTGAATAGGCAAGTGAAATTAGGGTTCATAAAGGAAAAGCTTTAGAAATCAATCATAAGATGAAGATCAATCAAGGAAGAAACTCCAGTATATAAATAGAGTGACCAAGACATCAGACATGCGAGGCCAAACCTATTTGGCAAAAAAAACAACATACAATAGCAGCAGGAATAAGCATACGGTTCAGCAGATAGTCAGGGCTCACACATATAGCCAAAGCAAAGAAGAAAGTAAAAAGCGAGTAAAGGTCTCACAGTAACAAGTGAGGAAACCTCTTGAAAAAATTAGGGTTTCAACAATAGCGGAGTTTAAAGGATAGTAAAACTCAGAATCAAATAACCTCAAAAAGAAAAGAGACAGAAACAAAGAACTTTAATCGCATCATGTGCATGCTCAAACAAACAGTTCCAGGCCAAGAATACCTAGGGTTTTCAGCAATAATCGAGTTTAAAAAATGGTAAACAGACAAGTCAAGCAAGAGTTTAAACAAACAAGCACACATCTAACAAACATCTTCAGGACTCGATTGAGACCTAAAAGAAATTAGGGTTTTCAGCATGCTAACTCAGATAGAGGAACAACACGAGCAAAACATAGCAAAATTACAAATATGTTAAAATCATAAAAGAGATTTTGAAATAACTCAAAAGAAAACCCTAATCAGAAAAGATGACGAGTCTTTTGAAAGCAAAGTTAAAGAAACTTCGAGAAAATATTGAATTTCAAGGTAATCACAGATCTAAAGCAGATCAGAAAGAAGGTTAAAAGATCTTAAAGATTAGGGTTTCGAATAACCCAGAAAAGGTGAGAAAGGCCCTGAAAGTTATCGATCTAACCAAGAGAGTCAAGGTTTTGACTCGAACAGCCATTGTTAGCCGGAGAAAAGGTCAAGGATGACTGGAGAAGAGCCATGAACTGGAATCGAACAAGGACTAGACCAGGCTCCTTCAAGGTCTGGTTGTGAAACCACAAGAACAAACACATAGAAGCCATGGAAGGCTGGTACAGGTCTCAAATAACCATGGAAGGCCATGGGTTAGGTAGATATCAGGGTGGGGTGAGAGGGCGGAAGCTAAGGTTCATGAGAGTTTCAGAGAGAGTTGATAGAGAAAGGGATTCAAGGGCGGCAGTAGGTGAGAAATGAATTAGGTTTAGGGGTTGGTTTGGGTTAAAAATGGTAAGGGGTAATGGGACGATCAACGGCTGGGATTAAAGTGATTAGGTGGGGAACCCGGGTTGGGTCATTTAAATGGGTAAAGGGTCAGTTTAATTTGAAATTGGGTCAGGGTAAATTGGGTTAAAAGTTGGGATTCAAATAATGCTGAAATTGAAATGAAATCTGGCTAGATTTTAAATAACCATTTTTCCCCATTTATTTTATAAAAATAGCAAATTAAATTCTGAAATTAAATAGAAAGTACTAGAATGTTTTATAATATATAATTATCAATTAAAAAATACTGGACTTAATTTTTATAAATGTAAACGCAACTAAATCTTAAAAGAGGATAATATTGCAATTATATACAATTTGGCTTTAAAAATACTAAATAAATTTGTAAAAAAATGCAAAAACTATATTAGTTATATTTTGGCATAAATATGAGAATCCAATAAATGAATAACTAAAATGATAAATTTTGGGAATTATTATTAGATTTTTTTATGAATAAAATAGGGAAATAAATTGGTTAAAAATAAAAAAAATAATAAAGCATTTGGACATACTTATATATGCACACATATGATATTTTAAAAGTATTTTGCATATTAGAAAAATACCAAGGGAAAAATTGGGTATCAACACCTGGCGGGAAAAGCATAGCATCGAGCCTGACCACCAGCTGATCAACCTCCCCCTCTAAGGCGACCTCAAACTGCCTTAGTCCCACCTCGAGCTAGCTGAGCGGGTGGTGAACTTACTAGTTCGAAACTCATAGCATGACCTCTCTGTTGAACTAGATCTCCCATAAGGCAGGGACAATACCTCCTCACATGCCCCAATTCTCCACACTCGAAGCAACCTCGATTCGACAATTGCGGCATGGGCTGAATCAGACCCCGAGAACCAGAATAACCACTAGAAGAACCTGGTACAGACGAACCCTGAACTGATGGAGCAAGGGATGGACTCTAGGCTGGGAAGGCACTGAAGGATAACTGACCCCGACGAGCACTATATGAACCACAACTAGCTAATATAACACGATGAACCAAACGAGCCATCTCAACGGGCCTATAAGGATGACTCCTGCTGTGATAGGACTGCCCTCCAGATGAGGCACTACTGAAACCACCTAAACAATGAGGCATATTTGCCTTCCTTTCCCTACACTCCTTATTGTGAACCAGCTCTAGGCGGTTATAAATATCAACCACCTTGTCAAACCTTGCATCTGTTGCAATCTCCCGAGTCATGATGAAACGTAGTTGAGGCCATCAATGAACCTCCTAATCCTCTCCCTCTCAGTGGGAACCAACAAAATTGCGTGATGAGCCAACTCTGAAAATCTCATCTCATACTCAGTCACTGACATACTTTCCTAGCGTAGCTACTCAAACTGTCTACGCAACTCCTCTCTACGAGTTTGTGGAACAAACTTCTCTTAGAAGAGAACAGAGAACTCATTTCATATAAGGGGTGCAGCTTCGGCTAGCCTACTTAACTCATAGGCCTCCCACCATCTATAGGCTGCACTTGCCAGCTAAAAAGTAATAAATAAAACTCCACTAGTCTCCAAAATACCCGTTGTGCGAAGGATCCGCTAGCACCTATCTATAAAATACAGAGCATCCTTTGACACTACCCCACTAAACTCTGGAGGCTTAAACCACCCAAACCGCTCTAGTCTCTTCTGCTCCTCATCAATCATAGGTGGGCCAACCTGGGCCTGAGCAGCTGCAACCGGCTAGGGTGGTAGTACCCCTGGTGTTTGGAGTCTCTGAGCTACTTGCTCTGGAGTACGGGCGGCGGTAGTCTGAGCACCTCCCCTGGCCTAAGAAGTGGCTAGTGCAGCTTGAATTGAGACTGCCTGAGCCAGGCTCGTGCATACACTAGGCTAAAGCCTCCTGAAGGTTTGGAATCACAATGGGCATAGATGGTGCTTGAACTGGTCCCACCGGCTCAACAACATCTGGTTTCTGCTCCTCAGCTGGAGCAACTGGTCGCTCCATAGGTGCGGCTCTAACTGTAGTACTAGCCGTACCTCAGCCTCTATCGTTTCCCCGGACTCTCGCAGCCTTAGCTGGTGCTACTGGTAGTCGCCCGCCTGATCCAGTCGCACATGTCATCACCATCTATAAGAGAATAGAAGAATAGAAATTCATATTTCGGAATTAATAAATCCGCACGACAAGATTACAAAAACATGAAGTTTCCTAACGGTTCAGTAGCCTCTCGAAAATAAGTATAGACATCTTCGTACCGATCCATAAGACTCTACTAAACATGCTCATGACACGTGAGACATAAGTAACCTAGTGCTCTGATATCAACTTCTCACGACCCAAAATTCTGACACGCTGTGATGGTGCTAAACACACTTGCTAGGCAAGCCGACAATCCCACAACATCTAAACATTTGAATAAAACATGCTTTAATGAACTCAACAACATAAAACCTCGTAAATATTTTATAAAAGTATCTAAAACTCTACTACAACCATCCCAAAACCTGGTGTCAACAAGTACATGAGCACTACTAAGTATCAATAGAACGAAAACTCTAGTACAACTATCTGAATAGTAGAACAGTACAGAAAAGCATGAAAAGAAGGAGAGTCAAGGTTTGCGGATGTCATAGCAGCTACCTTGAAGTCTCCAAGCAAGCACTGGCAACGATCTAGCAATAACCGTGTCAAGATGTACCTGGATCTGCACACAAAGTGCAGAGTATAGTATGAGTACAATCGACCCAATGTACTTAATAGGTAACAGAACTAACCTTGGGCTGAAAGTGGTGACGAGCATAAAAGGATACAGTCATAACCAATATAATGACAACACAGATATAACAATGAGAATATAATAATGGCTTAGAGAACTTCCATGTTCAGCTCGTTCATCATACAGAAATTTAGACATGCTTTCAAATTCACAATTAAAGACCAATACTGATAAAAACATGTCAAGTATAGCTAGCATGAGGAATGCTATATCTCTATGCCTACATTTCAAATATGGATGTCAAAAGTAAGGTATCATAGTGATATTTCCAAGTACTCACACTTTGAAAGTACTCAATTTATTTATATCAAATTCCTACTCATCACACACAATCACTCAACACTGTATGGGTGTCTGGTATTAATGCCTCTTACCAAAGTACGTGTATATATATCATTGTGCCTACGCTCACTGCTGGTATGTCAGACTTCGGAGGGGATGATCTTGCCCAAGCGCTAATATAAAGCCTATAAGGCTGATGCAGCGTGTTGCACAATCCACAATAATAAATAAGCCAATAAGGCCTATTGCGGCGTGCAGCCCGATCCATAATAACACTCACAACTCGGCTCTTATGCCCGACTTAGTCATTAATCTCTTAAGTCTCAAGGGCTAAAAATATCATACTACTCAGTCCAACAATAGGAACATGTAATGTAACAGTAAATAATAATGGACACTGAGATATGATATGCAAATGAAGGATCATGACTGAATACATAATTGCAGTTAAAGAAGATAACTCAAAACAACAGAAATAACCTCACTAGGTCTCAACAAAATAAGCACATAGCCTAAACATGATTTCTAACATGAATCACAGTTCAATTACTCTAATAAATATGGATTTCACGAATAGGACAAGACTTGTTAACAACATAGTACAAAAGAATCAACCGGATCATGATTTCCAAAGTGAACGCTTACACTTCCATCACCTAGCATGTGCGTCACTCCAACACAAACAATATAACACATTTTCCATGGATTCATACACTCAATTCCAAGTTTAGAAGTGTTACTTACCTCAAAGTGCAAAACTCAATGCTCTAACAAACCCTTGCCTCGCGAATCGGCCTCCGAACAACTCGAATCCCTTCAATCTAAGTAGAAATCTCTCCAAAAGTCGCCTTAGCCTGAACATCAAAATCCCCAAAAAATGAGAGAATCACATAACCCTTAGGATTTAAACACTACCTACCATCTCGCTTCTGCGGGCTCAACCACCACTCTTACGATTCTGCTTTTGCAGGAAACAACTCGCTTCAGATAAAATCATTAAAATTCCTAACATGCCGTTTTTGCAACCAAATCCCGCTTCTGTAGGTCGCTTCTGCGGTCCAATTCATGCACATGCGGGACCTCTCCACTTCTGCGACTCTGCCTCTCTTGCCTCAAACCCGCTTCTACGGAACTTCATGTGCACCTGCGTACACGCAGATGTGGAAAGTAACTCGCATTTGCGGCCCCTTCCAACCCATCCAAACTCCGCTTCTCCCCCTTCATGGTCGCTTCTGCGGCTCCGCACCTGCAGCCAAAACTTCGCAGGTGCGGTTACACTAGAACTGAAACCAACAGAAATTCCTTAAGTCCAAAACTCAATCTGAATTCCCCGAGGCCCCCGGGACCCCATCCAAACATACCAACACGTCTTAGAACATGATACGAACTTAGACGAAGCCTCAAATCACATCAAACAACATCAAAAATATGAATTGCACCCTAATTCAAGCCTAACGAAACTAATGAATTTCCAACATCTAAACCAATGCCGAAACCTATCAAACCAACTCCGATTGACCTCAAATTTTGTACACAAGTCATAAATGATACAATGGACTTAATCCAACTCCCGAAACTAAAATCCGATCCTGATATCAACAAAGTCAACTCTTGGTCAAACTTCTCAACCTTCCAAACCTTCAACTTTCGTCAATTCAAACTAAAATGACCTATGACCTCCAAATCAATATCCGAACATATGCCTAAGTTCGAAATTACCATACGAAGCTATCGGAATCATCAAAACTCTGTTCCGGAGTCGTTTACACATAAATCAATATCCGGCCAACTCTTTCAACTTAAGCTTCCAACCTTGGGATTAAGTGTCCCAGTTTATTCCGAAATATTCGTGAACCAAACAAACCATCCCGGCAAGTCATATAATAACAAATGAATATAAAATAAGAAATAAATGTGATTACGGATCTACAATACTCAAAACGACCGACCGGTCCTTACAAAGGGAGACAAATTAAAAGGAGAGATTCTTTATCTTTTATATTCATGGTTCTTTCACTGGATATGGATCGATGGTGATTAATAACGTGAAAGAGGGTTTGGTATAAAGATTCAAAAACTTTCAGTATTTTTTGATTCCTCCATCCAATTGAATCTGAACTGAAGCAGTGAAGAGAATTGACTCACGACTTCGGCAACTTTCTGCAGCTTCGGCATTCGGCGGACGGTACATTCATGCTTTTACTTGTTCCTTTTTTAAAAGCTTTTTAAATTTCTTTAAGTTAAGTCCATGTATCCTTATTTATTTGTCACTCTGGCATCTCGCACCTACTGTGGTTGTCTGCTATCAATTTTGTATCTAAATAACAGATTAAGAGTGTAGTTTAAAGTGTTCAAATGGGACAAACTTAAGGTGGAATGTCTAAATGAAAAGTATAAACAACTTTAAGGGGCTGTGAGCCTGTGAATGTATTATGCCTATTAATTATGGTGTAACAAATGTTAACACAGATGATTATGAATTGAGGTCTAGTTTTGCGACTAATTTGCTGTTAATGCATTTTGGTTAAGTGCATGGTTCGTGTCAGATTTAATTAGCTAATTAATTAGTCGACTTTTAATGGTCCATAGCTATTATTCGTATTCAGTCGTGAGAATAAATGAGATGATACGAATTCACTCACTGTAATTTCTTGTTTGTGAAAATAGTATTAACACAATTTAGAAACACTTATCACATTATTAAAATCAGAAAAGGAAATTAAATTTCAATCGTTATCTCCTTGGTGCACCTGACGATTATCACCTTTACCACGTCCTCCTTAGCGTCCCTTGTTATCTGGTGCAAATCTTCTGCAACTTTCTTCGTCTCTTTTTACTTATAAGAAAGTTCTTCTCCACGGCATATATTTTGATTCCAATTTTAAACCAGCGTTTCCAAAAACTTAGGAAGAAGAATGTTGCTACGCCTCTTCATACCCTTTATTTTTATTTTATAAACGAAGGGAGTGCTATCTGTTTACCGTGAAAATGGTAACAACAATTAAATTTGTAGATGGGATTCTAAAATACGTGATCTATTCCTGAGCTAGTTGTTAGAGCAGTTGATGCTGATAATATGAAGTTTAAAGATTAAATGCAAGCTAAAACGAGACAATAATCGAACCGAAGGTCCTGCTGCCCGAGTGTAGGTCCGGTCTATGGGAGACCCCGGGGTCGACGTCAGGGTCGAGCTTGAGCTATCGGGGAGAGTCAGGGATGGGATACCAGTTGAGGATATAATTGAACAAGGCTCTTCACGGCCAATATTAAGTAATATAATGAAGAACAAGTAAGAGAGCGATAGATATCAAGGTGACTTCGAGCCAATATCAAGTGACAAACGAAGAACAGACAAGAAAGCAGTAAAGCTAAATGGCTTCGAGCCAGTGAGGGAAAGCGAGTTAGAGAGGAGAAAGAGAGAGAACATATTATTGCACTTGAGTAGAATGGTTGGAGCTCTGTCTTTGCAAGGTGTTAGCGACTCCCCTTTAATAGAAAGGGGGAAGTCCCAAGTTTGTACAAGATACGTTGCGAGATAAAGGAATTAGGATGGGACAACTGGCTACTTTACGATGTACTCGTGGGCTGATTTCGAGCCGCTTGAATAGACCTGATCGACCTCGGGTGTATTCCTCGGGAGATCCCTGCATTCATCGGGGCTTTAATCGACATTTTCCTTGGCAGGATACTGGCCGATCTTGAGGGGCGTGACTAGCTCGAGATCCCGGGCTTCTGGGATCACCCTTCGAGGTAACCAGTCGAGGAGAAATCGGCCCCCCCAGATTTCACCATACACAGATAGTCTCTGCGTTTCTTAGAGGGAAGTGATAAGAATTGATGTTGACACTCCACTTCTCCATCTCCCATAACGACATCGCGATGATGTGCAGTCCCTTTTTTACAGGTGTCGAGGCACCTTGCCTTTTTGCTTCTCCAAGATTACCCGAAGTGTCATGATTCTTCGATCTTCGTTGCTATCGATTCAGCTTTTATGAACGCATTGATTGCGCCTGCAGTTACGCTTTTCGAGGGCGGTGATGGCATCGTCGGTTACTTTGCCCTCCCTATAAATGGGACTTTTCGTGGTTTGCTTTTTATCCAAATTTCCTTTGACACCAATCTCTTCTTCCTTTCCTTCTATCTTGAATTTCTGCCATCCCTTCATGTTTAAAGCTCGTATCCTCAAAATATTACTCCATGTGTACCGTGGCCCAATCCTCGATCCTCTTTTGATTCGGCAAAGTTGTACCACTATAATGTTGTTGTTGTTGTTGTTGTCATTGGCCCGGGGTGATGAGGTAGAGGACCGAGTTCCTCCGACCCCAGGGATGCTTTGGATTATGCACCGCTGCTCAAGAAGGAGCTCAGATTATACACTGCTGCTCACCCTCCTCCCTCGGCTCGGCGTGTTACACCCCTTTTGGATTCCAGGGGGGTGTGTCGGCGGTCTCTGCCGGCTGTTGCCTTCCGGGCTGAGGCAACGTCTCAAGAAGTGGCTTCAAAACGGCAGTATTGACAGAGTTCGTACTAGCCAAATTTTTAACCCAACCACTTCTTGTGTTCTTCCGGCTTCTCCTTCATCATTTTGCTCTTCTCCCCTGCCTTTCTTTTCCATACCCTCCCTTTTGAAGATGCCATTCTGGGAGGATTTGGATGTGGTCCCCGAGGGGATCATACTTGGAAGGTATTGTCTTTGAGGTCATATTCCTGAGAGAATGATGACGGAGACGCAGCATGAATAGGCTAGATCCTTAGGCTCCTGCTGTATGCATATCACTTGTACTTCTTCATTTTTTCGTAAGGATCCTCTATGGGCTTTTGTAATCATATGTAATATAACAATATGTAAGAACCCCTCGAGGGTCGTTGTAAGCGAACACTTGTATAAATACAAAGATATTTTCTTGATTTCTTCCTTCGACATTTGCTGTATTTCTTTATATCTTTGGCAGCTTCGAGTGCAGGATCCTATTTCGTCGCATGTGATACTGGCTTTGAGTATTTTCCCCGGCCTTTGGTTGATGAAACGGCTTCGCACGGGGTCTTTTGTGACTTCTCAAATCGGACCCGAATTATGCTAATAACCTCGGGATGTCGGGACCCTTTGTCTTCGTGAAAGCGTGGATAATATCTTCGGGCCTCACAATGGCCTTCAAGAAGAGACTTGCCTGAGGAATCGCGGTCTCGAGATGCCGGTGACTTCCTGGAGGAAATCTTTGGATAGAGGCCTGGCCGTGTTTCGGGCCACCCTGGTCATTACCCGGAATCTTTTTGCATGGGCATTTGTTAGGGATGCCCATTTCTTCGTAAACTAGACTTCTTTGGTGGAGGCCTCTTGAGGCTGTATGCCAATTTGGTGAAGTCATTGTTGGACTGCTGGGGCGCTGTCTTGCTATGTCGGAGGTCTTCGGGGTTGAGCATTACCTCGAGACCGGAGGCGGTGCTGATGGTCGGTGCCTTTAATTGGTGTTGACTCGTTCTGGTCCTTTTTGTATGTAGTCGTGAGGTTGTTTCCGCTTCCCAGGGGTCTTCGAGGTTCGCTGATTTTATGGTGTTGGTGGGTCATGCCCTTAGTAGCTGCTTATTTGGGGCACGGCGAAAATGAGATGTGTGCTTCATAATCATGAAGGAGCTTTTATCGGGGCGAGAGGGGCCCGTGCTTCTGAGGAGAGCGCATCATTCGAGCCTTGTGTTTCCGGAGTCCTTAGTTCCGGAGTGGCGGTTCCTTTGGGACAACAAGGGTTGGGCCACCAAGAGGGTGCTCGGTCGTTGAGTAGGTTTGCCGACTTCACTTCGTGGTAGGTTTCAGCATGATCCCTCCGTATCTCGGGTCTTTGAGTTGTTCCGTCAAGGGGCTATACTTCGGGGGGCCCTGGATGAGGGCAGACCCCTTAGGCTTTTTTGCGAGGGAAAAAAAGGTCGATTTGGTGCACTAGCGATTCGTGACATATTGGAGCTCGCTTTACAGAAACCTTTCGGTGAGGTAGGAGTCTTCTTGCGGTAAGCGTTTCACCTTTTCGACCTTAGGGGCGGAGCTGATCGAGCTAGGAATACCTGAAGTATCAAAATGCAGGCTTAGAACTTCGATCTAAGTGGATATAATTGTGAAGTTGTAGCTTGATTCCTCAAAAGTCCAGATTGGGAACAACTGGTGCCTGGAATGGCATAATACTAAGCTTGGATCGAGGATGATGAAGGAGAGGCGACTTGTCGCTGATGATTGAGCCGGGTTGGAGCAAGCCTTCGAGGGACGCGTTCGTCGTAGATCTTCGGTACAGGCACTTGAAGAGACCCATGCTAGGGGTTCCATCTTTCTAGAAGGATTCGCTCAAGCGAAGGTAGTCGGGCGTGATGCCCAGTTTGTTTATTGCCGATGCCACGAAGAACGAGGCTGGGGCTGGTAGGCCGTTACCCTTTAGGGGTGGAGCGTAGATTTTGTCCTTTGTATCTTTTCTCGTATTGCCTTTGATCCGGCGGGATGGTTTCCTTGTTTTGGCAAGATCCTTGTGGGTTTGAAACCAATTAGGTAGGCTCGGAAGCTTTCAAGCGCGATCCTTGACGCGAGCAGGTGTTGGGGCCTCTATGTTTTACCCAGCTGCTTTTAGGCTCAGCTTCTGAGTCAGGCCTTTATTTGAGCTTGCCTGTCCTTTGATTTTTTATGCTCGTGCCGGCGGATGGGGATTGTTCTCATTTCTTTCCCTTGGGTATTTCGCTGTTTCAGCTACTTTGGGTCCAATCTCTGAGTCGCGTTGCGATTCGAGCCTTATATGACCCTTGAGTAATTTCCTGCCTGCATGGGCGGACATTAGTGGCCTTTATTTCTCGCCCTCGGGCGTTTTGTTGTTTCAATATTTTGGGTCTAGTCTCTGAGTTGCGTTGCGATTCGAGCTTTAATTTGACCCTTAAGTTCTCTTTTGCCGCATGGGCGGCCGACGATGGACTTTTGTGTTTTTGGGTCGACGTGACCTTACAGGCGCGTGGCTCGGACGCTCACTCGGCTGGTTGATAGTGGCATTTGTGCCGTGCCTTTAGGCATGTTGTAGTTTAACTATTTCGGGTCCAGTCTCCGAGTCACGTTGCAACTTAAGCTTCAATTTGACCCTTAAGTGCTTTTGATTTTCAGACCGGCGATAGTGCCTTTTACATTGTTTTGGCCGTTGAGACCTTTTAATAGATGACCCGGAGGCTTGCATAGTTAACTATTTTGGATCTGGTCTCCGAATCGGGTTACGATTCGAGCAAATTTTAATCCTCAAGTTGTCAATTTTCAAGCTGGCGACAATGGCTCTTACGTTGTTTTGGTTGTAGAGACCTTTTAATATGTGGCTTGGAGGCTTGCTTAGCTGGAGACAATGGCTCTTACGCTATTTTTGCCCGTGGGCTTTTTGTAGGCTTTGTTTTCCGCTCGTTAAGGTCTTTTGAAAGATTTTTTCCTGACCCGTCATCGGTTCTGGAAGAACCTCGATTTCAAGTCGTTATCGGCGATGTTTGAGCACCTCTGAAGGTTCTTAGCTCATAGCCTGAGTAGGTCGAAGCCTTGTGATTTGGAGCTGACATAGTCGAAGCTTGTTTTTTCCTGTTGAGGGAAACCTTTTTTAACCGGTTCTTTCCAAAGTATATTCGAAGTAGTGGCCTATGATTTTTGTTTAGCGACAGTTGGGCGTCCCCGAGTGGCATTAGTTTGGCTGTATCAGCCATTTTTACCATAGTCATATGTGTTTTGCCGGAGCCATTTTTGATCCCGAGTGATAGTTCAGGCATCTACACTAAGGGTATGCCCTTTCGGGACTCTTACAAATGCGACGTATAGCCTGAACTTCGGGATTTTCATGCCTGTTGAGGTCTTAAAGCTTATCATGCTTATTGAGGTCTTACAGTTTGTCATGCCTGTTGAGGTATTACAGATTTTGTAATGTAGAATAGATCTGGTTACGCCGAGTCTGCCTGCTAGGGGTCTTACAGTTTCGGGTTTTCCAGCGCATGGCGATTGGCGATGATTGACAGTCTCCAAGTCATCGAATTTGTTTAAGCGTGAAGACCATTTTTCGTGAGCTCGGAGTTGCCTTGTAGGGGCTTTATAAGCTCGGAGTTCCGACCCTGGGGTTGTGCGAGTGCTGAATTGCTGATGCTAAGTCTCCGAGCATTTCGGGATGCATCCGGCGAAGGGGTCCCTATCGGGAATATACTGTGATTTCCCAGTTCGGAGAATGGGTTGCTGGAATACATCCTTTGATCCATTGTCGTAATATATCTTGTTGTGTTGAGTTGACCTATATCGGGTCAAAGCCGATCGGTCGGAGGTTTGTCCTGCCTGGAATTTTTTGTGATTTCAGAGCCTCGATCCGGAGGCCGTTGGAGCGTTGCACTGCTGGCACCCGTTCCCGAGTTTTTTGGGGCGTTTCTGGTGAAAGGATTTGTTACCCTACTTTGAGAAGGAGTTCCCTCCCCTCCCCCCTTTTTTGACAAAAGGTATTTTTTGATTGCTCGATATAATAGTACTTGTTTTTGCCGACGGGCCTGACTATATCGGCCGTTTGGTCCAATACATTGTTTTCCTACAAGAAACGTCGTTTGGCGTTTTTCAAAACTCTTTCGAGCGGGCAGCTTTCCGAGGGGAATTCCCTTGCCTATTCAAAAATCGGCCGCAAGGATAGTCTTGAATATTTTTTGCGGAGTTCCCTCTTAAGCGCCTTGCAGACGTTGCCTCGTTAAAAACCTTGCCAGTAAAAATCCTTTTTCTGGGATAAAAACTCGGTCGAAGGAAAAGAGTACAACGGGTGCACCTTTGGGGCCTCGAGGTCTTGCAATAGCACTATCATCCTGGCAGCTTTGATTAGGTGTCTATACGAAGGTTAATTCCGATTTTGAAATAAAATAAAAAGGAAAGGGCATACCTTAAAACGAGATATGCTGGCGATGCCTTGGGATTGGTCTACTATAACTGCCCGGGGGCATAAATGCGGCGTGGATCTCTACTTTATTTTGTCAAGTTCGACCGGGTGTGAAACCTAGTTTGCCCGTTATTTCATTCGTGGGTGGAGGCATGAGCATTGGTACTACGTTGTGTATGGCGAACATTTCCCTTGCCGCGTGTTGTTCCCCGTAAACGGTTTTGATCTCGTCCTTCGTCGGGAATTTTATCACCTGGTGGAGGGTGGATGGTACTGCTCTCATGCAGTGTATCCATGGTCGTCCAAATAAGGCGTTATACCTCATATCTCCCTCGATGACATGGAATTTGGTGTCTCGGGTTGTGCCGGCCCCGGTAACCGAAAGGACGATTTCCCTTTTCGTCGTTTCACTCGCCATGTTGAACCCATTGAGGACCCGAGTGGCGGGCACGATTCATTCGAGCAGCTCGAGATGTTCTATCACCCTTGACCTGATGATGTTGGCCGAGCTACTTGGATCCACTAGTACAAGTTTTATCTGAAAAGAATTTACAAGAAAGGAGATTACCAGGGCGTCGTTGTGGAGTTGAGACAGGGCCTCGGTGTCCTCTTCGCTGAACGTGAGGGCGTCTTCAAGGATATATACCCGAGTTCGTTTTTCTCTTGTGATGGATATTTTTGTTCTTCTCATTACGAGTTCGCAGGCATCGGCGCCCCCCATGATTATGTGGATGACGTGTTGTGGCTCGTTTGCCTCATTTTTCTTGGTTGCCTCCCTTTTTCGGAATTGATTTTTGGCTCGATCGCTGAGAAATTCCCGAAGGTGCCCTTTGTTGAGCAGTCGAGCCACTTCCTCTCTTAGCTGATGGCAATCCTCGATCCTGTGACCATGCGCGTTGTGGAACTCGCACACTAAGTTGCAATTTCTCTACGAAGGGTCTGACTGTATCGGTCTGGGCCACTTTGCGTCTCTGATCTTGCTGATAGCAAACACGATGTCTGATGAGCCCTCGGGGGGTAAGTGGGGCGCGTTTGTTGGTGCTATGTTTCGATCGAACCTGGTTCTGTTGATGAGCCCTCGGGGGTCCTGTCCTTGATCTATCCTCCGATCGTTGCGAGGTAGGTTGCACCTTAGGGTGTTCCTTCTATCTTCGAGGTATGGCTGGTACCTTTCTTTGTTTGGTTTCGATTCTTTTACCAGGAGTCTGTTTGGGTACACTGAGCCCGAAGGGGCTCCCAGTTGGTCATCCTCGGCCCTGATCTTTGACTAGTACCGGTTGTGGACGCCCGACCAGGTCACGACTAGATATTCAATCAGGTTCTGCTTCAATTGTTTCTAGGCCACCGAGCTTCATTATTTCAGTCCTTGGGTAAAGGCCTGTCTTGCCCAATCATCGGAGACAGGTGGCAGCTACATCCATTCCATCTGGAAGCGAGACACAAATTCCCACAGCATCTCGTTCTCTCTTTGCTTGATTTTGAAAACGTCAGACTTCCTCGTTGCTACCTTGATGGCTCCCGTGTGTGCTTTTACGAAGGAGTCTGCTAACATAGCGAATGAATCTATGGAGTTGGGAACCAAGTTTTGATACCACATCATGGCCCCCTTCGAAAGCGTTTCTCTGAATTTTGTCAGTAATACGGACTCAATCTCTTCATTCTTTATATTGTTGCCTTTTACTGCGCAGGTATAGGCAGTAACGTGATCGTTGGTGTCGGTAGTACTGTTGTACTTATAGAGTTCCGGTATTCTGAACTTTTTAGGAATGGGCTTTGGGGCCGCTTCCTCGGGGAATGGCCTCTGTATGAACTTCTTCGAATCCAAACCTTTTAGGACCGGGGGTGCTCCCGGGATCTGATCCACCCTAGAGTTCTAGGTCTCGACCTTTTTATTGTTGGCTGCAATCATTTTATCACTTGATTTGATCCTTTTGGTGAGGTCCTTGAGCATCTTTACTATGGCGGGGTCAGCCACTGATCTGTTGTTGCTTGATCTTTCGGGTACTTGCTCGGCGGGGGGAGCTGTCTCTAGTGCCACTGTGCTGGGGGTTCTCGGATGGCTTTGCAACTGAGCAATGGCCAGTTGTTGTGCCTGCAACATTTCCAAAATAACATGAAGACTAACTTCATGTTCTTCCCGGGCTGGGGATTATTTGAGCTTCCTGTTGGTCGTTGTGTCGTATGCTCATGTTGGTGTGAGAAATTTTGTCGACTTGTTGTGCGTCCTGTGAGTTCGCGTCCGCTAGAATCGGTCCGGGCGCGTTATCGGGATTCTGTAGTGGTGCTCCGGCGACCGGGACAGCCACGCCATTTTCCCCGTGATTTTCGAGGTTGTCGTTCTCGACTCCATTTACTGAGTCAGACATTTTGACCTGAAATCAAAGGATCTTGGGCAAGAAAAAGTGTGAAAGATAATGTGCGCTTGTGCAATGAAACTAGCAAGAAAATAATCACTATTAGTTTTAACCCCACGGTGGGCGCCAATCTGTTTACCGTGAAAATGGTAACAACAATTAAATTTGTAGATGGGATTCTAAAATACGTGATCTATTCCTGAGCTAGTTGTTAGAGCAGTTGATGCTGATAATATGAAGTTTAAAGATTAAATGCAAGCTAAAACGAGACAATAATCGAACCGAAGGTCCTGCTGCCCAGGTGTAGGTCTGGTCGATGGGGGACCTCGAGGTCGACGTCAGGGTCGAGCTCGAGCTATCGGAGATAGTCGGGGATGGGCTAACAGTTGAGGATATAATTGAACAAGGCTCTTCACGACCAATATTAAGTAATATAATGAAGAACAAGTAACAGAGCAATGGATATTAAGGTGACTTCGAGCCAATATCAAGTGACAAACGAAGAACAGACAAGAAAGAAGTAAAGCTAAATGGCTTCGAGCCAATGAAGGCAAGCGAGTTAGAGAGGAGAAAGAGAGAGAAGATATTATTGCACTTGAGTAGAATGGTTGGAGCTCTGCCTTTACAGGGTGTTAGCGACTCCCCTTTTATAGTAAGGGGGAAGTCCCAACTTCGTACAAGATACGTTGCGTGATAAAATAAATAGGATGGGACAGCCGGCTACTTTGCGATGTACGCGTGATCTGATGTCGAGCCGCTTGAATAGACTTGATCGACCCCGGGTATATTCCTCGGGAGATCTTTGCGTTTATCGGGGCTTTAATTGACATTATCCTTGGCAGGATACCGGCCGATCTTGAGGGGTGTGACTGGCTCGAGATCCCGGGCTTCTGGGATCACCCTTTGAGGTATTTAGTCGAGGAGAAAACGGCCTCCCAAATTTCACCGTGCACGCTATCTATTTGTTTCTTTTAGGAAGATGACTTTCCGCCGATACAACAAGGAAAGATTAATACACACCTAAAGCCCATAAATCTAAAGAGAGGAGATAGAAAATTAGTTATACCAAAAAAAAATGTATACAAGAACAAGTTGGCAGCCCCACCTTCCGAAAGGCTCAAAGTACAGTATTTTGAAAGTGAAGGTCAACACAATCGATCATGAACTCCCAAAAGGCATACATACTGTCACGACCCAAACTGAAGGGCCATGACTAGCACCCGACCACACTTGCCGAGCACCAACGTACATTTCATCTAACCTTCATTATTATCTTTTAAGGCTGACGAGATCAATATAAATGGTAGACCTAGATCATGGACAACCAGCAATAAAATATGATGGCATGCATATACATAGCAGGGGATGACCAGACAATCAAGAAACTACATATAAGGTATGAGCTACCACGCTACTATGAAAGACTATACAACAAAAACTAGCCGACAAGGCATACCAAACTATACATGAGCCGACACCTGTCTATGAGCCTCTAAAAGAACATAAGTGTTGCAACATAGCCGGAACAGGGCCCCGACATACCCATAATGTCTATAACAAAAATTGCATACCAAGACCAAGGCAAGTCCGGAGAAGGGATCTCGCCAATCACCGCTGATCTACTGTGGTGAGGGAGCTGTACCTGCCTGTCTATCAGGACCTGCAGCACGACATGCAGCGTCCACAAATAAAAGGACGTCAGTACGAATAAAGTACTGAGTATGTAAGGCAAGGAACCATAAATACGATCAGTAATGTAAGCAAGGATAGAGAATATACAACCTGTAACATCTTAGTACCTCTGAGGGCTACTTACATGAAATGCATGATACATATGTATAAATACATAAACCTTTAAAGCATTCGCCTCTGTGGGCATCATCATCATCATATCGTACCCGGCCATAATAGGCTCGGTAGAATCGTACCCGGCCACGTAGAGCTCGGTAAAACCCAACTGATCAGTGGTTGCACAATAGGTGCCGTACCCGGCCAACTATAGCGTGGCTCGGTAGAGTAAAATAGATACATATATATATAATGCATGCTCGACTCATGGAATCACATTCTAAACCTTTCGGAGTGACGTAAGGTCGGTATCCTCTGTACACGTTATTAGGACTAACTCTTCACTATGAACCTTATAAGAATCAGGAAGTACCAATAACATTGATAACATAAGAATAAGAGAAGCAACATTAACATCAATCGTTCCATAAGAGGGAAAACAATGTAAGTACTGCTAGCTTCTAAGAGTAGAGTATCTTTGGAAGCTCGTTCATTACATTATGTACAATCGGAGTCGTGCAAAAGAAGGAAAGGGATAGCCTCACATACCTTGTATATACTGCCCCAATCTCAAGCTATGCAATTGTCAAAACTCCTTAGTCTACAATAAGAGAAACGATACTATCGTTATCATTTAAGCGTCATAACTATTATGTATCGACCACAACCTATTTTACGATGAAACGGACAGCACCTCCCCTATATATATGACCTCACACCATTCAAAACAATCACCAAACAGCCCAAACATCATCAATAATAAACATATTGAGCCTCCCGAAATAGTCCACACACAGCCTAATCACTCCATACATACGACGACCACCGTAGTCGTGTCAAACAACCTGGAAATGTTACGAATAACTATCAGCCCATAAACCTACATATATATGGTGTTTCTCCACACCCTTCCTCCTCCAAAACTCCACAAGATAGTAGTAAAATACGCAGCCCAACAACAACGCAAAACAGTCCACAAAACAATAACACTACTACCAAACCTTTCGATATATATCTCACAAGTTCTAGCTTCAATGGCTTAGCCGCAACTTGGATAATCTTAAATACATATAGAGTAAGAGGTTCCTTACCTTTATACAGAAAGAACAACTCCAATTTGACCTTAAATTTCTAAGAAATATCCCTCCAATGCTGCCACAACAACAAAAAAATGAAACTAGCGATCAATTAGTGTTTTTCGGCACTAGAATCACTTTAGAAGGCTTGAAATCACCTAGGATTTATATTAAGAACATTAGAGAGTATTTACAGAACATATACCCTTTAAAACAACCTCCCACACGAGTTGGAACGACACAAAAATGAGCAACAACAAGAAGAACAAGAGACTTACTAGCGCCACGGAATTCCCGACACTTGATTTGTGTTGTTTGCCCTTTTTTGGGTCTTGAATCTTGAGAGAACCTTGAGAGGATGTTCCTAGGGTTCTAAGTTCTGAAAATAGTGAAAATAAATGACTAAAAACGGGTTGTGGTCATCCTATATAAGTCCAAATATCTTAAACCGACTTAGTGGGCCCCATAGAGAGGTGCTTGGCGCAGTCTCGCGAAAACGCGAATATCTCTCTACTCCGAGATCGTATCGATGAACAGTTTAATGCGTTGGAAACTAGACTCATAGATCTTTAATTTAGTGGGTAGATCACCCCGTAATTCCTTGTAAATTATGAGAAAAGATTAGAAACATTTGACCTAATGTTTAAGTAAAATTATGAACCTAAGTTGCGACAACTTTTGTCGACTTTTGTTTCATAACTCGTTTGACTTCAAGACTTATGATACGGATATTATATTATTAAAATACCTTAATGAATGACCTCTTGAGTGTATTAAGCACCGCTAGATTACCTGAAAATACGAGTTACAACATCCTTGATTCGTTTAACTTCTAATATTGGTTAATCACCCTTATACACTCTTGTATCACTTAAGACCAATAGGATTGACTTCTTATCATCTCAAAGATAATTCCTTCTTGGATTTATGTTAACTAATATATGGCATGAACTAACACATGTGGATATGGGTTGTAACACCCTCCCCCTTAGGAACATTCGTCCTCGAATGTAAGGGTTTAGGGGGAGTTTAAATCACCGTGGATTCCAATGGAAATTTCCGATCAATTTTCCCCTATAAAATGGTCACTAGCAAAACTTGCATGTAATTAAGCCCAACATATGGCTTCACAAGGCTACACAAAGCATTATGCGTATTTACATTATCTACATATCACCATTTTGTATTAAGGAGGAGTATTCTCAAATTATTGCTTACCTCATAAAGCCGTTTCTTCTTCCAATGTATCCTGTCTTCCACCAGCATCCTTGTTATCTTCATTCTGGAATAAGTAAGGGTATTTAGACTTCATCTCCTCTTCTACTTCCCATGTCATTTCTTCCATATTTTTGTTCCTCCACAATATTTTGACGGAAGCTACATCTTTTGTTCTCAGCTTGCGGACTTGTCGATCTAATATCGCCACTGGCACTTCTTCATATGATAGGTCCTCTGTAACTTGTACATCTTTGATAGGGACGACTCGAGAAGGGTCTCCAATACATTTTCTCAACATAGATACATGGAATACCGGGTGGACAAATTCCAATTCGGATGGCAATTCTAACTCATAAGCAACCTGTCCAATCCGTCGAAGAATTTTATACGGCCCGATATACCTTGGACTCAGCTTACCTTTCTTCCCAAAACGCATAATACCCTTCATTGGTGAGATCCTCAGGAAAACCCAATCACCAACCTCAAACTCTAGATCACGACGTCGGACATCAGAATAAGATTTTTGCCTGCTTTGTGCCGTCCTCAATCGCTCCTGTATCACTTTCACCTTCTCAATAGCTTGGTGAATCAAATCTGGCCCATATAATTCTGTTTCACCGACTTCGAACCATCCAACTGGTGATCTACATCTCCTCCCGTATAGTGCCTCGTATGGGGCCATTTTAATACTGGAATGGTAGCTATTGTTGTAGGCGAATTCTATGAGTGGAAGATGATCATCCCAATTCCCCTTAAAATCTAGAACACATGCTCGTAGCATATCTTCCAGTGTCTGAATGGTACGTTCAGCCTGTCCGTCAGTCTGCGGATGAAATGCAGTGCTGAGATTTACTTGTGTGCCTAAACCCTTCTGGAAAGACCTCCAAAAGTTAGCCGTAAATTGAGCTCCTCGGTCTGATATAATAGATATGGGCACACTATGAAGCCTAACAATCTCCTTGATATACAACTTCGCATAATCTTCAGCCGTGTAAGTTGTCTTCACTGGCAGAAAATGGGCACATTTTGTAAGTCGATCAATTATCACCCAAATAGAGTCAAACTTATGATAAGAGCGAGGTAATCCAATCATGAAGTCCATATTAATCACCTCCCACTTCCAGGTCGGAATCTCTATATTTTAAAGTAATCCACCGGGTTTCTGATGTTCTATCTTTACTTGTTGACAATTGGGACACTGGGCTACAAATTTCGCAATAGACTTCTTCATATTATCCCACCAATACTGCTCCTTGACATCATGATACATCTTTGTCGAGCCGGGATGGATGGAATATCGGGATTGATGAATCTCATTCATAATCTTCTCTCGCAACCCTGCCACATTAGGTACACACAATCGGCTCTGGTATCTCAGTGCCCCATCTTTTCCGATCCTAAAAGCCATACTTTTACACTGTTGAATGTTTTCTCTTAATCGTACTAAGATAGGATCTTCATATTGTCGTGTTTTTACCTCGGTTACCAAAGATGATTCTGATGTATTCTGTACAGTAACACCTCCGTCATTAGAGTCTAACAATCTGATTCTCATATTAGCTAGCTGATGAAGCTCTTTAATCAACCCCCATCTACCTGCCTCAATATGTACTAAGCTTCCTATTGATTTACGGCTGAGAGCATGTGCCACAACATTGGCTTTACCGGGATGATACAATATCTCGACATCGTAGTCTTTCAATAATTCAATCCACCTACGCTGCCTCAAATTCAACTCTTTCTGCTTGAAGATGTATTGTAAACTCTTGTGATCTATGTAGATGTCAACATGGACGCCGTATAAGTAGTGCCGCCATATCTTCAAAGCATATATTACTGCAGCCAATTCCAAATCATGGGTTGGATAATTCTTTTCATGCTTCTTCAATTGTCTTGATGCATAAGCAATCACATTCCCACGCTGCATCAATACGCACCCCAAACCTATACCTGAGGCATCACAATATACCACATAATCTTCTGTTCCTTCAGGAAGAGTGAGCACTGGTGCAGATGTCAATCGATTCTTCAGCTCCTGAAAACTATGTTCACAAGTGTCAGACCACTGGAATTTGGTAGCTTTTTGTGTTAACTTAGTCAGTGGTGATGATATAGAGGAAAATCCTTCTACAAACCGCCTATAATATCCTGCTAGTCCTAGGAAGCTGCGGACTTCTGATGGTGTTGTAGGTCTCGGCCAATTCTTTACTGCATCGATCTTCTGAGTGTCGACACTAATACCCTCATCAGATATCACATGGCCAAGGAATGCTACTGAGTTCAGCCAGAATTCACATTTGGAGAGCTTAGCATATAACTTACGATCCTGAAGCGTCTGTAATACTATCCGCAAGTGGCCCGCGTGTTCCGCCTCCGAACGAGAATACACTAGAATGTCATCAATGAATACAATCACGAACACATCAAGATAGGGCCTGAATATAGTATTCATGAGATCCATAAAAGCTGCTGGGGCATTTGTTAGCCCGAACGACATCACCAAGAACTCAAAGTGCCCATATCTTGTCCGGAAGGCCGTCTTTGGAATATCTTTCTCCCTAACCCTTACCTGATGATACCCTGAACGTAAATCAATCTTGGAGAAATACTTGGCACCCTGGAGTTGGTTAAACAGGTCATCAATTCTTGGAAGTGGATACTTGTTCTTTATAGTAGACTTATTCAATTGTCGATAGTCGATACACATCCGTAACAACCCGTCTTTCTTCCGCACGAATAGGACTGGTGCACCCCAAGGTGAAGTGCTAGGCCTAATAAAGCCCTTATCCAGCAAGTCCTTCAACTGCACCTTCAACTCTCGCAACTCTGCCGGGGCCATTCTGTATGGAGGAATAGAGATCGGTTGAGTGTCAGGTAACACATCAATGCTAAACTCAATCTCCCTTTCAGGAGGAAGGCCTGGGAGTTCATCTGGGAAAACATCTGGGAATTCGTTGACCACAGGGATTGATTGTAAAGTAGGCGGTTTCGCCTCCACATCCCTAACGCGAACGAGATGATAAATGTAACCTTTTGAGATCATTTTCCTTGCCTTAAGATAGGAAATAAACCTACATTTTGGTGTAGCAATGTTCCCTTTCCATTCAATGACGGGTTCACCCGGAAATTGGAACCTAACCATCTTCGTACGACAGTCAACATTTGCATAGCATGAGGCCAACCAGTCCATTCCCATTATCACATCAAAATCAACCATTTCTAACTCAAATAAATTTGCCGAGGTTTGACGACTACAAATCATCACAGTGCAACCTCTATATACCCTTCTAGCAATCACAGAATCTCCTATCGGAGTAGATACCGCGAGGGGTTTACTTATCAATTCAGGTTCAATACCAAACTTATTAGCCACAAAGGGTGTAACATATGATAATGTAGATCCCGGATCAATCAACGCATATACATCATAAGAAAACACAGATATAATACCTGTAACAACATCTGGAGACGACTCGAGATCCTGTCGACCTACTAGAGCATAGGTTCGATTTTGAGCACCACTCGAACTCGGCACTGCACCTCTACCCCTACCACGACCTGTCGACTGCTGAAAACCCCGTGCTGGAGGTCGAACTGATGAGGAAGAACCAGACACAGATCCAGTCGGCTGAGCCATACCATCACCTGCTCTATTAGGACAATCCCGCATCATATGGCCAGGCTGCCCGCACGAATAGCATGCATCAGAACCTCGACGACACAGTCCAAAGTGGGCCTTGCCGCACTGATCACAATGTGGTGTTGGGGGTCTCATCTGACTAGTATCCCTGTGATGTTGCGAGCCAGATGCCCGCGAACTCTGACCTGGACCAGAATAGGATCGATCATATCGAGGCCTCTGAAACTGTGGAGGAGCACTAGCTACAGGTGGCGCCGAACTCCTCGAAAACTGTGGCCTGATGCGGCCTCTGAAGTCATCAGAATACCCTGCAAATCTCGCCCTCTTATGCTGGCCTCTATCCTGCTCCCTAACTGCCCTCTGCTGGCGCTTACGATCCTCTAGGGTCTGGGCATAAGCTTGAATACGGGAAATATCCATGCCCTCCACCAAGGAGGCTGTCGTACACTCATTTATCAGATGTGGTCCCAACCCATTCACAAACATATGCACCCTATCACTCATCTCGGCCACCATATGGGGAGCATACCTTGCCAAAGAATCAAACTGCATACTGTACTCTCGTACACTCATATTACCTTGTCTAAGGTTCAAGAACTTATCAGCTCTAGCTCGTCGTATCTCAACTGGCAAGTAGTGACGAAGAAAGGCCTCAGAAAATTCCTTCCACATAGCTGGAGGAGGGTTCGGACCCCTGGATCTCTCCCAACTATCATACCATAGAACTGCTAAATCCCGTAGCCGATAAGAAGCCAACTCTATTGCCTCTGTATCACTAACATGCATAACCCGAAGTGTACGATGAACCTGGTCAATAAAAGTCTGTGGGTCCTCCTTGGGGTCTGATCCGGTAAACACTGGAGGGTCTAAATTAATAAAATCACGAACTCTTGTACTAACTGGTTTCTCAGCAGCACCTGTATTCTGCCTCTGAGCCTGAGCAGCTACCAAGCTAGTCAATAACTGCAAAGCACTCTGCATATCCTGGTCTGGAGTGCCAGACGGAGGAACTGGAGGCGCTGGGTGCCTTCTAATATCCTCTGGAGGAGATGGAGTAGATGAGGTATGAGAGGGCATCTCACTTTGAGCCTCACTTTGTCCTGCTCTGACTTGGGGCACCTGACTGGTACCCTCTCCCGCTGCTGTATCAAGCCGCCTACTAATCGTTTGCTTCCTAGTCGAAGGCATCACTGAAAAAAAACAAGGTGAATATTAGAGACGAACACTTACGACTCAACTCTACGCACGATCTAGATTCAGGAAGAAGGTAACAACCCTAGATGTCATGTAGCCTCCTGATTATAAATGTGGCGCGCTACACATCCATAATCAAGACTCTACTAGACACGGCTCATAGACAACCCCTAGGACAGACTTGCTCTGATACCAAGTTTGTCACGACCCAAACTGAAGGGCCATGACTAGCACCCGACCACACTTGCCGAGCACCAACGTACATTTCATTTAACCTTCATTATTATCTTTTAAGGCTGACGAGATCAATATAAATGGTAGACCTAGATCATGGACAACCAGCAATAAAATATGATGGCATGCATATACATAGCAGGGGATGACCAGACAATCAAGAAACTACATATAAGGTATGAGCTACCACACTACTATGAAAGACTATACAACAAAAACTAGCCGACAAGGCATACCAAACTATACATGAGCCGACACCTGTCTATGAGCCTCTAAAAGAACATAAGTGTTGCAACATAGCCGGAACAGGGCCCCGACATACCCATAATGTCTATAACAAAAATTGCATACCAAGACCAAGGCAAGTCCGGAGAAGGGATCTCGCCAATCACCGCTGATCTACTGTGGTGAGGGAGCTGTACCTGCCTGTCTATCAGGACCTGCAGCACGACATGCAGCGTCCACAAATAAAAGGACGTCAGTACGAATAAAGTACTGAGTATGTAAGGCAAGGAACCATAAATACGATCAGTAATGTAAGCAAGGATAGAGAATATACAACCTGTAACATCTTAGTACCTCTGAGGGCTACTTACATGAAATGCATGATACATATGTATAAATACATAAACCTTTAAAGCATTCGCCTCTGTGGGCATCATCATCATCATATCGTACCCGGCCATAATAGGCTTGGTAGAATCGTACCCGGCCACGTGGAGCTCGGTAAAACCCAACTGATCAGTGGTTGCACAATAGGTGCCGTACCCGGCCAACTATAGCGTGGCTCGGTAGAGTAAAATAGATACATATATATATAATGCATGCTCGACTCATGGAATCACATTCTAAACCTTTCGGAGTGACGTAAGGTCGGTATCCTCTGTACACGTTATTAGGACTAACTCTTCACTATGAACCTTATAAGAATCAGAAAGTACCAATAACATTGATAACATAAGAATAAGAGAAGCAACATTAACATCAATCGTTCCATAAGAGGGAAAACAATGTAAGTACTGCTAGCTTCTAAGAGTAGAGTATCTTTGGAAGCTCGTTCATTACATTATGTACAATCGGAGTCGTGCAAAAGAAGGAAAGGGATAGCCTCACATACCTTGTATATACTGCCCCAATCTCAAGCTATGCAATTGTCAAAACTCCTTAGTCTACAATAAGAGAAACGATACTATCGTTATCATTTAAGCGTCATAACTATTATGTATCGACCACAACCTATTTTACGATGAAACGGACAGCACCTCCCCTATATATACGACCTCACACCATTCAAAACAATCACCAAACAGCCCAAACATCATCAATAATAAACATATTGAGCCTCCCAAAATAGTCCACACACAGCCTAATCACTCCATACATACGACGACCACCGTAGTCGTGTCAAACAACCTGGAAATGTTACGAATAACTATCAGCCCATAAACCTACATATATATGGTGTTTCTCCACACCCTTCCTCCTCCAAAACTCCACAAGATAGTAGTAAAATACGCAGCCCAACAATAACGCAAAACAGTCCACAAAACAATAACACTACTACCAAACCTTTCGATATATATCTCACAAGTTCTAGCTTCAATGGCTTAGCCGCAACTTGGATAATCTTAAATACATATAGAGTAAGAGGTTCCTTACCTTTATACAGAAAGAACAACTCCAATTTGACCTTAAATTTCCAAGAAATATCCCTCCAATGCTGCCACAACAACAAAAAAATGAAACTAGCGATCAATTAGTGTTTTTCGGCACTAGAATCACTTTAGAAGGCTTGAAATCACCTAGGATTTATATTAAGAACATTAGGGAGTATTTACAGAACATATACCCTTTAAAACAACCTCTCACACGAGTTGGAACGACACAAAAATGAGCAACAACAAGAAGAACAAGAGACTTACTAGCGCCACGGAATTCCCGACACTTGATTTGTGTTGTTTGCCCTTTTTTGGGTCTTGAATCTTGAGAGAACCTTGAGAGGATGTTCCTAGGGTTCTAAGTTCTGAAAATAGTGAAAAGAAATGACTAAAAACGGGTTGTGGTCATCCTATATAAGTCCAAATATCTTAAACCGACTTAGTGGGCCCCATAGAGAGGTGCTTGGCGCAGTCTCGCGAAAACGCGAATATCTCTCTACTCCGAGATCGTATCGATGAACGGTTTAATGCGTTGGAAACTAGACTCATAGATCTTTAATTTAGTGGGTAGATCACCCCGTAATTCCTTGTAAATTATGAGAAAAGATTAGAAACATTTGACCTAATGTTTAAGTAAAATTATGAACCTAAGTTGCGACAACTTTTGTCGACTTTTGTTTCATAACTCGTTTGACTTCAAGACTTATGATACGGATATTATATGATTAAAATACCTTAATAAATGACCTCTTGAGTGTATTAAGCACCGCTAGATTACCTGAAAATACGAGTTACAACATCCTTGATTCGTTTAACTTCTAATATTGGTTAATCACCCTTATACACTCTTGTATCACTTAAGACCAATAGGATTGACTTCTTATCATCTCAAAGATAATTCCTTCTTGGATTTATGTTAACTAATATATGGCATGAACTAACACATGTGGATATGGGTTGTAACACCCTCCCCCCTTAGGAACATTCGTCCTCGAATGTAAGGGTTTAGGGGGAGTTTAAATCACCGTGGATTCCAATGGAAATTTCCGATCAATTTTCCCCTATAAAATGGTCACTAGCAAAACTTGCATGTAATTAAGCCCAACATATGGCTTCACAAGGCTACACAAAGCATTATGCGTATTTACATTATCTACATATCACCATTTTGTATTAAGGAGGAGTATTCTCAAATTATTGCTTACCTCATAAAGCCGTTTCTTCTTCCAATGTATCCTGTCTTCCACCAGCATCCTTGTTATCTTCATTCTGGAATAAGTAAGGGTATTTAGACTTCATCTCCTCTTCTACTTCCCATGTCATTTCTTCCATATTTTTGTTCCTCCACAATATTTTGACGGAAGCTACATCTTTTGTTCTCAGCTTGCGGACTTGCCGATCTAATATCGCCACTGGCACTTCTTCATATGATAGGTCCTCTGTAACTTGTACATCTTTGATAGGGACGACTCGAGAAGGGTCTCCAATACATTTTCTCAACATAGATACATGGAATACCGGGTGGACAAATTCCAATTCGGATGGCAATTCTAACTCATAAGCAACCTGTCCAATCCGTCGAAGAATTTTATACGGCCCGATATACCTTGGACTCAGCTTACCTTTCTTCCCAAAACGCATAATACCCTTCATTGGTGAGATCCTCAGGAAAACCCAATCACCAACCTCAAACTCTAGATCACGACGTCGGACATCAGAATAAGATTTTTGCCTGCTTTGTGCCGTCCTCAATCGCTCCTGTATCACTTTCACCTTCTCAATAGCTTGGTGAATCAAATCTGGCCCATATAATTCTGTTTCACCGACTTCGAACCATCCAACTGGTGATCTACATCTCCTCCCGTATAGTGCCTCGTATGGGGCCATTTTAATACTGGAATGGTAGCTATTGTTGTAGGCGAATTCTATGAGTGGAAGATGATCATCCCAATTCCCCTTAAAATCTAGAACACATGCTCGTAGCATATCTTCCAGTGTCTGAATGGTACGTTCAGCCTGTCCGTCAGTCTGCGGATGAAATGCAGTGCTGAGATTTACTTGTGTGCCTAAACCCTTCTGGAAAGACCTCCAAAAGTTAGCCGTAAATTGAGCTCCTCGGTCTGATATAATAGATATGGGCACACTATGAAGCCTAACAATCTCCTTGATATACAACTTCGCATAATCTTCAGCCGTGTAAGTTGTCTTCACTGGCAGAAAATGGGCACATTTTGTAAGTCGATCAATTATCACCCAAATAGAGTCAAACTTATGATAAGAGCGAGGTAATCCAATCATGAAGTCCATATTAATCACCTCCCACTTCCAGGTCGGAATCTCTATATTTTAAAGTAATCCACCGGGTTTCTGATGTTCTATCTTTACTTGTTGACAATTGGGACACTGGGCTACAAATTTCGCAATAGACTTCTTCATATTATCCCACCAATACTGCTCCTTGACATCATGATACATCTTTGTCGAGCCGGGATGGATGGAATATCGGGATTGATGAATCTCATTCATAATCTTCTCTCGCAACCCTGCCACATTAGGTACACACAATCGGCTCTGGTATCTCAGTGCCCCATCTTTTCCGATCCTAAAAGCCATACTTTTACACTGTTGAATGTTTTCTCTTAATCGTACTAAGATAGGATCTTCATATTGTCGTGTTTTTACCTCGGTTACCAAAGATGATTCTGATGTATTCTGTACAGTAACACCTCCGTCATTAGAGTCTAACAATCTGATTCTCATATTAGCTAGCTGATGAAGCTCTTTAATCAACCCCCATCTACCTGCCTCAATATGTACTAAGCTTCCTATTGATTTACGGCTGAGAGCATGTGCCACAACATTGGCTTTACCGGGATGATACAATATCTCGACATCGTAGTCTTTCAATAATTCAATCCACCTACGCTGCCTCAAATTCAACTCTTTCTGCTTGAAGATGTATTGTAAACTCTTGTGATCTATGTAGATGTCAACATGGACGCCGTATAAGTAGTGCCGCCATATCTTCAAAGCATATATTACTGCAGCCAATTCCAAATCATGGGTTGGATAATTCTTTTCATGCTTCTTCAATTGTCTTGATGCATAAGCAATCACATTCCCACGCTGCATCAATACGCACCCCAAACCTATACCTGAGGCATCACAATATACCACATAATCTTCTGTTCCTTCAGGAAGAGTGAGCACTGGTGCAGATGTCAATCGATTCTTCAGCTCCTGAAAACTATGTTCACAAGTGTCAGACCACTGGAATTTGGTAGCTTTTTGTGTTAACTTAGTCAGTGGTGATGATATAGAGGAAAATCCTTCTACAAACCGCCTATAATATCCTGCTAGTCCTAGGAAGCTGCGGACTTCTGATGGTGTTGTAGGTCTCGGCCAATTCTTTACTGCATCGATCTTCTGAGTGTCGACACTAATACCCTCATCAGATATCACATGGCCAAGGAATGCTACTGAGTTCAGCCAGAATTCACATTTGGAGAGCTTAGCATATAACTTACGATCCTGAAGCGTCTGTAATACTATCCGCAAGTGGCCCGCGTGTTCCGCCTCCGAACGAGAATACACTAGAATGTCATCAATGAATACAATCACGAACACATCAAGATAGGGCCTGAATATAGTATTCATGAGATCCATAAAAGCTGCTGGGGCATTTGTTAGCCCGAACGACATCACCAAGAACTCAAAGTGCCCATATCTTGTCCGGAAGGCCGTCTTTGGAATATCTTTCTCCCTAACCCTTACCTGATGATACCCTGAACGTAAATCAATCTTGGAGAAATACTTGGCACCCTGGAGTTGGTTAAACAGGTCATCAATTCTTGGAAGTGGATACTTGTTCTTTATAGTAGACTTATTCAACTGTCGATAGTCGATACACATCCGTAACAACCCGTCTTTCTTCCGCACGAATAGGACTGGTGCACCCCAAGGTGAAGTGCTAGGCCTAATAAAGCCCTTATCCAGCAAGTCCTTCAACTGCACCTTCAACTCTCGCAACTCTGCCGGGGCCATTCTGTATGGAGGAATAGAGATCGGTTGAGTGTCAGGTAACACATCAATGCTAAACTCAATCTCCCTTTCAGGAGGAAGGCCTGGGAGTTCATCTGGGAAAACATCTGGGAATTCGTTGACCACAGGGATTGATTGTAAAGTAGGCGGTTTCGCCTCCACATCCCTAACGCGAACGAGATGATAAATGTAACCTTTTGAGATCATTTTCCTTGCCTTAAGATAGGAAATAAACCTACATTTTGGTGTAGCAATGTTCCCTTTCCATTCAATGACGGGTTCACCCGGAAATTGGAACCTAACCATCTTCGTACGACAGTCAACATTTGCATAGCATGAGGCCAACCAGTCCATTCCCATTATCACATCAAAATCAACCATTTCTAACTCAAATAAATTTGCCGAGGTTTGACGACTACAAATCATCACAGTGCAACCTCTATATACCCTTCTAGCAATCACAGAATCTCCTATCGGAGTAGATACCGCGAGGGGTTTACTTATCAATTCAGGTTCAATGCCAAACTTATTAGCCACAAAGGGTGTAACATATGATAATGTAGATCCCGGATCAATCAACGCATATACATCATAAGAAAACACAGATATAATACCTGTAACAACATCTGGAGACGACTCGAGATCCTGTCGACCTACTAGAGCATAGGTTCGATTTTGAGCACCACTCGAACTCGGCACTGCACCTCTACCCCTACCACGACCTGTCGACTGCTGAAAACCCCGTGCTGGAGGTCGAACTGATGAGGAAGAACCAGACACAGATCCAGTCGGCTGAGCCATACCATCACCTCCTCTATTAGGACAATCCCGCATCATATGGCCAGGCTGCCCGCACGAATAGCATGCATCAGAACCTCGACGACACAGTCCAAAGTGGGCCTTGCCGCACTGATCACAATGTGGTGTTGGGGGTCTCATCTGACTAGTATCCCTGTGATGTTGCGAGCCAGATGCCCGCGAACTCTGACCTGGACCAGAATAGGATCGATCATATCGAGGCCTCTGAAACTGTGGAGGAGCACTAGCTACAGGTGGCGCCGAACTCCTCGAAAACTGTGGCCTGATGCGGCCTCTGAAGTCATCAGAATACCCTGCAAATCTCGCCCTCTTATGCTGGCCTCTATCCTGCTCCCTAACTGCCCTCTGCTGGCGCTTACGATCCTCTAGGGTCTGGGCATAAGCTTGAATACAGGAAATATCCATGCCCTCCACCAAGGAGGCTGTCGTACACTCATTTATCAGATGTGGTCCCAACCCATTCACAAACATATGCACCCTATCACTCATCTCGGCCACCATATGGGGAGCATACCTTGCCAAAGAATCAAACTGCATACTGTACTCTCGTACACTCATATTACCTTGTCTAAGGTTCAAGAACTTATCAGCTCTAGCTCGTCGTATCTCAACTGGCAAGTAGTGACGAAGAAAGGCCTCAGAAAATTCCTTCCACATAGCTGGAGGAGGGTTCGGACCCCTGGATCTCTCCCAACTATCATACCATAGAACTGCTAAATCCCGTAGCCGATAAGAAGCCAACTCTATTGCCTCTGTATCACTAACATGCATAACCCGAAGTGTACGATGAACCTGGTCAATAAAAGTCTGTGGGTCCTCCTTGGGGTCTGATCCGGTAAACACTGGAGGGTCTAAATTAATAAAATCACGAACTCTTGTACTAACTGGTTTCTCAGCAGCACCTGTATTCTGCCTCTGAGCCTGAGCAGCTACCAAGCTAGTCAATAACTGCAAAGCACTCGGCATATCCTGGTCTGGAGTGCCAGACGGAGGAACTGGAGGCGCTGGGTGCCTTCTAATATCCTCTGGAGGAGATGGAGTAGATGAGGTATGAGAGGGCATCTCACTTTGAGCCTCACTTTGTCCTGCTCTGACTTGGGGCACCTGACTGGTACCCTCTCCCGCTGTTGTATCAAGCCGCCTACTAATCGTTTGCTTCCTAGTCGAAGGCATCACTGAAAAAAACAAGGTGAATATTAGAGACGAACACTTACGACTCAACTCTACGCACGATCTAGATTCAGGAAGAAGGTAACAACCCTAGATGTCATGTAGCCTCCTGATTATAAATGTGGCGCGCTACACATCCATAATCAAGACTCTACTAGACACGGCTCATAGACAACCCCTAGGACAGACTTGCTCTAATACCAAGTTTGTCACGACCCAAACTGAAGGGCCATGACTAGCACCCGACCACACTTGCCGAGCACCAACGTACATTTCATTTAACCTTCATTATTATCTTTTAAGGCTGACGAGATCAATATAAATGGTAGACCTAGATCATGGACAACCAGCAATAAAATATGATGGCATGCATATACATAGCAGGGGATGACCAGACAATCAAGAAACTACATATAAGGTATGAGCTACTACGCTACTATGAAAGACTATACAACAAAAACTAGCCGACAAGGCATACCAAACTATACATGAGCCGACACCTGTCTATGAGCCTCTAAAAGAACATAAGTGTTGCAACATAGCCGGAACAGGGCCCCGACATACCCATAATGTCTATAACAAAAATTGCATACCAAGACCAAGGCAAGTCCGGAGAAGGGATCTCGCCAATCACCGCTGATCTACTGTGGTGAGGGAGCTGTACCTGCCTGTCTATCAGGACCTGCAGCACGACATGCAGCGTCCACAAATAAAAGGACGTCAGTACGAATAAAGTACTGAGTATGTAAGGCAAGGAACCATAAATACGATCAGTAATGTAAGCAAGGATAGAGAATATACAACCTGTAACATCTTAGTACCTCTGAGGGCTACTTACATGAAATGCATGATACATATGTATAAATACATAAACCTTTAAAGCATTCGCCTCTGTGGGCATCATCATCATCATATCGTACCCGGCCATAATAGGCTCGGTAGAATCGTACCCGGCCACGTGGAGCTCGGTAAAACCCAACTGATCAGTGGTTGCACAATAGGTGCCGTACCCGGCCAACTATAGCGTGGCTCGGTAGAGTAAAATAGATACATATATATATAATGCATGCTCGACTCATGGAATCACATTCTAAACCTTTCGGAGTGACGTAAGGTCGGTATCCTCTGTACATGTTATTAGGACTAACTCTTCACTATGAACCTTATAAGAATCAGAAAGTACCAATAACATTGATAACATAAGAATAAGAGAAGCAACATTAACATCAATCGTTCCATAAGAGGGAAAACAATGTAAGTACTGCTAGCTTCTAAGAGTAGAGTATCTTTGGAAGCTCGTTCATTACATTATGTACAATCGGAGTCGTGCAAAAGAAGGAAAGGGATAGCCTCACATACCTTGTATATACTGCCCCAATCTCAAGCTATGCAATTGTCAAAACTCCTTAGTCTACAATAAGAGAAACGATACTATCGTTATCATTTAAGCGTCATAACTATTATGTATCGACCACAACCTATTTTACGATGAAACGGACAGCACCTCCCCTATATATACGACCTCACACCATTCAAAACAATCACCAAACAGCCCAAACATCATCAATAATAAACATATTGAGCCTCCCAAAATAGTCCACACACAGCCTAATCACTCCATACATACGACGACCACCGTAGTCGTGTCAAACAACCTGGAAATGTTACGAATAACTATCAGCCCATAAACCTACATATATATGGTGTTTCTCCACACCCTTCCTCCTCCAAAACTCCACAAGATAGTAGTAAAATACGCAGCCCAACAATAACGCAAAACAGTCCACAAAACAATAACACTACTACCAAACCTTTCGATATATATCTCACAAGTTCTAGCTTCAATGGCTTAGCCGCAACTTGGATAATCTTAAATACATATAGAGTAAGAGGTTCCTTACCTTTATACAGAAAGAACAACTCCAATTTGACCTTAAATTTCCAAGAAATATCCCTCCAATGCTGCCACAACAACAAAAAAATGAAACTAGCGATCAATTAGTGTTTTTCGGCACTAGAATCACTTTAGAAGGCTTGAAATCACCTAGGATTTATATTAAGAACATTAGGGAGTATTTACAGAACATATACCCTTTAAAACAACCTCTCACACGAGTTGGAACGACACAAAAATGAGCAACAACAAGAAGAACAAGAGACTTACTAGCGCCACGGAATTCCCGACACTTGATTTGTGTTGTTTGCCCTTTTTTTGGGTCTTGAATCTTGAGAGAACCTTGAGAGGATGTTCCTAGGGTTCTAAGTTCTGAAAATAGTGAAAAGAAATGACTAAAAACGGGTTGTGGTCATCCTATATAAGTCCAAATATCTTAAACCGACTTAGTGGGCCCCATAGAGAGGTGCTTGGCGCAGTCTCGCGAAAACGCGAATATCTCTCTACTCCGAGATCGTATCGATGAACGGTTTAATGCGTTGGAAACTAGACTCATAGATCTTTAATTTAGTGGGTAGATCACCCCGTAATTCCTTGTAAATTATGAGAAAAGATTAGAAACATTTGACCTAATGTTTAAGTAAAATTATGAACCTAAGTTGCGACAACTTTTGTCGACTTTTGTTTCATAACTCGTTTGACTTCAAGACTTATGATACGGATATTATATGATTAAAATACCTTAATAAATGACCTCTTGAGTGTATTAAGCACCGCTAGATTACCTGAAAATACGAGTTACAACATCCTTGATTCGTTTAACTTCTAATATTGGTTAATCACCCTTATACACTCTTGTATCACTTAAGACCAATAGGATTGACTTCTTATCATCTCAAAGATAATTCCTTCTTGGATTTATGTTAACTAATATATGGCATGAACTAACACATGTGGATATGGGTTGTAACATCTTAATTCCTTACACTCTTTATGACACGTGTTCTTGTGTACCACCAAAGAATCTAACATTTGAGAAGCTAATATTCTGTTAAATCCTCATATAATAAAATATTAAAGCAAGAAATACTTCTAACTCAAAGAAAACATATGTATCATATGAGCCAAGTGGAAAGTGGAACAAAGAAAATATTTGTATGAATTGATTCATAGATCGCAACATGTAGAAATTGCTTCATATATATCAGAGTTGCAAGGGATTTAAAAGAACAAAAGGACTATCGGAAATTAAAATCAGAAAATACTGGAAGGAATCAAGAAAATAACACTGAATGATTCGTAACAATCCTTACATTAACACTAGAAATACATACAACTTCAGAGTTGTACAATTCAATAGTTAGCTCTTTTTTTTTTTCTGAAACCCTAGTTCTTTAAACTGGAAAATAACATCAACTAGTAAAAACTTTTTTGTCAATAATACCATATTAAAATCCGATATTTTAGATCAATAGTTTAGATAGAGTACTGCGGGATGCAGCAAAAAGTCTTAAGAATTCTGCAGCTTAGCTGCAAAAATATTGAGAAGGTCTGGGTACTGAAATATGTCTCCCATCATGTTGTCTCCTGATGACACCTGAAGATTTGCTGCAAAATCTTGATGATACATTGGAAAAGATGATGACGTTTGTGAGAATTCAAATCCACTGTTTAAACCATCATTAATCTGCTGTGGAATATTAGAAACTCCAGATAATTCTCCTTTAGTAGAGGAAGGGAATGGCTCAGACTTGACGGGCTTGGGCTTTGGGAAAAACCCATTTAAGGCCTCTTCAAGTAATCCCGAATCAGATGGCTCTGAAGGAAAAAAATCCATCCCCGAAACATCATGAATACAAGGACTGTTGTTGTTGAGTGAACGAACGTTTTCGATTTTTGGCAGAGTCATAACTGAGGAGCTGGGAATAATGGCATTGCTAGTAGTGGGTAAAAAAGTGGAAGAAGAAGAGGTATGATTCATCAAATTAGAAGTTGACGAATTCCAGCCAATACTAGTATTATTGCGACTAAACATTAAAGGCAGTTGTTCATACAAAGGCATGTTGTTGTTAAAGCCAGTGTCTGAAGAAAGGGAACTGGTAGTATTGGAGGAATTGGAACTAAGAAGTTCACGAAATAGAAGCATGTTTAACGAATCATTGCTTTTCTGGGTCGCAGTAGCAACTGTAGTACCATTGACACCCCTAATACCAGAACCATAAGAAGGCGAATAATTAGAGGAGTGAAAAAATTGTCTGTTCGACAAGTCCTTTAGAGCAGCCTGATAGGGAAATGACTTAGCACAAGAATAGTTAAACGAATTAGGAATATTAAGAAACGTTAACCCATCGTTAGTGGAAGTTGGTTGAGTAGGAGAAGGAGGAGGGTAAACAAAATTTGTTCGAGCTTTAACACCGCGCATGGCTCTAGCAGCACAATCGTAAGCACAAGCAGCTTCTTCTGCGGTATCAAAAGTGCCGAGCCACCTCCTTTCTTTAGACTGAGGGTCTCTTATCTCCGCTGCATACCGGCCCCAAGGACGGCGGCGAACGCCGCGATACCTCACCGCCCCAACAGATGAACCACCACCGTCATTGAGTGATCTTTTGTTGGCGCCACATGATCTCTTCGTAGTGCAAGTGGTGGTTTGAAGAGGGAGATCGGATTCTTGGTTAAGTCTCCTCATGGCATCTTCCATTTTTTTGTTTTATGATATGAGAACTATGCAAAAAAAAAAAAAAACTAAAAAAGAGCCCCGTGATCAGTAGCTGAAATTAATTCACTGCAGCTGTACGTATGGAGAAGTTATAGGTTTTTCAGGAGGTGCAAAGGAGAATGTATGTAGTAGGGACTCTGAATTTGAGCTTGTATTTATAATGCCATGGCTGTTGCGGTTGCATCTATAAAGGAGAATTTACGCGTTGCCACGGGCATTTAATAGAAAATAAATTCTACAGCTAGTATAATAGCCAGTTTGGTCAAGCTTCTTTTGGCAAAAAGTGTTTTTTTTTTTGTCAAAAGTGCTTTTGATCAAAAATTAAGGTGGTTTGTCAAGATTTTAGAAGGAAAAAAGTGTTTTTGAAGAGAAGTAGAGACAGTTTTGGAGAAACAGAAAAAAGTAGCTTCTCTCAAAAATCACTTTTTTGAGAAGCACTTTTAAAAAAAATACACTTAGAAGCAGTTTTTTAAAGTTTGGTCAAACACTAATTGTTGCCCAAAAGTATTTTTTCAAATTAATTAGTCAAACACAAACTGCTTCTCACCAAAATAATTTTGAGTAAAGCACTTTTGAAAAAAAAAACACTTCTCAAAATAAGCTGATTTTTGCAGTTTGACCAAACGGACTATAAATGAACTCAAACACAACACTAGTGTAATAAATTTGTGTCTCGTCACTAAGAATTTACTGTGTTACAGGAAGTGTTTTTATTACTCCCTCCGGTTCACAATAAGTGATCAGTTTACTTTTTCATTTGGTTTAATTTAAGTGTCCAGTAAGGTAATCAAGAACAAATTTAATTTGTTTTTACTCTTTTACCCTTATGTGCATATCCCTAAAAAGTTTTCTCACTCTCCACTATAACTATGTGACTAATATTTAATAAGGATAATTTAATCATACTAGATATTTTTGTATAAGATTTAACATTTTCTTCATGGGCGTACCAAAAGGAAACTGGTTACTTAATGTAAACCGGTTCAAGTTATCAAATCAATGCTAGTATGTACTCCTCCTCTCCAAATTATCAGTCCTTTTAGCTCAAAAAAGATTGTCTCTATATAATTGTCACTTTAGTAATTTATGATTAACTTGGTTAACTCCTTTCAACTATACCCTTGATATCAAAAGAAGCAGTAGTTCTTTTAAATGTCGTTCAATTTTCAAAAAGCATTTAATAGAGGTAATTTGATAAACTATACCTTGTATTTATTACTCCCTCCGTCTCATATTAAAATTGGTGATTACTAAAAATAATTGTCTCAAATTATTTGTCATTTTAGAAGTTCAACACAAAATTGATTATTATTTTCTTTTTTTACCCTTAGTAATAATTATTCTTGAAGATGGAGATAACACATAATAGAATAAATATTCAATGAAAAAGATTATATTTTAAGACATATGTAAGGATAGAATAGTCCAATCCCTTTCCTGACTAATATTTTTACGGGACGTGTAAAAGAGAAACATGACATATAATATGAGACAGAGAGAATATTTTCTTAAATGGCATAAAAAGAGCTAAAGTACCAGCTGGAAATTTATTTTGATGAAGAAAACATCATATTAACGTTTTAGAAAAAATACTTTAATAATTTTGAATTATGAATTATTTTGATAACTATATAAAAATGAAATTGTATCATGTTCAGTATGTCCAAATATTTAAAGTATGTCGTACAAAACTACAAACTGGACGGCGCAGCAATATTAAGAGGGTTCAATTACACAGTAGTGAAGTTTAAAAAAAAAAAAAAAAAAAATTAGATCTTAAGTTGTTTAAAATTTTTTGTCTTCTCTTGATATGCGTAAATTGTCAAGTAAAAGTGAACATCTATTTTTAGTATACATACCAAGTAAAAGTGATCGGAGGGAGCATAAACAAAGTTGATATGATTCCATTAGTGTTAAGCGTGGACAATATTTTACGCTTGGGACGATTACAAGTGCCCAAAATTAGTGTATATATGTCACAATTTCAACAAAATAATACTGTTATTAAGCTGTGCATGGATAGCAGAAGTCGTTGCATGATATTCGATGATATGTCCATCATGCCAATCCTATACGATGCTCCTGTTCACTTCTCATTAATTAAAAGAATAAATGTTCAACCACCATTTTCAATGGCTATCTTAGCATCAAGGTAATATGTAAGTTACAATCCAGTGAAATAATAGCTTTGCACAGATAGAGGGTCAAAGGTATCCGAAAGTTTTATAAAAGCGTGCAGCATATTATATGCAATGTCAGTTGACAATGCAACATTGTCCATCGTAGAAGTACCTAACAAATCTTAATAAGTTCGTTACACCAATTAATTTCCAGGCACACAATTTTTACTTTAGCAAAAATAAAAAAAATGAGGAAACAACATTGTGTGTTTTTTGTATTAAAAAATGGACACGAGTGATATTAAGTTGTGTAGAAATTCATACAACTCATAATTAGTAATAATGGTTCAACGACGTTCGAAGAAATTAGTTGGGAGAATGTGACAGCTAAAATGCAGTAAAAGCCTTTGAGCTATTTCCAAGATGAAGATAAAAGTAAAGAGGCAAAAAAGAAGATTTTCGAGATGTGTCGTTTTTACATTGCTTCAATTTGATTGATACTGATTTCTTACGAATTACAAATTCACTGGAATTTATGGATATTGTTGGCCTTTTTTATGAAGCTAAGAAAATAGCCCTGATCTATAACATGGAATTCTTTTTAAACAAGAAAACATGATGCGTACTAATTAATCTATGAAACTTTACAGATTAATTATGCTGATGAAATAGTGACATAAATTTTCAAGATGAAACTTCTGAAAATTTTAAATATGTGGTGGTATAAACCAAAAAAAAATGTTTAACTTACATGTTATGACAGTAAAAAAAATTAAATTATCATGTTAACTTAATATGTAACAGCAGGTAATTGTCCATGATAAATCTAATTTGCTAATTTAGAAAGAAAGCAAAAAGCTTCACATCTATACAATAAAGAATTTTTTACACTAGCACCTCATTGGCATATAATAGCAAGTGATTTATCTTATTTTTAATATTACACAAAACGTCAGATCTAAATACCGCATTCGGTCCACAAAACGTAACCAATTTATTTTTTTATTTTGATCCAAAATAAGTGTCTATTTATAAAATTAAGAAAAAATTCAATATGTTTTTCTAAAATTATTCTTACGTACGTATCCCTAAAAAGTTATTTACTCATCACATTTGGGAAGACTACTATAACTATAGTGCAATATTTAATAAATGGTAGTTTTGTCACACTTAATGAAGGATATTTAATGAAGGGTACTTTGGTCAACCCAAAAAAAATGAAAAGAAAAAAGAAGAAGAAAGGAGGTCAGCATCAAAATGTCTGAGTCCAACATAAAAGCAAATAGTCGGGATTTGCGGGCAAGAAGATAGAAGATGACAGTCCCAAAATGCAAATTTTTCTACAAAGAAATAAAGAAGATTTTTCTGGGGAACTTGAAAAGCATTTTCACCATCCCAAACAATACCTTTTTTCTTCCTCGCAAAGTGTGACAGATACTACTTTTAACTTTATAAAATCTTCTGAATGATTACACTGGCGGCGCTCAGAAATTGTTCCTCCTACTACTCCTATCTTCTTTTATTCTCATTCTAATTTTACTGGTTTATTATCTGGCAAAATTTATTTTCCTTTCTGTTCATTATTTCCGTCTCATACAGATTATGTTCCCTGCTTTTGGTTTTAAGTTAGCGGTAATTGTTTTAGTGTTTGCAAACCAAAGAGTTTATGTTCACATGGCATTGTCTGAAAAACTAGGGTTTTATGTATAGGGTCTTTAGAAACTAGGCTGTGCTGGTGGATACAGACTAAAGTTTATGTTAGAGAAAAATATGGAACTTGTCTACTAACCTAAACTTCTCTTCTACTTGAGATATTTACTGGAAAAAAAAATGATCAAGAGCCATGTTGACTAGATCTCTAATTTGCTTATGCATTTCTGTGTAGAATTCTGGATCAGTTTTTTTTTCTTTTCTTTTTTCCCAACTATTTTATTTTCGTTATAAAAAAAATACTGTTATTGTTATACACACAAGAATGAGGTGAAAAGGCGCATATATCATTCGTAGTAAAAAAGAAAATGAATATGGTCTAAAAGAGACCAGTAACTATATGGAACACGTTTTCTGTATTGAAATTTTGAGTATTTTCTTCAGATTATTAAGAAGAAGCTTCTTCTTTTTTTTTTCCGAGGGGTGTGGGGGGGGGGGGTTTCTTTTTATGTATTCCATTCCATATTTCCATTAACGAAAACTGGGAACAAGTTGCTTACAAAGTACAATATTTACTAGTCCTATAAATAAATTCAAAGTACAATTATTTCTCCACAAGCTAGAAATTTTGTTAGAATATCCCCATTAAACAACACTATGCTAGCTTGCTCGTCAGATGCAAGTTGATTATGAAAACAATGTATTGAATTATTGGTTTCAATTAAGAGCATTATTGCTTTATAAATTTTAAAAGCTCCCACGAAACCTCACTAGCCTAGCTTGCTCCTCACCACGCTTCTCATTTTCGCCAAAATTCACTGTGGCCATACTGAGATAAAATCATACTAGGTTAAAATAAATTGTATTATTCATATATAAAGTTCGAGCACAAACTGGTGTAGTAAATATGATGTTAGCAATCCTAATCTATCTTTTTTGTTAAAAAGTTTTACTTCCAAACACTAACAATTTAAATGTATTTTGTCACTTAAATGATAATTAGAAGTAACCATCAAAATATAATAAGTCAAGGAGGATTACTGTTGGAAATTTACAGTTTAGTTGTCGGTGAGAATTTTTCGGGTAAGTTGGTTCGTTCTCACGTTTTCTTTTCCTCTTCCTTTCCTCCTATCCCCTACGTGGTGAAGAAAGTATTAAAATAAAAAAAATAATAATAATAAAAAAAATTAAAAAAAAAAACCTCTAATATATATCATATTTAATCCCATAAACAACCCGAAATGGTTGTGGGGCTCACTCTCTTGGATGCCATAATAATATAACACTTTCTTATATATATTTTTAGTATGTCCAAAAACAATACTAATATCTTTATAAATTTAAAAGTAATAATTTAACTTTTAAATTTTTTTATCTTACATTCAATGAGATGATTTATAATCATATAAATATACAGAGGTGTTCAGAATTTAAAATTTATGGGTTCCTTTTGTAATATGAAATTAATTTACAATAATAAATGGATTCACAGTTATATATTTATTAATATTTAATGGATTTTTTAATAAAAATACAGAGTCTGTGCAAAAGTTACTGAATTTCCGGAAACCCAATAGGTATTCTCTACATATGCTGCAAATACATACTTATAACTTATTTTAATCATAAATTTCAAGACAAAAAATGAATTGTGTATAACAAGGGAATAGTAATCCAGAAGACATCTAAATTCCGAAGAGGAAAAATGTCAACCCCAAAGACATCTAAACTCCGAAGAGGAAAAATGTCAACCCCACTACACATTCCCCCAACCCCGCGCTGTCCTACCCTCTGTCCATCAAGTATAAAGAATAATGAGGGCATTAAATAAAAGTTTATTACCAATAAATATGGCCTACAATAGAGAAGACAACTATATACATCGAATAGATACGATGGAGATTCTTTGATGACGAACTAGCTAATTTGTTGTAGCAGAAATTAATTAATAAAGAGATGACGATATCTTCCCATGGTACACAGTGTTGGATGAGGTCACCTTTTTAAATATTATATAGTAGATATAAATAAAAGTGCATCGAGTATTTATTAAGTTAGGTCTCTTTTTGCTGCATGCACGTGATTAAAACTAGTACTTGCGACAAGAAATGACCAAAAATAATTTCTACTCGGAAGAAAGTAAATGACGGTGGAGGACGAAGGCCACAAAGGTGGATACGCCAATTTGTTTTCTAGAATGTTTTTATATTAGTATAAACATCTATTTATTTGAAAATGCTTTTTTTTAAATCTTACATCAGATGCTGTTAGATATTTCTTTAGTTCGAATATTAGATAATTTCACCTTCAGAAATTTGTTAATTTTTAGTTTAAATTATGAATTCAGATTTTTATGTTAGTTGATTTTAGTAATTTTAACATATATATCTAAATTGTATAAATAATATTTGTTGTAGTTAACTCATTCAGTGTATGCTCTATTTACCTTGACAATCAGCACACTGTAATCAGAGGCGGAATCACATTTTGAATTTTATGGGTTTTAAATTCTAAGACGTCGATATTAGGTATCAATAATTAGATTTTAAATTTAATGTCAATATATATTTAATGAATTTTTGAGACCGGCTGAATCCATAAGTAACCTTCTAACTTCGTCCCCATTGTAATAATATCTTTTTATTTTTTTTTGTGACGACCCAAAAGGTATCTCGTGTTTTAGAACCCAATTCAGGGTTCCGAGGCCTTCAAAATCTTATTTTCTTTCTATTCGATTTGCGTACGCAATCCGAGCGCGTTTTAGGAAAGCCTTTATGTGAAAATTTGAGAAAATATTAAGTTTTGCCTTTAAAATTGATTTAAGTTGACTTCGGTTAACATTCTGAGTAAACGGACCCGGACCCGTAGTTAACTCATTCAGTGTATGCTCTATTTACCTTGACAATCAGCACACTGTAATCAGAGGCGGAATCACATTTTGAATTTTATGGGTTTTAAATTCTAAGACATCGATATTAGGTATCAATAATTAGATTTTAAATTTAAATTTCAATATATATTTAATGAATTTTTTACAAATATAAAACTAAGACTAAATTTATTGAGACGGCTGAATCCATAAGTAACCTTCTAACTCCATCCCCATTGTAATACTATCTTCTTATTTTTTTGTGACGATCCAAAAGTTATCTCGTGTTTTAGAATCCAATTCAGGGTTTTGAGGCCTTCAAAATCTTATTTTCTTTCTATTCGATTTGCGTGCGCAATCTGGGCGCGTTTTTGGAAAGCCTTTATGTGAAAATTTGAGAAAATATTAAGTTTTGCCTTTAAAATTGATTTAAGTTGACTTCGGTTAACATTCTGAGTAAACGGACCCGGACCCATATTTTGACGGTCCCAGATGGTCCGTAGTAAAATATGGGACTTGGGCATATGTCCGGAATTGAATTCCGAGGTCCCTAGCCCGAGAAATAAATTTTTGAAGAACATTGTTAAACTAAAAATATAATGGTTTTTAGAAATTGAATAATATTTTATCTTGTTGGTATCGGGCCCGTATTTTGATTCTGGAGCCTGGTACAAGTTTAATATGTTATTTAAGTCATGTCTATGAAATTTGGTGAGAAACAGAGGTTATATGATGTGATTCGGACCCTCGGTTGTAAAAATAGAAACTTTAAGTGTTCTTGAGATTTTCATTGATTTTGATGCTAAATTTGTAGTTCTAGGTGTTATTTTGGGTATTTGATCGGACGAACAAGTTCGTATGATATTTTTAGACTTGATCGGACGAACAAGTTCGTATGATATTTTTAGACTTGTAACAAGTTTGGTTTGGAACCTCGAGGGCTCGAGTGAGTTTTGGGTAGGCTACGGGGTGATTTACACTTAGAAAATCTGTTGTGTTGCTGCTTCTAGAACGCTGACATTTTGTGCTTCGCATCCGCGAAGCAACTCCCGCGAACGCGAAGTGCAAGCTGGGCCGGGGAGGGTTTTCTTCTATGCGAATGAGAGGCTCTGGTCGCAAACGCGGAGCACTAGGTTAGCTCTTCGCGAACGCGACCAGCCATACGCGAACGCGTAGTGCAATGGAGGTGGGCTGGGGAAATCATCGAGTTGCTCTTCGTGAACGCGGTTCCAAGCCCGCGAATGCGATGGTCAGGGGAGACAGACCAACGCGAACGCGAAGGCCCTTCTGGCCGCAATGCATCGGAACATGACAGACTTTCCGCGAACGCGAAGAAGGTCTGTCCAGTGTTTTAAAAATAGAACTCAAAACGGGAATTTGCAATTCTTTCATATTGTCAAAACCAAGGAAGCTTAGAGGCTATGTTCAAGAGACAAGTTCTTCCCCAAAGTGTTGGAATATGATTCTAAACCACTTTCTTTCAATTACCCATTGCATTTCATCAATTTTCATACAAAAATCTTGGGTTTTCATGGTAGAAATTGGGGGTTTGGGTAGAATTAGGGATTTTTATATAATTGAGATTTAGACCTCGATTTGGGGTCGGATGTCGAAATTAATTACATATTTGTGCTCGTGGGTGAATGAGTTTTGGTCCGAACCTCAAGTTTTGACCAAGCGGCCCGGGGTCGGTTCTTGACTTTTTGGGGGAAAGTTTGGGAAAACTAAATTTATGCATTGTAGTTGATTCCTTTAGCAATATGGTATTTAAGTCATGTCTGTGAAATTTGGTAAGAAACGGAGGTTATATGACGTGATTCGGACCCTCGGTTGTGAAAATAGAAACTTTAAGTGTTCTTGAGATTTACATTGATTTTGATGCTAAATTCGTAGTTCTAGGTGTTATTTTGGCGATTTGATCGCGCGAGCAAGTTCGTATGATATTTTTAGACTTGTATGCTGATAACTAAGGATTCTAGTTCATTTTACACTCTTTTTTACTTGAGTTTTGATTAAAAATGTATGCAAATAGTCCCAAAGGCTTACATGTTGTACTTGTTTGCAGGGTTTGGTCAAAAAAGTGACAAGTAGTTAAAACTTGTTCAAAAAGGAGTGAAACAAGCACAAATACCAAGAACAAGTCAAGGAATTATTGCAGCATAAAATCAACTACAGCCGCAACAGACCCACCGCGGCTGCAGACCATTTAGTGCGGTCCGCGGTAGATAAGTTCAGATAGGTGCACTTTTGGGGCTTCAAGCAGTGCGGTCCGCGGAGGATTTCTTGCGGCCGTAGTAGCCTCTTCGTGGTCGTAATCCATTTTATGCGGTCCAAGGAGAGGGGATTCAGAGAGCTGAAAGTTTTGAAGATGGAAGCCATTGCGATCCGCGGTCCATTTTGTGCGGACTGTAGTGAAGCTACTGCGGCCGCAGTGCATTTTATGCGGTCCGCGGTGGACAGATTCAGAGAAGGAAAAATCAAGCCAAAAAGCCTCACCATGGCCGCGGTGCATTTTCTGCGGTCCGCGATACCTCCGTAAGGGGTATTTTTGTCCAGAAAATTCGACCTTGTATAAATAGTTCTTTTTCAGATTTTTAGGGTAGCTAGTTCGTAGTTGAGCACGTGAAGGACTCTATTGACCTATTTTGAGTAATTTTGTGGCTAGTTCAACATTGAATCTTTAATTCTTAGCTTGTAAACATATTATATGGGTTATCCTTCATCTAATTATCTGTTTTCTTCCATTATTATGAGTAGTTAGACCCATTAGCTATGGTTGTGGCTCAACCCTAGTGTGGGTATTTGATGGGTCTTTTGTTTTAAGGCTTAGATTGTTTATGGGTGTTTGATATTTGGATTGATTTGTGTTTTTCATGTTGAATTAGTGGTTGCAAACACTAATTTGTGACTTTTTGACTTGGGCTCTTCTTGAGAAAGAGAGTTTGAGTCTAGGAAAATCAATCCAACAAGGAATTAGGGTGTATTCAAGAGATTGATAGCCTCAATTAAAGGGATAAACATAGAGATAGTAATACCCGACTTGAGCCTATATTGCTTGCACAATTTTGACACCCAATTGGTCTTGAGAAAGTCAATTAGGGCAAAGTCACTCAAGCTACCAAGAGGTATAGAGTGAGTAGTTTCGTGCATTGGCTATATCGTAATCCCCAACATAACAACTTTGCCTTAGGCTTTAGATCCCATCAAGTATTCATCTAGGAGAAAGTCACTTCCCTAGTGCCTCACTATCCATTTAGAAAACCTTATAAAGATTCATACTTAGTTTAATTTAGCATTTTATTAGCAAAAAATTAGAAGTAGCAAACGAACAATTATGATTGGAAGTGTAATTAAGAGCATTACACACTACTAGTTTAAATAGGAATCCAAATCCTAATCAATCTAGCTCTTTGTTGATTCGATCCTGACCATCTCGGGTAACAGTTGCTTCGGCCACTCTTGCCACTTTGTAGTGGTGTAGGGCTGGACCCGATCACTTTTTTGCGCCGTTGCCGGGGAGCTAACGGTTTTGGCTATCTATCTAAATAGTTTTGTGTATTGTTCTTCTTTCCTTCTGTGTTACTAATTTGTGTGACACAAACTCAGGTACAACATGGCAGCAAACAACGCACCTCTTAGAGATCTTTCATCGGGGGAGGAGGTAGGTGACAATATTGATTTGAGTTTCCTATAGTACCTCAAGGACAAAGGAGAGGCCACCAGGCCAGTGATAATGTTCCAGACCCTCCCCTGCCACCTCCAAGAGTGGCTCCTCGATTGCTTCCCAACCAAGGATATGCTAGTGCAATTGTCCCACAACGGATCCGGGTGGGCAATTTCAAATTACAAATATGATGCTAACTTTGTTGGAACAGTGAGGGTATTTCAGTGGTGCTCCCCATCAGAAGGGTTACAAACATCTTAAGGGTTTCGTCGATACCTGTTGGGGGAGCAAGCAAACAAATGTGTCCGAGGATGCACTTCGGTTGAGATTATTCCCTTTCTCACTTAGAGGAAGGCTTTGGACTGGCTCGAACGGCTTCCCAACCATTCCATCACTACTTGGGATGAGTTGGCGGATAAATGCATTGCAAAATTTTTCTCGTCGGGGCACATGGCAACTTTAAGGGATGAAATCTTAGCTTTCAAGCAGGAGCCCAACGAACCACTACATGAGATATGGGAGAGATACCAGACCATGGTGAAGGAATGCCCAAATAATGATATGACTGAGGCAATGATACAACAGACATTCTACCGGGGTATTAACACAACAAATCAGTGTATAATGAATCAAATCACCGGGTCAATTTCATGAACACACCATATGAGGAGGCTAATGCAATATTGGATGAGATGGTTGACACGTCCTCCGCTTGGCAAAGTAGAGCCAATGTGTCACAGGGTGACCCCATGGTCATTCACTTGCACAAAGAGCTCCATAATCATGGTTAGGCAATAGCAGAACTGACAACCACAATCAACATGTTAGTGAACAAAAGAAGACAAAGAGGTCAACATAACCAAGGAAGTCCGGATCAATATGACCAAGAAAGTTGTGGATTCCAAGATGATGGGTATGATAAGCATAATGAAGAAGTGCAATACGTGAACAACTATCAGGCCAAATGGGCAATTCCTCCAACCAACAACAATGAAAACCCCAAGGCAATTGGGATAATCAACAATAAGGGAATAGTAATTGGGGGATCAACAACCAAAATTCAAATTGGGGCAATCGGAATAATAATCAGAACAATTAGGGTAATTGGAGTGGCAACAATAACAACTGGGTGGAAACAACAATTAGGGTGGTTGGGACAATGACAACCAAGGAATCGGGGGCAAGGCTTTCAAAGGCCCCCAATGTATCAACAACCGAACAATCCACCCCTATTTCTATGTCGAGGTTCTAGTTCTTCCAACAATGAAATAGGGAGAATTGAAATGATGTTTGAATAGATGATGGAAAAGAATGCTGACTCTGATGCTCAATTGGCATCCCACAATACTTCAATCAGAAACTTGGAGATTCAATTAGGCCAAATCTCGCAATCCTAGAATACTCGCCCTAAGGGGGCTCTACCCAGAGATACGGTAGTCAAGCCTAAGGGTAGGAACAATTCCGGGCATGTAATGGCGGTTGTATGCGGGGAAATCAGAGGGTTCGATTTCTTGCTATTAGTTCATTTCAGAAGAACATCTCGAGGCCTCGAGGACACGAAGTTGTGACCGAGTTCCCTCCCTCGAAGCTCGTCGAGGCCCGGACTAAAGGGAATATCGACCAAGGCTAGAGTAAAGATGGGGAGTTCCCAGGGCCCTCGACTAAGTCTGACAAAGCCAGCCTGCCCAGAACCTATATCAGGGTGTCGTGTCTAGCCATCCCATCTCCATATCTTTGTAATTAATGTTTTTCGTACTATGTTGGGATTCCCCTCCTATATAAAGGAGATCTTTGCCATTTTGTAGGGGACTGCTGTTGCTCCAACTATTCTACACAAGATAAATAACAACTCTCTCTCTCTCTCTCTCTCTCTCTCTCTCTCTCTCTCTCTTTTCTCTCTAACATATTTTCTCGATATTATTGTTCATATTTATTGTCTTCATACTTGTTCTTCATTTATTGCTTGTCATTGGCCATAAATAGCCTCCCTTAATTATATCCTAACTATTAGCCCTTCCCCGATTATCCCCGATAGCTCGAGCCCGAGCCCAGGCATCGACCTCGAGGCCCTTCATCGGTCAGTTCAAGGCCCGAATAGCTAACCCCTCGGTTTGATCATAACTCTACTTTAGTTCACATTTCGTATTTGAACTTCACATACCTAGTATCAATTGCTTAAACAACTAGCATAAAAATAGATCACGTATTTTAGAGTCCCATCAACAAATTTAATTGTTATTACCATTTTCACGGTAAACAGTGGTAACACAAGAAGTGGATGAGGCGTTGATATGAATGCCTCCAAACAAAAAGAAATTTTGAGTGATGAAGTTGAGTTGCAAGAAGATGAGATTCCTTTGGTGGTTGAAAATGTGATTGATGAGAACGCGAATGAGGAAGTGAGGATTGATATTCAAGATACCGAGGTGGAAACTTAAAATGACGTGAACCCGTCTAGGGAACATGTAATAGACATGCTGAAAATGGTTGTGCCTAAAGCCAAGGCTCCTTTTCCAAGGCCACCTCCACCTTATTCCCAAAGGCTCGCGAAGCAGAAAAATGAGAATCAGTTTAAGAAATTTATTGACATGATGAAGAGCTTATCCATTAATGTGCCTTTGGTGGAGGCTCTAGAGCAAATGCCGGGTTATGCTAAATACATGAAAGATTTGGTGACAAAGAAAAGATCCATGGATTGTGAAACTATCAAGATGACCCACCAAGCTAGTGCAATAGTGCACTCGATGGCTCCGAAGCTAAAAGATCCTAGTACTTTCATCATTCCTTGCACCATTGGGAGTGCAGATTTTGCAAAAGCTCTATCTGATTTGGGGGTAAGTATCAACTTGATGCCTCACTCAGTTTTCAAGACTTTGGGTACTGGGCAACCGAGGCCGACTTCCATGAGATTGCAAATGGTGGATAGAACGATGAAGAGATGATTGGGTATAATTGATGATGTTCTTGTCCGGGTGGACAAATTTATCTTGCCGACTGATTTTGTGATCTTGTATTGTGAGGTAGATTATGAGGTTTCGATCATATTGGGAAGACCTTACCTTGCAACTGGAAAGGCCTTAGTTGATGTGGAAGTAGGGGAACTCACCTTCCAGGTGAGTGATGAGAAAATGATCTTTCATGTGTGCAAGTCAATAAAGCAGCCCAACATTTCTAAAGTGTGCTCTTTTGTGGATCTTGTCACGGTAGTGATAGTTGATGATACTAGTGCAATGATCAATATAGAGGACCCTATAGAGGCGGTATTGTTGAATCTTAATGTAAATGAGGATGAAGGCCAGGTGGAGTGCGTCAATGCTTTACATGGAATGGGCTCTTATTCTTATTAGCCTCGGAAACTCTCTTTGGATCTTGAGAATAGGAAGACTCCACCAACAAATCCCTCAATCAAGGAACCTCCTATATTGGAGTTGAAGTCGTTGCCTCCACACCTTAGGTATGAATTCTTAGGCCCTAGTTCAACTTTGCCAGTTATTCTTTCCTCTTGTCTTACTAACATGTAGGTAGATGACACATTGGCGATGCTCCAAAAGCAGAAGAAGGCAATTGGATGGACCATAGCTGATATCGGGGAATATGCCCCACCTTTTGTATGCACAAGATTATTCTTGAAGATGATGCAAAGCCCTCCTTGGAACATCAAAGGAGGTTGAACGAGGCAATGCAAGAGGTTGTAAAAAAGGAGGTGATCAAGTGGTTGGATGTCAGAGTTGTATACTCCATCTCTGATAGCTCTTGGACTTCGTCGGTGCAATATGCGCCGAAGAAGGGTGGTATGACCGTGGTTACCAATGCGCAAAATGAGTTGATTCCTACCAAGACCGTCACCGGGTGGAGGGTGTGCATGGATTACCGCAAGTTGAATAAAGTGACCCACAAGGATCACTTTTCATTGCCTTTTCTTGATCAGATGTTAGATCGACTTGCTGGGCGTGCCTTCTACTGTTTCTTGGAAGGGTATTCTGGATACAACCAAATTTTGATTGATCCGTAAGATCAGGAGAAGACCACCTTCACTTGTCAATATGGTACCTTTGCCTTTTCTAGGTGACATTTGGGTTGTGTAATGCACCGGCTACATTCCAGCGGTGTATGATGGCCATATTCATCGACATGGTAGAAGATATTTTGGAGGTGTTCATGGATGACTTCAGTGTTGTGGGTGACTCGTTTGATGAATGTTTGAAAAATCTTGATAGAGTGTTGGCCCGTTGTGAAGAAACCATGTGCTTAATTGGGAGAAATTCCACTTCATGGTTGAGGAGGACATAGTCCTTGTTCATAAAATTTCAAAGCATGGTATAGAGGCGGACAAAGCAAAAATTGAAGTAATTTCAAGGCTCCCTCCCCCTACTTTTGTCAATGGAGTTAAAAGTTTTCTTGGGCATGCGGGGTTCTATCGGAGATTTATCAAATACTTTTCGAAGGTAGTAAATCCCTTGTGCAAGTTATTGGAAAAAGATGCCAAGTTCGTGTTCAATGAGGGATGTATGCAAGCCTTTGATCTTCTCAAGCACAAGTTGACCACCACTCCTATTATTACCGCACCCAAGTGGAGCTTACCTTTTGAGCTCATGTGTGACGCGAGTGATATTGCGGTTAGGGCAGTTTTGGGTTAAAGAGTGAATAAAATGTTTTATCTGGTGTATTATGCGAGCAAGACAATGAATGATGCTCAAGTGAACTACACGGTGACTGAGAAAGAGCTTTTGGCTATTGTGTTTGCAATGGAGAAATTTCGGCCGTATCTCATGGGTGCCAAAGTCATAGTTCATACCGATCATGCCGCACTCTGGTACTTGATAACGAAGAAGGATTCCAAATCTAGGCTGATGCGATGGGTCTTGTTACTTCAAAAGTATTATTTGGAGATTGTGTACCGGAAGGGTTGTGAAAACCAAGTGGCGGACCACTTGTCCTTCTTGGAGGAGGAGGGGAGGCCTCATGATGGCCTAGAGATCAATGATTCATTTCCCGATGAGCAACTCCTTTCTGTGTCGATGAATGGTATGCCATGGTTTGCGGACATTACTAATTTCCTTGTGACTAGTATAATCCCGTGTGAGCTCTCTTCTAACCAAAGGAAGAAGCTCAAATGGGATAGTTTGGACTTTTATTGGGATGAGCCATACTTGTTCAAAATCTGCACGGATGGTGTGATCCAAAGGTGTGTCCCGGAGGAGGAGCAATTGAGTATCTTAGAGGCTTGTCATTCCTCTCCCTATGGTGGTCATCACGGTGGGGCGAGGATAGCTTTGTAGGTTCTTAGTTGTGGGGTTTTCTGGCCAATTTTATACAAGGATGCAAGTGAACTTGTGAATAGATGCAACGAATGTCAAAGAGCGGGTGGAATTTCGAAGAAAGGTGAGATGCCTCTCAATACTATTCTTGAAGTTGATATTTTTGATGTGTGGGGAATTGATTTCATGGGCCCATTTGTTAGTTCGTGTGGGAACACGTATATTCTAGTGGCAGTTGACTATGTTTCAAAGTGGGTTGAGGCTGTGGCTTTACCCAACACTGAGGCCCAGAGTGTTGTTGCATTTCTCAAGAAGAACATTTTTACTAGGTTGGCACTCCTCGAGCAATCATAAGTGATGGGGGGTCTCATTTTTGCAATGGAGATTTTGACACTTTGCTTGTAAAGTGTGGTGTCAATCACAAAGTTTCTACTCCTTATCATCCTCAGGCGAGTGGCCAAGTTGAAGTCTCAAACAGGGAAATCAAGAGTATATTGTCAAAGACGGTCAATGCGAATAGGACCGATTGGTCAAAGAAATTGGATGATGCTCTATAGGCTTATATGACTGCTTACAAGACTCTAATTGGTATGTCTCCGTACCAATTGGTGTTTGAGAAAGCTTTCCATCTATCGGTTGAGTTAGAGCACAATGCCATATGGGATTTGAGGAAGCTGAATCTTGAATGGGATGTGACAGCAAATTTTTGTGTGGAGCAGCTTAATAAACTTGATGAATTCTGATTCCATGCCTACTTCAGTTCGTCCTTGTATAAGGATAAGATGAAGTACCTTCATGATAAGTATGCTTGTGGCAAGGAGTTCAAAGTGGGTGATTTGGTTCTCTTGTTCAATTCTCGGTTACGTCTATTTCCGGAAAAGCTTAAGTCGAAATGGAGTGGACCTTTTGAAGTAGTGTTTGTGACTCCGTTTGGTGCACTTGACTTGAAAATCAAAAATGGGGAGGTCTTTAGAGTTAAATTGATGACAGCTACGTGGTGACACTGATCCATCTAAAGTGATTTGATGGCAACCTACGTCATGCCGCGACGTTAAATCAGGCGCTTCTTGGGGGGCAACCTATGTGTCTTTCTTTTTGTTTTTATTTGATTTTCTCTTTAGTGTAGGATTTGCTTTTGGATTAACTGGTTGTGAGATGTGTGTAGGAGTTTTGATGCAGTGGAGGGCCAAAGTGGAAAAATGATGCACTCTCTGAAGTTTGGACTGCTGCCGAAATGCATCTTTCGCAGCCGCAATGACCTTATTGAGGGGGCAAAATTTCATTCCGGTCCGCGGTGTTGATTGGTAAAAAGTGGAGGTTCTCTGAAGATTTACACCATGGTCGCAATGCATTTTATGCGGTCCGTGGTGCCCTACCGTGGCCGTTGAGCATTCCTTGCGGTCCGTAATGGCTGTCTCCCCAGAGCTTCATGTGTTTGAGTACCGCGGTGCATTTTATGCGGTCTGCGGTGGGTAGGTATAGTGGGTCCCAAGTTCTTTTCCTATAAATAGGACCTCAGGCCCTCATTTACCCTTTTCGCTCATTTTCATTCTAAATAGTAAAAAGTATTGTTCATCCTTAGCCCTAAGTGCAAATTCAAACACTGTTTCAATCATCTGTGTGCATCTCATTTTTGGTACAACTCTTTACCTAATCATTAATTTTGTTTTACTTTATTTTAATTTGTTAGTTGCTATTTCTTTTTCTTCTTCCCTTTTTCTTTCAATTTTTAGCTTATGATTACTTAATGATGTTTAGATTAGGGTTAATTAGTAAAGAATGATGATTAACCACCTAGGGGATTAATAATATGTGAATTTAGGCTAAAAACGAGATAAATATTGAAACCCTTTCTTGGTGTTTCTGAGTGAGGCTTACCGCGGTCCGCGGTGGATTTCTTGCGATCCGCGGTGCCTCTCTGCAATCTGCGATGCCATTTTGTGCAGGTGGTAAAACTTCGGAAAGGTTGATCTTTAGGACCACGGTCGCATTCGATTTTTCGTGGTTTGCTATGCCTTATCGCGGTGCTTGGAATCAGAGAGTGGGTATTCTGACCCCCATATCAATGCGGACCGCGGTGCCATTTTATGTCCGCGGTGGTCCTTTTGCGGCCGCATTGCTTTTTATGCGGTCCGCAGTCAGCTGTCTGCAATTATATTTTTCACTGTTTCTCCTGGTATTGTGATACTGACAAGATTTAACTGAATTCTATTTGCTGACAATGGTTAAATCACGAGGCAGAGGTGACAAATAGAAAGGCAAAGGAGAATCCTCCCGGGGTAGGAGACGAGGAATGATCAGATTGACCCCCAAGTCCGACAGACAATTAAGGACACCAGAAAGTCCATAAATGTTACAGCTAGAGTTGCTTCCTATTCAGAGGGAAGTGAGTATTTTCCCTCCCGGGAGGCATCTGACTCCGATTCAGTGCCGGAGTATGTTCCTGACTAGCCGAAGAGGCACAGATTGAGAGATACACCTCCGGGCACTCCTACTACTCAAGCTTCAGTTCTAATTTCTTCTGAGTCGTCTGAGGGCTCAGCTGAGGGCAGTGACAGTGCAATATCTACTTCACCTACTAGTTCATCACCTGGAGAGGATCCCGTCGATGATGAGTTTTCGGATGAAGATGGGGGGTGCCACAACCGAGGTGTGTGAAGAGAACTAGAAACCCCAACGTGTGGAAAAGAAGATTTGTCAGTGAGATTACTTACCACAAATTTCGAGAGTGGTGGTCCGAGAGGAAGTTGATACTTGAACGGAGATTCATTGACAAGGATCTTCTGCCTCACAACCCTAATGTGCAGAGGCAATTCAAAGAGAGACCGGGCTGGGACTATTTTATAAGCAATGTTGAGGAGGCAAATGAGCACCTAGTCAAGGAGTTTTATGCTAATGTTGTCCACATCAAAAAGGGCACGAAAGTAACTAAGGTGCAAAATTTGATAGTGAAGTTTGATGGGAAAACAATTAATGACTACATGGGCTTTCGGAAGGAAGAAGAAACATTATACTTAGAAAAGGTAGCATTGGATGAAGAAGCCCATCCGTGGGTAGTTGAGTACTTGGCAATCCCAGGTACAACCCCAACATGGTTGACAGCAGGAGTCCAAATTTTGAGGAGAACCCTGAACTTTGAGGCAAAAGGGTGGGAGACCTTTGCTTGTAGCGGGCTAGACCCCGCCACTCATGAGAACTCTCTTCCTATATCCCGAGCAATATTGGTGGCTTCTATCATAGCAGGGTACCCGATCAACATCGGGAATGTTATGTCCATGGTGATCACAAGGGTGGTGAATGAAGGTGATAGATCCTACCCCTTCCCAAATATCCTGACAATGTACTTTGAGGACCAAGATGTGGAGAAAAGGAAGTTTGATGTGAAGGTGAAGCCAAAGATGCCTTTCTCCTGGTACAACCTCAAGGGTGATGACAACCCTAAAGGCAAAGATCACTGCTTCTACTGACCAGTCTGAAGAGCCAGTAGTAGTTGTAGTAACTTCTTTTTAGCCTCCCTCAGCTACACCAGACATTGCCCCAGGACCTTCTACCGCCACTACTCTAGATATCCCCTCATCCTCAGCCTACCCATTAACTGCCCACCATTTAAGCCAAACCCTTGACGGTATCAACAACTGAATGCAGGCAGCTACTTCTAAGCTATCTGTGCTTTCTAGATCGGTGGAAGCCCAGTCCGTACCCCCATAGCCACAGATTCCAACCTTAGTGGAGGAGACTCTCAAAGAGCATCTGGACAACCAGAAGAAGCTGCTGGAGAACCAGCAGTTGATATTGGAGGCTGTAGGTACTCATGGAAAAGCACTGAAGGAGTTGACTAAGGAAACAAAGAGGCTGAGAAAGACTAGAGCATCAAAGGAGTTTGTGAAGGAGTTAAGGGTCGAAGTGGAGAAAATGAAGGCCGCTAATCACTTGTCATTGGAGATGGTATTGCATGACCCGGTTCCAGCAGCCCAGCCTAAGCCGGAGCAGGAGATGGAGAGGCCAGCAAACAAGAAGAGGGTGATCCCCCGAGCTGATGATGTAGTGATAGAGTTGGAGGACCCGCAGGGAGGTTCCTCTAGCCAGCCTTAGGTCCCAGTGCAGACACAGGATAATGGGATCCCATCATAGGTTCCTGAGCAGTCACAGGACCCAGGCTCATGATCCGATATAGACGGAGGGCCAATAGGGAGTTTCTCTTTACTCTCTACTTTTTATTGAGCTATTTTTGGTTAGTTAGCATTAAGGACAATGCTAGCTTTCATTTGAGGGAATAGCCCTATTTTGATGATATTGGGTTGTAAATATGATACTACTTTCTTTTTATTATGCTTTCTTTTTTACTTTTGGTATGTATATAATTTTACCAGTTTATTTCACTTTTCGTACTTTGTAACCTTGGTTTGTATATAAAGTTACTTTATGATATATATATATATTCATTTCCCCTTATGTATATTCATCTAAATCCCCTACTGTACATATTCATTTTACCTTCCACATTTTCTTTCATAGCTTCTTACTTCATTTTCATAGCTTCTTATTTTGAGTTTTGCGTGCAATAAGCCTTTGATTTTTTTAATGCCATGATTCTTTCCAAAGGTGGAATTTGTGTGAACCGGGTGGTTCTTCCCAATGATGGATGACATGATAACCTTCTTAAGGGTTTAAGTCTGTTTTTTTCTGTGTAAATAGTAGCTAATGAGTAATAGTGCCTCAAGCAAAGCTTCACTTGGGCCTAACACATTTGCCTTTGATCTTATGGTCAAAAACAAATTGTTGTGTATATGATGGTAAAAGTTGTGACCTTGAGACTCTTGTGTGGGCCGATAATCATCAAGTGATTTTTCGGAACCATTCGTGTTGCTTAAATCTTAGCTAAGGTTATTGTGGGCCCTTGACTCTATCTCTTTAGCAATTCTATAGCTTGTGTGGTGAGAATTTGAATTGCAAGTCCAAGTCCCGTGCCATTAGTCTAGAACTTGCCCTAAATGTTTGTCTAGGCAAAATTCTAAGTGTAGTTTGACTTGAGAAGTGATTATAGACTCTCCTTGATCCGAATGATATCTTGAAAACTTCCATAGCCTACAACTGATAATATCCCTGGTCATCCAGTTTGAGCCATAGCCTTTTTCTTTCAAAGACCATGATACAAGCCTTTACCCGTTCTAAAAAGACCCTCTCTTGGCACCCGATCTTTCCTTAGTACAAGGCAAAAACATAAGTTTGGGGGGAGAGACGAGGAATGAAACAAATTGGTAAAAGGTACAAAATGAAGAAAAGGAAAGGTAGTGAAAAAGAAAGAAAATCAAAAAGTAAAAAAGAATGAACAATGTAGAAGAAATGAAGGGATTCAATAAAAGTAAAGAGATGAAAGGTGTGGAAAGTCTAGAAAGGAGAAAAAAGGATTGAAATGAACAAGAAAGAGTGACAGTGTGTCTCTCTAACCCCTAAGAAATAAGTAAATGACTCAAAAAGTCAAGAGAATGTATGCCAAAATGAAGAAATGAAGTGCTTAAGGGAAGATGAAACCTACTTAGACCAAATATTTCCTACTCTAAACCAAGAGCATTCGCTATACATCCACAAAAGCCCTATATGATCTTAAGTTGAATGAAGATTACATTGGTGGTGACTCACATAAAGGGCAAGCTTATGGTACTTAGAGTCGGACTTGTGACCTTTCTTTGAGAGAGATGAGTGTGTTGTCCACAATCCTCGTTATGAGTGCTACAACCTAAAAGTAAGGGTTTCTTATGGAGAGTCGAGGAGTATAAGTTTGGGTTCCACAATGACCAAAGTAGTAGAAAGAGTTTTCTTGATGGGTTGAGTCAACTCTTGATGCTCTTGTGTCGCACTAAATCCATGGTGCTAAAAAGGCTGAATGTTGTTAATGATTCATTTGAATTGAGGGCAATTGTTAGTCCCAATTGATGCTTGATGAGGTCACTTTAGGTCAGCTGAATTTTCTTGGTTTCACTCTTAAGGAGGTGGGACTTATTTTGTTTGCTTGAGGACAAACAAAAGCTTAAGTTTGGGGGAGTTGATAACTAGGGATTCTAGTTCATTTTACACTCCTTTTTACTTGAGTTTTGATTAAAAATATATACAAATAGTCCCAAAGGCCTACATGTACTTGTTTGAAGGGTTTGGTCAAAGAAGTGACAAGTAGCAAAACCAGCTAAAAAAGGAGTGAAACATACACAAGTACCAAGAACAAGTCAAGGCACTGCTGCAACATAAAATCAATTGCAGCCGTAACAGACCCACCGCGGCTGCAGACCATTTAGTGCGGTCCACGGTGGATATGTTCAGAGAGGAGCACTTTTAGGGATTCAAGCAGTGCAGACCGCAGAGGATTTCTTGCGGCCGCAATACATTTTATGCGGTCCGCGGAGAGGGGATTCAGAGAGCTGCAAGTTTTGAAGAAGGAAGCCATTGCGGTCCGCGGTCCATTTTGTGCGGACCGCAGTGAAGCCACCGCGACCGTAGTGCATTTTATGCGGTCTGCTGTGGCCAGATTCAGAGAAGGAAAAATCAAGCCAAAAAGCCTCACCGCGGCCGCGATACCTCCGTCAGGGGTATTTTTGTCCAGAAAATTCGAGCTTGTATAAATAGTTCTTTTTCAGTTTTTAGGGCATCTAGTTCGTAGCTGAGCACGTGAATGTCGTTTTAGACCTATTTTGAGTAATTTTGTGGCTAGTTCAACATTGAATCTTCAATTCTTATCTTGTAAACATATTATATGGGTTATTCTTCATCTAATTATCTGTTTTCATCCATTATTATGAGTAACTAGACCTATTAGCTAGGGTTGTGGCTCAAACCTAGTGTGGGTATTTGATGAATCTTTTGTTTTAAGGCTTAGATTGTTTATGGGTATTTGATATTTGGATTGATTTGTATTTTTCATGTTGAATTAGTGGTTGCAAATACTAATTTGTGCCTTTTTGACTTGGGCTCTTCTTGAGAAAGAGAGTTTGAGTCTAGGAAAATCAGTCCAACAAGGAATTGGGGGTGTATTCAAGAGATTGATAGCCCCAATTAAAGGGTTAAACCTAGAGATAGTAATACCCGACTTGAGCCTATATTGCTTGCACAATTTTGACACCCAATTGGTCTTGAAAAAGTCAATTAGGGCAAAGTCACTCAAGCATACCGAGAGGTATAGAGTGAGTAGTTTCATGCATTAGCTATATCATAATCCCCAACATAACAACTTTGCCTTAGGCTTTAGATCCCGTCAAGTATTCACCTAGGAGAAAGTCACTTCCCTAGTGCCTCTTTAACCATTTAGAAAACCTTACAAGCATTCATACTTAGTTTAATTTAGCATCTTATTAGCATAAAATTAGAAGTAACAAACAAACAATTATGATTGGAAGTGTAATTAAGAGCACTACGCACTGCTAGTTTAGATAGGAATTTAAATCCCAAACAATCTAGTTCCCTATGGATTCGATCCCGACCATCTCGGGTAAAAGCTGCTTCGACCGCTCTTGCCACTTTGTAGTGGTGTATGTTTGGACCCGATCATATACATGTTTGTTTTGGAACCCCGAGGGCTCGGGTGAGTTTTGGATAGGCTACGGGGTGATTTACACTTAGAAAATCTATTGTGTTGCTGCTTCTGGTATGCTGACATTTTGCGCTTCGCGTTCGTGAAGCAACACCCGCGAACACGAAGTGCAAGCTGGGTCGGGGAGGATTTTCTTTTACGCAAACGCGAGGCTTAGGTCGCGAACGCGGAGCACTGGGGGGGTTAGATCTTCGCGAACGCGACCAGCCATACGCGGACGCGTAGTGCAATGGAGGTAGGCTGAGGAAATCATCGAGTTGCTCTTCGCGAACGCGATGGTCAGGGGGGACACACAATCGCGAACGTGAAGGCCCTTTTGGCCGCAATGCATCGCGAATGCGAAAGACCTCTCATGAACCCGAATAAGGTCACTCCACTGTTTTAAAAACAGAACTCAAAACGGGAATTTGCCACTCTTTTATATTGTCAAAACCAAAGAAGCTTAGAGGCGATTTTTAAGAGACAAGTTCTTCCCCAAAGTGTTGGTATATGATTTTAAACCACTTTCTTTTAATTATGCATTGCATTTCATCAATTTTCATTCAAAAATTTAGGGTTTTAATGGTAGAAATTGGGGGTTTGGGTGGAATTAGGAATTTTTGTATAATTGGGATTTAGACCTCGATTTGGGATCGGATTAAAAAACTAATTACATATTTGGGCTCATGGGTGAATGGGTGAATGGGTTTTGGTCTGAACCTCGAGTTTTGACCTAGCGTGCCCGGGGTTGGTTCTTGACTTTTTGGGAAAAAGTTTGGAAAAACTAAATTTATGCATTGTAGTTGATTTCTTTAGCAATAATTGTGATATTGAGTTAATTGTGACTAGATACTAGTAGATTGGAGGTGTAATCTAGAGGAAAAGCGGTATTTGAGGCTTGAGTTTGGTCGTGGAATCGAAGTAAGTGTTGTGGCTAGCCGTACCTTGAGGGATTAGGTATTATTGCCCTACTTGCTACTTGTTTAGTTGTTGAGTATGACGTATAGGTGAGGTGACGAGTATTTATACGTTGTTATCGGGTCATAGCATGCGAGTGAATCTTTTTCTTGTAAATAATATGTTTCTTTATACGTACTATTCATGTTTAAACTGGTTATACTTCATGTTAAACAAGTCTTATTATGTTTTTCTGGTATTGGATATTTGTTGAGTATTGACTCAAGTTGAGACTTATATTGTGATGTTAAAAATTGAAATGAGGTTGTTTATTGATGATTCCCTTGTTGGGTTGTAATTGTTCTGCTGTTTGGGTGAGGAAGAGTGTAAAACACGAAGGGTGATGCCGTGCCATATTCTATGAGTATTAATGCACGAAGGGTGATAACGTGTCGTATTCTGATATTGATAATGCATGAAGGGTGATGTCGTGCCATGATTATGAGTGAGATAATGCACGAAGGGTGATACCGTGCCGTTTCTGTTGTTTCTTATGGTAAGGACGAGAGTAAAAGCACGAAGGCTGATGCCGTGCACATGATTGTTGTGTTATTTCTTTCGTTGGTACAAAGCATGATATTTACTGTATATATGTACTGTACTATTTTCAAAATATTCATAGTTTCCCCCAGCATGTTTTCCCCCTTCCCGTTATTATCCATTAAAATTTCGTTATTGTTATTTTCTCGTATATGATTTAACTGCATATGTTTATATTATTTTTCGTGTCCTAGCCTCGTCACTACTTCACCGAGGTTAGGTTCGGCACTTACCAGTACATGGGGTCGATTGTACTGATACTGCGCTCTGCACTTTCTGTGCAGATCCTGGTACCGGACCGCACTGATCAGAGTTTGGGTTGCTGCCTTCAGTCCACAGGAGACCCAAGGTAGATATGCCGGCGTTCGCAGACCCTGGAGTACCCTTCCCTCTATCTTAGTTTTTCTATCTCTTTTCATTTCGACAACAGATGTATCTCTTTTAATACAGTATTTGTAGAAAATTCTTAGAAGTTCGTGGATTGTGACACCAGATCTTTGGGGTAGTCGTGTATTAGTGTTTTAAACTGTTATAAAATTTTCGCACTCATATCTGTTTAGTTTTAATTATTGTTAATTACTGTTTTGGTTAATAATTAGTGTGTTAGAATTGTATCTGTTGGCTTGCCCAACATTCTAAGAGTTGGGCGCCATCACGATTCCGACGATAAAAAATCCGGATCGTGACATTTTTATTCTGAGTTTAGGAACAACAATGTGCCCAAGTTCACACGGATTGATTTATTATCCAAAGTTCACACGGATTGAGTTATTAGCCAAATATCATACAGATTGAGTTATTAGCCAAATATCTTCTGTTCTCCATCTGTTTCAATTTATATAAATATATTGCTTTTTTAGTTCGTGCAACAAAATAACTTTTTTTTATATTTCGAACACAATTTATTTTTATATAATAATTTATATTCATATGAAATACACATAGATTTTAAACGACAAGAGTAGATAGTGTCAGAGCATTTGTAGGAACAAGTAGTATTAGCAGTAGTTCTCCGTAGTAATGTAAAGGTATCACGTAGTGGAGGCGGAGGGTGGCGGTGTACGTTAAGGGAGAGAAGGTTTACAGGCAGATCAGCTTTTGTTTTTATTTGTTTGTTTATGTTCTGGCCGGCCATATATTAACTGTTTGAAGTACTGTTTGTATCGTATATTTAGGGAATGTCTGAGACCTCTTGCAGGTCTTGTCTACTAGTCTTTTCACTGCCCCATCCAACCATTTAATTAAAAAACAGTACTCCCTCTATTGCATTTTATGCTACTCCTATGTAGGAGTATTTCTCTAATCTTTCTTAAGGCAATGGCATATTTTAGTATTTTGAAATAATTAATTAATTCTTCAATTTTTATTTTACTCGTAGTTACACAATATTACTCCCATCATTTCCGAAAAGAATAAACTTATTTTGATTTGTGACGAAATATAAGAAAAAATAGAAGACTTTTGAAATTTATGGTCTAAAATAATTTATATATATTTATTGATATAAATTATTTTACTAAGGGTAACATAAGTAATTTAAAATTATATTGTTTCCAAATTTAGAAATTAAGCATCCTTCTTTACACATACTAAAAAGGAAATAGGTTCAATTTTTTTTGTATAGGATGAAGTATAACGAAACATGCATGTTTAATACCACCAATTTAGAAGTCTTTCTTTCTAATTCGAATAGATGTAAAAAAAATTAACGGCATTAAGTGCATACACTTAATTTAGTTAGGGCATCTCCAACCTTCCCCTATTTCTCCATAATGGAGGTATTTTTTGTCATAATAGGGCTCCAATGCTCCCCCATTTTTCTCCCAAAATGGAGAAATAGTGTTACCCCAAATATGGAGCGACACTATTCATCTTTTCCATTACTATTCATCCTTATTTTATTATTATTATTTTTATTTTTATTTTTTAACTCTTTTAATTTTTCTCTCTCTCTCTCTCTCTCTCTCTCTCTATATATATATATATATATATATATATATATATATATATATATATATATATATATATATATATATATCTAATTATGTTTATGTAATATCTTTATAACATTAATTTTACATCTTAACTTTGGCGTATACTTTTGATAAATTAATTTTCGTGCATTTATTAATTTTATGTAAAGTAGTAGTTAATTTTGTTATAAGTTATAATTGTAGAGTCATCACATTTGTTTTCCGATCTTGCTGCAGGTATTGCTCCTCCCGCCCATTATGTTATTCAAGGAAAATAATATGATATGAGTTATTATTTAGCTAACGGTATATATCCAAAATGGCCAACCCTTGTGCAAACTATTCGTGACCCACGTTCGCCACATAAGAAATATTTTGTGATGTAACAGGAATCATGTCGAAAAGATGTTGAACGTGCATTCGGAGTTTTGCAAGCTCGTTTCACAATTGTTGCAGGACGATCATGTTTTTGGAGAAAAGAAGTGTTACATGATATAATTACTACATGTATTATACTGCATAACATGATAATAGAGGATGAATGTGATCTTAATAAACCAATTCAAGATGATTGGGAATGTCCACCTTTAAAGGTAGAAATGGTAGTAGATGAAAATCACCAATTTGAGCAATTCTTAGCTCGGCACAAAAAAATTAAGGACGAAGATGCTCATTTTGCACTTTGTAATACATTAATAGATCATTTATGGGAGCATACTAGAGGTGGAAGTTGAATATTTATGTAATATTTAATACGAATTTTACTATAATGTAATATGTATTTAATTATCTTATATCTAATTTCACTGTTATTTGAATTATCCGTTAATATATATAATCTATAATATTTGCTTACAAATTATATTATTTAAAAATTTATGGTAAAAAATAATTTTATATTAAATTATATGTGATGAATATGTAAAAAGGAAAAAAGATAGATTTTCTTTAATGGAAATAAAAAATAAAATTTAAATAAAAGATAATAATATAATATCAAAGAAAGAAGAATATAAAATGTAATATTCTTTTTTGGAATAAAAAATTGAGTAATGGTTGAAGTAAATTTATTCTATTTTGGAGTTTTCTCCATTTTAGAGGAGAAATAGAGGCAAGGGTTGGAGATGACCATATTTCAACATTAAAATGAGTATCATCCATGTTAGTCAGTCACAATTAAGGGATAAAACTTCATATGAAAAAAAAGAATTGAAACATGTAACGTATTTATTAGTTAGCATCGAATGAGAAAGTTTTTGGATGCTCCGTAGTATATTTTATCAAATTTGTGTACTGCTTTCTTGTACCGTCAGTTATTGCGATAAATTGAGAAGTGAGTGCTACTCTAATTGCCTTTTAATTCGTAATATTGGTGCAATTGGCCAATTCGCTTCCACGTTCCATGTACTAAGGTCACAGAGATTTTTTTTTTCTTTTTCTAAACATAAAGTCACGTAGATAAAGTAGGATTTAAAGGAACGAACAGCCCAAAAGGCACATATATAATAAGATAAAAAGAAGTTGAAACTGGATAAAACGGCAATAAGTTCCTGTCGAAATCTAAACCGGATAATAAGTCAGGATATTTCCTTACCATCCCCCGGCGCGGCACCATCTATCCGCCACAAAAAATCGTCAGATTTAACCGTAAAAGCTGTAACATCTAATGGTGTTTAATTAATTAACTGGTTTTGCATATAAAAATGTGTGTATGGCATATATATACCCTAGCTAGTAGAATTAGTATAGCTTTTGCATGGAGCGCCCATGCATGGATGAAAATAAACTTTTTAATTAATCTGGTGATATTTTGTCAAAGGGATTTTACTTTTTCTGATCTGATGTGATGATCATTAAATGAAAATAAGATACGATGTTGGTTTTATTTACTATAGTATAAAAAATCTGGCAACTTTGTTGGAGGATCGTACATTAACAAATCCCGATCAATTCCTCTGTGACAGATAGAATCAAGATTCTTATACCCAAACTGGAGAAACCTATGTTCTGCTCCTCTTTCTTCTTGCACCTGCCTTTCCAGGCAATTCCATAAACCCTTTCAATTTTTCTTTCCCTATCCTTTTCCCTACGATCGCTTTCAAATTAATAGTATTTCTTTCTTTATGCTTTATGTTTTCTCTAGAGATATATATTCCATATGTTTCGTTTGTGTCATTATGTTTTCATTAATTTGTTTAAAAAAGAATAATATAATTTTATATTTATTCTTGTCAACCACCGCAATATAAGAAACAAACCCAACTCAGGCTGCCTACGTATCCAAACGGTCGAGTTGAGCTGGAGACCGGTTCCTTGGCTTGCCTATGAGTTTGAGGTCCCTCATTGGTGATTTAAACTGGTTTGTTGCTTAGAGCTAGTTCCACGTTGTAGCGTTTGACATGCGGAAGGAAGATACATACATACATACCTATATATTGTGAAGCAGATATGTTAGAATTTAATGTAAATATATAAAATGATAATGCCTGGCTGCCGGCAAGCCTTTATTTGGGATCTCTAGAAGATGGGATGTGTGAATTTGAAGCCTCCTAGCTGTGGAGCATTTTTAGGGACTGGGTCTTTGAGATTGAAATCTCCAAGCTGTGGAGCATTGTTTGGGATTCTGGGGACTGGGTGTTTGAGTTTGAGACTTCCAAGTTGTGGAGCATTTGACTTTAACTTTGACTTTGAATTTTGACTTTGATCTTTGACTTTAAATCTCTGCATGGCGGAAAGTTTGAATTTGAATTAACGAGAGCGTAAATGCGCCTATAAGTTGCGTAATGAAAACGTCAAAACATTTGAAGTAAAACAAGGATAGAAGAGAGCATGCCCAAGAGATACTCTTGATTGCAGAACCACTCTTCTAAGTTTGACCCTTCTCGTTGATGGGACTAAATTGTGGTCGTCAGTTGGGAGACGTATGACATAATTTGAATAAAAAGCCTTCGATTGATAAATCAGCAGTGAGGATTGCAACAACCTATTTGAAATCTCAGATTTGGTGGAGCGACGTGTTAGTTGTACCACCAATGGTGCCCTCGAGTAATGTGTTCCGATATGATTGGGCGGACTGTGCGACTGTATAATGGGCTCCGATTGGCAGAGCTAACGGTGCAATCTGTGCAATAGGCTCTGATTGGCATAGATGATAGATGATTCCCGTTATGTTAGAGGTTTTGGCTCTGGGGTACCTGCAAAAATTGAAAGTTAGTCTCACTTTGTGAGATCTAAATGAATATTGTAATTAAGGAGAAGAGAGTGGAAAGCTATGAGGTTACGGTGAATCTGCCAACGATTCTGATTCTAACTGTGAGCTAGATTTAACGCCATCTGATTGCTGTCAATCCTGCACTCAAAAAAAATTCTTAGTGAGGGAGGGGCGTTTATTTTTGTTGACTGTAAACTTGGTCTTGCTCTTTAATTCCTTCATGTTCCCTTTGATTGTGGTGAATTATGCCATAAGGCTTGGCAGGTGAAAAACTAGGACAAGCACTTTCTAGAAAAAATAGGTTTTTTTTAAAAAAATATTATTGATAAACATCGTTGTTCCGGACTATGACACGTTTAGGAACCCTTGAACTCCTTCATCCGAGTGTTGCCTAGATAACTCTGCCCCGCTGACGATGCCTTTTTGAATGTGCCCCTGATGATAAAGTCCTTTTGTTGATGCAGTCATTTCCTAACCTAAACAATACATTACAAAGGCTTTACTGGGTGTTGATGGAATCTTTTCAGGTTGCCTATGTCTCCACAAGGAATCAGGTCTGAAAGTAGTTCGAGGATATGAATAAATGAAATATTGAAGTGACTAATCCTAGCTCAGGCTTCCTACGTATCCAAATGGAATCACGTCAAATCGTAGTTCGATTACAATAGGTGCAAAAGTAAAGAAATAAAATTTTAAAATGATATGATGAGTCTGACTCAGACTGCCTACGTATTCAAATGGAATCAGGTCAAAACATAGTTAGATTACAATAAATGACTAAATCCGACGTGGATTTTCTACGTATTCCTACCAGAGGAAATCAAATCATGGCGTAGTTCCGAATACATGGAAATGATACTTTGATTTTCTATTACAAATGGGGAATCGGACCCTACGTGAGTTGCCTACGTATCCTACTGTGAGAAGTCAGGTCAAGCGTAGTTCTATTACACAAAACCTAACCTAATTGTCTTCAAGCATAGTATCTCTTGATTGCGTCTAAATTGATGGGCTTTGTGCTCACTCTGCCATCTATTTCTGCTAAGATTAATGCTCCTCCGGACAGTACCCCATGAATCACATATTTGGACCCTGCCAATTTGGTGTAAACTTTCCTTTAGTTTCTTCTTGATGAGGAAATATATTCTTTAAGACCAGGTGCCCTGGTGTAAACTGCCGAGGTTTCACTCTGTTATTGAACACCTTGGTCAACCTGTTTTAGTTAAGCTGACCATGACAAACTGCATCCATTCTCTTCTCATCAATGAGAACTAATTGCTCCTGCGTAATATGTATCGATTATGCATTGTCTAGCTTGGCTTCCAAAATAATCCTTAAAGAAGGTATCTCGACCTCTGTGGGTAATACGACTTCAGTGCCGTATGCCAACATGTATGGTGTTGCCCCGATAGACGTCCTCATTGTAGTGCGATAGCCAAGTAGTGCAAATGATAATTTCTCATGCCATTTCTTGTGGTTGTCTACTATCTTTCACAAGATCCTCTTTGTGGTTTTGTTGGCAACTTCAACTCTCCATTCATTTGCGGTATGTATGTTGTGGAATTGAGATGGAAATTTTTGAACTTGTCGTAAATTTTCCTTATGAGATTACTGTTGATATTTATTGCATTGTTAGTTATAATTGACTTTGGGATCCTGAATCAGCTGACTATGTTGTTACGGAAGAAATCTATCTCCACCTTCTTTCTAATGGCTTTATATATAGAAGCTTTGACCCATTTGGTGAAATAATCAATGGCCACCAGGATGAAATGATGCCCGTTTGATGCGGCCAGTTCTACGAGTCTGATCACATTCATGCCCCAAACTGCGAACGATCACATTTAGCTCATTTAGTGGAACCCTAATGAAATCCTTGTGAACCTGACACTGATGACATTTCTGCACATAGCGAATGCTATCCCCTTCCATGGTCAGCCAAAAGTATCCTGCCCTCAGAATCTTCTTGGCTAAGATGAAACTGTTCATGTGAGGCCCGCACATCCCTGCATGTATTCCTTTAACAATCTTGTCACTTCTACAACATCTACATAACTTAATAGACCTAAGTCTCGGGTCCTCTTGTATAGGACTTCCTCGTTAAGGAAAAAGTGGGCTGTTAGCCTTCTTAGTGCCCGCTTCTAACCGTTAGTAGCATCCTCCGTGTATTCCCTTGTCCTAAACCTTTTGATGCCATGATAACGAGGCTTACCATCCGGTTCTTCATCTACGTGTAAGCAATATGCTTGTTGGTCCCAGATCTCTACCTTAATAGGGTCAATGTAGTTCTTGTCCATGTTTTGAATCATGGATGACAATGTTGCAAGAGCATCTGCGAATTCATTCTGGATTCTGGGAACATGCCTGAACTCGATCTTGGTAAACTTCTTACACACAACTCTCACACAATACAAGTATGGCAGAATCTTGACGTTCTTTATAATCCATTCACCTTGGATTTGGTGGACCAGTAAATCAGTATCTCTTATGACAAAAAGTTCTTTGATGTTCATATTGACTGCCATCCTGATCCCAGGGATGCATACTTATTTTAACGTATTATTTGTATATGGGACCTTATCTTGGTCGAAATTGGATAATGTTGTCTTGATTCAGAGGCTAAGACTGCCCCCGATCTCTACTCCCTTGAAATTTGTAGCTCCATCAAAGAACATCCTCCATCTTAGATAAAGCTCCAAAATATCTTTTCCTGCGAATAGTACTTTTTTGTCTGGGAAATATCTGGTAAGTGGCTTATATTATTTGTCTACTGGGTTTTTTGCAAGGTGATCAGCCAGAGCTTGTCCTTTAATGGCCTTCTTCATCACGTACACAATGTCGAATTCACTGAGAAGGATATGCCACTTTGCTAGCTTTCTAGCTGGCATTGGCTTCTGGGAGATGTACTTGAGCAGGTTGAGTCTAGATATCAGGTATGTGGTGTATGTTGATGTATAGTGCCTTAATAACTGGGCGATCCAACTTAAAGCATAACACGTTCATTCCAACAAGGTGTATCTAGCTTCGTATGGTGTGAATCTTGCTCAGATAGCAAAATGGCATGTTCCTTTTTACCTGTCTCGTCATGCTACCCCAATACACATCCGAATGTATTATCTAATACATATACTTATAGAAACAATGACTTTCCTAGTTCGATAGGAAAACTAGCACTAGCGGGCTAGAGAGTTACTCCTCAATTCTATCAAAAGCCTTTTGGTTTTCCTCCATCCATTTTGTGGTGGCGTCTTTCTTTAGTAACTTGAAAATTGGTTCGTAGATCACTGTTAATTGGTCTATGAATCGAGTGATGTAGTTCAGTCTCCCGAGGAAGCTCATTACGTCCTTCTTGCTTTAAGAGGAGGCAAGTCTTGAATAACCTTGATCTTTGTGGGATCCAACTCTATCCCTTTCCTAATGACGATGAAACACAATAATTTCTCCAGCAGGAACTCCAAATGCGCACTTTGTACAGTTCATTTTCAAATTGTACTTTCGCAACCATTCAAAGAACTTCTGCAAGTCATTTAAATGATTCGCACTCTTGCTTGACTTGATGATAACTTCATCCACATATACTTTAATTTTCCTGTGGATCATATCGTGGAAAAAAGTAGTCATAGCCCTCATATAGGTGACATTGACATTTTTGAGACCAAATTGCATGATCCTATAATAATAGACTCCACATATGATTTTCTCTACATCTTTTTCGTGCATCAAAATCTTGTGAAATCTGGAGAAACAATCCACAAAACGATTGTAATTATGTTTTGCTTAGTTGTCAATGAGAATGTGGATATTTGCAAAGGAAAATAATCTTTGGGACTAGCTTTGTTGTGATCTCGATAATCCACACATATCCTGATTTTCCCGTCCTTCTTAGGCACTGGTAATATATTGGCCAATATGTGGTGTAATTTGTGACCCTCGCCACATTCGCCTCTATTTGCTTGGTAACTTCTTCTTTGATTGTATGATAAAAATCAGGCTTGAACTTTCATGGTTTTTGCTTGACTGGTGGTCTAGCAGGATCTATGGGCAGTCAATGCAAGACAATATCAGTACTCAATCCAATCATGTCATCATATGACCAAGCGAACACGTCAATGTATTTTTGAAGTAATTCCATCAATTCTTGCTTATGTTCTACTTCCAGATGGAGGCTGATTCGAGTTTCCTTCACTTCTTCTTCATTTCCCAGATAGATCACCAATGTCTCCTCGAGAGTCGAGATTAGGCTTTTTCTGATTTTCTAACTGTTTAATTTCCTGTGGTAGGTTCTTGGGCATCACACTTTCATCATATTCCTCGTAATCTAGATCGTTGTTAACACTTTGTTCAAGAGTTTCGTTACATGTCAAAATCATGGAACGAGGTTTTTCATTAATTTGATCACTAAAAAGAAAAGGCGAGTATAAATTCAAATAAAGATAAGTTTGCGTAATACTTTAGGAAGAACAAAATTTTATTTTATTGAAAGGAACGTCTTAGAAGAGGCGGTTTATAAAAAAAACATTACCATTATTCTGAATTGAATGTGCACTAACCAGAGCTGAAGGTGCAACATATACTAGCTGCACGAGACGAAGTCCATAAGCACTGTGGCTACTTGAGGCACCATGATCCCTGAAGCGCTGACTGAACCGGCCTGATAGGATGGCCTCCACCAAAAGAACCCCTGCCACCATATGAGGATCCATTGAAACCACCAAACTGGAGAGGCCTCTTCTCAGATGTCGCCTCTCAACCCTGGGAATATATCCTCTCAATTCGCCTAGCAATCTCTACAACTCAAGTAAAAGAAACATCATCCTCAGTCTCTCTGGACATCTTTAGCCTGATACCATATGTAAGGCTATCTATAAACCTACGCAACCTCTTACTCTCTGTAGGGATCAAGATAACTGCATGTCAGGATAAATCCATAAATTCGGTCTCATATGGAGTTGTAGTATTCTACCCTATTGGAGGCGCTCAAATTGAGTGCGAAGGTCCTTTCTCTGAGAAGGGGATGAACGTCTCCAAGAATAGCTGTGACAACTGAGCCCAAGTAAGAGGATGTGAACGTATTGGTCTGCCTCAAACATACTCTTGCCACCACCTATTGGCAGAGCCATGCATTTGAAATACTACAAAGTACTCAGTTGGACTCCATGATATCCATGTTGTGCAATACCTCATGGCACGATCCAAGAAATCCTAGGGGTCGTCAGAAGGAGTGCAACTAAAGCAAGTGGGAAACAACTTGGTGAACTTGTCCAGCCTCTTCATCCCCTTGACTGACATTAGGGTCCCTCCCCGAACTATGTAGCAATAATAGGCTAAGCTCCCCTAACTGGTAGTACTTCTGGGGTATGATAGTCATGAACCATCTACTTTGGAGTGTGGAGCGGAAGTCTGAGCTCCTCCCCCAACCTCAGAGATGAATGGTTCCATAGGAAACACACCGGCCTCGGCCACACTCTCCATAAGGCCAACCAGGCAGACTAGGGCGCCCTAATGTACTAGCGTATTAATGAACCACTCTAGGACCTGAGCTAGTCCTACTAGCATGGTCGGAATAGGAATCTCCTCCTCCTGCTCTATTTGAGGCTCGACAACAGGTGCTGCTGTGCATGCTCTAGACTGAGCTATACCTCTATCTCTAGCCCTACCTCGGCCCCAACCTCTACACCTGGAAGTGGCTGCAACCTGGGGCTCCGACTCCTAATCAGTTACTGATGCAGTACGTGTCCTAACCATCTGTGAGAGAATAAGAATAGAATGATTCAAACTTAATGATATAATAAAGTCACATGATAGAGAAAGAAAGAAAGAAGGTGAAATTTCCTACATCCTTATACCCTCTAGAAAATAAGTATAGACGTCTCCGTATCGATCTTCAAGACTCTAATAAGTTTCTCATGGCTCGTGAGACCTAGGCAACCTACTGCTTTAATACTAGCTTGTCAAAATCCAAAATACCAACCAATAAGGGTAGCGATGGTACCTAACACCGGTTACTAGGCAAGCCAATACAACAAATAATACGAAAAGAAAAACAATAAATATATAACAGCTTAACAAATAACATAACGTAAAAACAACTCTACGATAACATAATAAGTTCAAAAACCAATAAGTGGCGTAAACCACCCCAAGATTTGGTGTCACAAGTATGTAGACATGTGATTTTTGACCCTCCCCAAGATTTTTTATATTTTAGCATGTAAATATTTAATTTAGGCCTAATATAGCTATTTCAACTATTTTTAACTTCTTTACTTTATTTTCGTCACAAAAATGGAAAATTACAAAAATATATATTTTTAGCTTACGTATCTTTCATAAATTTAAATAAAAATATACAAAAATAGTACTTATTTTTATCTTTATATAATTTTAAAAATAAAAAATATATAATAGTTTCATGTTAGCCTTTGGCATAGGGTAGTATTTTTATCTTACTTTAAAATGAGTCAATTAAGGTGTTGGATCATAATTTTAAGAGTTTTAGAACCCAATTCTTGGCCTAATTTGGATTAGTCCATTAAGCCTAGGGACCCTTCTAGACTTTTCTTTGGAATAAAAAATAAATAAAGAAGACCCTAAGGACTTAACACAAAAGACCTAGGGACTAATGGGCAAAATACACAAAGATACACCTAAACCTAGACTCTACCTATAAATTAGTACTTTAAAAAATCAAAAAAAGAGGAGAGGGAATATACTCAGCTGCGCAGCTTTTCAGAAGAACACCACCCCCCAACGTTTTCTTCTACACACACAAAGAAGCAGCCATGGAAACCTTAGGAGCTTGAACCTACAATGGCTTGACCATGAACAGCCTCCGCAGCCACAAGCAAGCATCAACCATTTTTTTTATCAAATCCGCAGCCACAAGCAAGACCTTCCACAGCCACAAGCGGGGTCATGATATGTAGGCAACCTACATAGGGTTCGATCAAATCATTTTTTTATTATTATTAAAAGAAAAAAAAAGAAAAGAAAAAACAAAAGGAAAAAGGGGGGGGGGGGTGAAGTCATGGGATATGAGAAATGAGAAGGAAGAAAAACAACAATAATCAGAAAGAAAAATGGGAATAAAAATGAGCGAGCTAAGAAAGGCTAGAAAAACAAAGAAAAGAGAGGTTGAAATGAACAAAATAGGATGATGCCAACTGACCTTTGTACCCTCGAAGTCATTTTAGAACCGATAACTGTGGCTAGGTGCAACACATAAAGTGAGATTATCTTTTGTTAAATGCCCTAACGCTAACGTGATGGCTTCATTTTGTTATATTCATAGCAGAAGGGTGGTTGGTTTGCGGTTTTAAAGTGGTAACTCTTCTCTGCAACATAAAGTCAAAAGGCAATGGCAGACAACAATAGAACTGAGTTGGTTGATACCGGCGCTCGAAAGCAGTTGGTTGAACAGGACAATGGGTTGGTTGAAGAGGTAAAGATGTTAAAACAATACATGGCTGACATGTATCAGACTTAGATGACTGGGAAGGCACCACCCCCGCCACCACTTCGCTTCCTAAATGCTACCCTTACCCAAACACCGGTCACAGTACCAGATGATCCCCCATACTCTCCAAATCCACCCGCTTATCATGGCTTTCCCAACCACCCTAGTAGTTCCATCACTCATCTTCTAGTTACCTTTCCCAAAAATTGCTCTCCGGTCTTATCCACCATCCCCAACAATGAACACTCACTCAAAGCTCATGATGCCCAATATTACCCCTCAGAGGTTGCCCACAAGGTTCCCAACTCATATAAGCAGGGTCCGCGGGATGGGCCTCATATTGTAAATGAAGAGTTCACAGGAAGAAAAGGGCGAGATGAGATACCCAGGAGGCTGAAAGGCATAGAACAATCCTTAAAGAACAAACAAGGAAGGGGAGACCAGGGTAGAATGGCTTACAAAGAACTGTCTGTGTCCCCTGACGTTCGCCTGCCCGCGGGATTCAAAGTGCCAAGATTTAACTTGTATAATGGGTGTGGAGATCCGGTAGCCCATTTGAGGGATTATTGTAGTGAAATGAGAAGTGTTGGCGAGAAAGATGATTTGTTGATGGCGTACTTCAGTGAGAGCCTGACCGAGGCAGCTTTGGAATGGCATAATCGTCAAGACATTGGTAAGTGGCCTACATTGGGTGACATGGCTCAAGATTTTGTTCGATCCTTTCAATATAGATCACGTGTTACCCTAGACCGCTCCTCCCTATCTAAAATGGAAAAGAAGCCGGAGGAAAGCTTTAGGGAGTTTGGGCTCAGATAGAGGGAGCAAGCTGCTCAAGTCAATACCCCGATTGGTGAAGAAGAAATGGTTGAGCTTTTCCTACAAGCCCATGGGCCCACCTACTTCAATCATTTGATCCCGGCCTTGGGGAAGCCTTTCAATAATGTGTTAAAAATGGGGGAGCTAGTAGAAGAGGGAATCAAGTCAGGCAAAATCATGAGTTGTTCGAAAAACATTCAGAACATCCTAGTAAGCTTGGGTGGAAGAAAGAGAAATAGAAAAGATGATCCAATGGGCTTTCCCGATCAACACTTCCAGCCTCGACATCATCCCCGTGGATATCCTTATGCACCAGATGATCCTCCCCAATGCCCCTACTCTCCACAGAACTCCCAAAGTCGTACATCACTCTCCCAGTACCCAGCTCCACAAAATGCCTATTTACCCCCACGAGCCTATCGAAAACCCCCTAGATCAGGTTTCCGGTCCAGTCAAGCCTTTAAGAATGAGAGGTTACAGAAGAAGAAAACATTCACTCCATTGGGAGTGTCATATGCCAGTCTGTTCCAAAGGCTAAAGAAATTGGACATGTTGAAGCCGACCCAGATAAAAATGCCAAACCCTCTTCCAAAGAAGTTTGATTTTTCTCAAAAGTGCGCCTATTGCTCAGATGCCCCGGGGCATGACATAGAGAAATGTTGGAATCTGAAGAATGCGATTCAAAAGCTTATTGATGCAGGCGACATTGTCGTGCAAAATCCAGATGCATCAGACACTAGCCAAAGTCCATCGCCTGTGCGTAATGAGGCGCATATGGTGGGTATGGTTTATTCTGAAAAGGAATGTGATAATTCTTCTGGAAGCCTCAGAGGTCCATGTGCTACTAAGCTTTCAGCGTTATCAGGGGTTGATCTTAAGAACGAGCCGGCAAAAGGAACCCAAAAGCAATTTGTTAAGAACAATGTGATGAAGACTTATGGAGGTCCTAGTATTGCTGATGGAGAATTCAGTGGCTAAGATACCATGCTTGGTAATTGGAAAGACGCTCCATTTCTTGGTCAACCGAAGAGGAGCTTTTGGTGGTTTAGTTTGTTGTCATTTCTGTTGTCTGGGTTATTGCAGGGTTGTAATCCGGACATCATCTTGTGACTCAAATCCTTCTATCCTTTATTTTGTCAAGTTCCTTTAGTCGTATTATCTCATTTAGTGTTTTCTAGGTTTGTAGCCCCGATTTAGTTTGTCTGTTTTGTTGTCCAAACCCTTTCACCATCTGTCTAATGCAATTTTTTATTTTCTGTAATTTCTAGTCATTTTCGTTTAGTTCTCTTTTCTTTTCATAGTTCTTTTCCTGTTAACTCTAGTGACATGACATGCACGCGTAATTCTCAGTCTGGTTTTAAAAAGTCAGTTTAGTCACGGAGCAACGAAACAATGTTAAAGATGTAGGGACATTTGAGGGAAATAAGTGAAGGCATTTTGAGATCACTTCAAGCCTGAATTGTGTAAAACTGGGGCAGATAGAACAAAAAGAAATACTATTGAAATGCATCCTACCATATCAGGTTGAAGCTAAAGGCAAGGTTGCCCCAAATTGGCAGATGCCGTTCGTGGTAATGAGAGTGTTGTCCAATGGTGCTTTGTATTTAACAGATGTAGAAGGCGAATGTGTGGATATGGTTATCAAGTCTGATACAATCAAAAGATGTTACGAATGTTTTTCTGGGTTTGTTTAATTGTGTTGTTTGTACTTGGCATGTTTTGAAGATTGGAATGACGAAGACATTTTGTTCTGATATCTAAACACCTTATCCTTTGTTACCCCTTTGAGCCTTATTTATTTTCTTTCATACCCCTCTTTCGGAATTAGTATTAAAGATCAGAAACACAAGCGTGAAAGATAAGTAAAGAAAAAGGAGAAAATAAAAGAGCGAAAAGGGATTGAAGAAAAATGAAAATAAAAAAAAAAGAGAGAAAAAAGGGAAAAAAGAAGAGAAAGAAAAGAAAGAATAGAAAAAAACAACAAAAAGAGAAAAAGAAAGCAAAAGAGAAAGAAAAGAAAGAGAAAAGAGAAAATCACACCAAGAAAGTAATTCCTATGTCATGAACTACGTTCGACCTGATTCCTTTTAAGGATACGTAGGCAACCTCACGGTTCGGTCTCATCAAAATAAAAATCCAAAAGTCTCCAAGCAAGAAACTGGGGCAGAAGTTGTGGTTGTTGTAAGAAATCTGATTCCGAAAGTTGTAATTTTGAACCCATGTGAATTGTTTTGAGCCTTTGATATCCTTTCTTTTGAAGACCTTCCGATCAGTCTTCGAGAGATGCCAAGTCAAGCAAGGAGAGGTAATTCATATCAGGGGCAACACTCTGGTCCAAGCAGAAAAATAATGAAAATGAGAGAGTCTTATTAATGAAACCCTCGCGGGCACCGTAAGGAGACGGTAAGTTGAGAGAAGGAACAAAATGAGAGAGGCTTGATGGTGAAAACCCTTCGGGCACTACAAGTCGAATAAGGATTGTGAATCAGATTGGATGATCAAAGCATTGAAGCCCAGTTTCACGGTTTAGAGGTATAACAGGAGTTGAATATCAGACTTGCTCAACAGAATAGGCTACAGGTGCATGTCATGGTCATTAGAGTTGGTATCCACATATGGTAGGTTTCTACTTTGTAGTTTTCTTGTTAGGAATCACCTCTTTCCTTTGTCCTTTACTCTATTCCTTTCATCTTGTTTACTTTCTCTTCCTGAGTCTGTTTGGTCAGAACAAGTGAGAAATGACTTCAAAATTTGCCACCAGATTTCCAATTTCACAAAACGGGATCTGGCCAACACATCAAAATGGCATAAGTTAGGAAAGAACAACAAGCACATTGAGCTAGTAATAATCAACATGCTTTGGGATACTTGTGAAATACAAAGGTTTGGTACATATCAATTCATGAACAATGCAACAGATGGAAGGTGTAGGGTGAACGGATTAAAGGTATTTTCTGTGGTAAGATTAACAAAGAAAGTGGTTAACCAGTAACAAGCAAGGTCTTCCAAGTAGAAATCAAAGTTATCGTGACAAGTGAAGGAGAAATAGACCTCAAGGCCAATGCCAGTGGGTTAAGTCAGGAAAGAACAACATGCACATTGAGTGGACGGTAATTGACGTGCTTTGGGATTCATGTCAACATAAGAGCACGATGCAACAGATGGAGGGTGTTAGGTGGACGGATCAAAGGTATTTTTGGTAAAACACAAAGGTTGGTAAATGTCAGTTTATGAGCAATGCAACAGATAAAGGGAATTGGGTCTGAATGGAGAAGGGGTATTTTCTGTGATAAGGATGACAGAGAAAGTGGTTAGTCCATAAGCAAGCAAGGTCCTCGAGTGGAAATCAGTTATCATGGGAAGTGAAGGAGAAATCGCCCTCAAAGTCAAGGCCACAAACCAACCACCACATTTTAAACTGACAATATTTTTCTTTAATTGAAACAGGGGCAAAAAATTTCGTTTGTTTCAGAGAAACCCTCCGCAAGGAAAAGAAAGCACCAGACAGGTTTGACCGTAAACTCTCAGGACCCTCCTGGAAAATGGGACCTAGTTTAAAGTTCAGAAATAGCATAATCTAGAATAAATGTATCCCAAAGGAATATAAGTTAGCTTAGAAGTTTGCATGTTCGAGATATGATACAATTAGGAGTTTCCAGGACCCTTCTGAATAATGGGACTTAGCTTTAAGATTTCGATTAGATAACAACATTTAGCGTAAGTTCTGCTGTAGGGTAGTATAATTCAACTATAAAAGTTGTCACTCTTAAGATAAAATTTGACTTTTGATTTTCAGGACCCTCCTGGATAATGGGGAGTAATTTAAGACCTTCTTATATAACAAGATGTAGCGGAAGTCATGCCTTTAAAAGATATAGCTTAGATTTAAAATTGTCGTTTAGTTAAGAGTTGTTAGGACCCCAATGGATAATGGGACCTAGCTTTCAAATTCTTAGTAATATTTGGTAATATGATTCAGTTTAACACTCACATATGTGCCCAGCTACCAAACTAGGGTAGAAAGTTTTCTTTATTTTGTCTATTTTGTTGAAATTAGGTACTCGCTTGGAGAACAGGGAGAAGAATTTCAAGTCAGCAATCAGGAGCCCGCCTGGATAGCAGTGAATACATTCAAGTTCAGAAGTCAGGAGCCCGCCTGGAGAGTAGGGAATACATTTCAAGTCAGCAATCAGGAGCCTGGCTGGAGAGCAGGGAATACATTTCAAGTCAACAATCAGGAGCCCGCCTGAAGAGCAGGGAATACATTTCAAGTCAGTAGTCAGGAGCCCGCCTGGAGAGCAGGGAATACATTTCAAGTTAGCAGTCAGGAGCCCTCCTGGAGAGCAGGGAATACATTTCAAGTTAATAGTCAGGAGCCCACCTGGAGAGCAGGGAATACATTTCAAGTTAGCAGTCAGGAGCCCGCCTGGAGAGCAGGGAATACATTTCAAGTTCAGCAGTCAGGAGCCCGCCTGGAGAGCAGTGAATACATTTCAAGTCAGCAGTCAGGAGCCCGCCTGGAGAGCAGGGAATACATTCAAGTTCAGCAGTCAGGAGTTCGCCTGGAGAGCAAGGAATACATTTCAAGTCAGCAGTCAGGAGCCCGCCTGGAGAGCAGAGAATACATTTCAAGTTCAGCAGTCAGGAGCCCACCTGAAAAGCAAGGAGTATGTTTCAAGTCAACAATCAGGAGCCCACCTGGAGAACAAGGGAGTATAACTCAAGTTTTAGCTTTCAAGTTCTTATTGATATTTGGTAATGTGGTTCGCTTTACACTTACATATGTGCCCAAATACCCAAACAGGGGCAAAATTTTTTTCTTTGTTTTATTCTATTTTTTTGAAGTCAGGAGCCCGCCTGGAGAGCAGGGAATACATTTCAAGTTAGCAGTCAGGAGCCTGCCTAGAGAGCATGGGAATACATTTAAGTTTAGCAATCAGGAGCCCGCTTGGAAAGCATGAGAATATAATTCAAGTTCAGTAGTCAGGCGCCCACCTGGAGAGCAAGGGAATACAGTTCGAGTTCAACAATCAGGTATCCACCTAAAGAAAAGGGAAAGCATCTCAGATTACAATTCAAGTCAACAAAAAAAGAAGCTCGCGGCAAGAATGCGAGTCAGCAGTCCGAGGTGATCAACAGAAGTTAGTCACAACAAAGAAAACGAGAAAGGCAAGAAGTTAATTCAAATGCAGAAGTTGATGAAAGATATGAGCTTCTCAAGACATGGTTGAGGTCACAAGCACTGCATGCCCGGTTTTGATCCAAAAAGCTGAAGAAGAACGAGCTAGCACCTGCAACTAGCAAGCGTCAAGGTTCAAATCCAAAGTCTGCATGAAGAACCACTCAAGACTCAAGATCAAGCTTCAGAAGACTTATAGATAGGAATCTTGTAACTCGTAGTTGACAGGCTTAGTTAGTCTTTTTCATTCCTTTTGATTTTGATGTAACAATAGGAACCGCGGACCGGAACCTGAGCGGAACGGCATCTCGACCAGCTCTCCACCTCGGCATACTCCATCATCTCACTCACCTCTGAACTACACGTGTCCTGATTCCTTTATAGCCAAGGATATGTAGGCAGCTCAGATACCAGGGCTCGATCACATTCTCCTTTCTCTTAGTTTTGGTCTCTTTAAATAAGGGTCGGGTCAAAATACCTGTCTAGTCATTCTTTGTCCGAAAACGCCTCCCGTTTCCAGTCAAAGAGGGGCAGCTGTAGACATGTGATTTTTGACCCTCCCCAAGATTTTTTATATTTTAGCATGTAAATATTTAATTTAGGCCTAATATGGCTATTTTCAACTATTTTTAACTTCTTTACTTCATTTTTGTCATAAAAATGAAAAATTACGAAAAAATATATTTTTAGCTTATGTATCTTTCATAAACTTAAATAAAAATATACAAAAATAGTACTTTTTTATCTTTATATAATTTTGAAAATACAAAAAAAAATATATAATAATTTCATGTTAGCCTTTGGCATGAGGTAGTATTTTTGTCTTACTTTAAAATGAGTCAATTAAGGTGTTAGATCATAATTTTAAGAGTTTTAGAACCCAATTCTTGACCTAATTCGGTTTAGTCCATTAAGCCTAGGGACCCTTCTAGACTCTTCTTTGGAATAAAAAACAAATAAAGAAGACCCTAAGGACTTAACACAAAAGACCTAGGGACTAATGGGCAAAATACACAAAGATACACCTAAACCTAGACTCTACCTATAAATTAGTGCTTAAAAAAATAAAAAAAAGAGGAGAGGGAATATACCCAGCTGCGCAGCTCTTCAGAAGAACACCACCTCCCCCTAACGTTTTCTTCTACACACACAAAGAAGCAGCCATGGAAACCTTAGGAGCTTGAACCTAACATGGCTTAACCATGAACAACCGCCGCAGCCACAAGCAAGCATCAACCGTCGAGCTTCATCTTCTGGAGACCCTATCTTGTGCAGCGAAAATAGACACAAAACAGACCCCTATCTCTAACGAAAATGCTAGAACACCATAGACATGCATGCTGCTTCATCTTCAATCTTCAACACCCTTCTTCTTCAACACAAAACACCGGAACCTCCCCGCTAGCCGCTGTCAAAACCAGCTCCAAACCCAGCGAGAAAACACACAAGAAAAAACACCCGTTACTATCATAGAGTTTGTTGGTTTCGTTTTCTAGTTTAGTTCGAGTTTTCCGACGATTTTCGAGGTCACCAGAGGTCGTTGTGCAAGGAGTCCGTTTCAGTCGTGCGTCGAGGCACTGTCTATTGGTTTCTGGTTTGAATTTCGTCCGCGGTTTGTTACATTTTGAGTGTAAAGCTGTTTCTTAAATAAATTCTGTTATTGAAAAGCTACACATAAAGGTCCATTTCTCACTTCATCACCCTCTTAAGCTTCATCTGTGTGTTCTTGTTAAAGGTTTGGATGATCATGGTTGCTATGAGGTTGTTTTGCTTGTCTCACTATCAATCTATAATCTGTTCAAAATGGTGTATTCGTTTGAGTTTGTTGGTTGATAACTTTGTTAAGTGTAGTCAATTAATAATCACTTCATGGGGTCGGCGATAATTAAATATGATTCGATCTTAGCAAGCCAGTTTGATTTAATATTAAGCAAGCTGGTGAACATTAGAAATTAAATCTACTTGCATGCTTCAGGCACTGGTGTTAGCCCCTTTAAACTGGCAGTTGTTTAGCTCTCACTGAATATTCCTTAAGTGTATTAAATGTCCATTTGCACTGGTGTTTCTATTTTTCCCTTTTAGCTTATTGCCTTTGTTAAAGATTTCACCTTTCTATACTGTTGATTTGACAAAGAAATATTAGTTTTGTTTATTGGTTTTTAGATGTATGCTGCTTTTTAACTTTTCAAAGATTAATTGGTGTTTTATGTTGTAATTGTTTTTGTCTTGCATTATTGAGTAAAAAGATTGAATTAGATGCAATGATGTCCCTTCCACTGCCTTGAGATAAACATTAACCAGAAATTTAAATTAAGGTAGAGTCATGAATAAAATGATACAATATATTTTGCATAGAGCCTGATGGCGCTTTTTTTTTTCTCTTTGGGACTGAGTGTGATTATCTAAGTGTTGTAGAACAGAATGGCTCTTTTAGCAGGGAATCTGAACTAGCCATATCGTTAATTGTTTTTTAATCTCTCTAGTATATAGCATGTGAAACAGCTTCTAGACATTTTTAATAGTTTCAAGCGGGGAAAATTTCCATCCCCTCTTTCTTGCTAGCAAACAGTCTTATTTGTTCTTACTATCCAATGGAATTTTGGCCAAGGATTAAAGGTTCTCTTTCAGCTCTGGCATAAAGTATCATCGTGACTACGGGTACGGTTCCTGTGACGTAGTTGTGATGCTTAATTTCTAAACTCGGGTGCGCATTTATGTGACCCAAAATCCAAATCTCAACAACGTTAAATAAAATGTGTTGCGAATTGCGGGTGCATTTATGTGACGTGGTTCAAGACGCATTTTATGTGACGTTGAATCTTCCTAAAAACATTTAAATAAAAGCAGTTTTAAGGTTAAAAATGCACATAGACTAAAACATGTACTAAAATTGGATAAATAAGCCAAATACAATAGTTGAGCGACCGTGCTAGAACCACGGAACTCGGGAATGCCTAACACTTTCTCACGGGTTAACAGAATTCCTTACCCGGATTTTTGGTTCACGGACTGTAATACAGAGTCATTCTTTTCCTCGATCGGGATTTGAACCGGCAACTTGGGACACCATAAATTATCCCAAGTGGCGACTCTGAATTAAAATAAAATAATCCCGTTTCGATTTTGTCACTTTAAATTGGAAAAAACTCCCTATATACATCCTCTTGGGGGTGTACGTAAAAAGGAGGTGTGACAAAGTACACGCACTTCTAAGTCCAACTAAATACAAGGTTATGAAAGAAATACAATACTATCCAAAACAAAATGAAAATAATACAACAAAAATAGAAAAGTGACTCTAAGGCCTGTAAACGGGATGAAACTCTACCTCGAATCATTGTCTAGTATCCGCTAAGTACCTCTAGGGGATCCTCTGGTACCAATGTCCATATCTACACAAGAAGTACAAAAGTGTGGTATAAGTACAACCGACCCAATGTAATAAATAAGTATCGAGCCCAACCCCGACAAGGTAGTTTCGAGGCTAAGATAAGACACCTACTAAAAACCTGTGCAGTTATATACATAAAGCAATGGAATAACAAATCAAGCACAAAGGGGACCTGTAGAAAGGGCAACAAGAGAAACATTGAGTAAGAATCGCCAATAACCTCTTTCAAAATAAGCATTGAAACCATCAAGTCAAGTCCACATTTCAAATTTCAAGTCAAAGCAATAAAATCAACAAGTTGCAGGGCATCACCCATCGTGCTTTTACTCTTATCCTCACCATATGTCATAAATGCAAGTGCAAGGCATCACCCTTCACGCTTATACCTTTATCCTCACCATATAGTATAAATAAGCGTGTGCAGGACATCACCCTTCATGCTTTAGCCTAACGTTCACTCAAGCAAAGATATCAATATGCAAACAAGGCACAACAACACCCTTCATGTTTTTCACTCCTCCTCAACAAACAATCAAAATAACACAATACCAAGTAAGGTGAGAAGTAAATTCATCTTCAACAAAAGTATTGAACTCCACTTGTCATATGAGAATCTTTCTACAATTAGAGCCAATGACCAATCAACAATTTCCACATTTCAGCACCCAATATCACAATAATGTTTATATAAGAAGTAACTTGAAAGTGTGTAATCTAAGAATTGACAATATATATATGCCATGGAAAACACAATAAGAAAATTAACATGGTACAAGTAAGGAAAGTTCCATCAGCATGCTTATCCCATGGCCCGCGCATATGCACACGTCACCTTGCATATACGCTACCCCCAACACATAATTCACATATTAAATATACTCAATTCTATCTTATTTCCCTCAAATAAAGGTTAATCAAGATACTTACTTCCTTCCACAACAAAATCAATAATCAACCATGGCTTTTCCTTTCGAACAAGCCTCCAAACCAACCGAATCTAGCCAATTATCGTTCAAACTATTCAAAACAAACTTTAGAAACAACCTAAGAATGAAAAAAGTTCAATTTTGATCTTATGTGAAAAAGTCAACCCCGGGACTGCTTGGTCGAATTACATGATTCGGACAAAATCCCAGTTATCTATTCACCCTCAAGCCCGGTTATGTGATTTGTTTTTTAATGCGACCTCAATTTCAGGTCTAAATCTCAATTTTACAAAATCCATAAGTTCTAACCGAGAACCACTAATTTCTAACTTGAAATTCACGGATTTGATGTTAAAATTCATGAAAAGGTATTTGAAATTGCTTGAAAACTAGTTAAAGTTTCTTACCAACGAATTTGGAAAGAAAATCCTCTTCGAAAATAGCCTTTAGAGAGTTTGGTGTTGAAAATGGTGTAAAATGAGCTAAGTCCTTTTTTCCCTTCTTTTACCCAGCGGCAGACGTTGCAATTGCGAGCAATTGATCGCAAAGCAAGTAGTGTAATAGACCCACAATGTCGCGACTGCGACTTTTCTTCGCAATTAGGAAGAGCCCCCTCCATCGCAACTACAAACAGAGTTTCGCATTTTTGAAGCTGCCTGCCCCTGCTCCATGTTGTAAATGTGACTCTTGGGTCACATATGCCACCACCGGCCTGTCCGCCAATCCGACCATTTCTTTGAATTTATGAAGTCTTCAGTCCCAACCCAAAATTCACATTTACGAGTCTGACATTGCAAATGTGAGACTTGCAATTGCGATCAAGTCGTCGCAAATGCGAGACCTCTAACCTGAACACACCAGCTACTATTTCACTGGTCCAAAATGTGCCATAACAGATCTAAAACTAACCCAAGCCCTTCGGGCTAAGTTGTAAATATGCACACAAGTATAATAACATCCCACGAACTCGCTCGCTTACTCATATCATCAAAATAATATCAATTATCAAGAATCGATCGTCAAACTCAAAATTTCAAATTTTAAACTTATTTTTCCAACTTTTCACATAATGTGCCAAAATGCTCTCGATTTACCCTGGACCCCAACCAAACACGTGTACAAGATCAAAAATTTTGTATGAACTTACCGAAATTAAAAAAATACCGATCCGAGGTTGTTTACCAAAAATGTTGATCGTGGTCAACTCTAACCTTATTTAAAGTCAAAACTCACGTTTACTTTAAAGGTTTGCATAAAGGCTTTGCGAAAATGACACAAACCATGCACACAAGTCATATAACATCAAATGAAGCTTTGAGAGGTCCCAAATTACAAAAATAACGGCTAGGATTCAAAACGACATATTGGATCATCATAGTACGGGTGCCTGGCTTACGCACCTCACTAGGCACATATCAAGTGCTTGCACTCAAAGGATTATACCTGACTCCAAAGGGGCGAATCCTAGCCTAAGCACTGATCAAATTAAAAGTCAACGATCAATATCATTCAACCCAATATAGGGCCTAACGTAGCATCCCCCCACAATCAATATCAACACTCAACAATTAATGTCACACTGTCCAATATGGGGCCTCGATGCAAATATCACCTCATAATCAATGTCAATACAGTTTGTCACGACCCAAAATCTCAATTTTGGGGCCGTGATGGTGCCTAACATACACTTGCTAGGAAAGTCAACGTTAGCTAATTACTTAACCAATTTGTAATATTTGTAACAGAGTAATGATAATTAACAATTGCTTAACTAAGAAATGAAAGAAATATTTATATAAATAACGCGGTACTAAACTACTTCCATAAATCCAGACTCACAAGTACATGAGCAACTAGAACACTACAAATATGGTCTGAAATAAAGTACAACTGTTTGAAACTGGATAAACAGTAAAACGTGATAGAAGGGGACTTTAGGAACTGCAAACATCGAGAAACTCTACCTCAAAACTCTTATAGCAGTCAAATCCGAGAAGTCTCCACTATGCGCCGCTAGGATCAACACCAAAATTTGCACAAGAAGTACAGAAGTGTAGCATGAGTTCAACCGATCCCATGTACTCTATAAGTATCGAGCCTAACCTCGATGAAGCAGTGATGAGACTATAGCAAGAAACTTACTATAAATATGTACGAATAATATTAACATAATACCGAAATATAAATACAACGGTAAACTCATAAAAAAGGGCCCGAAGGTCAACTATCAGAGGGCACCAGAATAACATGATCTAAAATCTCATATCACATTACCGAGATTAAACTCTACAACTACAACAGCTACAACACATCAAACTTAGTTTCGGCGCATAACCTGATCTCAACAATTATTACATTACCTGTTGTGGCGTGCAACCCGATCCCAATATCATATCATATCATTATCCATTATAGCGTGCAACCCAATCCTAATATCAATTCATTTCAATACTGTTGCACAACCAATTTCCAATATCCACTCTATAACATAAACAACTCAACCTAACTAATTACAAAATCTCAACATAAAAGGAAAATGAAAAAAAGGAGGATAAAAAATATCTCATAATCCCAAAACTCAACGATTCATTAATCAAGAATAGCTAAATGACTCACATAATCGGAATAACATAATAAAGTGCATCAAGTAATATAAGGACAATAAAAGCAAGTAAAAACATGAGCCAACGAAAATATTCAATTAATGCAAGTAAGAACATATAGCAGGCACGCAACTATTGAGTGAGAAATAAATTGAAATAGGTAATAGCTAAATGATAGATAACAAGTAAGGCAATGAATAACAAGAAAGAACATGTAGAAATCAAAGCATGTAACAAGAGATAACATGGAGTAAATGAAGATATGAAGGTAAATAGCCAACATGCGAATAAATGAAGACATGAAAGTAAATAGCCCAACCCACATGCTTTAACCCATAACAATGCATATGCACTCATCACCTTGTATAAACGTCATTCTTACACATATTGCATGTAACAAATAGAACAATAAGTCCTAATTCCGTCAACTCAAAGTTAGACATGATACTTACCTCTTTGTGCAACCAATTCAACAATCAACCACAACTTTTTCTTTCAAACAAGCCTCCAAACCAACCAATCTAGCCAAGTATAGTTCAAACAATTCAAAATAAGCTTTAGAAACTACCCACGAATGAAAAGGGTTCAATCTTTGATGAAATTGAAAAAGTCAACAAAAGTCAACCTCGGGCTTACTTGGTCAAAATCCGAGATCTGGACCAAAATTCGATTACCCATTCACCCCCGAGTTCGGTTATGTGATTTATTTCAAATTCCGACCTCTATTTGAGATCTATATCTCAATTTTACAAAACCCCTAAATTCAACCCAAAACCCCAAACTTCTACCATGAAATTCCTAGATTTTATTTTTAAAATGCATGAAAAGTAATGAGGATTGATTAAAAACTAGCTAAAGTTTATTACCAATGAATTTGGGATGAAAAAGTTCTTCAAAAATCGCCTCCAGAGTGTTTGGGCCTTAAAGCAGTATAACACTATCATCTCCAATCACAACCTCCACAGCACCACCCTGTTGCACTTGTCCTTCAACACCAACAAGTGAGGATCATTAAACTAGCAAGCCTTGATACGCTATAACAACGAAGACTGTGCCACAACACAAGCTAGTACCCGGCTAGGCTTCGAAACATCGAATCTCACAAAATGATTGGCCAAGGCCTGAACATCCATACCTAGTGGCATCTCCACGACTAGTAAATATGCCAAAATGCCCATGCTCTCAGCCTTCCTACTCAATGCATCTTCCACTATATTGGCCTTCCCCGAATGATATAACATGGTTATATCATAGTCTTTCAATAACTCCAACCGTCTCCACTAATGCAAATTAAGCTTTTTCTACTTGAACATGTGCTGGAGATTCCGATAGCCAGTATAGACCTCACATGGAATGCCATATAGATAGTGCCTCCAAATCTTTAGCATGTGAACAATGGATGAAACAACAACAACAACCCAGTAAAATCTCATAAGTGGCATCTTGGGAGGGTAGTGTACGCAGCAGACCTTACCCCTACCCCAGAGGGGGAGAGGCTGTTTCCGATAGATCCTCGGCTCAAGAATGGATGCCAACTCTAAATCATGCACAGGGTAATTATTCTCGTGAACCTTCAACTGTCGAGATGCGTAAGCAAGCACCCTACTGTCCTGCATCAATACTACACCAAGCCTAATACGTGATGCATCACAATACACGATGCAACGAACCTATAGGCAAAACCAATACTGGGGTTGTCAGTCCATCCAGTCATGAGCTTCTGAAAGCCTAACTCATAATCGTCTGACCTTTCGACAAGAGCACCCTTCTGCGTCAACTAGGTCATTGATCTGAGATAAAGGAAAACCCCTCCACAAACCGACGATAAAAACCCACAAAACACAAGAAGCTCTGAATCTCTGTAGCTGAAGCAGGTATAGACCAGTTCTAAAATTCCCCAATCCTCTTAGGATCCACTTTTATGCCTTTGGAAGATACAACATGGCCTAAAATGGCAATCGAGTCCAACCAGAACTCACATATTGAAAACTTGGCATATAACTGACGATCCCTCAAAGCCTAAAGTACGATCCATTGATGTTGCTCAAGCTCCTCTCGTCTGTAGGAGTAAACCAAAATATCATCCATGAAGGCAACCACAAAAGAATCTAGATAGGGCTTGAACGCTTGGTTCATTAAATCCGTAAAGGTTTCTAGGCCATTAGTCAAGCCAGGTCCTCTAACTGGATCTCCAAATCCTGTGACTAGGGGGCCACGGGGTTGCGGAGCATCTGGATCATCTCCTCAGAACTATGTGTATTGGCAGCCAACTCCTCGGACTGGCCAGCTGCTGGTGCCTCATGCTCTGCTGCCTATGTTGTTGGGACTTTCTCCTCCATGAGCAAATCTAGTGGGATGTCTCTAGCTGAGTAACCCTCTCTACCTCATTCTTCAGCTGCTTCACTGACTCCTTTGAGTCTCGAGTCTTCTTCATATTCTTCATTTTCTTGCCCAGATCCTTGATAGCCTTTCCCTTTGTATCCAAAATCTTCAAGATTGTCTTTTGGTTGTCATGGAGCTTCTTCTGGTTGTCCAGAAGCTCCTTCAATGAATCCTCCACTGATGGAGGTACCTGAAGCTGTGCTGCTACTGCACTAGATATAGCTTCCTGCATCCAGTTGTTGATGCTGGATAATGTTTGAGAAACCCGTAGTTAGTCTGAGGAAAAGTGGAAGATGAAGGCACAGATAATAGCACTGTGACAAATGGCCCGGATGAAGGAGGAGGCATGGAAGCTGAAGATCCCCCTGCTATGGAAGGCTCTGACCCAGTGGCCACTACCCTTGGCTCTTTACACTGGATAGTGGAGATAGCGTCTTTACCCTTTGCATTAGGGTTATCCGATCCTTGGAGGCTATACCAGATGAAGGGCTTTTTAGGCATTTCCTTTGTGTCATAATGCTTCTTCTCAACCCTTTGGTCCTTGAAATACATGGTGCGGAAGCTGGGGTAGCAGTAGGATCTTTCTTCCTTTCCAACTGCCTTGGTGATGTGGTAGTACATGAGGTTCCCCATATTGATAGGATACCCCGCCATGATGGGGGCTATAAAGACTGCCTGGGTGAGTGGGAGGAAATTATCATGCTGACATGGGTCCAGCCGGCTGCATACAAATGTGGACCACCCATTTGCTTCAAAGTTGAGGGTGTTTCTGGCTATTGGGACTCCAGCTGTGAGCCATGACGGTGTCGTAACTGGGGCTAATATCTATGCCATCCATGGATGGGCTACTTCATCTAGAGCCAGCTTCTCCAAGTATTGCATGAATTCCACAAGTGTGGCTATCAAACCAGATCTTCAAGTTTCAGACCTTTGTCACAGTGGTGCCCTTTTTGATGTGGGCAACGTTTGCATAGAACTCTTTGACAAGATATTCATTTGCATCTGGAACTTTGCTGGTGAAGAACTTCCACTCTATTCTCTCCTCAAATTTCCTCTTGACATTCGGATTGTGGGGAAGAAGGTCTCTCTCTATAATTTCTTGCTCATGGGTGAATGACCTTTGGGGACACGATTCCCGGAACTTCAGATAGGTTGTCTCACTCATGAATCTATCAGCCCACACCTTGGGCTTTCTGGACCTGGAAAACCCTTCCACATTGGTATCACCCCCTCTCCTATCATCATCATCAATAGTAATAGGGTCAGCTGGTGAGGCCGAAGTTGTAGTAGGTAGGGAAGATGGTGCCAAAGCCCCACTACCTTCCTCTGAGCCATCAGATGTCTCATAAAATAATGTAGGTTCATCAATTAGATGGAATTTCCCCTGGAATTTTGTGGGGACATGTGTTGGAACAGAGTCTCCTTCTGAAACTTCCCGGGAAGGGACATACTCACTGGTGTCTAAATGGTCCCCAACTCTATCTGCAGTTTTGATGGAGGCTCTTAACTTGCTGATTGACTTTTGCACTGCTAGGGGTAACTTAGTATTTCCTTCCCCTTCCTCGGGAGGGTTCTACCCTCCCTTTAGATGTATCACCTCTGCCTCTGGAATGGACAATTATTTGTAAAATACAAGTAGTGAAATATAGTCAGAAAAAGGACTTCAAGCATATGTTAAAACAGTACAAATGAAATGCACACTGCTTCTCAAAACAGGGCACCACAAACCGTATAAAAATAAGCGCTGCCGCAAAATGGCCACCGTGGACCGCATAAAAGTGAACACGACCACAAAAAGGTTAGGCTCAGACTACTGACTCTCTGTATTTGATCAACCGTGGGTCGCAAAAATTGGAACGCGGCCGCAGAAACAAATTATAAGCTCTCTAAAGTTCACAAATGCGGACTGCAAAAACATGGACGCAGCTGCGAAGGTCCAAATATGGACAACCGAAAAGTGACCGTGGCTGCGAAGGCTGAGCATCTCTCAATGCTCTAAAGCTAGGGTATCACAGACCATAAAATTTAGGAGGGTGCCGCATAACCTAACGTGAATCGCAGAAAAGTGATTGCGACAGCGAAAATCAAATGTTATCGGCACTAAAGAACACCTATAACTAGGGTTTTCATTAATTACACAAATTATAGAAATTAAACTTTCAAAGTTACTAACCCCAGCCCCTACTAGGCATACAAACACTACCCACATGTATTCAAGCAACAATGAATCCTTAATTTGTCATTAGGGCATGCTTTCAATACTAACTAAAAACGAAAATTAAAAAAAGAGAAAAGAAAAGAAAAAAATAATTTAAAAACCCATTGAATTTAACATACTAGTTGTATAATGTGGGAATTTGACACTTGAAGTGAGTGAGATGAGAATGAGAGCAAGAAGAATGCACAGTTGATTTTAAGAGAGTTTGAATAGTTACCGTGTGTAAAGTGTAAAAAGTATACAAAGCCTCTATTTATACTAAGACCCAGGGGACCCACTGACTCACTTGAGTGTGGCCACGAAATTCTATCGCGGTCCGCACTCGTTACCTTTTTGTAGAGCTCATTCAAATACTATCCCGCGGTTCGTGAAATTTTGACCGCGGCTGCCAAAATTATGTGGTACGCAAAAAATGTGAACGCGGCCACGATACATGAAGGGACTTTGACAGGCCAACTTCAGAGAGTTGGCATTTTCCATAAACCAGCAGCGCGGTTCGCGTCAAAGTTGTGCTACCGTGAAGTGCTCACGCAGTCCGAGAAATTTTGGGCGCAGTCCATGAACTTTTTTCACTTAGCCAACTTCTCCCTTGTGAATTTCCTGCATTGTACAACCAATTCCTACACACACTTTACATGGGTTACATCCCAAGAAGCGCCTGATTTAACATCGCGACACGACGCATGTTACCATCATTTACTTGAAATGGATCAACGCCACACCGTGGCCATCATCAACCTTACCAAGTTAGTTCTTCACTCGGTGCCCATTGACTCTAAAGATCTCACCATTCTTGTTTTTCAAATCTAGAGCGCCAAAAGGAATTACATGCACTACTTCAAAGGGACCGCTCCATTTTGACTTTAGCTTTCCTAGAAACATCTGTAACCGAGAGTTGAATAAGAGAAGAAGGTCACCTTCTTTGAATTCTTTGTTCTGGATATACTTATCATGTAGGTACTTCATCTTGTCCTTGTACAATGATGAACTGGAATAAGCACGGAACCGGAACTCATCAAGTTCATTCAATTGCTCCACCCGAAGATTGGCAGCTATATCCCCCTCTATGTTCAACTTCTTCAACGCCTACATGGCCTTGTGCTGTAATTCCATCGGGAGGTGACATGCTTTCCCAAAAACCAACCGATACGGAGATATACCAATTGGAGTCTTGTAATCTATTCTATAGGCCCATAAAACATCGTCAAGTTTCCTTGACCAATCAGTGCGGTTTGCATTGATAGTTTTTGATAGAATACTCTTGATCTCCTTGTTGGAGACCTCAACCTGTCCACTTGCCTGGGGGTGATAGGGGGTTGACACCTTGTGAGTGACACTATACTTGGAGAATAAAGTGTCAAAGGCTTGGTTACAAAAATGAGAACCCCCATCACTAATGATGGCCGTTGGGGTGCCATACCTTGTGAATATGTTTTTCTTCAAAAAAGCCACCACACTCCGTGCTTCATTTTTAGGCAGAGCCACAACTTTAACCTATTTGGAAACATAATCCACAACAACAAGAATATAGGTGTTCCCACACAAACTCACAAATGGACCCATAAAGTCGATGCCCCATACATCAAAAATATCAATCTCAAGGATGGTGGTGAGAGGCATCTCGTTCTTCTTGAAAATCCCACCGGCTTTTTGGTAATCATTACACTGCTTAACAAGTTTGCCTACATCTTTGTACAAGGTAGGCCAATAGAATCCACAGCTTAGGACCTTTGTAGCAGTTCTCACCCCACCATGGTTACCACCATAGGGCGAAGAATGACAAGCTTCAAGAATGCCCAATTGCTCTTCTTCTGGAACACATCTTCGGATAACACCATCGGTGCGAATTTACAAGAGATAATGGCTCGTCCCAATAATAATACAAGTAGTCCCGTTTGAGCTTCCTCCTTTGGTTTGAAGAGAACTCATTCCAGACAATTACGCTCATAAGATAGTTAGCTACATTGGCAAACCAAGGCATCCCGGTCAAAGACATGGAAATGAGTTGTTCATCCGAAAATGAGTTACTGATATCAAGACCATCATGGGGCCTCCCCTTTTCTTCCAAACGGGACAAGTGGTCCGCCACTTGATTCTCACTCAGTTTTCGGTCTATGATTTCAAGATCAAACTCTTGTAGAAAGTACCTACCTCATTAATCTAGCCTTTGAGTCCTTCTTACTCATCTAATAATGAAGCACCGCATGATCAGTGTGCACAATCACTTTGGTACCCATGAGGTATGGGCAAAACTTTTCCATAGCAAAGACAATGGCTAGGAGTTCTTTCTCGATCACCGTATAGTTGACTTGGGCGTCATTCATGGTCTTGCTAGCGTAGTAGACTAGATGGAATATCTTATTGATTTTTTTCCCCAATACCGCTCTTACTGCCACATCGCTAGGATCACACATGAGCTCAAATGGTAAGCTCCAATTTTGTGTTGTAATGATGGGAGTGGTAGTCAACCTCTACTTGAGTAGCTCAAAAGCCTTCATGCAATCATCATTGAACACAAATTTTGCATCTTTTTCCAACAACTTGCACAAGGAGTTCACCACCTTTGAGAAATCCTTGATGAACCAATGGTAAAACCCCGCATGCCCTAGAAAGATCCTCACTCCTTTGACGGAAGTAGGAGGAGGGAGTTTTGATATCACTTCAATTTCTGATTTATCCACTTCAATACCATTCTTGGAGATCTTATGGCTGAGGACAATGCCCTCCTCAACCATAAAGTGACACTTATCCCAATTAAGCACCAAGTTAGTCTTTTCACAATGTGCCAAGACCTTATCAAGACTATCCAAACACTCATCAAAAGAATCCCCCACAACAGAGAAATCATCCATGAAAACCTTGAGGAAGTCCTCCACCATATCCGTGAATATTGCCATCATATACCGCTGAAAAGTAGCTGGTGCATTACATAGACCAAACGACATCCTTGAGAATGCAAATGTGCCATACGGACAAGTGAAGATGGTCTTCTCTTGCTCTTCAGATGCAATAAGAATCTGGTTATACCCGGAATACCCATCCAAAAAGCAATAATAAGCACGTTCAGCTAACCTATCCAACATTTGATCACAGAATGGAAGCGGAAAATGGTCTTTCCGAATCACTTTGTTGAGCTTCCTATAATCCATGCATACCTTCCAGTAACAGTCCTTGTGGGGATCAACTCATTGTTGTCAATTGTTATCACAGTCATGCCCCTTTTCTTTCGGACACATTGTACCGGTGAAGTCCATGAACTATCAAAAATAGGGTAGACAACCCCAGCATCCAACCGCTTGATAACCTCTTTCTTGACAACCTCTTACATGGACTCATTCAACCTTCTTTGATGTTCCATGGAGGGTTTGGCATCCTTCTCCAATATGATTTTGTGCATGCAAAAAGCGGGGCTTATACCCCGAATATCTGCCAATGTCCAACCTATTGCTTTCTTCCTCCTTCGGAGAACTGCAAGAGTGGAATCTACCTGCACGTTAGTTAAGCACGAGGAAAGAATAATAGGTAAAGTAGAACAAGGGCCTAAGAACTCATACCTGAGGTGTGAAGGCAAAGGCTTCAACTCCAAAATAGGAGGCTCCTCGATTGAGGGCTTTATTGGTGGAGTCTTCCGGTTCTTAAGATCCAAGGAAAGTTTCCGAGGCTCATATGTATATGAACCCATTCCTTGCAAAGCATTGACATATTTAACCAAGCTCATCCACATCATGATTCAAAAGCACAACTTCCAATGGGTCTTCCACATTAATCACATCACTTGTATCTTCAGCAATTACTTCGGTCACAAGATCCACAAACGAACACACTTTGTTACTATTAGGTTGCCTCATTGACTTGCAAACATGGAACACAACTTTTTTATCGCCCACCTAGAAGGTGATCTCCCTTGCTTCCACGTCAATTAAGGCCTTCCCTGTAGCTAGGAAAGGTCTCCCTAATATGATCGGCATTTCGTAGTCAACCTCGCAGTCAAGTATCATAAAATCTGCGGGAAGTATGAATTTGTCGACCCGAACTAGGACATCATCGATTATCCCTAATGGCCTCTTCATTGTCTTGTCCGCCATTTGCAACCTCATGGATGTGGGACTTGGTTTCCCAATCCCCAATGTCTTGAACACAGAATATGGCATAAAGTTAATGCTTGCCCCCAAATCACACAAAGCTTTGGCGAAATCTGCACTACCAATAGTGCATGGGATTGTAGAGGCACCGAGGTCTTCTAACTTTAGAGCCATAGAGTGTATACTAGCACTCAATTGATGTGTCATTTTGATTGTTTCATAGTTCATTGATCTATTCTTTGTTACCAAGTTCTTCATGAACTTGGCATATTCCGACATTTGTTCTAGAGCTTCAACCAAAGGCACATTTATGGACAAACTTTTCATCATATCAATAAATTTCCTGAAATTATTCTCATTATTTTTCTTTGCAAGCCTTTGAGAATATGGTGGAGGAGGCCTTGGAAAAGGAGCCTTGGCTTTAGGTACTACCATTTCCGATATGTCTATCACGTGTTCCCTAGACGGGTCCACATCATTTTGTGTCTCCTCAACATTGTCATCAATGTCTATCCTCAGTTCATCACTCACATTCTCATCATTCACTTGCACATCATTGCTTTGCTCATCATCATCTTGCACCAACACATCATCACTCACAACCTTTCTTGGGTCAACTCCACCTCTACCACTCCTTGTAGTCTCTGCCATAGCATGGCTCGTATTGTTTCCACCCTTCGGGTTTACTACCGTGTCACTTGGTAGTACCCCCTTAGGGTGAGTATTCGAAGCTTGAGAAATTTAGCCAAGTTGTACTTCCAAGTTGCAGATGGAAGTGTTGTGGGAGGCCAATTGGGCATCGGAGTCGGCATTTTTCTTCATCATTTTCTCAAACATTGTCTCAATCCGTCCAATCTCACTATTGGAAGAGCTAGGACCTTGTGATGGATATGGAGGCAGGTTGTTTGGTTGTTGATACATCGGAGGTCTTTGAAAGCCCGGCCCCGATTCCCTTGATTATTGTTGTTCCAACCCATTGATTGTTATTGCCTTCCTAATTACTATTATTGTTGCCACCCCAATTGCCTTGGTTTCCTTGGTTACCCCAGTTTTGATTGTTGTTGTTCCCCCAATTGCTTTGGTTGTTGTTGTTGCCACTATTCCAATTTCCTTGTTGACCTTGATTTCCCTAATTTCCTTGTGATCTCCACTATTATTGATTCGGAGCATTGCCCCGTTGACCCTGATAATTTTTAACATATTATACCTCTTCACTTTGATTATCATATGAATAGTCTTGATTGTACCCGCTACCACTTTGCTCAAATTGGTTCGGATTGTTTTAAAATTGTTGACCTCGTTGCCTTCTCTTAATGATTATCATATTCACTCCTTCCATGGCATTCACTTGTTTTGGCCCTTGAACTTGTTAGAAGTGAGCTTTGGCCAACTGGTTCATGGTAGTAGTCAACTCGGCTATTGCTTAGACGTGGTCATGGAGCTCCTTGTGTAGGTGAATATTATTGGGATCAACTTGTAGCACATTAGCTCAACTTTGCCACGCCGAAGAAGTATCCGCCATCTCATCAAGTATTTCACACGCTTCGGCATATGGCGTGTTCATGAAATTCCCCCCGGTGAGTTGGTTAACTACATACTGGTTTGTTGTATTGATGCCACGGTAGAATGTTTGTTGGATCATGGCTCAGGTCATATCATTATTCGAACATTCTTTAACCATCATCTGATACCTTTCCCAAATCTCATGAAGTGGTTCATTTGGCTCTTGTTTAAAAGCAAGGATCTCATCTCTTAGCGTGGCCATATGTCCCGGAGAAAAGAACTTTGCGATGAACTTCTCGGCCAACTCATCCCAAGTGGTGATGTACTAGTTGGGAATCCTTTCTAGCTAATCCAAAGCCTTCCTCCTTAGAGAAAATGGGAAAATCCGTAACCGCAATGCATCCTCGGAGACATTAGTTTGCTTTCTCCCTAGCACGTATCAACAAAAACTTTGAGATGCTTGTAGGAGTTTTGGTGTGGATCTCTGGTGAAGAAACCCCTTTTTTCCAAGAGTGTAAGCATGACATTGGTTATTTGAAAGTTGTCCGCCCTAATCCGGGGCGAGACTATTGCACTTGCATAGCCTTCATTGGGCAACACCCGGTGTGCTGCCCTTGTTGGAGGTGGGGGGGGGTTGAAATATTATCATGAGGAGGTCGGCCTCTCCTTTGTGCTTAAGGTTTGGGTTGAATCTCTTCCACGTGATCATCATCTACCTCCTCCCCCAATGGCAAATCTCCAATGGCTTCATTGTTAAGATCCATTTGGTACCTAAGAGCAATTCACGCACAAATTAGAAAAACGGAAGGAAAGAAAAACAAAATACACAAAAATACTCAGATATATAGCTAAAATCGTCTAACTCCCCGGCAACGACGCCAAAAATTGATCGGGTCCAAGCTTGCCTCCTATTGAGTAGCAAGGATGGTCGATGTAGTTTTACCCAACAAGGTCGAGATCGAATCCACATGGAGTTAATTTGTTTGGAGTTAGATTTATATCCAAGTCTAGATGCAGGTTTTGCTCTTAGTTACACTTCCACACATGATTGATTTGTTTTCTACTTCTAATTTTATTCTATAGCATGCAATATTTGAAACTAAGTACAATATTTTTGTTGTTGATTTTCAAGGGTTTAAAGGGACTAGGGTAGTGACTTCCAACTAGGTGGATATCTAACGGGTAGCAAGAATATAGGACAATCATGTGATTAATTGGGATTGTAATATAGCTATCACACCCGGGTACTCACTCTATACCTCTCGGTAGTTTGAGTGATTTTGCCCAATTTGGCTTTCTCAAGTCCAAATGGGTATTCATGCAATTCAAGTGATTTTAGCTCAAGTTGGGTATTACTATCTCTAGGTTTAACCCTTTAATTTGGGGCTATTAATTTCTTGAGTTCACCTCAATTCCTTGTTAGTCTAGTTTTCCTAGACTTAGTCCCTATTTCTCAAGTAGATACTAAGTCACAAAGGCATGAATCAGTGTTTGCATCCACTAATTTCATAGTTCTAGCAAGAACTAGACTAAATACTACTAACCCGCACACATTCAAGCCCTAAAATTCAAGACCCATCAAATACCCATACTAGGGTTTGTCACAACCCTAGCTATGGGTTTAGTTAAGGAAAATAAGAGAAATCAAAGATGAAATAAAGATAAAGTCATAATACTAGATTAAAAAATAAAAAACTAATGTTGAAATATGAATCTAATACAAAATTGCCCAAAACGGAATATCCAGTCGTGTCATGTGCTTAACAAAAACAAAACTTAACCTAAAAATGTCAAAAGGATCAATTTATACTAAGCTGAAATTTCCGAACAAAAATACCCTTGTGGAGGTTTTGCGGAAGCGTAATTTTGACCGCGACCGCACTTTTGCTTTCGCAGACGCGTAATACTAACCGCGGTCTGCATTTTTGACTTCTGGATTTGGGCTGAGGTTTGTTTCGCTGGCAGCATAATTTCCATCGTGGTCGCGTAGTGGATGTTTGCAGCCACGTAATTCCACCGCGAACCGCACTCTTGTTTTTTACCTGAAATATGAACTCTCTGAATCTCAACCACCGTGGTCCGCATAATTCTCGTCGTTTCCGCGGTGAGACTTTAGCGGCCTCACATTTCTGGCGTGGACCTCGCTCAACATTTGGCCTTAAAAATGTACTCTCTGATTCTTCACTTCACGGACCACATATTTGTGATCGCGGCTGAGTTGTGGATTCCGCGGCTGCACAATATTTGTGTGGTCCGCGGTTTAGTTTTGACTCCTTTATGAGTTGATTATGCCTCCTTTGGCTCGTTTTGATTCCTACAAGCAAGCATATTACATCAGTTTCTGGGATTAGCTTTACGCATTTTAAGCCTAAAACGCCAGTAAAAGAAAGCAAATAATGATTAAAATCCCAACTTATCACGATGCTAGATTTAAAGGTAAGTAAGGTAAATGTGAAGAAGGTACGAGATACTCAAGTGCAGAAGGTTGTGAATAGTCCAGACTTCAAATAGAGGGTTAGAAGCGTTGTGATTTAGTTATTTGTGTCGTCAGTGGCATATCTTCTAGCCTATGGTATCTAGGTACCAAGAGATCTAGTTAAGAGAGTAAAGAAGAGTTAGAGATGTCGAGATGTCTCGCCGATCCTAAATCAACTTGACCTTTTCCAAGTCATCCTGAACCAGATCCGCGCCTAAGAACCTAACACCCCCTGCTCAAACCAACTAACTAGACAATGACACTGTTATATCTCGCGTCTTCGTACGTTAAAAGTTTCATCTTCAGTTAATTGACGTAGACTTGGTAACGAGATCATCTTGATGTTAACGTATTTATGCTATTTATAACAAGCGATAAATAAGTGTTATGAAGGATAAAGGGGTACACGGATTAAAGAAAATGAGTTTCGTTGCAAGTGGCCAATTTGGAATAAAATACGGGTCGAGCGATAATACCCGATAATTATGAACTAGTATCATGCAAGGTACCATATGACCACGGTAGTATAATATATAAATTATATATGAAGTATATTAAAAATAAATAGAATTTTAAGTAATTTGTGGTAATTTTTAAATTATGCGGGTAATTAGTTAATTATCGGGTAAGGGGATAGTACCCAGTTAACTAATAAGTGGGTAAAGATTAATTATCTTCACCCCTACTCCCCACATGGCAGTATGCCACCATTCTAGCATATTACTCATAGTCATATATGCTTAGTATGACAAAGTAACGTGTAAAATCATTACATGACTCATAAGAATGAGTCATTTTAAGAAAGGTTTGATAACTTAAAGTGTTGGGTTTCTTTTGGACAAAAGAATAGTAGTCCAAGTCTGATTCTTGGTTAAAGTTCAGAGACATCTTGTCTTTAGTTCAAGATAAAAACGTTAAGAACAGAATCAATTCGTCAAAATTTCAAATCCAAGCCAATTTCGTTTATAAATTTCAAGAAAGCAAGATTTTGTTCCTCAATTTCAAAGCGTAGAAGCTTAATACAATTTTTGGGTTCTAAGTTCAATCCACGAAGGTTTCCAACATGATAATTATACGGAGTTTTTTCTTACTCCAGGTATGTTAAGGCCCTCCCTTCTTTCTTTTGGCATGGTCCAACTTATACTAAAGAAACGAGCAAACACATAGTTTCCATATATTACTCTATTTACAGAAATAGTAGGGTGTCTCTATATTCTTGATTCCCTATGAGAATTATTATTATCTTCTGTTCATGGGTCTTAGAATAATACTCAGTTGAAAAAGTTTATCTGGAAGGAATATTGAGATTATTACGTATTTTTCATGCATTTCACTCATTTATACATGTGCATTGACCTATGACCAGATGACGTTATATACGCGTATATATGTAAATATATGTATATGAGATATGGGAAAATGTTACGGCATTATATACGCACCACTACCTGATCAGCTGGTATATGTTGATAATGTCACCCACAGTGGCTGAGACGATATGATGGGATGTCCTCAGTGGCTTGATGTTATTATGTACACCCATACCTATGCATGGCATGACATTTATACGCAAGTTCATGACATTATAAATGTTTCAGAATTTACAAAGTTATTCTGATTTAAAGATGTGTTTCCTTATTCCATGTTTCATCTATGACTCTTACGTACTAATTTTCATGCCTTACATACTTAGTACATTTTTCGTACTGAGGCCCTATTTTACGGGGCCTACGTTTCATGCCCGCAGGTGCAGGTAGGCAAGCTGACGGTCCCCCTTATTAGGATCCCTGATCAGCGAGAGTTGGCATGCTTCACTTGATCCAGAGCTGCTTTTGATTTTGGTACGATATGTTTGTATATATATATATATAGTTATGACGTGGCTCAGTCTCGTCTTTGTACAGTTACATTTCTATTAGAGGTCTGTAGACAGTTATGTACAATTGGATAGTATGTGGCCTTATCGGCTTTCAGCTTGGGTTATATGTGGCCTTGTTGGCTTTCAACTTTGGATGTATAGTTGTTTATAGCAGCCTTGCCGGCTCGCCTACTGTATTCTGCATGTACACATACATATGCCTTGTTGGTAGGTTTCCTTCATGTATGTTATTTTCATAATTCAGTAGATGTTATTCAGATTCATATCTTAGACGCATGCTTAGGGATGTTTGACAGGTAGGACTCAGGCACCCATCGTGGCCCATTAGTTTGGGTCGTGACAAAACTGGTATTAGAGCAATTCTTTCCTAGGGTTGTCTATAGACTGTGTCTAGTAGATTCTTATTTATGGGTGTGTTGTGCACCACACTTATAAACAGGAGGTTACAACATATATAGGATGTTATCCTCTTTTTTTATCTCAGATTGTGCGATACAAGAATTCATGTTCATAAGGATATGTTATATTTCAACAATGCCTCCAAAGAGTATGGCCGCCCAGAAGGGAAAGTCCGTGGCTGGTGAGACTACTAGTCGAGTGCCACGAGTTACCAGGGCTCGGGGAGAGTCTCATGGTGAGGTTCCATCTCAGACTTCACATACCCCGCCCTTTCCAGAAGAGCTCTGAGGGGCACCAGCTCCAGCGCCCGCCCCTATACATTAAGCACCTCAATTGGATGTACCGGGTCAGGAGATGAGAGATGTTATTCAACTATTAACCCGATTAGTAGCCGTGTAGGATCGACGTCAGCAAATAGGTATTGGTCATGCAGATAGGTCCGTCAGTACGAGGGTTTGTGACTTTATTAATTTAGACCCTCCAATATTCACTGGGGCAGATATGAATGAGGACCCTCAGGTATTTATTGATAGGGTGCAGAGGACGTTAAGGGTAATGAAGGCCTCTACAACTGAGTCAGTTGAGCTAGCTTCCTATAGACTCCGAGATGTTGCAGTTAATTGGTACGAGTATTGGAAATTGTCTATAGGTGAGGATGCCCCTCCAGCAGTATGGCAGGAGTTTACAGAAGCTTTTCTTCGTCATTATCTTCCACCAGAGCTTAGGCGAGCCAGAGTTGATAGGTTCTTGACCCTTCGACAGGGTAACATGAGTGTTCAGGAGTGCAATCTTCAGTTTGATTCATTGGCTAAGTATGCTCCCACTATTGTATCTAAGATGGAGGATCGGATTCACCGGTTCGTGATGGGATTAGAGCCTCACTTGCTTAATAATTGTATGTCGGTCTCACTTTAGCCAGACATGGATATTTCCCGTATTCAGGCATACGCTCAAGGTGTAGAGGAGCGTAAACAGAAACAGAAGGCCGATTGTGAGCATGATAGGGCCCAGAATAAGAGGGTGAGGTCTTCGGGTCCTTTTGGTGAGTTTCGAGGTGGTCAAAGGCAGCAGTACTCAAGGTATCTATCCCAACCCTCGGCTAGCGCGCCCCCTCAGTTTGGCGGTAAGAGATTTGATTGTTCTACATATTCAGGGTTTGGTTGGAATTTCAGGGCCTCATGTTCTCAATATAGGGGTGAGTCAAATCAGATGAGGCCATCCTTACCCCGATGTACTCAATGTTTATGATAGCATAAACAGTCAGTTCTAGGCGCGCATTTTATGAAAGTCGAATTTCTTTGATTTGGGATTTAAAATAAACTGGTGACTTGGGACACCAATTAAAATATTCCAAGTGGCTACTATAAAAATTAATTAAAATAATCTCATTTCGAATAATGTCACTTTAAAACTAAATAGAATAATCCTAATACAGAGTTAATCTTTTCCTCGATTCGGGATTTGAACCGGTGACTTGGGACACCATAAATTATCCTAATTGGCGACTCTGAATTTTAAATAAAATAATCCCGTTTCGATTGTCACTTTAAGTTGGAAAAAACTCCCTTATACCCTTCCGGTGTAGGAAAAAGGGAGGTGTGTCAGATCTGGCGAGTTGTATTGCAGCGGTTGAGGGATGAGAAGCTTTATGCAAAGTTCTCCAAGTATAAAGCCTGAAGAACCAGAAAGAACAACAAATTCCTATCTTCCAAAAATAGCTCCAAACACAGCTAATAGAAGGGGGTCGGATGAACCCAAAATATCCTATTTTGAGGGCGGATGAACCCAACATATCCTATTTGAGGGCGGATGAGACAAAGGCGTAGTGACATGTCAAGTGCAACTGTGCTAAGCTCGTAAGGTCGTGGTAGCCCCGCAAAGCACGAATAGGGGGTTGGAGCAATGCCAAACACAACCCACAACAACCGATGGCAATTGGCAACTTACTAAGCTTCGCCCCATGCGCATGGCACCTTGCGGCGCGAGCTTGGGACCTCGGAATTCAATTCCGGGCATACGACCAAGTCCCATATTTTTCTACAGACCCTTCGGGACTGTTAAATCACGGATCCGGGTCCGTTAATTGTGCTCCCATTAACCTTTTTGTACACAGAAGGTTTTTGCCACATATAACAAAATTGAACTTTTCAATTGTCTTGTTAAAGCGAATATTCCAACTTCAAGATACTTGCTTTAGTCCATAAATGGATCCTTGTAGCTTTCAAATTCTATTATGATCAGACGAAGATGTGAAACCTTCAGGTTGTGTCATATACACGTCAGAAAATGTCACTCGGTTTACCTCGAAGATTTTGTGCACTATTTTCTCTAAATGGTTCACTGAGAGCTTGTCCGGAACATGGGCTTCGTTCAAATTCTTCATTAATGCCCGGAAATGATCGCTTGAATTCAGGGAATATGAATTCCATTGGAGAGAGCAAGCATGGAGGGTTGACCCTCCGATGAAAGAAAGTGAGATGGTTGATTATTTCTTGCAGGCTTTGGAACCCACTCATTCTCCAGGTGGACGCCTGACTTCTTCAATTCTTCATCCTCATTCTCCAGGTGGACGCCTGACTTCTTCAATTCTTCATCCTCATTCTCCAGGTGGACGCCTGACTTCTTCTTTTCTCTAAATCGAGACTTCTTCAATGTTTATTATGTTTGACTAAATAAAGGAAATCAATTTAAATAGCGCGCCTAAAGCAACTACGAAATTTCGAATTAATAACAAGATTTGCGAGGGCCATGGAAAATTTAATAATGGCACGCCTCGATTTAAAGAAAAGTTATTCTTAATTATCCGAGGGCCATGGGTTATCTAATTTTGCTTATGGCACACCTTAAGTCTAATTTCAAAAGGGCTGATTAATTAATTAAATGACTAAGGGAATTTGCATTTATTTCAAGGCTAACGTTCAACTAAACTTCATACTTAATGGACTGGCATTAAATTAAACCTAAACGTTTGGCTACTTAAAATGTCTAAGGCCAGCAACAGGCCTCATCGTCTCAAACATACAAGGCCCAATTGGATCAGCTGGTGCCTTAAATAAAAGAACGCATGGGATGGGTCAGATTTCGAGCTCACAAATGGGCATCCTTTCAGCAATTCTGCTGGGCCCAAAATGAGCCCAACATGCTCCAATAACCCTCGATCCAAAACTCAAAAAATGGGTCAGCCTCAGGCCCAACAAATAACAAACCAGCACATACATAGCAGGGGAAACAAAAGTGATTACAAGCCAAGCCAATTGTTAACACATGCCATTGTTGGAGCATCGAAATCGCAATCCAGATATGTTTATTATATTATCATTTTTATGCAATGAAACCTCTTCAATGAAGGAATTAAAAATATGCTACTGCTCTTGAAATCATTGAACCTATAGCCCATGACTGTTTATGCTATCAGACATTGTTAAAATATCATTCCAACCTTAAATAACCATTCTAATATGCAATGCATCTAACCCCCAAATGCTTTATAAATCATTGTATTATCCACTTCAATCATATGGCTTTAAATTATGAAAACTACTAATTAATCTTGCAATGACTTCGATACACATGTCATTATTCATACAGAGACATCACCTTATAGATTTACTCAAAATCGATCAATATAGCATTCATATCTATCTCTATACTTACAATACTAAAACTGAACTTTTATCCAAAAGCCGAACTTTGAAAGCAACAATTCCCGAATAATTTCTGCCAAGTATCATGATTGCTAAGTGCAACAAGATTATAAGAAAACTCATTGTGACTTATTATCTCTACTAATTTGAAATAACTCAATCAAACCTCTAAAAATGCTTACTCACATACAACAATCCATGCTACAGCAGTCCAAGTTAAATACATGACAAAGAGAGTTCAAATACAGTCCATAATATTCTATAAACATGGCTGAATATAACAAAGTTCAAGATAGTAAGGCTAAATCAATAGGGAACAAACAGGTAAAACTTTGAAGAACATAGACTAGTATTCAGCTAGCATGAACTACAACTATTTAAATCAATTACAGGGCTTCCAAATACACTTCTCATATTAACAAGATTTGAAAAGTACCTTGGACAATCAAAGCAAAGAAATGTGAAAGGATCGGCAGCAGCAGCAACTTGCAGCTCAACAAATTAAAAACAACAAGAACCAGTTCTTCTAAACCATTTTGAAACCAGAATGAACACAATTCTTTCGAGTTTTCAAAGAAATTCTAACTATAGGGAACTCAAAGAACAAAACCAAGGAAGTTTCAAACAATTTTTAGTATTTTTGGAGTCTAAAAATGCTCAGTCGTTTTCTAAGTTTTTTTAGCTTTCTAATCTCTTAATTCTCCATTGAAAGAGAAGGGAAACGAGCTTATTATAGAGGACCTCTAGGGCAGCAGAAATAATTCTATTGTTTTCCAATTGCCCCTTCCCCAATTTTCATTTTTAAGTTAAATCCCTAAATTTTAGCCTGCTTGCTAAGTTAATCCCAAACCCCACCTTCCAGGTAGCTTCCTAATCAGTTATACAAGATTCCCCTAAACTAAAAACCCTGAACTACCCTTTATGCTTATGCTATTTACGTTCAAGACCAAATATGGGTCAGGTTAACCCCAAGACCCAAAGCCTGGGCTTGCAAGACCCGGACTGACCCCCCTGTTTGGGCCTCTATTGATAGAGCCCAAATTGATTCCAGAAACCAATGAAAACCTAAGGAAATGGCCAATCGGAGTTATATGAACTCCTGGAACCAAGTATTCCAAATAAAGCAAAAATAGGAGGGAAACTTGAGCGAAACCAAACGATAATGACTAAAAGAAAAATAATCTAAAATTAACAGGCATGATTTGAGAAACAGAAAAATAAGAAAGAAAAAAGAAAGAATTAGACGAAACTGAGAATGAAATTCAAACAAAAAACAAAGGACCTGAAATACCTGAAAGAGACAGATAGATGATGGGTTTGAACGGACTATCCAGTGGTTTTGATTTGAACCAAAAATGAGTGTTAGTCAGGTTGTTTTTGTGAGAACAACCATCTAACCTTTGTTTCAGGCCGAAATCTCTTCCACGCTTTGGAAAAAATCAAACCAGGCCTTTTGCATGAGGAATCAAAGGTGGGAACAAATCTATAGTTCCATTTAAGATATGAAATTGGAGAAAAATGGAGGGGATTTTGGGGAAATTGATGGTGGTTAAGTGTTTGAGGGATTATGGGGACTGTATGGTGAAGTTTTGGGAGGATTTAGAGGTCAAATACCGGTGGAGAATGGCGGAATTTGGAGGCGGCGTTAGGGCATGGACGAAGGAGGTGAGAGAGACAGAAGATGGGTGTTTGGCTTAAGTTGTCTTTAGGGCTTTCGGACAGTTATAAGCAAATATGGGGGAAGTGGTCTTGGTCGTTGGATGAAATCAAATGGAAAGCCTGTATTTAATTAAAACTTTGAACTCCAAACGACGTAGTTTGGTTAAGCAGTGAAGAATGGACCGGGTAAAGGCTTGATTGGGCTTGATCTTGAATGGGTTTCAGGGGGAAATTCATTTGGGCTGCTACGAATTTGGCCCAAAAACAGCCTTCTTATTTCTTTTTCCATTCAACATCAGTTTCAAGTTTCCTTTTGTTTTTTCAAAATTAATTTAAAACCTAAATTAACTCTTAAAAGTAAATTAATTTACCAAAATAAGCTAACTACCCAACATAGTATTTACAATAATTATTTTTGTAAGACAACTAAATTGCTAATTAACATAAAAATGTAGAATTAAATTCCTAAATGGAAATGCAAAGTATTTTTTTATTTTCATGAATAAAATAAAATTAAACATGTACAGAAAAATATAAATAATTAAGAAAATTCTACAATAATTCCTAAAATAACAAACAGTTAAAAGAAAAATGTAATTCTTTGGGATTCTGTAGGAGTAATTTATGTGGGACAAAAATCACGTGCTCATAGTTTCCCCTCTTTGCTCGGAGACACGAAGGGTTTTCGGGCAAAGATAAAATGAGCAATTATGAGGGATTTTCGCCCATTTGAAACTCCATGAGAAGCATTTTCAAAAGAGCCTGACTGAACCTTGCTTCAAAGGTTGCCTACATATCCTTGGCTATAAAGGAATCAGGTCAGTGTAGTTCTGGAAGTTTTGGTAGCTGGAACTACCGGGAAGCTGTGATTTCACTGTTGCTGCTGCTGCTACTGCTTGCTGAACTTTTTATTACACCAAAATGGAAAATAAAAAATTAGACTCGCTAAGCCTATCAACCACGAGTTACAAGATTCATATCTATAAATCTTCTCAAGCTTGATCTTGAGTCTTGGCTAGTTCTTGCTGCAGACTCCAATTTGAATCTTGATGCTTGTCAACTGTAGCCGCCAGTTCATTCTTCAGCTTTGGATCAAGGCGGGACATGCGAAGCTTGTGACTTGAATCATATCATGAGCAGTCCGCATCTTTCTCTGCTTCTGTGCCTTGAGTTCACCTCTTTTCGTTCTTTTCTTCTTTTCTTTATTCTGGATTGAGACTCATTCTTTTGGTCGTCTTGAACCTTGTGCCTTGAGGTAAAACCTGCTCATACACCAAAACAAACAAACGAACAAAATTTTTTTGCACCAGTTTTCACTAGGAAAATTTCGTGAGTTATTATAACAAAATCTTAACTACTTCTTTATTGAAAGTAATAAAATCAGGAATGTGTATCCTTGGGAGAAAGAGATTAGGTAGTGGAACCCAATATCTATACTAAAAATCAACCAGGGAGTGGAGACCCTGTGTTTGAAAAAGCGACTAGGGAGTGGAGACCCTATGTCTAAAAAATAAAACTCAACTAGGGAGTATAGACCCTATGTTGGAAAAGGCGACTAGGGAGCGGAGACCATATGTCTAAAATAAACTCAACTAGGGAGTGGAGACCCTATGTTGGCAAAAGGCGACTAGGGAGTGGAGACCCTATGTATAAAATAATCTCAACTAGGGAATGGAGACCCTATATTGACAAAAGGTGACTAGGGAATGGAGACCCTATGTCTAAAATAATCTCAACTAGGGAGTGGAGACCCTATCTTGGCAAAAGGCGACTAGGGAGTGGAGACCCTATGTTGGCAAAAGGCGACTAGGGAGTGGAGACCCTATGTCTAAAATAATCTCAACTATGGAGTGGAGAACCTATGTTTGCAAAAGGCGACTAGAGAGTGAAGACCCTATGTCTAAAATAATCTCAACTAGGTAGTAGAGACCCTATGTTGGCAAAAGGCGACTAGGGAGTGGAGACCCTACGTCTAAAATAATCTCAACTAGGGAGTGGAGACCCTATGTTGGAAAAGCTTAAAAGTAGAGATTGGTGGTCCTAAGCTACCATTTTTTGAATTTTCTTCTCTTATTATTTGTTTTTCAATCTTGTTTTGTTTTCTCTTTTTTTTTAATTATTTTCATGGAATGAGTAAATGCAGGAAAAAATTTGGAGGGGACTTCCCTTTTTATGGATTGTTGCTGCAAAGTTGTTTTTAGCACTTGCGCATTTCTTTTTTGGTTGCACCTGCTTCTTGCAAGGTTGCTTGAGATTGTACCTATTTCAAGTTTTCAAATAAAGAACAATTGTTAGTTTGAAATGGTGGTTGATTTTGTGGCCTTGATTGTTTTTTATTACTTGATCTCGACCCAACTCTTTTGATGAGAACCTCTGCTGCTTGCTGGCTTTCTGGAGATCGATCTCTCTTCAAAACCCGAGGACCTTGACTTCCATAATTACACATGAGGGTTCGCTCATATGTGATTTTGGCCTTTTCATCTTATTCTGCCTTTATGGGCAGTTGACTTTGGGTCACTTTCATTTTCAATAATTTCAACTTCCGAGCATCGACCATCATGGCCAGTCGGGATCGACTTGATGCACCCGATGAGGCTGGATGCTTTTCTTTGGATTTGGATTTTTTTAAGCAGAACCCTGTAAAACTAATCTTGCCACCTTTTCTTTGTAATAGTTTTGGAACAACGTTAGACCGAAAGGGATTCAAAGAAAAGTAAACAAAGGACAAGAAATTGAATTTAAAGAGAAGTGTCGCTTTCGGGGGAGGAAAGAAGGAATTATCTGGAGTTTCTACAAACTTCAAGAGACATGACATGCTTCTTGGACTGGATACCCGATCTGCACAACTATCCAACTTCTCATAAACCCATTATGACTCGTGTTTTAAAACCAAGAAACCTTTCCAGGACTTTTTCAGTGCCAATGGTGGTGATGGATTTCTTCTTTTCGATCAATGACGCCCTTTGTGGGTTTTCACCAATTGACCTCTCTCATTTCTCTTCTCACCGTCGCCTTATAGTACTTTTTACGAGTTTTCACTAACAAGACTCTCTCATTTTAATTTCTCTTCTCACTATCGCCTTACGGTGCCCATGGGTTTTCACCAATAAGACTCTCTTATTTTATTTCTCTCATCTTGATTGCATCGGATCCAACAACTGCGTTCTCCAATTTAGAAAACCTTTCACCGATTGACGGAAGTACTTGAACAATGCTTGGGTAAAACGAATTTGGATCAAATTACAACTTTGGAACCATTCAGGCGGGATCACCCCGAACCATTATAAAATCTGCCCCAATTTCACTTCTGAGGGAAATTGGATTTTTGTTTTGGTGTGACTGAACCCCAGAGAGAGGCTGCCTACGTATCCTTTCGGAATCAAGTCGAACGTAGTTCAGGAAAAATATTTTTTTTGTTGTTTTGTTTTGTTTTGTTTTGTTTTTTTACAAACGTCTTCAAGTTCCAAAGAGGGTAATGAAGGAAAGCTAACCGGCTCAAAGGGTTAGCAAAGGATTGGAGTGTTTGGGGTAGCGAGAATGAAAGCCTTCGTCATCCCAAACGGATAATATTGTTGTTGCAGTAAGACTAGACATAATACTTTTTGACTGCATTTGCATTTACAGCTCTTTCGGGGTCATTTCCTTCGATGTCTCCTAGGTATAACGCCCATTTTGGCAATAATTTCTGACAATGTATGGGCCCTTCCAGTTAGGAGCGAACTTTCCCTTTGCTTCCTGGTGGTGAGGGAGAATATGCCTCAAAACTAGTTGCTCTACTTCAAAGTTCCCTAGGCCGCGCTTTCTTGTTGTAGGCACGGGCCATTCTTTGTTGATACAACTGCCCGTGGTAGGCCGCGGCCATTTGTTTTTCATCGATTAGGGTTAACTGTTCCAAATGGGCTTTGACCCACTCACTGTCCTCAATCTCAGCTTTAACAATGATCTGAAGAGAGGGGATTTCAACTTCTGCGGGTATCACGACTTCAGTTCCATAAACCAAAAGATATGGGGTTGCTCCGAATGATGTGCGCACAGTAGTGCGGTATCCCAATAATGCAAACGGAAACTTTTCATGCCATTTCCTAGAACTTTGGATCATCTTTCTCAAAATCTTTTTGATGTTCTTATTTGCTGCTTCAACAGCACCATTAGCTTTAGGCCGATAAGGGGTAGAGTTCCGATGCGTTATCTTGAATTGTTCGCATATCTCCCTCATCAAATGAATATTCAAGTTTGTAGCCTTATCCGTAATAATAGTTGCAGGAATACCAAAACGGCAGATGATATTGGAGTGCACAAAGTCTACCACCGCTTTCTTAGTGACTGATTTGAGAGTAATTGCTTCAACCCACTTTGTGAAGTAGTCGATGGTGACCAATATGAACCTATGTCCATTGGAAGCTTTTGGCTCGATCGGCCCAATGATGTCCATACCCCAGGCAACAAATGGCCAAGGTGCTGACATAGGATGCAGTTCTGTAGGTGGTGCATGGATCAGATCGCCGTGCACCTGACACTAATGACATTTCCGCACAAAACCGAAGCAATCCTTTTCCATAGTCATCCAATAATAGCCTACTCAAAGGATCTTCTTTTCCAAAACATACCCATTCATATGGGGTCCACACACTCATGCGTACACTTCATACATGATTCTTCCGGCCTCTTCGACGTCAACACATCTTAACAAGTTGAGATCTGGAGTCCTTTTGTACAAGACCTCGCCACTCAAGAAGAAACCGCTTGCGAGCCGTCTAATGGTTCTCTTTTAGTTTCCATTGAATCTATTAATATCATGATACCATGGCTGAACATCCGGTTCTACCTCAACCATATTGCAGTAACCATGCCTTTCTCGGATTTGGATTACCAACGGGTCAATGTGGAGATTGCCTGGATATGGCAACATCGACGCCAAAGTAGTGAGTGCATCGGCCAACTCATTGTGAAAATGAGGAATGTACCTGAACTGGACTGACTTGAACCGTTTACTATGATCCTCCACATGTTTCTTGTATGGAATAAGCTTGACATCCCGGGTTTCCCATTCACCCTAAGCTTGTTGGATAATCAAGCCATTCACCCATGATTAATAGTTCTTCAACATCGTGGTCGATTGCCATATTTATACCCATAATGCAGGCTTCATACTCGGTAGTGTTGTTTGTGCAGAAAAATTGAACCCGGGCTATGGATGGATAGTGTTGACCAGTGGGTGAGATCAAAATTGCCCCAATCCCGACACCTTTTGCATTCACAGCTCCATCGAAGAACAATTTCCAAGCATTGGCGTCTTCTGATATTACCTCAACTAAATTCACCTCCTCGTCCGGGAAGTAAGTATCCAAGGGTTGATATTCGTCGTCAACAGGGTTTTCAGCTAGGTGATCTGCTAGAGCCTGGGCTTTCATTGTCTTGCGGGTGACATAAACTATGTCAAATTCAGTGAGCAGGATCTGCCATTTTGCTAACCTCCCTGTGGGCATCGGCTTCTGGGATATGTACTTTAAAGGATACAGCCTGGTGATGAGGTAAGTGGTGTAGGCTAATAGGTAATGCCTAAGCTTTTGAGCGACCCAAGTTAAGGCGCAGCAAGTCCTTTCCAACAAGGTATATTTAGCTTCATATCTTGTGCATGTTTTACTCAAATAGTAGATTGCCTGCTCTTTCTTCCCGGTCACATCATGTTGCCCGAGGATACAGCCGAAAGAATTCTCCAAGACTGTCAATTACAAAAACAAAGGCCTCCCTGATTCAAGTGGGACCAACACTGGCAGATTTGACAGATATTCTTTGATTTTGTCAAAGGCTTCTTGACACTCATCCGTCCATTTAATCGCTGCATCTTTCTTTAACAACTTGAAGATGGGCTCACATGTGGAAGTCAACTGAGCAATGAATCGGCTAATGTAGTTCAACCTTCCCAGCCGGCTCATAACCTCTTTCTTGGTTCTTGGAGGAGGCAAATCTCGAATAGACTTTATCTATGTTGGGTCTAACTCGATGCCCCTCCGATTGACTATAAATCCCAAGAGTTTGCCAGATGGAACCCCAAATGCATATTTGGCTGGGTTTAGCTTCAAATCATATTTACGCAGCCGCTCAAAGAATTTTCTCAGGTCCCGAACATGGTCGTCCTGGGTCCTGGATTTGATGATCACATCGTCCACATACACCTCTATCTCTTGGTGCATCATGTCATGAAAAATGGCAGTCATGGCCCTCATATAAGTTGTCTCGACGTTCTTCAAACCAAAAGGCATAACCCCGTAACAGTAGGTGCCCCATGGTGTGGTGAAAGTTGTCTTTTCCACATCCTCTTCATCCATCAACACTTGGTGATATCCTGCATAACAATCCATGAAAGACTGTATCTCATGTTTGGTGCAGTTATCAACAAGGATGTGGATTTTCGCCAAAGGGAAGTTGTCCTTGGGACTTGCTTTGTTCAGATCTCTATAATCCACACACACTCAGGTTTTCCCGTCTTTCTTTGGTACAGGAACTACATTATCCAACCATGTGGTGTACCGGACCACTCGGATCACTCCTGTCTTCAACTGTTTTGTGACCTCTTCTTTAATATTGTCAATGATATCAGTTTTGAACTTTCTTTGCTTTTGCTGGACAGGAGGATAATCGGGGTAGGTCAGTAACTTGTGGACCACAAAATCGACACTTAGTCCTGACATATCATTGTATGACCAAGCAAACACATCTTTGAACTCAAACAAAAGTTGGATCAATGCGTCCCTGGTTTTTTCATCTATGTGAATGCTTATCTTGGTTTCTTTGACTTCTTCAGAATTACCCAAATAAACCGGCTCGGTTTTATTTAAGTTCAGCTTAGGTTTATTCTCAAATTGTTCCAATTCTTGATTTATTTCCCTAAAAGCCTCCTCTTTATCATATTCCGATTCTTGATTCATTATTTCATAATTAGATAGTGTGTTTGGATCTGGGTATGAAGTCCGTAAGCAAGTCATGTTATTTAAAGCTGCATTATTAGAACTGAAAGAAGAAATAAGAAAAAGTAACAAAAATCAGAAAGAATAAAGAGAGATGAATGATGAAATATTGATTTCATTTCATTGAATTTTGAATATAACAGGGTTTACATTGGAAATTAAAGACAATAAACTAAAAGAAACATCCGAGTTACATCCTGAAATAACTCGTGATGTAGAAAAGGTGGCAAGACTGGACTACCAGGATTCCTGCCTGACTGGGAAAGGAGTAGCCTTCCAATTTTGTAACTTGGCATTGGGCCCCATGTATAGCACCTCAGCGTTGCTCGAGCCTTCTCCCGGCTGAACCATGTGGGTTTCATACAACTTCTGCCTCATAGTCCCACTGATTTCTTCAATTTCTTCGGCCGTGAAGGCCTCATCTTCTTCTTCATTGTACTTGGGCCTGACGAAGGTTTCGAACAGATGCGGGATCGGCTGAGGCAAGACTCAACCGTTGTTCTTTCGCTCATTTGCCCATGTTTCATCAGTTGGCGTGGCTATGAAACCCACACCAAAGAACTTCTCGCTAGCAGCTCGAGTGATAGGTTCCATGATTCCTTACAATGATGTCCCGAGCCCCTTCCCGGGTTTATAACCATGCCTGATCATTTCCATGGCAACTATAATTGACACATTTGAGAAAAAGGGTTGAGGACAAGGGCTTCCTTCTTAACATTGGTCTGCGACCAAAACCTCGAAAGCTTGATAGACTATATGTTCACTTCCTTCTCTAGCTTTGAGACATGGGACTAATGAGTCCCGGTAAATCAATTGCTCATCCTCTCCATGGACTACAATCTCCTGATCTTCATATTCAAATTTCACCATTCGGTGGAGAGTGGAAGGTACAACCCCTGCTGCGTGAATCCAAGGTTTTCCCAAGAGGAAATTGTAGGAAGTATCCATGTCTAGGACCTGAAAGGTCACCTCAAAATCCATATGACCAATAGTCAAGATCAGATCGATCTCACCTATGGTGTCTCTTTTGATACCATCAAAGGCACGCAGACAGACTTTGTTAGGCCTAATTCTCTCAGTCCCAATCTCCATTCTTTGCAAAGTTGAGAGAGGGCAGATATCAACTCTAGACCCGCCATCTAGCATGACTCTCTTCACATAGTACCCCTCATATTTAACTATCAGATGGAGGGCTTTGTTGTGGGCGGCCCCTTCCGGGGGTAAATCATTCTTGCTGAAGGAGATCTGATTGATTGCGAAGAATCTTTCTGCCATCCTTTCCAGTTGCTCAACGGTGGTTTCAGTTGGAACATAGACTTCATTGAGGGTTTTTATCAACACCTTCTGATGCTCGGTTGAATTCATAAACAGAGACAACAAAGAGACCTGAGCAGGATACTTTCAGAGTTGGTCAATTATCTCATAGTTCGCAGTTTTCATTTTCATGAAGAACTCTTCTGCTTCTTTAGCACTAACTGGCTTCTTGAGTGGGAAACGCTTCTTCGTGGCTTTATTCACTTCCTCCAGATTGAGGTATTTCTCTGTCGGGTTAGTTTCATTTGCTTCTCCCAAAACTTCTTTTCCTTTGTAGGTTACTACCACCTTTTTATAATTCCATGGGACGGCAGTAGGATCTGTCATGGGCCTCTGCGGTGCGCGGCCAATAACCATGGGCTCATTCAGCCTTGGTAAAATTACTGGGCCCCGTACCACATAGGTCCCTTTAGGCACATACATTTTAGATCCCTTGTTTAGCTCAAACCTTCTTGGAGGGCTCAATGTCACTTGTCCTTTCTTGTGACCCCGGGGAACATAGAGAACGACATCTTTTGAGGGCGCTGCCCCAATTTTGGTTTCCACTTTCTTTTCTGTATTTTGAGGGGTGGGTTTACTATTTTTCTCCCCCTTGTCTTGTTTTGTGGCAGCCTTTGGCTTCTTTTCAACATCAGCGATTGCAATTATGGCTTTCACAGCAGGATCAAACTCCTTATCTTCGCAAATCATTCCAATAATAGGTCCGTTGTTGTGAGCCGGTAATAGATTGTTGGTCACATTAGGAATGTCTTCGTCCTTTAGAACTATCCGCTTTTGTTCTATGAGATTTTTAATAGCCCTTTTTAGGGTCCAACAGTCGTCTGTATCATGCCCTTCCGCTCCCGAATGGTAAGCACATTAAGTATCGGCTCTGTATGAGGGAAACTCTGGGTTCTGCCGGGTTTGGGGTACGGGCTGCAACATACCCATCTGGACAAGTTTATGGAAAAGGCTAGAATATGATTCACCAATAGGCGTGAAGTTTGCCATCCTGGGTGGTACTTTGGCACGGGCATGGAAGGGGAAGTTATTTTGTGGAGGTTGGGGATTATACTGAGCTTGGCGAGGAGGTTGATTTCTGGGAAATGGAGCTCGGTTTTGGTTGAACTATTGTTGTGGCTTAACGTAGGACTGGGCATTCATCATTGCATATGGCTGAGGAACCATAACATAGGCTAGATCCTGATCGGGATAGTAATGTTGTGGGTTCTTGCAGGGAAGTAAGGTCTAGGTGGACGGGGTTTTCTTACACTTGAAGTTGCCATTGCCACTTCTTCCTTCTTCTTTCGGTTCTCTACACCTCCAGACCCGCCTTGAATTGCTTGGGAGGTAGCCCTTATAGCAGATTAACCCAATATGCGCCCTATTTTTAGACCATTCTCGACCATTTCACCAATTTTGATGGCCTCGGCAAATGGTTTCCCCATCATAGACATCATATTCTGAAAATAATCAGCCTCTTGGGCTTGAAGAAAAACACTAACCATCTCTGTTTCATCCATTGGAGGCTTGACTCTAGCACTTGTTCGCGCCATTTGACAGTATACTCTCGGAAGCTTTTCGAGGACTTATTCTTGAGATTCGACAATGAATTCCTGTCAGGGGCTATGTCGATGTTATACTAAAATTTCCTGACAAAATCCTGAGCCAGGTCATCCCAAATATGCCACCGAGATATATCCTGATCCATGTACAATTCAGAAGCAATGCCGACCAGGCTCTATCCAAAATAAGCCATGAGAAGCTTCTCTTTTCCACCTTCTCCCCGCAATTGGTTGCAGTACCTCTTGAGGTGGGCTATGGGATCCCCATGCCCGTCATACTTTTCAAACTTTGGGGTTTTGAAACCCAAGGGTAAGTGCACATATGGGAACATACACAAATCAACGTAGGATACACTCTTTTGCCCACTCAAACCTTGTATATTTTTGAGACTTTGCTCCATGCTCCTCATTTTTTGGGTAATCTCCTTTTATTCAGGATTCTTTGTTGTTTTCTCCTGTCCCACGGTAAAATCGTACCGGGGTTGCTGGGGGTATGAATTAGTAGTGAACTGGGTAGGTTCCAGTGGGAAAGATGGTACTTAAAAGGTGAAAGATGATGGATCAAAGCTAGGCCTGGGCAGAGTGGGTTCTGCCGTAGCCGAACAAGGTGGCGTAGTGAATATGTTGGAGGTCGCACCTGAAATTAACACCTGGGGGGAGATGGTAGGATATCCAAGTGGGGTGTTCGGATAACTGATTGGGACATTTGAAGTCCCACTTGCCCTGGGAGGTAGCTTAGGGAATCCAGGTATCGCACTCGGTGGTTCTGTGCCATTGGACCAGGCATCCCACATTTCCATCATGCGGAGACGCAGAATTCTGCTTTCCTCAGCAGTTGCTGACTCGGAAGTTGGAATGGCCGAGATTGGACTATCCTCCAGGATAGGAACTATTGGCAGATGACTTTTCGAAGACATTTCAACACTTCCTTTTGATCTTGTGAAGTATGGATGTGACGCCAGATTACCACAAAACCAACCACCTTAATATAGAACCTGGACTCAACAGTAGACAACAAACCGGTTAGTTTGAAGCAATTAACACATAAGTAATCACACATTGGGTGTGATGCACCTATACGGTTAAATGTGTTTCTACATGTTTCGCATCGATTGTGTGTTTCATCCCGACTTTTGTTTATCTCCCCAATTTTCTTTTCTTTCCACTTTGGCTCTTTGATGTTTCTCTTCTTATTCCTATTTTTCTCTCTTTTCTTTCCTCTCTTTTCTTGCTCTTCTCGCTTTTCTTTTGGTTTTTCTTTAACTCTCTTTTCTTTTTTTTTTCTTTTCAGTTTTTCTTTAGGTTCTTTCCTTCCCACATTCCCTTTTTATTTGAGTTATTTACAAAATCATGACCAGATCCGATAAGGATTACCTACGTATCACGATGCCGGGTAAATCAGATCATTATGTAGTTCAAGAAATAAGTACAAAAAATAAGGAAACAATTTTTGGGAATTTTTAATTTTCATTAATAAAACTCCTAAATTTTTCTATTACAAAAGACTCCAACGTACTCATTTCTTGGAATTTTAAAAACTACAAACAGACTCAAAATAATATTTTAAACTAATAACTGAAATACAGACTCGATAAATAAAAATCAAGAGTACACAAGTGCTTCTACTCCTGGGGCCTGTAGGACATTATTTGGTTTTGCCACGGGCCTATGTGCAAGATCCCCTTGAAGACACTCCAGATCACTCATTATTTGGCGAACAAATGTCATTATTGCAACAAAGAAAGTGGTTCTGCAACTGTTGCATATCTTCTTCCAGCTAGGACATCAATGCGTAGAAATGTTCCCTTTTCTGCTTTAAATTTCTTAGCTTGTTTGGCTCTCATTTTCGAGGGTAGTGAGCTTCCTCTTCAAATCTGTGACTGTTCCCTCATATTTTCTTCTCAACTGCTATACAAACTCCGCCCGTCCTTCTGCATTCTTTGTCAGCTATGCTCGGGATCTTGCTAGACTAGCCTCAGATTTTTTCAAGTCATCTTGACACTCGATTACTTTCTTTCTAAGACCACTTATAAACCTTTTATCTGCTCGGCTTCTTTCCTGGTTCTTAGTAGCTATTCTCATTTTCTGGATCTGATCTCTAAGGGCTTTGTTTTCTCAAGCCAGCTTGTTCTTTTTCCCTTCGTCGGTAGCAGCTTGTACACTATTGTCAAATTTGAGGTCCCTGATTTGTCCCTCCAACTTACTTATCATGGCCCTATAGCTTGCCTCTTTTGCCAGCCAGCCCCATTGCTCTTGCGAATCGTCAGTGAATTGCTGGACGTGGGGTCTTTTAGCAGGCCTTTTAGGCTTTCGAGGGATTTGAAACCTCTTACTAAACCAATTCATGTAATTAGGGTCTAACTCGCCTTTAGATAGATCCCGCACCAGAGTCTTTGGTTCTATAAATCTGCACTCATTCCAAATCTGATGAATTCTTCCTTCTGGGAATACAGCTTTTGGACCCAATTTTATGACATGTCGGCTCAGATCTTCCTCATGGGGAATAGTTTGAAACCTGCACAGTTGGTGCAAGACCCTGTGAGGAGCATATGGTTGAATGCTCCGGAGACCCATTAGGAGAAGATAGCACACCTCGGCCTACATGTAGATGACTTCAGTGACAGGTGTAAGCACGTGATTTTTGCCCTATATGAGAAATACTCCCAAAAAAATGCAAAATAAAATGATTTTCCTTGGTGTGCAATTTTGAGTACTTTTGTGATATTTTTAGATAATTATTTGTATTTGTCTGTGTTTGCTTATTTGTTAAATTAATAAAAAATACAAAAATATGTCGCATTTTGCATGTAGGATTTAATTCTACAATTGTTAGTAATTAAATTAGTTTTACAAAAATTAAAAATTACAAAATAGGCATCTTTTGCATTTTTAGCATTTAATGTCCGAATGAACAATTTTATGCTTAATTATTATTTAATTGTGCGTTAATTGTTATTGGGAGTTAATTTTCGCTTTTATAACTTAATTTAGTTCTTAATAATAATTTAAGTATTTTTATAATTTAGTTTAGAAAAATAAAAGAAGAAAAGATAACAAAAATACAAAAGAAAATCGGATTGGGCCACTTCTTCAATTTTCAAACCATAGGCCCAAATAATTGCCCAATCTTCTCCATGACCCAGTCCACTTCAGACCGGGTCGACCCGGTCCGCCCCATTGACCCATTGACCCAATACCCTTTCTTCATTTTGTCAAAAGACAAACCAAAAAAACCTTAAAAAAAAACCTAAAAACTATCCGCCTCCCCCCTCCATCTTCTTCTTCTCCAAAAAACTAAACCACCCCAAGCATCCATGGTTGCCTCCCATGGCTTCGTCTACATCCTCGTCATCCCCCCCCCCCCCCCCCGACGCCGAAAACCACCAGCCCGTCACCTTCCCCATCACCCTCCCATCGTGAAACCACCATCAAAAACCCATCGTCCCCCACGAACCCGTCACTGCCCGTCGTCCAGTCCGGCACCCACTCGTCGACCACCACCAAACAGAAACCACTCATCGACCACCACCAACAAACCAGACCCAGCTGTTCCCATGGCTACCCAGCTCCTCGTCGGACAGCTCGAACAGCTGCTACCTCACCTCCGAGCTACTGTTTTATCGTCTCGAGCTGTTGATTCATCTCCTAGTTGCTCCTGCTTCATCGTCGTCATTCAACGTCAAGCTCAAAGTCGAGCTCAACGTCCATGGATGACCCTCGACGTCCATGGCTCGACGAGTTCTGCTCTTGTTTCATCCCTTCTGCTGCGCCGAGCTGCTGCTTCTGCTTCACTAGATCTCCTTCACGCACACAACCAGTCACCGCTGTTTCGTCTTCTTCACTGCTGCGTACTGCCGTCGACGACCCCATGAGTCTGTTGTTTGGTTGCTCACCATCGTACTGTTATTGACGATGCAAGGCAGTCCGGTTAAAGTCCGGCAAAGGTCGAGGGTTTTTCGTCGAGTCAAGATCCTGTACGTCGTGTGTTCGTCGTCGTTTGGTCGAGCTTTGGTCGAGGGTCGCCGAAACAGTCCGTATGTATGTTGTTCATCTCCGGTTAGTAGATTTTTGAGTTTTATTTTGTCCATATTTTGTTTTGATATTTTTCGAATCTAAAATCGGCAAATGTTTGTTTTGTTTATCGTTTGAATAAATTTTTAGTTCATGTTCATGTGTTGTTTGTTAAATTAATTTTTCAGATTTCAAATGGAAGTTAATTAGTTATTTTTCATGTTTATTTCATGTTTGTATTGTTGTTTAAGTGAATATTTGTTAGTTTTATGTTTGTTAGATTCAAATTGAAATTTAATTAATTATTTCTTCAATTTGTTTCATGTTGTTTCCAGAAAATATTAATGTTGTTTGAATCGTTAGAATCCGTCATGTTTGTTGCTTAAAAACAAATTTAATTCATGTTCATCTTTGTTTGAAGTTCATGTTTAAATACAGTGATTTAATGTGAGTTTGTGTTTGTTTTTGATTTGTTTGATTTAGTTTGAATCATGCATATTGTTGTTTGTATTGTTGTATCCTTGCTAAATTAACCAGGATTGGTTCCCGATATGGTTAATTTAGTTCCATTAATTTGGAGTGTGTTGTTCATCGTGTTCATATAATTGTTGTTGAAGATTGTTGAGAAATTGGTCATCTTGACTATATTTTGGTCAAGTTATGATTAATTGAGTGTTTAGAGCTGATGGGGGTAATTTGGTAAATTGCATTGCATTCGGGGGTAGATTTGTAATTGCAATAAGATCGGAGGGTAGTTTGGTAATTGAACATTATTTTGATTCTTTATGTTAAGCATGGGGGACAAATATAATGGGGTGGGGTTTTTGATGTACTTGTTTAATATAATGGGGGATAAGACAAAACATAATGGGGAGGAATCTTGTACTTGTTTAATGTAGGCGTGGGGGACAAATTATAATGGGTTGGGAATGTGGTATTTATTTAATGTAGGCATGGGGGACAAAATTTAAAATAAAGAAGACATTTAATAGTGGGCCAAAGCATGCCATTGGGGGAACAATTTTGGGGTTGGGAATGAGTCATTCTTGACTTGAAAGGGAGGATTTTTTGGAGAGAGTTTTTAGGACTTGAACATTGAGAGAAAAAAAGGAAGAAGTTTTTGGGGACTAGAACTTGAAGATTGAGAGAAAAGAGGACATATTTTGGAGAGAACATTTTTATTGAGAGATTATTATTGAGAGACTTTGACACTTGAGGTTGAACACAAAAAAGATTTCTACACTTGAGAGTGGGAGACTCGAAACATTTTGAGAGTAAAAGAGAAAGACAATTTGAACTTTCACTCAAACAATTCTGTTTGCTTTTCTTCGAGTGTTATTCGAAAGTCAGAAACTACTGCATCTCGTATCTTTTCTCTCTTCTGCTTTGACTGCGATTGTACTTTTGCACTGCTGAGTTTTCAATCTGTTACTGGGTCATTCTACTGGTTGTTACTGGTTTTGCGGTGTTGCTGAACCTGCTGTTGCCGCGTTATTACTGTTGCTGACTCCTACTTCTTTTGTTCTTGTACTGCTGTTTCCAGGTACACATTTGTACACTCTTGGCTTGAAGCGAAAAATGAAATATTAATCAGGCTCCTGTTCCTGTTGAATTCTTTTGTTTGGATCTGTGTTTGAATATTAATTTTCCTCTCTTTGTATAAAAATGTAGTCGATTAATTAATGAGTAATGAGGCTGCATATGTATGATTTCTTCATCTAATAATGCTAGTTTAAATTATTTGAAGAATAGTTAATCTGCTTTGATATTATTGTGTATCCCTCTCATGTTCTAGCATTAGTAAATAATAGAATATAAAAATGAAAGCAGTTTTTCTTTGTACAAACTCGATCGCAATTTTCCAATCGCATTAGCCGTAAACTAATAACTAATAAGTTACGTTTTCAGCATGTAAATAATTAAAAGATTTTCTTTTATTTTAGAGACGAACTTAATAGAAAATATAGTCACTATAGGTTTATCCTTTAAAATAAAAATGAGACGAGCCTCGCCAAATAAATCTCAAACCACCGGGGCCCTCAATAAAATACATAACCATTGACTAGACTTTGGATTTGGCCGTTTAATGAACCTTCACGGCCTCTTCCTAAAATAACAATACGTTAGACTCTTTAGGACGCGCCTTAATAAATCTTACCTTCTTAAACTCGGGTGCACATTTATGTGACCCAAATCCAATTCTCAACGGAGTCGAAATGTGTTTCTAATCACGGGTACATTGATTGTGACGTGGTTCGAGATGCGTGTCCATGACGTTACAAATTCATTTTAAAAAAATAAGAATGAGATGAGCCTCGCCAAATAAAATACAAATTGCGGGGGCCTCAGTAAATATTTGCTTTAAAAATTGTTTAGACTTCGGGATGGACCGTTTAGTAAAATTCCACGGTCCTACCCAAAATAAATACGCTAGTCGCTTTAGGCGCGCCTTTAATAATTTAATTTCCTTAAACTCGGGTGCACATTGATGTGACCCAAATCGAAATCTCAACGGAGTCAAAGTGTGTCGACGACCACGGGTACATTGATTGTGACGTGGTTCGAGATACATTTTTATAACGTTGCAATTCTTGATAAAAATAACAGTAAATGATAAAAGCGGTTGAAAGATAAAATTTGCACATAAGTTCATATTGTATTTAAAATCAGATAAATAAGCCAAATATAACAGTTGAGCGACCGTGCTAGAACCACGAAACTCGGGAATGCCTAACACCTTCTCCCGGGTTAACAGAATTCCTTATCCGGATTTCTGGTACGCGGACTGTAATATAGAGTCATTCTTTTCCTCGATTCGGGATTAAAATTGGTGAGTTGGGACACCCTAAATTTCCCAAGTGGCGACTCTGAAATAAATAAACCAATCCCGTTTCGATTGTCCCTTAATTGAAAAAACTCCCTTGCACCCTCGCGGGTGCGGAAAAAGGAGGTGTGACAACAGGGAGCCAACCGAAAGTCCACTCGATTTTTTCCGAAGTTAAAGAGCTTAAATGTGCAAACCAAGCTTCTATACCTTCTAGGAATTCACAACCCACCACTCGGTTTTCATACTCTTCAATGCAATTCAGACCAGTCATGTCGTAGTTCATATACCACACACGGTGACAAAGATGTTCTTGTATCCAAAGTTGTAGTAGTAGGTTACACCCCTGGAAGAATTTTCCCCCTTCTTGGCAGATGGTTAAGGATCGGTAAATCTCAGCTAAGATCATTGGAACAAGAGTGCCGTTAGCTTTCTTAATCATGACGTCGACCATTCCCACAAGACCCAATTCAATGTCGCCATCTTTTCTTGGGCAAATTATGACACCCAAGAATGCTACTATAAAGGCCAAACCCCGCCGTGCCTCCCATTTATTTATGTTTCCTGAATGGGTCAGACCAGTATCTGGTGTTTCAAAACCGCAGGGATTGCCATAGCGCTGGTACAAGAAGTGGAAAGAGAAAAACCTTTAGGATAAATTCCCATCTTGAACCTCCCGACTAATACTCAACATATCTAGAAACTTGTGAGGAGACACTGTTTTTGGCGACACCGGGTACCGACTTCTGAGGTTCCCACTAAGACTGGCATAGCCCGCAATTTCCTCCAGCGTGGAGGTGAGCTCAAAATTAGAAAAGTAAAAACTTTATGGGTCGGGTCCCAGAAAGGTATCAAGGCCTCAATCACATCCAACCCTGCTTTGATTTTCAGAAGTCCGACGAGACTACCCAAAACTTTGACTATAGTCTATCTGCTGACTTTTCCTAAATCGTTCTACCACATATGGAGCTGTAAGGGGATTTCCTCAAGAGCTGTGAAGGGTTCATTTCATTTGTGCTCATGCTGCACATTTATTAGGGTGATTTATTTAAAGGATCATGATTTCTTTGGACTCAAGAAAAAGTTATCATCATTTTTTTTTCAAAAATTTTCATTTCTAAAATGAAAACCCAGCTTTGGAATTATGGCCCTTCAGCACTTCGGGAAAGAAGATTTTAGGGCTGTGTTTGCTAACCGGCCAAGAATTTGAAAAAGAGATCATAGGTGGCTATTCTTGCAAAAACAGCCTTCCGGCGCCCTTTTGGGGGCATTTGGCTATTTTAGACAAGAATGGTATCACCTTACTTAATTATGACAAAACAATAAAATTTTTGTTCTTTTTGGGTTACTTTTACAAAAATGAAGTTGGACCCGATGGGAGTTGCCTACGTATCCCACATCCGGTGGGAATCAAACTGACGTAATTCAGGCAGATTTGACATAGCAAAAACCAATAATAAATATTTTAAAAAAAAATCTTTTTTTTTTTCAAAATTTCGACAGAGTTTCAGTACTTTTTGGACATCGGGTTTTTTCAAAAACAAGTGATTATCTCTCTCAGAGCTCAAATTGATTTTTCTTTTTCCCAACCTTTCTACACTATTCATGAGCCGGTCAACATGCAATTCGAAGCAAATAAATGCACAAGTAGCAAGTAGAATGCATTAGGATGGTCTTTTTATTTCAGGTACACCTGTCTTAGACAGACCCAACCCCTATGTTGAGTCTCCAAAGTCAAATGCACGTGATGCAAACAAGCGTTCCTACTAGGGATCCGACAAGAGGTTTTGTTATACTAGGTTTAAAACCTGGGTGTATTGTTCTAGACCTGGCTTACCCGAGTGAACAACTTTAGCCGAGGGGGGACAGCTTACCGGGAATACAAAAGCTTCACCGGCTTTGCAACTTGTCTGAACCTCGTTCTAAATTTGGGATAAGAGTCTAACAGAAAAGAAGTTACACGAAGTGCACACTTCCCAGATAATTTAGAAGACTCAGAGAGAAGAGGGTTTCATAGCAATTTATATACAATCCAAACAATATCAAAGCGGTAAAAGCGGCATTTAGCACATTAGGGTCAACATGTAAAAATCAGATAATAAATAAAGCCAAGTATAACAGTTATTCTAAGCTTGAATTCTTGAACCCTAAACCAGAAGTTCTGGGTTCTTTTCCCCAGCAGAGTCGTCAGAGCTGTCACACCTCCTTTTTACACACCCGAAGGTATATAAGGGACTTTTTCTACTTTAAGTGACATTATTCGAAATGAGATTATTTTAATTAATTTTTAGAGTCGCCACTTGGAATATTTTAATTGGTGTCCCAAGTCACAGGTTTATTTTAAATCCCAAATCGAGGAAATTCGATTTTCTTTTTGAAGTCTGCGAACCAGAAATTCTAAGTAAGAAATTCTGTTAACTCGGGAGAAGGTGTTAGGCATTCCCGAGTTCCGTGGTTCTAACACGGTCACTTAAACTAATATAATTGGCATATTATCTGATTTTAATACATTTTTTTGGCCTATGGTACAATTTTATAACTTATTAACTGCTTTTAATTATTTTTAGGAAGATTCAACATTATTTAAAACACGCCTTGAACCACGCCACATGAAATGCACCCGCGGTCTACTACACATTTTATTTAACGTTGTTGAGAATTAAAATTGGGTCACATGAAATGCACACCCGAATTTAATAAATAAAGGAAATCAATTTAAATAGCGCGCCTAAAGCAACTACGAAATTTCGAATTAAGAACAAGATTTGCGAGGGCCATGAAAAATTTAATAATGGCATGCCTCGATTTTAAAAAGAGTTATTATTAATTATCCGAGGGCCGTGGTTATCTAATTTTGCTTATGGCACACCTCAAGTCTAATTTCAAAAGGGGCTGATTAATTAATTAAATGACTAAAGGAATTTGAATTTATTTCAAGGCTAACGTTCAACTAAACTTCATACTTAATGGACTGACATTAAATTAAATCTAAACGTCTGGATACTTGAAAGGGCTAAGGCTAGCAACAGGCCTCATCATGTCAAACATACAAGGCCAAATTGGATCAGCTGGTGCCTTAAATAAAAGAACGCATGGGATGGGTCAGATTTCGAGCTCACAAATGGGCATCCTTTCAGCAATTCTGCTGGGCCCAAAATGAGCCCAACATGCTCCAATAACCCTCGATCCAAAACTCAAAAAATGGGTCAGCCTCAGGCCAAACAAATAAAAAACCAGCACATATATAGTAGGGGTAAGGGAAGTGATTACAAGCCAAGCTAATTATTAACACATGCCATTGTTGGAGCATCGAAATCGCAATCCAGATTTGTTTATCATATTATCATTTTTATGCAATGAAACCTCTTAAATGAAGGAATTAAATATATGCTACTGCTCTTGAAATCATTGAACCTATAGCCCATGACTGTTTATGCTATCAGACATTGTTAAACTATCATTCCAACCTTAAATAACCATTCTAATATGCAATGCATCTAACCCCCAAATGCTTTATAAATCATTGTATTATCCACTTCAATCATATGGCTTTAAATTATGAAAACTACTAATTAATCTTGCAATGACTTCGATACACATGTCATTATTCATACAGAGACATCACCTTATAGATTTACTCAAAATCGATCAATATAGCATTCATATCTATCTCTATACTTACAATACTAAAACTGAACTTTCATCCGAAAGCCAAACTTTAAAAGCAACAATTCCCAAATAATTTCTGCCAAGTATCATTACTGCTAAGTGCTAATGCAGCAAGATTATAAGAAAACTCATTGTGACTGATTATCCCTATTAATTTGAAACAACTCAATCAAACCTCTAAGAAAATACTTACTCATATACAATAATCTATGCTACAACAGTCCAAGTTTAATACATAACAAAGAGAGTTCAAATATAGTCCATAATGTTCTATAAACATGGCTGAATACAACAAAGTTCAAGATAGTAAGGCTAAATCAATAAGGAACAAACAGGTAAAACTCTGAAGAACATAGACTAGTATTCAGCTAGCATGAACTACAACTATTTAAATCAATTACAGGTCTTCCAAATACACTTCTCATATTAACAATATCCGAAAAATACATGGGAAAATCAAAGCAAAGAAATGTGAAAGGATCAACAGCAACAACAACTTGCAGCTCAACAAATCAAAAACAACAAGAACCAGTTTTTCTAAACCATTTTGAAACAAGAATGAACACAATTCTTTCGAGTTTTCAAAGAAATTCTGACTATAGGAAACTCAAAGAACAAAACCAAGCAAGTTTCAAACAATTTTTAGTATTTTTTGGAGTCTAAAAATGCTCAGCCGTTTTCTAAGTTTTTTCAGCTTTCTAATCTCTGAATTCTCCATCGAAAGAGAAGGGAAACGAGCCTCTTATAGAGGACCTCTAGGGCAGCAGAAATGATTCTATTGTTTTCCAATTGCCCCTTCCCCAATTTTCATTTTTAAGTTTAATCCCTGAATTTTAGCCTAGTTGCTAAGTTTATCCCAAACTCCACCTTCCAGGTAGCTTCCTAATCAGTTATACAAGATTTCCCTAAACTAAAAATTCTGAACTATCCTATAGGCTTATGCTATTTACGTTCAAGACCAAATATGGGTCAGGTTGACCCCAATACCCAAAGCCTGGGCTTGCAAGACCCGGACTTACCCTTCTCTTTGGGACTCTATTGACAGATCCCAATTTGATTCCAGAAACCAACGAAAATCCAAGGAAATGGAGAATCGGAGTTATATGAACTCCTGGAACCAAGGATTCCAAATAAAGCAAAAATAGGAGGAAAACTTGAGCGAAACCAAACGATGCTGACTAAAAGAAAAATAATCTAAAATTAACAGGCATGATTTGAGAAACAGAAAAATAAGAAAGAAAAAGGAAAGAAACAGACGAAGCTGAGAATGAAATTCAAACAAAAACAAAGGACCTGAAATACCTGAAAGAGACAGATAGATGATGGGTTTGAGCGGACTATCCGGCGGTTTCGATTTGAACCAAAAATGAGTGTTAGTCGGGTTGTTCTTGTGAGAACAACCGTCTAACACTTGTTTCAGGTCGAAATCTCTTCCACGCTTTGGAGAAAATCTAACCAGGCCTTTTGCATGAGGAATCAAAGGTGGGAACGAAACTAGGGTTACATTTAAGATCTGAAATTGGAGACAAATGGAGGGGATTTCGGGGAAATTGACGGTGGTTTAGTATTTTACGGATTATGGGGACCGTGTGGTGAAGTTTTGGGAGAATTTGGAGGTCAAACGCCGGTGGGGAATGGCAGAATTTGGAGGTGGCGTTAGGGCTTGGACGAAGGAGGCGAGAGAGACAGAAGAGAGGTGTTTGGCTTAAGTTGTCTTTAGGGCTTTCGGACAGTTATAAGCAAATAAGGGGGAAGTGGTCTTGGTCGTTGGATGAAATAAAATGGATGGGAAGGATTTAATTTAAACCTTGAACTCCAAATGGCGTCGTTTGGTTAAGCTGTGAAGACTGGACCGGGTAAAGGCATGATTGGGCCGGATTTTGAATGGGTTTCAGGGAGAAATTCATTTGGGCTGCTACGAATTTGGCCCAAAAACAGCTTTCTTATTTCTTTTTCCTTTCCACTTCAATTTCAATTTTCCTTTTCTTTTTTCAAAATTAATTTAAAACCTAAATTAACTCATAAAACTAAATTAATTTACCAAAATAAGCTAATTACCCTACATAGTATTTAAAACAATTAATTAATTCCCAAATTAAAAGAAAAACTACAAAATTTAAAATTAAAAAGTTAAAATGCAAAGTGAATTATTTTTGTGATTTTAATCATTTTTATAAGACAACTAAATTGCTAATTAACCTAACAATGTAGAATTAAATTCCTAAATGCAAATGCAAAGTATTTTTGTATTTTCATGAATTAAATAAAATTCTATAATAATTCCTAAAATAACAAACAATGTTATTTGTTAAATCCCTTCTGAGTCAACTTTGTTAACTTTATCAGTCTCCTTGAAAATCCACAAGTTTATCTTTGAAATATACTTGGCACCTTGTAACTGATCAAATAGATCATCAATGATCGGGAGCGGGTACTTATTCTTGATCGTCACCTTTTTCAATTGACTCAGAAGGGAGCAAAGTTTCAATGGATTGATGCTTGCAAACGGAGTTTCAAGGCATTAAAGGACAAATTAACTTCAGCACCAGTTCTAACGCTCCCAAAAAGGACCGATGGTTATGTTATCTATTGCGACGCTTCATGCATTGGATTGGGTTGTGTGCTGATGCATCATGGTAAGGTTGTGGCTTATGCTTCTAGATAACTAAGAAAGCACGAAAAGAACTACCCGACCCACAATTTAGAGTTAGCTACGGTGATTCGTGCACTAAATGTGTGGAGGCACTACTTGTATGGCATTCATGTTGATATCTATACGGACCATAGAGCCTCCAGTACATCTTCAAGCAAAAGGAATTGAATCTTTGTTAAAGAAGATGGTTGGAGCTACTTAAAGACTATGACTTTGATATTTTATACCATCCGGGGAAGGCGAACGCAATAGATGATGCCCTCAACCGTAGATCTATGAGTATCCTATCGTATTTACGGCCATAAAAAAAGGGAATAGCCCATGAGATTCATCAGCTAGCTAGTCTTGGAGTTCAGTTACTGGACTCAGGTGACATTGGAATTACTCTTCAGGATACGACAACATCCTCTTTAGTAACTGAAGTAAAAGAACGCCAGTACGAGGATCCTGTGCTAGTTCATTATAGGGATACCACTCTTTAGAAGGAGAAGACACCGTTTGAAATTACAGAAGATGGGGTCCAGAGATATCAAGGGCGATTATGTGTGCCTAATGTTGCAGGGCTGCGTCGGCAGGTTATGGGAGAAACTCATTATTCTCATTATTCTATCCATCCAGGAGCGACAAAGATGTATCATGACATCAGGGAAGTATATTGGCAGGACGGAATGAAAAAGGATATAGCAGAATTTGTTGCTCAATGTCCTAATTGTCAGCAGGTTAAGATTGAACATCAAAAACCTGGTAGATTGTTGCAGGCTATGGAGATTCTGAATTGGAAATGGGAAGTAATCAATATGGACTTCATTGTAGGCTTACCTCGTACCCATCATAAGTTCGATTCGATATGGGTGATTGTTGGTAGGCTCACAAAGTCAGCCCATTTTTTGCCTGTTAGGACTACATATTCCTCAGAGGATTATGCAAGATTTTATATTAAGGAAATAGTACGACTACATGGTGTCCATGTATCTATTATCTCGGATAGAGGAGCTTAATTTATAGCTAACTTTTGAAGTTCCTTCCAAAAAGGATTAGGGACTCAAGTAAGTCTTAGTACAGCATTTCATCCCCAAACAGATGGACAGGCTGAGCGTGCTATTCAAACACTGGAGGATATGTTACGAGCTTGTGTAATAGACTTTAAACGTAGCTGGGATGATCATCTGCCGCTTATTGAGTTCGCATATAATAATAGTTACCATTCAACTATTCAGATGGTTCCATACGAAGCTCTTTATGGACGGAAGTATATATCGCCTATAGGGTAGTTTGATGTTGGAGAATCTGGATTACATGGGGCAGACCTAGTTCAGCAAGCTCTAGAAAAAGTAAATCTTATCCTGGATCGACTATTGACAACTCATAGTCATTAGAAGTCATATTATGACGTGCGACGATGAGATTTAGAGTTTGGGGTTGATGACTGGGTATTCTTACAGATGTCACCTATGAAGGGTGTGGTGAGGTTTGGCAAGAAATGCAAACTTAGCCCACGGTATATTGGGACTTATAAGATCATTTGTAGAGTGGGCCAAGTAGCTTATGAGTTAGAATTGCCCTCAGAATTAGAGTTTGTCCATCCAGTTTTACACGTATCTATGTTACGGAAGTGCATTGGCGATCCTACCCGAGTAGTTCCCACGAATGATGTACAGATTACAGAAGACTTATCATACGAGGAAATTCCGGTTGCCATCCTAGACCGACAAATTTGTAAGCTACAGAATAAGGAGGTAGCCTCTGTGAAAGTACTTTGGAGGAACAACAATGTGGAAGAAATGACTTGGGAGGCCGAGGAAAACATGAAATCTAGATATCCCTACTTATTTTCTCCTCCAGAGAAGCGTCCGACTGAGACGTCATAATCATAAGGTACGTGTACAAATTCTTTTATTAGTTATTGTCGTTGGCCTTCTGAGGCTATTGTCGTTATTGATAAATATGGTCATGTGTGGCGTTTGATTATTAAGCTTCTACGGGAAAAGTTGGTAGTGGTGTTGTTACAAGGTCATCTCCAAGAATTCCTCAGCGACCAAGCCAAAAATCAGTTCCAGAAAAGAGAGACGTTCAAAAAGAGAGAAGCAGATAAGCCGCAACACGACGTAGACTCGGGGACGAGATCATCTTGACATTAACATATTTACGCTACTTATAACAAGCGATAAATAAGTGTTATAAAGGATAAAGGGGTACACGGATTAAAGAACACGAGTTTCGTTGCAAGTGGCCAATTTGGAATAAAATACGGGTCGAGCGATAATACCCGATAATTATAAACTAGTACCATGAAAGATACCATATGACCACGGTAGTATAATATATAAAGTATATATATGAAGTATATTAAAAATAAATAGAATTTAAAGTAATTTAGGGTAATTTTTAAATTATGCGGGTAATTGATTAATTACCGGATAACAGAATATTACCCAGTTAACTAATAAGTAGGCAAAGATTAATAATCTTCACCCCTACTCCCCACATGGCAGTATGCCACCATTCAAGCATATGACTCATAGTCATATATGCTTAGTATGACAAGTAACGTGTAAAATCATTACATGACTCATAAGAATGAGTCATTTTAAGAAAGGCTTGATAACTCAAAGTGTTGGGTTTCTTTTGGACAAAAGAATAGTAGTCCAAGTCTAATTATTGGTTAAAGTTTAGAGACATCTTGTCTTTGGTTCAAGATAAAAACGTTAAGAACAGAATCAATTCGTCCAAATTTCAAATCCAAGCCAATTTCGTTTATAAATTTCAAGAAAGCAAGATTTCGTTCCTCAATTTGAAAGCGCAGAAGCTTAATACGATTTTTGGGTTCTAAGTTCAATCCACAAAGGTTTCCAACGGGATAATTATACGGAGTTTTTTCTTACTCCAGGCATGTTAAGGCCCTCTCTTCTTTCTTTTTGCATGGTCCAACTTATACTGAAAAAACGAGCAAACACATAGTTTCCATAAATTATTCTATTCATAGAAATAGTAGGGGTATCTATATTCTTGATTCCCCATGAGAATTATTATTATCTTCTGTTCATGGGTATCAGAATAATACGCAGTTGAAAAGTTTATCCGTAAAGAATATTGAGATTATTACGTATTTTTCATGCATTTCACTCATTTATACATGTGCATTAACCCATGACCAGATGGCGTTATATACACGTATATATGTAAATATATGTATATGGGATATGGAAAAAGATTATGGCACGCACCACCACCTGATCAGCTGGTATATATTGATAATGTTGCCCACAGTGGCCGAGATGATATGATGGGATGCCCTCAGTGACTTGATGATATTATGTACACCTATACCTATGCATGGCACGACTTTTATACGCACGTGCATGACATTATAAACGTTTTAGAATTTACAAAGTTATGAAGATTTAAAGATGTGTTTCCTTATTCCATGTTTCATCTATGTCTCTTACGTACTAATTTTCATGCCTTACATACTTAGTATATTTTTCGTACTGATGCCCTATTTTATGGGGCCTGTGTTTCATGCCCGCAAGTGCAGGTAGGCAAGCTAACGGTCCCTTTTCTTAGGGTCCCTGATCAGCGAGAGTTGGCGTGCTCCACTTGATCCGGAGCTGCTTTTGATTTTGGTACGATACTTTTGTGTGTGTGTGTGTATATATATATATATATATATATATATATATATATATATATATATATGGGTATGACGTGGCTCAGTCCCATCTTTGTACAATTATGTTTCTATTAGGGGTCTGTAGACAGCATGTCTAGTTGGGTTGTATGTGGCCTTGTCGGCTTTCAGCTTTGGATGTATAGTTGTCTATAGCAGCCTTACCGGCTCGCCCACTGTATTCTGCATATACACGTACGTATGCCTTGTTGGCAGGTTTCCTTCATGTATGTTATTTTCGTAATTCAGCAGATGGTTATTCAGGCTCATATCTTAGATGCATGCTTAGGGGTGTTTGATAGGTAGGACTCAGGCACCCGTTGCGGCCCATCGGTTTGGGTCGTGACAGATACCGCCTCCCATATAAGGCCTCGTAAGGAGCCATCTGAATGCTCAATTAGTAACTGTTATTGTACCTAAACTCTGCAAGTGGTAGAAGCTGATCCCTAGAACCCCCGAAATTCATAACACAAGCGCGTAGCATATCCTCTAACATCTAAAATCAATTCCAAAACCTATCAAACCAACTCCGATTGACGTCTAATTTTGCATACAAGTTATAAACGACACAATGGACCTATTCCAACTCCCGAAACTAAATCCAAGCATAGTATCAACAAAGTCAACTCTCAGTCAAATTTCTCGACTTTCCAAACTTTCAACTTTCGCAATTCAGGCCAAAACGAACTATGGACCTCAAAATCAATATCCGAACATACTCCTAAGTTCCATATCACCACACAAAATGTCGGAACCATCAAAACTCCATTCCGGAGCCGTTTGCGCGTAAGTCAACATCTGATCAACTCTTTCAACTTAAGCTTCTAATCTTGGACTAAGTGTCCCAATTAATTCTGAAACATCCCCGGAACCAAACCAACCATCCCGTCAAGTCACATAACTATAAATGAACATATAATAAACAATAAATAGGAAAACCGGGTGAGGTCGTTACAAAGTAATTACTATATAACAATTTCTTCATTCTTAATGATCACACAAAGTAACAATCTCCTATATTGTATTATTAATCACAGTAGTTATCGTATTGTATTTTGCGTATAACTAGTATGTGATCCAAATGACCCCTAAAGAGCCAATTATCTATCTTTTTCACCAAAACAATCTACGATCATTTGTTGATTTTAGGAGACATCCAAACTGGACCATGACCATCCTACAAGTAAGAAGCACTAGAAATTTATAACTTTCTTACTGAAAATATTATTATGGATGTAGGTCTAATTATAGTTTTACTTCATTGAGGAGATGATAGATGAATATAAAATAATACATTCTCGACTATAGCATTGATTTTTTTTTTTTCCTTAATGCCAGCCAAAATATTTCTGTACGAGATTTTAGCAGCACATACGAGATTCTAGCAGCACATCAAATGTGTTCGAAAATTTCAAGAGTAAAACAAACTCTAAAAAGTAACCCAATTTCATGAGTTGATACAAAAAGAAAATATTATCTCCTATGGGAAAAGTTAATGGAAAAAAACGTTTTTCCTAAAAAAAATGTAGGGCAAATAACACTAAATATTCCTACAGTATGACGCAACTGTAAATACAACCGTTGTATTTTCAAATCTTATCTTAACCCCCTTATACTATGAAAATTTTATACAGAATATAAGTTATAAATAAAACTTTCATTTTACAAGGATATTAGGAGTTTCATTTTGAAAAATAGGAAGTCAATCTGTAACTAGTATATTAAACTAGAATAATAAAAAGACAAATTATAACGATCCAACTCGTTATTAATTTCATGTTTTGATACTTCCTATAAATTCATACGATTTTTTTTTGACTTGCAGATATGTGATTGGTTTGGAACTCGAAGGGCTCGGGGTGATTTGACATCATGGCATGCAACTTTGAAGTTATAATTTTTTTATTACTAATTATACCCCTCGCTTTTAGTATTCATGCTTTATTGCATATTTTGAGCCTTTTGATAGGTTCGTATAGTTTTTATGAATTTGTTGGGATGATTTAAAGGGGTCCTAGGGGGTGTTTTGGGGGAGGGGGAGGGGAGGGGAGGGGCTCAAGTGAGTTTCAGCATCAGGAGTAAGCTGCAAAAAATTGCAGGTCAAGTTCTGGTGTCGTGCCATGCCTGGAATCGCAGCCACACCCAAGCGCGAGGGTGGCCGCACCACGCTAGCTATGGCACCTGCCCAGGAGCAATTTGGGGCGCAAGGCTTCAGTTATGGTACCCAACTTCAGCTTTTGTCTTCTATATATAGCCCTATTTTCGTGATTTAGGCCTTATCATTTTTATGGGAACTTAATTTTGAGCAAGGTTAACATGTATAAGATTGTCGTAAGTGATTCTAACTTGAATCTATGCTTATATAGTGAATTTCTAGTCAATTTTACCTTAAAATATGGATTGAATGTTAACTTAAGATCACCTGAATTAACCTAAGATCTCCTGAATAGCAATTTAAATGTCTAAATGAGTATTTAAGCATATATATATATAACTCGTGAGATTATGAATAAACGGAATTTGACTTTTATTTGGAGTTTAACATGTAAGTTAGGTTTGACTTTTAGGTTGATTTTAAATTGGGCTTTATCTTTAAATTGTGGAAGTGATTCATGTTATTTAACCTCGTTGAGAATACTTTTGACTAGATCGAGGCAATTGGTGAATTTGGAGCTAGAAAAAAAAAATCTTGAAGGCTAAGGAAAGCTAGGACCGAGGTAAGTTAAGACTACTTCAACGAGGGATTTTTTTTTTCAAATTGACTTGTTTGCTATATACTATGTGCGTACGGGTAATATATATATATATATATATATATATATATATATATATATATATATATATATATATACACACACACATAGCATATATTCAGACATCGTATTTTCATATTAGGGAATCATGCTTATACTTGTGTGTTTTGCCTGTTTTAATTATTGTATGAATACTTGAGCATCATATTCATATTAGTATAATGTTATAGTATTCTTCGCATAGTATCATATTATAGACTTCATGTACCTGTTTTTTTTAATGATTGGACTGTTGTAGTCATACTATATTCTATGTATATGTACTTTGATAGCATATGTTTGTTCTCATTGCCTGATTGAGATGCATATGGAGACATGTGGATTTATATCTGTAAGCAGTCAGGGAGTGCGGATTCACATTCCTCTTTTGATGTATCAGTTAGGGCGTGTGAATGTTTTGTTTTTTTTGAGATATCAGTTTAGGACGTGTAAATTTATGTTCATGTTTGAGGTATCACTTAAGGTGTGTGAATTCACTCTCTATTTGAGGTATCAGTTAGGAAGTGTGTATTCACGTTCTTGTTTGAGGTATCAGTTAGGGCGTGCCAATCCATATTTTTATTACGTATGAATTATGATCTATCTCTCTAGAGTCACAGGACACTCGGATCCCATCGCTAGTGTGCACACATGTATATTCGACATATCGAGTGTAAGTGAAGGGAGAATACCAGTTATTATTATGTTTGAGTCTTTATCATGCGTACATATCTAGAGGCTTTAGTGGTTGCATTTTATATAATTGTTGAATTGTGCATACCATTATAGCTGTTATTTTGATAAATTAATATATGCATTGAACGTATTAATATGAGATATGCATCACGCCATATGATCTTTCTATGCATATTGTTATATGCTTTTACCATGCAAATCTTATAAGAACTGCACAAGTTTATAAAGTAATTATTTTCCGATAAACCCTAGTCACTACTACGTTAGGGACTGTTGATGATACTTATCGAGTACGTATTAGTGAACTACACTTCTGCACCTTATGCGCAAATATAAATTGGAGACGAATTGTGAGCAAGCAGTAGGAGATCCAGCAATCAGTGTTCCAAATGCGTGGTGCTAGATTGTACGTGGTAGCTTAAGGTTTTGTACACTTATTTTATATGTTTTAAGTAGATGATGTGTTTTTCTTATCAGTGTGGTATTTCTATTCTTTGTAGCCGTGACTTGTTACACTAGTTCTTGGGATAGTTAGTATTAGATTTTTGCATATTTACTATTTAGTCTCTTTCTTTTATACGATTATCTTCCGCTTTGGTTACATTTATATCGTTTGATTCGGCTAACAGGTTGTGTTAGCACGGGTGACACAAATTAAATAAAATTAGACATAGAAAGTCGATATGATTTATCTTTACAAAATTTAATAAGAGAATAAATATGTTTGTTGAGAATTTATATTTACACCTTTGGGTAAAAAAGAGAATAGTTTTTTCTTGAGAATATTCGGTTACTAATAATAACTTGCTTGCCTTTTGGACATGTAAGTTATTTGTTATTTTTCAAAGATATATGTTTTAATATAGGAATTTCTCATCTTTATTGCTTCTCTCTTCAAAGTAAATTTTCTTAATTAGTATGGACATTATTTAATGTGTGGTTGATCTTATAATAGGGGTTTATTGTTTGACTTTGAATAGTAGGGATAATACTGTTATATATTTTTTGAATCTCAATTATGAAGATGTAAGCATTTGATTTTAAAATAATTGGGTGTATGTGCAGTTGAGTTATATTATGGGATGTCTTTTAGGAATTCAGATGGTGTGAATCGCAGTATCATCATTATCCCTTCTATCTTTGATACATATATATGTGCTTATATGATTTAAAAGAGATAAGAAAAAATTGAATTCGAGACAGAAAAAGATAAAGGGAATTTATGAACTTTAACGAATGGTGGCTAATAATAGATTGATTATTACATTTTATGAAGCAATAACCTATCTCGTGATCATATTCATTTTAAAATATCATAGGATTTATTTCGTGACATGTACCTCTCTTTCTTTATACTCGGACTCTTTAAATTGTGGAAAACTTAAATCAAACAAACATGGAGGATAACTCCTCAACGTGTAAAGCTCTATGTAGTATCTGAGATCTACACATAACAAACTTTTTATTATTACAAAATATTTCGGAGAGGATTATTCGAGAGAACTGGACTCTATCCTTACATGATATATCCATGTGCTTCATTCCATACCAAAAATTGAATCACAAACATTTGGTAGGAGGTAGAGAGAAATGAGAAGAAAAAGGGGTTAGTACCACACCTTATTAGTGAATATCTAAACTAAAATTTTTATCTGTGTGTTCCGCAAATCCTTCGGCACGCCAGAAACTTTTCAATACTTCAACTGCAATTGCTCTGTCCTTCCGATAACTTGCAAAGTAAAGTAAGCACGACTTTAAGGGATCAGAATGAAATTCCCTCTCAGCAACAGCTGAAAATGACGAGGAAATCGAAGACTGGAGGAGGAAGACAACAGAGCGAGGAGTACATGCAACAAACTTCTTCCGTTCGAATCGGCGTTCCGAACTCGGCGGATGCGAAGAAAACTCGTAGCATCATTGTTCTACAAGGTATAGTGCCGCTGGATCTGCATGTAGGATCGACATCTAATGTTACACAGAAAACACCGGAGAAGACGTTGAGTGGGAATGGTAAGGAACACAATTCGTCAAGGAAACAATCATGGGCTGACATGGCGGCGAATGAACTGGAAAGCGGGGAAACTTTGGGAGTAGAACAATACCTAGAACCTAAAATGAAGTTGTGGAGTCAAATTGTAACTAATAGTCCTGTAATAGAAGGACTGGACTTGAAATCACAGGAAACAATGAAGCAAAATGTCAAAATTACGATGGAGGATATCAAAGAGGAAGTGGAATACTGGAATAATGCTGTAATATGGTATGTGCTGGGCTCTAATCCCCTACCGGCAGTTATGAATGGCTATTTTCACACAATATGGGGAAACATGGGAATTGACAAAGTAGCACAGGTCAACAGAGGAGTATTTCTGGTACGATTTACACAAATGGAAAGTAGGGTGAAGGCAGTGGAAGATGGAGTCCAAATGTTTGATAAAAAGCCAGTTATTGTTAAGCCTTGGTCTCCTGACATAGACACAAGGAAGAAGGAAACGTTTAACAAAGTGCCGATATGGATTAGACTCCCAGGACTTGATATTAAATACTGGAGTAAAAATGCACTCACAAAAATAGCAGGGCTAGTTGGTAATCCATTGAAGGCTGATAGAGCTACAACATGGAAAGAGAGGATGACATTTGCTAGAGTGCTTGTGGAGGTTGCACTTGACCAGCCTTACCCACAGAGTGTAATGTTTGAGAATGAAGTGGGGAAAATAGTAGAACAAAGAGTGCAATATGAGTGGAAACCTACACTTTGTCCGGAATGCAACAATTATGGCCATGAAAAGCAGGAATGCAGGAAATACATCCAAGTAGAGAAGTAGAAGGAGAACATGAATGGCAAGGAGACAAAACACAGCAAGGTAGCTAATGGAAAAGAAGGGAAGCAACAAGTAGGGGGACAAAACAACAAAGGAAGTGGGGGAATTGTAAATACAGATCAGCAGGGAATGGATACTGGTGCATCTGTACAAAAGGGGGACAATGGGAGGATCAACAACCCACAAAGAGATAAGGGGGGAACTAGCTCTAGTATAAACTTAGAGAATTCATTTGGGGCATTGGGAGAGGACAATAATACAGAGATGATAGAACAGGGGAAGAGTATTACAAAGCAGAAACAACAAAGTGTGCAGGGTGACCTTAAATAGGGGAGGGGGGATTCCCCCTAGCTTATGGATAGTATAGGGTTCTGGAACACCAGGGAACTTAATAGGCTAAGGAAAAAGGAAGATGTGGACTTGTTTCTTCATCAATGTAAGGTTAGCCTGTTTGGTCTCCTAGAAACTAAGTGATAGCATCAAGAACAAGGATATAGTTAAGGACAATGATAGAGATGATAGACTTTTGGAAGCTCCAAGGCCATTTACAAGATCTCAAGCTAAAGAGCTGCAAGCTAAGGTTGCTAGACTTCAATGGCAAATAAAGAAGCTTTTAATTGTAGAGGAAGAGCTCAAGCCCAAAGGAGATGAATTGTCCAAGTTTTACAATTATTTGGTAGTCCAAATTGAAGTCCAAGAGGAGGAAAATTGGGTTACCAAATCAGCTCTTGAAGTCCACCAATAGGGCTCAAAATGACCTTAAAAGAGGTCCAAAAGGGGGTGTTTCAAAAAGAGCCCAATTGGAGTCCAAACCAATGCTCCAAACTAATAGTTTTAAGGACCAAATCTGCCCCAAAAGGATTTGGCCGCCACCCACTTAATTTTGATGGATTTTGTTACCCCTTAGGAGCCACCTACCTAAGTTTGATGGTTATTGTGACCCCTAGCAGCCCCCTACCTAATTTAAATGACTTTTTAGTAACCCCCTACATTATTTTAAGTGCTTTTAACTCCTATAAATAAGGAGTTCTTCTCATTCATAAGACACTACATTTTTGATTAAGTATATCATACTTTGAGAGTTTTTTTGAACCTTTGTTACTTGTGCTTTGAGATTTATCTTTCAACCTTTACTAGTTCTTAGTTCAGGGTAGTAAGATTACTTCTCTTTTATGATATCTTTGATTCCTTTGTGGTATTCTTAGAAGGCGATTAATACTAGTTATTAATTGTTGTCTCAAGTTACTCGTAAAGTGGTCAAGATCCGAATCTATTGTTTTGATTTGCTTTTTAAGTAAAGGCGTTTGATTTCTTCCATAAATCAAGACGTTGTTACTTTGATCTTGTCAAGGCTATAGAACTTGCGTTCTTGGAAGTTCTTGGAATTCTTTCCTTGAATTCTTCCCATATCCTATATTTTCATCTCTTTAATTCTAGTTGTTCAATTCCTTGTTGTTATTGCTTCCGCATTTACTTCTTAAATTCTTACTCTAATTTGGATTCCCGACCTAGTTGTTATCAAGTGGTATCAGAGCGGTTTTATCAAGATTTCGTTCTTGGTAAGTCTTGTGATTTCTTGAATACTAAGAGCAAAGAAAAGAATTTTTTTTAAAAAAAAAACGAAAATCAGTTTTTAGAACAAAAAAATAGAATTGCGTGCTCTCCGGGATATTTCTTTTGTATCTAATTTGTTACCAAAAATTAACAAAGGAAACAAGAAGAGGGGATCCTAGATTTTCTTACTTTTTCTAATCTAAACATATAATCCTTTCCTTTTTGTTCGCGTCATGTTTCAACCGAGCTTAATAGTTCTATTTGGTTTTTCTTTCATTAGTTCCCCAAAAATCTGAATTTTATTACTAAGAATTTCATATGAGTTGGGTTTAATTATAAATCTACAAAGTATTTTGTTCAAAGGTTATTCCGAGAAAGAAAAAAGAGCTAATTTTTGTGATACAGTTTACACTTTTTTTTTAAAGATGTCGCGTACAGGTAGTGATGATGAACGAAGGGTTCTCCAAGAAGCTGAAATCAAAGCAAGAAATGATTTTACCTTGCAAGCTATGCATCAACAATTTGAAAGGTTGAATTTGCAACTCCATGAGATGAGGGATACCATTGCTGATCAAAATGATACAATAGCTGAACTTAGGAGGGAAAATAATGTTAGACCCCAAGCTAGGAGAAATGTACCCCATGCTCCCATTGTAAATCAAGAAAACCCTATAGATGATTTTAATGATATTGATTTTGATAGGGTGGGAAGAGATAGGAGGGGACAAAGAGGTAGAGTAGAAGATGACAATATAAGTAGTATAAAGATGAAGATGCCATCATTCAAGGGAACAAGGGACCCAGACTTGTACCTTGATTGGGAGAGAAAGGTTGAAGCCATCTTTGATTGTCATAACTACTCTAAGAGTAAGAAAGTTAAACTTGTTGTTGTTGAGTTTTCTGACTATGCTGCTATTTGGTGGAAAAAACTTGCTAGGGACAGATTTCAAGAAGGACAAACACCAGTTGCTACTTGGGCTGAGATGAAGAGGGTGATGAGGAAGAGATTCGTGCCATCACACTTTCAAAGAGAGCTACAACAACGTCTTCAAACATTGAAGCAAGGATCCATGTCTGTGGATGAATACTTTAAGGCTATGGATATGGCTATGATCCAAGCTAATTGTACAGAGGAAGAAGAGGCTACAATGGCTAGGTTTTTAAATGGTTTAAATAAGGAAATAGCTGATGTAGTAGAATTACAACAATATGTAACAATAGATGAGTTAGTTGATTTGTGTGTAAAGATAGAAAATCAAAATAAAAGAAAGCAGACTAGCTCGTGGAAAGTACGGACAAGCACCATCTCCAAAAAGCCATGGCCATATCATGAGATGAAGAGTTCTTCTAGACCTCAAGAAGACAAGGGTAAAGGTAAATTTGAGAACAAAGAGGGAGGTAAAACCTTTAACCCTAAACCTTTTACACCTTCTAGTTCTATTCAATGTCATAAATGTAAAGGAAGGTGATATATGATGCATGAATGTCCAAGTAGAAGAAACATCATTCTTAGAGACGATGGAGGATATGAGAGTGAAAAAGGTGAGGGAGAAGAAGAGGGAGAAGAAGAGGGAGATGTGATTGACGAAGATGATGTAGAACTACCTAATGAGGGCATGATTGGGGTAGTTAGAAGGATTATGACTATAAATTTGGCAAGCAATAGTGAAGAACAAAGGGAGAATATATTCCATACTAGGTGTGGGATAAAGGGAAACCTTGCTCTATGATCATTGATAGTGGTAGTTGTGCTAATGTGGTGAGTTCATACTTTGTGGAAAAATTTGGACTTGCATGCATGAAACACCCTACTCCATATAGACTCCAATGGTTAAATGATAGTGTTGAATTAAAGGTAAACAAATAGTGCATGATTTCATTTTATGTTGGTAGATACGAGGATGATATTCTTTGTGACATAATACCTATGCAAGTTTGTCATATCTTAGTGGGTCCTCCTTGGCAGTATGACATGAATGTTTTTCATTATGGAAGAAAGAATAGACATTCTCTTGAACTAAATGGCAGGAAATTTACTCTTGCACCTTTATCTCATTCTCAAGTGTTTGAAGATCAAAAGAGATTAAGGGAAACAATTGGAAAACCAAGGGAGAAATAAAAAGTGAGCTTGAGGAAAAAGAAAAGAAAGAAGGCCAAGAATTAGAAAAAAAGAGAGATGGCCGAGAGAAAAAGAGAGAGGGCAGTAATTTGAGAGAAGAGATAAAAAAGGGTTTGAATGAAAAAATAGACAGTCTCGGTGAGAGGAAAGTGGTTAAGGAAATAAAAAAAGAGAGTTTTTATATAAAAACCAAAGAGTGTTTAAATGCAAGAAAAGAGGGGCTGCCCATAATACTACTTACTTACAAAGAGGCTTTGATTAATTCTGAGTTGCTAACTTCTTCTTTGCCAAGTAGTATTTCTTCTCTTTTGCAGGATTTTGAAGATGTCTTTCCAGAAGATATTCCTAATGGATTGCCACATTTACGTGGCATTGAACATCAAATTGATTTTGTACCTGGATCACAAATCCCAAATAGGCCAGCCTATAAGAGTAATCCAGAAGAGACAAAAGAACTTCAAAGGCAAGTTGAGGAGTTGCTTAAGAAAGGCTTTGTGAGAGAGAGCATGAGCCCTTGCTCGGTTCCCATCCTATTGGTACCAAAAAAGGATGTAACTTGGAGGATGTGCGTGGATTGTAGAGCAATCAACAAGATTACGGTAAAGTATCGCCACCCTATTCCTCATCTTGATGACATGTTGGATCAATTACATGGATCCAAAATCTTTTCTAAAATTGATCTAAAAAGTGGTTACCATCAGATTCGAATGAATCCTGGAGATGAATGGAAAACTGCTTTTAAGACCAAATATGGGCTTTATGAGTGGTTAGTTATGCCTTTCGGCTTGACTAATGCACCTAGCACTTTTATGAGATTAATGAATCATGTTTTTAAGGATTTTCATGGAAAATTTATTGTGGTGTACTTCGATGATATCTTGGTCTTTTCTAACACTTTAGAAGAGCATGTAGAACACCTAAAACAAGTTTTTGAAGTTCTTAGAAAGCAATTTTTATTTGCTAATCTTAAAAAGTGTACTTTTTATGTGGATCGTGTGATTTTCTTGGGTTTTGTAGTTAGTTCTAAAGGAGTTGAGGTTGATGAAGAGAAAATCAAAGCAATAAAAGAATGGCCTAAACCTAAGAGTGTAACTGAAGTTAGGAGTTTTCATGGACTAGCTAGTTTTTATAGGAGGTCTGTGAGAGACTTTAGTACCATTGCTTCTCCTTTAACTGAAGTTATTAAAAAGGATAAGATTTTTAAATGGGGAAAAGAACAAGATGATGCTTTTAACTTATTGAAAGAAAAGTTATGTTCTACTCCATTGTTACAATTGCCTGATTTTTCTAAATCTTTTGAAATTGAATGTGATGCTTCGGGCAAAGGAATAGGTGCTGTTTTGATGCAAGATTCTAAACCTATTGCCTACTTTAGTGAAAAGTTGAGTGGAGCCACATTGAACTATTCCACTTATGACAAAGAGCTATATGTTTTGGTAAGGGCTTTAGCCACATGGCAACATTACTTGTGGTCAAGAGAGTTTGTCATTAAAACTGATTATGAATCCTTGAAATACTTGAAGAGTCAAGGTAAGCTTAGTAGAAGGCATGCTAAGTGGGTTGAATTCATTGAAACATTTCCTTATGTAATTTCTTACAAACAAGGGAAAGAAAATGTTGTTGCTGATGCACTTTCAAGGAGGTATGTCTTAGTTTCTACCCTGACTTCTAAATTAATGGGTTTTGATCAAATCAAGGGACTTTATGCTAATGATGTTGATTTTGGCAAAATTTTTGCAGATTGTAAGTTGAGTCCTTTTGAGAGGTTTAACCTCCAAGATGGCTTTCTCTTTAAGGAAAATAAGTTGTGTATTCCTAATTGCTCTTTATGTGAAGTATTTGTAAGGGAAGCACATTGTGGAGGGCTTATGGGACACTTTGGAGTCCCAAAGACACTAGACATACTGGCTGAAAATTTCTTTTGTCCTGGAATGAGAAAAGATGTTGAAAGAATGTGTGCACAGTGTTTGGAATGTAAACAAGCTAAATCTAAAGTGTTACCACATGTTCTTTACACGCCATTACCTGTTCCTACTTAACCTTGGATTGATATTTCCATGGATTGTGTGTTAGGTTTGCCTAGAACAAGATATGGTAATGATAGTATATTTGTTGTGGTAGATAAGTTCTCCAAAATGGCTCATTTTATTCCTTGTTTAAAGACTAATGATGCCTCACACGTTGCTGATCTTTTTGTAAAAGAGGTTCTCAAATTTCATGGTATACCTAGAACTATTGTTAGTGATAGGGATGCTAAGTTTTTGAGCCACTTTTGGCGTGTGTTTTGGGGAAAGTTAGGTACTAAATTGTTGTTTTCTACTTCTTGTCACCCACAAACTGATGGACAAACTGAAGTAGTTAATAGAACCTTAGGAAACATGTTGAGGACTGTTTTGAAAGGTAAATTAACTTCATGGGAAGATCACTTACCTATGATTGAATTTGCTTACAATAGAACAATCCTTTCTTCTACAGGCATGTCTCCTTTTGAGGTTGTTTATGGTTTTAATCCCTTCACTACCCTTGATTTATTACCATTACAAACTAATGATATTGCTAATCTTGATGGTAGGACAAAGGCTGAGATGATCATGAACAAACAAGGCTTGCAATTGAGAAGAAAAATGAGCAAACTGCCTTGAGAAAGAATAAGGGACGAAAGCAAGTTATTTTTAGACTTGGAGATTTAGTTTGGGTTCACTTTAGAAAGGAGAGATTTCCTTCCAAAAGGAAGTCAAAGTTGCATCCTATAGGAGATGGCCCATTTCAAGTCCTTGAAAGGATTGGAGACAATGCTTACAAGTTGGACCTTCCTGGTGAGTTCCAAGTAAGTGCCACATTTAATGTTGCTGACTTATCTTTGTTTGATGTAGGATCGAATTCGAGGACGAATTCTTTTCAAGAAGGGGGGAATGATAGCATCAAGAACAAGGATATAGTTAAGGAAAATGATAAAGATGATAGAGTTTTGGAAGCTCCAAGGCCATTTACAAGATCTCAAGCTAAAGAGTTGCAAGCTAAGGTTGCTAGACTTCAATGGAAAATAAAGAAGCTTTTAATTGTAGAGGAAGATATCAAGCCCAAAGGAGATGAATTGTCCAAGTTTTACAATTATTTGGTAGTCCAACTTGAAGTCCAATAGGAGGAAGATTGGGTTACCAAATCAGCCCTTGAAGTCCACCAATAGGGCTCAAAATGACCTTAAAAGAGGTCCAAAAGGGGGTGTTTCAAAAGGAGCCCAATTGGAGTCCAAACCAATGGCCCAAACTAATAGTTTTAAGGCCCAAATCTTCCCCAAAATGATTTGGCCGCCCCCACTTAATTTTGATGGCTTTTGTTACCCTTTATGAGCCACCTACCTAAGTTTGATGGCTATTGTGACCCCTAGCAGCCCTCTACCTAATTTATATGACTTTTTAGCAACCCTCTACATTTTAAGTGCTTTTAACTCCTATAAATAAGGAGTTCTTCTAATTCATAAAACACTACATTTTTGATTAAGTATATCATACTTTGAGAGTTCTTTTGAACCTTTGTTACTTGTGCTTTGAGATTTATCTTTCAACATTTACTAGTTCTTAGTTCAAAGTAGTAAGATTACTTCTCTTTTATGATATCTTTGATTTCTTTGTAGTATTCTTAGAAGGCGATTAATACTAGTTATTAATTGTTGTCTCAAGTTACTCGTAAAGTGGTCAAGATCCGAATCTATTGTTTTGATTTGCTTTTTAAGTAAAGGCATTTGATTTCTTCCATAAATCAAGATGTTGTTACTTTGATCTTGTCAAGGCTATAGAACTTGTGTTCTTGGAAGTTCTTGGAATTCTTTCCTTGAATTCTTCTCATATCCTTTATTTTCATCTTTTAATTCTAGTTGTTCAATTCCTTGTTGTTATTGCTTCAGCATTTACTTCTCAAATTCTTATTCTAATTTGGATTCCCGACCTAGTTGTTATCACTAAGATTAAGAGAAGAAATGCTCATAAAGCTTCTCTTAACCTATGTTGAGGGTGTTCAATTACTCATAATTTGGGAGCTCATCCAGGAGGTAGAATATGGGTGGTATGGAAGCCAAAAATCATACAGGTTCAAATAGAGTATGTGTCTGCACAAATGATTCACTGTGCAGTAATGCACAGGGGGAATGGAATAAAATATAATGTTATATTTGTATATGGATTCAATGATCCAGGTAGCAGAAGAACAATGTGGCAGGAGGTGAGGAAAATAAATGGATATGTAGCTGGTCCTTGGGCACTTATGGGTGATTTTAATTGTGTCCTACACAAAGAAGACAGAATTGGGAGGCATGTAACATTGGCTGAAATAAAAGATTTTTGATAATGTATTGCTGATTGTGGACCGAATGAATTGAGATCCTCAAGGGCATATTTTACATGGAATAATAAACAAGAAGGGGAGGAAAAGGTATACAACAGAATAGACAGAGTGGTAGTGAACACAGAATGGATCACTACATTACCAAATTCACAGGTGCACTTTATGAATGAGGGGTTATATGATCATTGCTCAGCCAATATAAACTGGAAAAATGGAAAACAAAAATGCAACAGGCAGTTTAAATATTACAACATGTGGACATTGGCACCTGAATTCAAGGACAAAGTAAAGAAGAGTTGGGAAGGGCAGATAGGTGGAGACAAATTATTCCAAGTGATAGGGAAAATGAATAGTCTAAAGGCAGTGCTGCTGAAGCTGAATAATAAAAGATTTTCTGACATTGAAAGGAAGGCAGAGCAAGCAATGGAAGGATTAAAGCAATACCAACTAAGGATACAAGGAGACATCAGTAACAAAGCTCTAATTAAGAAGGAAATTCAGCTAGCAAAAGAGTGCAGACTATGAGGAGAAGCTAGGTTCCAGTTACTAAGGCAGAAAAGTAGAGTACAATGGCTAACTCAAGGAGATCAAAATACAAGATTCTTCCATAGTGATAAAAAAAGAGAGAAGGAATCAAAACATGATATTTTCAGTTGTTGATGCACAAGGGGAAACAAAAAAAGATCCAGAGGAGATAACAACAACATTTATAGAATTCTATAAAACTTGCTAGGGGAAAAAGCAAGAAAGAGGCAGCATGTGTGTAGTGAACTGGTTAGGAAAGGGCCAGTAATTAACCAGGAGCAGAGGGTCTAGCTAGAGCAAGGGTTTCAGGAAAAAGATGTGAAAGAAGAAGTTTGGGCTATTGCTGGGGATAAAGCTCCAAGGCCTGATGGATATGGGAGCCAATTCTTCAAAGATTGCTGGGAAGTTGTAAGTAAGGACGTGGTGTCTGGTGTTATGGAATTCTTTCAGATAGCAAGAATGTCAAAATCCCTTAATACTACAACAATTACGCTGGTTCCAAAAACTAGTCATGTAGAGTAGGTAGGAGATTATAGGCCTATTGCTTGTTGTAACACCTTATATAAAGTGATCTCTAAGATGCTTTGTATGAGGCTAAAGACAATCATTCCAAAAATAATTTCAGCAAATTAAAGTGCATTTGTGACCGGGAGAACTATTGTGCAGAATATGCTTATATGTCAAGATTTGGTGAGATTATATAACAGGAAAGCCACCACAAAAATCTATCTTATCAAAATTGATTTGACGAAGGCATATGACACTGTGGAATGAGAGTTTGTGCAGGAAATGATGTATGCTCTAAACTTCCCTAGCAAGTTTATCAAATGGACAATGGCATGTATTACAACAACCAAGCATTGTATAGTACTCAATGGAGGATCGTATGACAATATTGAGGGCAAGAGGGGGCTGAGGCAGGGGCACCCTATCTCACTACTGATCTTTGTCATTTGCATGTAATATTTCATGACAATGATCATAAAGCTTGTTACCACACTTCATGGGTTTGCTTTTCATACAAAATGTAAAGGACTACAATTGAACCATTTGTGCTTTGCAGATGTGCTTATGTTCTGCCGAGGGGATGTACAATCTGTAATAATGATGATGAGGGGACTGGCTAGCTTCTCAAATGAATTAGGGCTGAACACCAATGCAAGTAAGTCCAACATATATAGTGTAAACATGGACAAACAAAGTGTGGAGGAACTATGCGAACTGTCTGGATACAAAAAAGGGACATTATCTTTTAGGTACTTAGGGGTGCCAATATTAGCTAAGAAAATATCAGCAGTGGATTATGAAATTCTAGTTGATAAGATGTGTGCTAGGATTCAAAGTTGGAGGATAAGGAATTTATTATATGCTGGGAGAGTACTACTAGTAAATTCAGTGCTAATGTATATTCATTCATTCTGGTCATCCATATTCATTTTGCCTAAGAAGATTTTGAGAAATATAACTGCTATATGCAGGAACTTCCTGTTGGATGGAAAAGCTAACTCAAACAAGGTTCCTTTGGTAGCTTGGGATCTAGTATGCAAACCTAAACAAGAAGGAGGATTAGGGATCATTGATTGTGATCTATGGAATCAAGCAGCGATTGCTAAGTATGTTTGGAATTTATCAAAAAAAGAGGACAACCTATAGGTAAAATGGGTGGATCATATTTACTTAAAAGGGTGAATCTTGGTGGGAATACCAGCCTCCACAGGAGTGTTGTTGGTATTGGAGGAAGATATGCTCCATGAGAGACATATTTGCAGAGGGATATGTCCAGCAGGGGTGGTTATCAGCTCAGAGGCAGTACACAATCAGCAGTGGCTACATCTGAAGACAAGGAACAAGAGAAAATAGGAGAGCAGCAGATGGGTGTGGAGTAAATACAACACCCCAAAGCATAGTTTTATTAGCTGGTTAGCTATGCATAGGAGACTCTTAACAAGGGAGAGATTGGCTAGGCTGGGAATCTGCCAAGACAATAACTGTGTCATATGTTGGGGTGGGGGGAGTGGAAACAATAAACCATTTATATTTTGAATGTCCATTTTCTAAAGAATGCATGAGATGAATACTGATATGGCTGAGGATGGGGGTGCAACAGTGGGAAGTTAATGGTATATGGAGGAGAATGACCAGAAGAGTTAGGGGAAAAGAATGCAGAAGGCTGATTACAGCAATATTGGTGGCACTGGTGTATCGTATATGGAGGGTGAGAAATGATGCTCTATGGAATCAAAAGGTTGCTAAACCTCACATGGCAGTAAAAGAAATAAAGGAGGAATGCAGAAATTCATGACATCCTGGGTCGGAGAAGGATAGAAGCAAGACAAAAAATATGGATAGAACAATTGCTGTAAATAGAAGGGCTCGTTAGGAATAGTTACTTAGCAGAAAAGTGATAGGATTAGAAAGAATATAGCTAGAATATACTCAGCAAGGGATGGGGATATACTTGTTAAGTTTTTGTGAGGATATACTTGTAATGTTTTGTGCTGGTGATTAAATAAAATTCTTTATTTCACCCAAAAAAAAATTTCTACACCACCATATTGAGTAGATCTATAGAAATTGATACTTTCTATAAGCCAATATAACTTAAAAAGGATTTTTAATAAATTGAACTTCTTATTGCTAGATTAAAATAAAACAAATTAAAGATTAATGCTACATCCCCCTTTGGCTAAAATTTGATATCCATATCAGGAATCCCAAAAATTATTTTGATTTATGTGAAAAGGAATGTTTAATATAATAATCCTCTTTTTAAGATAAAATATGAAGTAAAATTCTTTTATATTAGGGAGATATATAATATTAATGTTTTGGGATTTTTATAAGAGAAACTACGGAGATTTAGCATTAGAAGAAAAGCTATCTATATAGTCATTCAATCGATCAATGATGCATGCTTCAATTCCAGAACAATTGGGTCTGGTTATATAAATCATTTATATTTTTTCTGCTTCATTCATATTTATTTGGTCTATATTATTAATAAGTTTGTCTTTTTAAAACATTTGGGCGTTCCTTAAAAGTTAGAGATTATATATATATATATATCTTAATTTGACATCTCTATATTGACATACAAGCAAGCGTCTAACAAACTAGTATTATTCCTACCTATATTTGCATTGATTCAAAGAAATTGTAGGTCTTTTTTCGACAACTTTCTTTCATGTAATTTCCGATTTCCCTTGTTTTATCTTGACACCTAATTAATTCAGTGATTCAGCAATCATACTATCGCAACTATGAACTAGTGTATTTGATAATATTCCTCCTAGCTACTTCTTCTAATATAACCTTTCTCAAATGAACTTGGAGGTTAGGAAACATAAGTACATAAATTACAGGCATTTTAACAGTTAATGCCTGCACTGGAAGACAAATTAAAGGAACTTGCTTTGTGCATGCAACATTGCAGCTCAGAAATATATCACAGTCCCCTCTGATCATTTTGTTCCCCTATACCTAATTACTGGCTAATCTCAAAATGTTTTTTCTAAGTCAATCATAAAACAAAAGCTGCAAAATATCAAAGCTAGAAACTTCCACATCTTTGCACGCACATTATGTAGCTGCATACATGCAGGTAAAAGCAAGGGAAAAAATGAAACCTAATGGGGTACCCAGACTTACCATATTAGTACGTAGTTCTTTAAGTAAAAAGCCTAACGATTCATTAGGACTATTCTACTGAGTAATTTTCTTGGTGTCTGATTTGCTCATACATATATTTTTTGAGTTTAAGATAGATGCACCGATGATGTAAAAAATATTTTCACAATTACGTACGTATATATGAGAAAATTAAACAAGTAAAATTTCTATAATAAGTAGTATAAGAACTGGTAACCTGATAAAGCCTATAACTAACGTCGGGATTAAAAAAAAGGTTTTTTTCACTTTCGACTCGTGCCAGAAACTATTTACATTCAGTAGCCGGAAAAAAGTACTCCCTATGTTCCAGTTTATGTGAACTTATTTCCTTTTTGGTCCGTTCTAAAAAGAATGACTCCTTTCTAAATTTAGTAACAATTTAGCTTAAACTTACAATTTTGCCCTTAATGAGAAGCTTTTATAACCACACAAATACTCTGGGCCCCTTTTTGCTTTGTTTAGGACCACAAATTCTAAAAGTCTTCATTTTTTCTTAAACTCCGTGCCCAGTCAAACAGGTTCACATAGATTGGAATGGAGGGAGTAGTATAAAATTTGTATAATTGTTGTATATAACATATAGAATGTGTGTGTATATATATATATATATATATATATATATATACTCCTTCCGTTTCAATTTAGATAAGGTAGTTTGACTCGACACGAGTTTAAGAAAAAAGAAGAAGATTTTTAAAACTTGTAGTCTTAAAAGCTTAAGGAGTAAAAAGATTTGTTGGGTCATCACATTTATGTGGTTATAAAAGCTTCTCATTAAGGATAAAGTGGGTAAGCGAAGAGTTTAAAGTTTAATTATTTCCAAATTTAAAAATATATTATTTATTTTGGAACAGACTAAAAAGAAAAGTACCTCATATAATTTGAAATGGAGAAAGTATATTTTTTCGGCTATTATTTCGCATGGTGCTTTGCAGTGTCATTTTTCCTCCATGCACGTTTATCCAGTAATTAAAGAAGATATATGCACTTCTTTTGTAGTGTTTTAAGTTTTATATATAACCTAAATACTTATTTTCTTTTTGTTTATCCAGTTTTGTCGAGAACAACCTAGCTTTTTCTAGAGTTACCAAGGATCAGAAATGAAAAAAAAAGCACTACTGAGCCTCTGGATTCTTTTTACAATTTGGGCCGTATTGAAGTTGCAACCTAAGAATTGTAACATCATTTTATATATAACGTGTATCTTTCGAAGACCCTCCCTCTTTTACATTCTTAATTGCCCCTATTATTTATTACTAACTACCCAATACCGAAAGAAAATTAAAGAAAAATATAACCACATCATCAAGCAATGTGTATACTTGAATTATTAACATGCATACTTGAATTTTCCCTCCATGCACGTTTAGCTTCGGAGCTTGAATAAAAAAACTATAAAATAGTTATTTATGATTTGTGTGTTTTTTTTAATTGGCTGAACAATAATATATAATACGAAGCTGATTTAATTAGGTGCCTATACTAGCTCATCAAGTGCTGTCACCAGGGGCCAGAAAATTATTTAAACTTATGTCGGGACTTTGGTGGTTCTGTGTTAATAAATCCCTTGTCAGGTTAAAATATTGTTTCTTAAAATCGACATATCTATTATTTCTGCAACGGAAAAACCAACGATCAGTTGATGGTCCCCGAGGGTGTATTCGAATTATTTTGTGCTTAATTAAAGCGACTAAAACTTAAAACCCTACAAAAGAAGTGCCACACGGGCTAGTCTACACTCTACAGACACTCGTGTTCTTCATAATTGCGTAAGCTCCGTGGAGAGTTGACTTCATACTCCGTTTTTCATTTATTAAAGCTGATAATGTTAATACATAATTTTTCATGCAAAGACAGCTCAAAATATTTTGTTTTTCATAATCAATTTATTGATATGGTAATTATAAGTAAATTTATATGATAATATTAATTGGTAACATATGAAAATATCAATTAACTTGTCATAATAAGTTAAATTATACTAATATATAAAACGTAAATATACTTGCACTATCGTTAATTAGGATTATACCTTAAATCCAAAATACAAATTCCATTATCCTTTTTTTTTTTTTTGTGTGTGAGCAGGAGAGAGACAAAGAGAAAGTTAGGGATGTTAAAAGTAAGGTGTGATCTCGTTTACAGTAAAAAGGCGAAAATGTCAACCAATGGAATGGGGCAAGCGTGCAAGACAATATCTGCTTTTTGTGTTATTGCTTTAACACACACACACACGGTTTCTATCATAAAAAATAGGGTTAAGAGGCTTTGAATTGATAAATTGATCATTCACTGTACGTAGTCTCTACTCTTCTAGGGGTCCAGACTTCAGAGGTTTATTATTGCAGTATTATTTTTATGTTAAAAGTGCGTTAAAATCCTACTACTATAATGTTAGGTACGTGAGGCTTTGCTTCTCTATGTTTTTATAGCTATCTCTGGACCACATTTTTTTTATGGGGGTACTGTCTTACTCGAGTTCTTCCTACCATGCAGGTTCTTTTTTCTTACAATTAATTAAAAAAAATGAAAGTAAAAAAAGGATGTATAACCTTGAGTTGAAAAGAAGAAAAAAAAAAAGGAAAACTTAAGTTGCTGGCTGTGTCCAAATGGTCAAAGATCCGAGATGATATTGCATGATTTGTGCGCTGGAAATTGATCAACATACAGGAGCCAGAGTTGCTGTAGCAAACTGTAGAATTTCAAAAGATATATGTATACGGTCAAAATCAAGGAATCCGATTTCGAGGTCTTAAACTGGGCTATAAGTCCGAGTCCGGGCGACTCGAAATAGAGGTCAGACCCGGTTGGAACACACACACCTCGAGAAAGCAGATCGAAGGCCTGGCTCGAGGGCAATACAATCTAGAGGGCACTCAAGAAAGATCGAGAATTTCTCAAGGACAGATGGGTCAGGGTGTAAATTAAAGGATACGATTTGTAGGAAATAGTACAGGTCCGTACTAAGTTACCGTACACCTGTACCAATAGAATTCTTTACTACAATTAGGAATGTACTATATTGGGGTTTTCTCCTCCTATATAAAGGGGACCCCAATAATTTTGTAAGGATCCATCTCACATTATTCACAACAATAGATTATTCCATTCTGCTTTTCTTGCTTAACGTGCTCAACATTTGTTCTTCAGCTTTATTATCTTTACTTTATTGTCCATACTTTATTGTTCTTAGCTGACCCCGAGGTCCAAGAAAATCAAAGCTCGAGGTCCTCATTGTTATAGCAACACTAGTTTGGTTCATCAATTCTTCTTATTTAAACTTTATATTACTTGTATATTTACTAGTATTAGCATAAATCACATATCTTTAAAATCACAAATTACAATTAATTGTTACCCTCATTTTTTGAGGTAAACAGTTTGGCACCTACCGTGGGACTAAAGATAATAGTGATTATTTTAGTGCTAGTTTTCTGATAACACACGTTATTCTTCACACATTTTCTTGTCAAAGATTCTTTGATTTCAGGCTACGATATGTCTAGTACACAAAACGCACATGCTCATGATAGTGAGGGACTCAGATAAAACAGCGGTATAAGGGTCGGTGTTCCACCCATAAACCCTGGGGGAGCACCTAACGTAGAGCCATTTGATATCAGTTCGCATAAGGCTCTAAACACGGACGCATGCACAGACCCCGCAAGGAATGCACACAGGGAAGCCCAGGCCGGAAGCTAGGAAACACGAGGAATGGAGGAAGGAGAAGTCAGCCTCCATGTGATATTTGAAATGATGCAAGCCTAGCAAGTCGCCATCGCTCAACTTTAGAGTCAGAATAGAACCCCCAATACAGTCGAACCAGTTAACCCTCGGCGGGTAGAACTAACGAGGCCCAATAAAAATGGCTCGGGGACTGACCCCACTATTATAAAAATGCTCGGGGAGCTCGCAAAAAGGATAGAGACCGGATAAGTTTTTTTGAAGAAAATGACAAAAAGGTAGAAACATACAACTCGAGGGTCGACCAGATACCGGGAGCACCTCCGATTTTAAAAGGACTGGACTCGAAGAAGTTCGTGCAAAAACCATTCCCCCAGAGTGCGGCTCCAAAGCCCATCCCGAAGAAGTTTCGAATGCTATATATCCCGAAATACAATGGAACCACTGATCCTAACGGGCACATTACCGCATACACGTGTGGCATAAAAGAGAATGATTTGGAAGACGATGAGGCTAAATCAGTTTTGCTGAAAAGGTTTGGGGAAACTTTATCTAAATGTGCCATGATTTGGTACCATAACCTACCCCCGAACTCTATCAATTCGTTTGCCATGTTGGCATATTCATTTGTGAAGGCACATGCTGGTGCCATAAAAGTTGCAACAAAGAAGTCCGATGTATTCAAAATAAAGCAAAGGGAGAACGAGATGCTGAGGGAATTTGTATTCCGTTTTCCATCAGAGAAGCAAAACTTGGTCGAGTATCCCGCTGTGACTTGGGCGGATGTGCATAATAGGTACCTATAAAAAATTAGGGTCGAGGATGACTAATTGGGAGCCCCCTCGGGCTCAGTTTATCCTAGCAGGTTACTAGCAAGGGAGTTAGGAAATGCAAACAGGGGATCAAGATTCAACAAAGAATGGTATCAACCATATGATCGAAGGAACAACGGACCGAGTCACAACACCTCTCGGAGCGATCAAAGAAGTGATCGGGGACAAGGTTCACGAGGGCTCATGAGTAAGAATGGGTTCGATAAGCACACCTACCCCGTCGAGGTCCCCTGTTTATCAGAATACAACTTCAGCATAGACGCATCAGGGATCGTCTCAGCTATTGGGAGAATCAACGATGCTAAGTGGCCCATGCCAATACAGACCGATCCCTCCCAAAGGAACACGAACATCATGTGCAAGTATCATGGCATACGTGGTCATAGAATGGAGGATTGCATGCAACTAAGGAAGGAAGTTGCTAGGTTATTCAATTAGGGCCACCTTCGAGAATTCCTGAATGATCGGGCTAAGAATCACTTCAGGGAAAGAGATGCATGCAGAAAGAATGAACCTGAAGAACCTCAACATGCCATTCACATGATCATCGGCGAAGTCAATGTCCCACAAGGACCTGTATTCAAACGTACCAAGGTATCCATCATAAGGGAAAAATGAACTCGGGATTATATGCCCGAGGATACCCTCACATTCAGCGAGGAAGACATCGAGGCTTTATCTCAACCTCACAACAATGCACTGGTAATTTCTATCCTTTTAAATAAAGTTCAAGTTAAACGTGTTCTCATGGATCTAGGTAGTTCGGCAAATATAATCAGGTCAAGGGCGTGGAGCAGCTCGGGCTATTCGACCAAATCATACTGGCATCTTGGGTCTTGAATGGCTTTAATATGGCAAGCAAAACAACAAAAGGAGAAATCATCCTCCTAGTCAACATGGCCAGAACCATACAAGACACCAAATTTCATGTCATCGAAGGTGACATGAGGGCTTTGCTTGGAAGGCCGTGGATCCATAGTATGATGGCGGTGCCATCGACCTTCTATAAGATGATGAAGTTCCCAAAAAAGGATGGCATGAAAACAGTATATGGAAAGCAACATGCAGCTAAGGAGATGTTTGTAGTGCACAACTTGACACCGGTATCAGCACCATCCATATCGGAATAGTCAAAGGACGAACAAGTGGCCAAATAGCAATCACAGCCTATGCCCTCGGTTGAGTCCGAAGGACAGATGTCTAACGAACAGGTTGCTGGGGACGAAGAAGAAGATATTTTCACCCCCTGAGCCTTCATTTCTCCCGAAGAATCGGATGTGATGAAGTCTACGATGGAGGAGCTCGATCAGGCCATATTGACTGAGCATCTTCTAGAACGAAAGGTATACCTCGAGACGGGGTTAACCCCCGAACTCAGAAAAAAACTCATTCAATTTCTTATCAATAACATTGATGTTTTGCCTGGTCCTACTTAGACATGGCAGGAATCTACCGGAGATAACTACTCATCGACTAAGTGTCGATCACAGATTTAAACTGGTGAATCAAAAGAGGAAGCCTCAGTCCGAAGTAAAGCATGCATTAATCAAAGAAGAGGTATCCAAACTTCTTAAAATAGGATCCATTAGGGAAGTAAAATATCCCAAATGGCTAGCTAACGTAGTGGTAGTTTTTAAAAGGGGAATAAACTTAGAATATGTGTAGGCTACAAGGATTTGAACAAAGCATGTCCTAAAGATTCTTTCCCATTGCCTAACATCGATCGATTGATCGATGATATTGCTGGCCACGAGATCCTTACCTTTCTCGATGCCTACCCAGGGTACAATCAGATTCAAATGAACTCGGAGGACCAAGAAAAGAACACGTTCATCATGAAGTATGGTACATACTACTATAATGTAATCCTCTTTGGGCTAAAGAACGCAAGGGCCACATATCAACCCCTAGTTAATAAGATGTTCGAACATCAAATAGGCAAGTCCATGGAAGTTTATATTGATGACATGCTAGTTATGTCCCTGCGCAGAGGTCCATTTGACCCATTTGCAGGTAACATTCGACATCCTAAGAAAGTGCAACATGAAGCATAACCCCGAGAAATGCGCTTTTAGAGTCGGCTCAAGCAAGTTCTTGGGCTTCATGGTATCGAACAGAGGGATAGAGATCAACCCTGATAAAATCAAAGCCATCAAGGAGATCACCGTGGTGAACAATGTGAAAATCGTACAATGGCTGACTGGGAGGATAGCTGCCCTAGGCCGATTTGTCTCGAGGTCATCAAATCAGAGCCATCATTTCTTTTCCCTACTCAAGAAGAAGAACAAATTTATGTGGACTCCAGAATGCCAGCAAGCCTTCGAAGAATTAAAACAGTATCTCTCGAGCCCACACCTGCTTCATACTTCAAAGGAGGATGAAACACTTTACTTGTATCTAGCCGTGTCCGAAGTAGCAGTAAGTGGCTTGTTGGTTCGAGAAAAACAAGGTACGCAATTTCCTATTTATTATGTGAGCCGGACCCTAGGAGATACTGAAACCAGGTACCCTCATTTGAAAAAGTTAGCTCTTGAATTAATAAGCGCATCTAGGAAATTAAAATCATACTTTCAATGCCATCATATATGTGTGATGACTACATATCCACTTCAAAATGTCTTACATAAGCCCGAAATATCGGGAAGATTGGGAAAATGGGCCATCGAACTTGGAGGATATGATATTGAATATCAGTCTCGAACAACTATCAAGTCTCAAATTCTGGAAGACTTTGTGGCCGATTTTGCGCTTTCCCTCGTACCCAAAGTAGAAAAGGAAATCTTGCCAAAAATGGGTGCGTCATCGGGGGTGTGGACCGTCTTCACAGACGGTGCCTCGAACGTGAAAGGGTCCGGACTCGACATCGTTTTAAAACCACCTACGAGAGGTGTCATCAGGCAATCTATCAAGACTCCTAAATTGACTAATAATAAGGTCGAGTATGAAGCCATGATTGCAGGTCTCGAACTAGCCAAGGGACTTGGGGCAGAGGTCATCGAGGAAAAATGTGACTCTCTTTTGGTAGTAAATCAAGTAAACGAGAGCTTCGAGGTTCGAGACGACCGAATGCAGAGGAACTTGGACAAGCTTCAAGTGACATTGCACCGCTTCAAAGAGTGGACACTGGATCATCTACCTCGAGATCAGAATAGCGAGGTCGATGCACTTGCAAACTTAGGGTCATCGGTTGAAGAAGATAATATCGTCCCGGGGATTGTCATCCAACTATCGAAGTTAGTGGTCGAAGAAGGTCATGCAGAGATTAATTCAACAAGTTTAACGTGTGATTGGAGGAATAATTACATTGACTACTTGAAGCATGGGAAGCTCCCCGCGGACCCAAAGGAGTCGAGAACACTTCAAACCAAAGCAGCTCGATTCTCACTCAATGAAAAAAGAATGTTGTATAGAAAAACCTTCGATGGACCACTGGCCGTGTGCTTAGGACCCGGGATCCCGATTACATACTACAAGAAATCCATGAGGGTACTTGTGGGAACCATCATGGTACAGACTCTCTGGTTCGCAAAGTAATCAGAGCGGGGTACTATTGGAATACCATGGAAAAGGATACCAAGGAGTTCGTTCGAAAGTGTGACAAATGCCAAAACTTTGCACCGATGATCCATCACCCCGGAGAACAACTCCATTCGGTCCTATCCCCATGGCCTTTCATGAAATGGGGGATGGACATCGTCGGTCCCCTACCAACGGCGCCAAGTAAAGCTATATTTATTTTGTTTATGACTGACTATTTCTCAAAATAGGTAGAAGCGCAGGCCTTCGAGAAAATAAGAGAAAAAGAAGCCATCGACATCATATGGACCACATCATATGGCGGTTCGAGATACCCGCCGAGATGCAAATTATAAGGGGCTTCGATAAAATCACCCCTGGAATAATCTAAAGGCTTCGATAACACTGTCCTTCAGAAAAACCTTAAAAGGTATTCGATCATGCTTACACAAGCAAAATGACTAATAAAGTTCCGATATGTCAAGCCTTCGAAGAACCCAACGGGTACAAAAACACATGCTAAGGCATAACTAAAATTTACCAAGTCTTTTAGCCGAAATGAGGGAAAACCCATATAGCAAATTTTAGAGGCCGAAACAACCCAATTTAAAGAGCCTAAGTGCCAACGTAAAAAAGCCTAAGGGCCAACCTAAAAGAGCCTAAGGGCCAGCCTAAAAGACCTTAAAGGACAATATTTAAAGAAATTTAAGGCCAAAGCACACCATGCTCGGAGACCTTACCCAGCTCGGACTCAAAAGTCCCGAGCTAAAACTTAGCTCGAAGATCAAACATTTAGTAGTGACCTATTATCGATCGTTGATCAAAATACAAAGATTTGAGGGTCTACTCTACCGCGAATTTGGTTCAACACTCAGAGGTCAGAGCATCAAAAATTTAACAAACACTGAAGAAAAATTGAAGGCAAACAACCAAGAAAATGTCTTTTCATATATACAAAAATATATTACACGAGGGACGTACAAAGCAAAATATACAAAAAGATAGAAAAAACTCTACCTACTTCAGAAGGGCATTCCCCCTCATACCTGTCATTTCCCCGGGACCAGCCTCTTTCCTGGGGTAACTTCTTCGGCAGCCCCCTCCTCGTCATCATCTTCGGGGTCATCATCATCATCAAAGGAAAGGACAAATTTGGCATCAGTCTCTCTACCTTAGCTTGCTTTATCTCCTCGGAAATATCAAATCCCTTAGCATGAATCTCTTCGAGGGTATCCCTTTGAGATCGGTGTCGGACATAGTCATTGCTTCTTTTTTCTCGATCAGAAGCCTCCCTCAACTCCATTTGATAATTGGCAACATCTTTCAAATAGATGTCAACCGTCCTGTCGGCCTTGGCCTGTATTACGCTGGCTTCGGCCCTAACTTCCACCATTTTGGCCTTGGCCTTCGCAAGACCAGCCTCGAGCTCAGCTATTCTGCCAGCTTCAACCGAGTTGCACCCTTGAGCGTTTCAAAGTTGGACCTCGAGGGCCGATACCTTCATCAACGCATTATTTTTAGCCACAATGAAGGCGTCCATCTTCGCTTTCCATTCATTGCACTCGGCTCAGATTTGATCGACCTCGACCCGGAGCTGCCCGATCATATCTAGCTTTTGTTGAGACATTGGAGTATTAGCCTCCGAAGATGGGAGAGGTAGCCCGTATTTTTTCAGAACAGAGGTTACCTGCTTTTCTAGCTCACTCTCATACTCATGAGCTTTGGTCAACTCCGATCAGAGATTTTTCAGTTCTTCCTCCTTTTTGTCAAGGAGAAGCCTAAGTATTTTCTCCTCACTCGAAGCCCTACGTAATTCGGCTTCATAATGGCACAATTCGGTCTTCAATTTGTCAAAGGCCTACACAAAAGAAAGGAATGATTAATTAGACAGGAGAAGAAAAATATGGCAGTAGAGAAATATTAGGTCGCTAAAACTTACAATTAAACAAAGACGCTAAGCCTCCTCAAAGATTGAGCTCGCATCCGCTGGGACGGCCTCATCGACCCCGGCAAAGTAACCCTGGAAGGGGCTGTTTTCACTCGGGATTTCGTTGAGCTCGGACGTCTTCACATTCTGAGCATCCTTGATGGTATCCTTGGAAAATGCCAAAAATGACAAAGGTTGACTTGCTGTCAAGGCCTCGGGGAAATCACACGAGGTGTTATGTTCAAGCAAATGAGCTTCGAAGCTCGCTCCTTTTGGGGTATTTCCATAAGTTTGAGAAGTCGTTGCCACATCAGATGGTGCAGGGCCTTCATTCCCATTTTCTTTTAAAGTTACTTCCTTGAGGATAGGCGCCCCGATCGTAGTAGGCTTGATAGCCTCGGAGGATTTCTCGGTTCGAGTCACCAGCATCGAACCTTCCATCTCGTCACCGTCATCATCCATGAATTGGTAGGCCGAGTCAACTTCCACATTGATAACGACACTTCTCCAACGACTCCGAGCATGCTCTGTTTGTCTTTGGGTGTCCTCTCTCGTCGAGGACCTAATCCTCTTATTGTCCTCCTTAGGCTTTGGAGCCGAAGATCCTGCTTTCTCCCTAGAAAGGGCCGGCCTCCTCTCCAAGAACTCACCAATACCTGCGATAAAAGAATCAGGTCAAATGAAGAAAGATATTGTTAATGAGGAAAGAAACATTATGGCACGTACCGTGATGTTTCGCTTCTCACTTGCCCTTCGACAAGTCCTGCCATTTGCGTTTGTCATATGGTGAAGTAGCATCTAGTTTGCGAACCCAGTACTCAAGGTTGAGGATCGCATTAGGCATCCACGGAACCGCTGTAGGGAGGGGAAATGAGTAATTATGCAAAGTTTAGAAATATTTATGGAAAATATTTAAAAGAATTCCACTCACGTTCGAAATTCCATTTCTCGGGGATCGACAGGAATTTCTCGGGGATAATATCGATGGTCCTCACCGGATGAACCGGCTCATCCAACCTCGATCCTTTCCTTCATCGTTACTGGTGAAGAAAGACTTGGTTGATCAGCGTTGGAGTTTGATTAAACCTCGAAAATGTTGAGGTTGATATAATCGGATGAGATTGCTAAGGGTGAACTCGAGCCAGACCTTTTCATTGAAGAACCTCATCATTATTACGATCCGCCAAAAAAATGGATGAATCGGGCCCAGGGTTACTTGATATCTTCGGTAGAATTCGAGCACAAGCGTGTCGAGGGGACCGAACGTAAAGGTGTATGTATACACACTCAGGAATACCCTCTACGTAAGTTGTGATGTCCTCCCCTCGAGAAGGTATTTGAAGAACGACCTCCTCTCCTCACTTGCACTCCCTCCTCACAGCATCGAGATGACTTTCCTCAATTGACCTTATATACCTCGATGCATGCTCTCAACGGCTAGCAATGTCGGGAGGGTTTTCGACTATAAAGTCCCTTTTTAAGGAAAATTTGCCTGGTACAATCTCATGAAGAGCCAACGGTTTACCACCGGCCGGACGGGAAGTAGAAGTAGAGTTGTCTTCTTTCTAAGGAACAGACATGGAAGTTTTCGCCATCAGTGACTTAGGAAAAGAAGGAAGAAAATAAGTGAACCAACGAGGTTTTGAGCCGATGCGATGGAAGAAATGGGGGTGAAAAGGAAAAGTATAGAAGAGAATAGGTGTTGCAAGGTGGAAAAATCATTAATAAGAAGTCAAGTATATATATAGTGGAAGGCGGCGATGGTTCATTAGTAGTGATGGCCGATGTTCTGACGTGTATTTATTATTTTTGGGGAAAAGAACTGACGGGACGCTTCGGTCATTTCAACGCTTATGTCATAAGAGTGGTGCCATCATAAATGACTTTGGGAATCCAAATCGTTTCATTCTAAGAAACAAGGGGACTATCTATACATGGTCAAAATCAAGGAATCCGATTTCGAAGTCTTAAACTGGGCTATAAGTCCGAGTCCGGACGACTCGTGGTTGGAGGACACCCACATCGAGGAAGCAGATCGAAGACCTGGTGCGACCTACATCGAGGGCAGTACAATCTCGAGGGCACTTAAGAAAGAGCAGGAATTTCTCAAGAACACGTGGGTCAGGGCATAAATTAAAGGATAAGATTTGTACGAAATGGTACAGGTCCGTACCAGGTTATTGTACACCTTTACCAATAGAATTCTTTACTACAATTAGGAATGTACTATATTGGAGTTTTCTCCTCATATATAAAGGGGACCCCAATCATTTTGTGATGATCATCTCACATTATTCACAACAATAGAATATTCCATTCTGCTTTTCTTGCTTAACGTGCTCAGCATTTGTTCTTCAGCTTTATCGTCTTTACTTTATTGTCCATACTTTATTGTTCTTAGCTGACCCTGAGGCCCCCAAGAAAGTCAAGCTCGAAGTCCTCATTGTTATACCAAACACTGGTTTGGTTCATCAATTCTTCTTATTTAAACTTTATATTACTTCTATATTCACTAGTATTAGAATAAATCACATATCTTTAAAACCACAAATTACAATTAATTGTTACTCCCATTTTTCGAGGTAAATAATCTCATTTTTTTTTCATCGCTTGTCTCTCCTCCATCAAATAAAAAAAGAAAGAAAACAAAAAGAAACCATAAGAAATATTTGCTAAAATGAATACACCCTTGTTTTTATTTAGATAAGGTAGTTTGACTCGGCATGGAGTTTAAGAGAAAATAGTGAGATTTTTGAAACTTATGGTTTTAAAAGTTTAAGGAGTAAAAACTATGTGGGGTTATGACATTTTGGGGTTATAACAGTTTTTCATTAAGTGTAAAATAAAAAGTTTTAAAACAATTTATTTCACATTATAGAATTGTATCATTCTTTTTGGAGTGAACTAATAAGGAAAGTATGTAATCAAAATTGAAATAGCGAGAGTACAATAAAAATTTATCCGTGTCGAATGTTTATATCATATACTATTAATTTACCATGGCTAATCAATACAGTACAGTGGGTGGCTGGTTCAATTTGGGTGGTCAAAAGATGAGAACGCCTAAATGGGTACAATTTTCTTATAAAGATGGTGCCAAAGCTTAATTTGGCAATGACGGTATGTTAGTAGCTCATGTTTTTTTATAATACTTTACACTTTAATTACTGTATTTTAATTGTGTTTGAACCTTATTACTAGTAAAATTTATACTTATTACGCACCAGGTAGGAGATGATTCCTAGTTGAGAAGCAATTTAGTAGTTAAAATAGATGAATTGGAGCTTGAAGTCTGATTAGAAGTCTAAAGAATTAAATCGGGCTTGTGTTCGGGGTTCGAGGACCAAGTCTAAATGTTAAAAATTGAAAAAAATTGAGTAGTGCAAAAAGTTGCACTAATGCGTCGCATGGCGCGTCGCGGTAGTGTAAAAGCGGTTGTTCTTACAAAAATCAAGTTCTCTGAAATAGTCCACAAGCGTGGCGCGTGGCGCGGCGCGGCGCGTCTATGTATTTTTTCCCTCAGTATTTTTCACTTCGGCTCAGAGAGGGTAGTTCGGTCTGTGTACGTTCCTACTTGGTATAAATACATCCAAAATACGTTTTTAAAGGGACTTTTAACCTAGGGAGATATTGGAGAGTATTGGAGGCTTCAAGAGACAACATTTCATCATCCTTCAACAAATTCAATAATACGCTAGTTGGGATTGAAAAGTTGGATTAATATTTTCTTATTCTTTAACTCTATTTGTGATGAGTTTCTTCATATCTATGGAGTAGTTTACCTTAGAGTTTGATATGATTTGATGACTTGATTGTTGATTATAGATTTGATCATTGTTTAATTGGTTGAATTTGTCGGAGGATCTTTAATCTTAGTTGTGATTTTATTCATTATCTTGTTTAATCAAAAGAGGAATACTTTATCTAATATTATTGCAGCATATGCCTTAATTTATTTTGGTAGTTCTTTAAAGTAATCAAAAGAGATTTGAAATCTACCGTTATAATTAAGATTGAAAAATATTCGCGAGAAATTTCAATTAGACCATTTCTACCAATAGATTCTTGCAAGTTTTATCGTACCCCACATTATCTTATTTGAGAGATTCAGGTTTAAACGAGAGAGAAGTCTAAATAGGAATAATAAGATAATAACATGTTGAATTCTAGAGAATTAATAGAACCTAAAAAGTAAAATTTAACACTGTCAAATCCAGGATAGTGATTGTGCACCTATCATAGCATGAGCCTTGTTTCTCGCATTGTGCTACTCATTAGTTCTCTGTGATCAACTATTCATTGCTTTAATTTTGGTTAGTTAATCATAATTTATAATCATCCCAAATTAAGTTGATGAACATCCTGAATAACATTTAACCCATAAATTATTTGAACATTATTTAAATTCAATCTATGTGGAGATGATATTTTAATGTAATACCTTTGACTAGCAAGCTTCAGTTTTTACATGACGATTTTGCACTCGTCAAATTTTGGTGCCGTTGCGGGCGATTGACAATCAGTAGTATTCAAAATAGTTTTTCTCATTTGTTTGTAGGCAACAGGTTCAATTTCTCTGGTGTATGACTCGCCATCTTCCAACAACGTTATTTCATATAATCCAGAGTTGAAAAAATACATGTGACAACTGAAAAAAGAGAGAGAAATCACCAGAATTTTTTGAGGCAATATTTTACCCAAGATAATATGCAAAAAACGGTGATGACCAAGTTGACTTGGCTGCACGTAAAGTAGCACAACATGAAGCTGTTGCACGGGCAGCTATTGAAGCAACTCTGAGTCCAAAGGAAATTGTTGAAGGGAACGAAGGATGAAGAATTAACCTGAACAGAGTTTTGGTCGAAGATGAATTTGAAAACGTAGGATCCAGAGCTGACCAATTACTAGGAGACTAAGATCAATCTATAATCAGGGACTGCCAAGTGTCAAACGTCCACCTATTGTAGCAAATAATTTTGAATTAAAGTAAGTTTGCTCCAAACCATCCAAAATAACTATGTCTTTAGAGGCAAGGCTAATGAAGATCCAAATATGCACCTGATGGATTTTGAAGAGATCATGAACATTTTCCAATGTAATGGAGAATCAAAGGACACTATTTACTTAAGGGAATTCTCTTTTTATTGAAGGATGACGCAAAACACTGGATGTGGAGTTTGCCAATATGGTCTACCAAGACACGGAAGACATGACAAAAATATTTCTAGACAAATACTTCTCATCTGCAAAAATAGAAAATTTTAGAAGAGAAATTCATAACTTCTGCCAAAAGGACACATAAACAATTTTTGAGGCATGGGAGATGTTCAAGATGATAGTCAAAAAATGTCAGCATAATAATTGAATTTTGGAAAATACGATTCTAAGATTATTGGGATGGACTAACACCAAGCTCAGGAGAACTCTAAGCAATGTAGTTGGAGGTCCTCTTATGAAGAAGAATCATGAGGAGATTGTTGTGATTCTTGATAAACTGTCTGAAGATGCAAACCAATGACGTGCTGAGGAAAACGAAAGAAGAAAAGCAGTGTAACGACCCGGTCGGTTATTTTAAGTGTTGTAACCATGTTTCCTCATTTACTACTTATTATGTACTCAATTGTTGTTATGTGACTTGCCGGGTGGTTTGTTTAGTTCTAAGGATGTTTTAGAGTGAGTTGTGATACTTAGTCCCAAGGTTGGAAACAAATTAAAAGAGATGACCGAATATTAATTTATGTGTAAATAGCTCCAAAATAGAGTTTTGATGGTTCAAATAGCCCTGTATGGTAATTTTGGCCTTAGGAGTGTGTCTGGATATTGATTTGGAGGTCCGCAGATGATTTTAATTTGAATTGGCGAAAATTAGAAATTAGAAGTCCTAAGAGTTGAGAGGTTTAACCGAGAGTTGAATTTGCAATTACCGAGCTTGGATTTTGATTCCGAAAGTTAGAATAGATCCGTTGTGTCATTTATGACTCGTGTGCAAAATTTGACATCAATCGGAGTCGATTTGATAGGATTTAGCATCGATGGTAGAAGTTGGAAGTTCATTAGTTTCAATAGGCTTGAATCGGGTGTGATTTATGTTTTTGATGTTGTTAAATGTGATTTGATACCTCGACTAAGTTTGTATCATATTTTAGGACCCTGTTGGTATGTTTGGACAAGGTCTCGGGGACCCCCGGGAATGATTTAGATGGGAATCAGATTGGAATTTGGACTTAGGAGGATTTGTGTTACTGCAGATGACTGGTGCCATCGCACCTACAGAGGTTTGGTCGCAGGTACATGACCATAGAAGCAAGCGAGTGTTCGCATGTGCGGTTTGGGAGAAGTTGGACAGTGGTTGCAGGTGCAAGGGTTTATTCACACCTGCGAGTTCGCAGATATGGACAGTGGAGGCGCTGGTTCGATGCCTGGAGAGGAGACCTGGGGACGCAGGTGCCCAAAAAAGGCCGCAGGAGAGGATGCGCTTCTGTGCATAAGGGTCCGCAAAAGCAGAGTTGGGTTGTGCAGATGGTGATTGCAGAAGCGAAGGTTTTGTCCACAGATGCATTTCCGAAGTTGCGAAGAAGGGAACCACAGGTGCGCGAGGTCGAGTGCATAGTGTTTTTGCGCAGGCGCTGAGTTTTGACCGCAAAATCGGTATCGCAGAAGTGGCTAAAAGGTATAAGGGAAAAGCCTGGCATTGCATATATTCGAATGGTTTCGAGTTTTTATTCATTTCTGGACTTTGGGAGCTCGGATTAGGACGAGTTTTGAGAGGGGATTCGCAAGATTTCTGAAGGTAAGCCACTTTTGGTTATTTTTATCTAACTATATTGAATACCCACTGAATTTTCCACCTAGTTTTTTTTTTTTGATGTGGTATCTTTGGGATTTTGACCCATGCATTGGAGAGTAAAAATTGGATGTTTGAGGGACGATTTTGCGTTGGCATTTAATAATTTTTGTATGGTTGGACTCGTGGTGGAATGAGAGTTCGGATTTTCTAGTTTTGTTTGATTTCAAGACATGGGCCCGGGTTTGATTTTTTGAGTTGACTTTTTAACTTTTGCTTAAGAACTTAGCTTTATCATATGGAATTGATTCCTATAGCTTGTATTGACTGTATCGAGTTGTTTGTGGCTAGATTTGAGTCGTTCAGAGGCCGATTCGCGAGACAATGTCTTATTGGAGTAGAGATTTTCACAATTTGAGGTAAGCAACACTTCTAAACTTGGTTTTGAGGGTATGAACCCCTGAATTACTGTTATGTAATTGGTGTGCAGGTGATGCATAGAGGTAGTGTTGCTGTTGAATTACTTAGGCTATGGTAACGGGCCTGGGGGCATGCACCATAGAAATTGTGACTCAATCGTTTGTGGAGCTGTGTAGTCAAATAATCTTGTTATTATCCATATATTCTCAATGTGTTAGAGAAATTGAGTTGTGATTCACGTTATAAATCATACTTAGGTTATATGCTGGTATTTTTGGGACCCACATAGGTCGTGTTGCTGTTGAATACTTGCTTAATTTAAAATTGCTTACTCAGTCACATCTATCATTCACATATCGTATCTGTTACATCCCGCATTTTTGTAACGTTGAAATTTCGTCATAAGTTAATCGACGTAAGTTTGGGAATGAGATTATAAGCAATTTTCTATTTCAAACAAGTGATATGCAAATTCGTGAATGTGAGAGGGTGAGCGAATCGAAGGAAATGAGCTTCGTCGAGGTTTGACAATTTAGGATAAAAAATGTTCGAGTTATAATATTCGGTATTTATGGACTAGTGCCACACAAGGTACCACATAACTATGATAGTAAGGTGTATAAAGTGTGTTATTAGTGAGTGGTATTTTAAGTAATTTGAGATAATTCTTAATTTTGTGGGTAATTGGTTTATTATTGGTTAATGGGAAATTAGTTAATTAAATAAGATAATAGACATCAATCAAGTCTTTCAGATAAGCAAGAATGTGGCAGTAAGACACCCTATGAAATTGTGACTCTTAAAGACATTACATTATGTGGCAAAATTATAGATATGGGATTTAGCATTCTTAAAAGAAACGCGAGCCACATATATCCACTCTTAAGAAAGAGTAGTATATGCATTCTTAACATATCATTTCTTAAGGAACATGAGAGTTACATAGTCATATATCCAATCTTAAGAAAGAGTAAGATATTCATTCTTAATATATCATTTCTTAAGAAACGTGTTACATCTCGCGTTTTTGTATGCTAAAATTTCTTTTTCAATTAACCGACGTAGACTCGGGGATGAGATCATCTTGACGTTAACGTACTTACACTATTTATAACAAGCGATAAATAAGTGTTATGAAGGATAAAGCGGTACGCGGATTAAAAAAAACGAGTTTCGTTGAAGGTGGCCAATTTGGAATAAAATACGGGTCGAGCGATAATACCCAACAGTTATGAACTAGTACCATGCAAGGTACCATATGATCACGATAGTATAATATATAAAGTATATATATAAAGTATATTAAAAGTAAATAGAATTTTAAGTAATTTGGGGCAATTTTTAAATTATGCCGGTAATTGGTTAATTATCGGATAACGAGACATTGCCTAGTTAACTAATAAGTGGGTACAAATTTCTAATCTCCACCCACTCTCCACGTGACACAAGGCCACTATTTGAGAGAAATGACTCATTGAACATGTATATGTGTCCAAAGAATCTTAGACTTAAAGTCTTAGTAAGACTTGTCAATCTTATCCCATGACATTTAGGACAAATACCTTGTAAAGGTTTCAAGGCCACAATCTGCAAGGACTTGAAAACAGAAACCTTGCATTTCAATTCATTAGAAACCATTTTCGTTCAAACTTTAACAAATTAAACCAAAAACGTGAGAAAAAACAGAACCATTTTTGTTCAACAATCCAAGCTTCATCCAAATGTCCAAGCTTCATTCCAATCAAATCAATTCATCTAAAATATTTCAACACCAAGCCAAGTTCATTCCAATTTCAAGGAAATTGAGTGTAAATTTCGCAGAAGCAGATTCGTTCAAATAATTCCAGAAACATGTATGTTAAGGCTAAGCTCTTCCTTCATTTTGCATGATATCATAATTATAAAAGTCTGATAACGAGTCATAAATAAAAATTCATATCCCGGAATTTACGTATATTTTGCTAGTTTCACAAATTAAGTGTATTTCAAGCTACTAGTTGATTCCACTGAGCTAAAATGAGAAATTCCAAGTTCTTTCAAATCTAAGGTTAACCTACTGCATACAGTATAAGAATAATAAGTATCCTGCAAGACTAATTTTTGTTAGAGAAGTTACATATTTGGTCATTCGGTTTATATTCATTAGTAAATTACAATATTCACTTTATCAGGACTTCGTATTCATTTGAATCCTTTCTTCTTCCAGTCAAGAGAGCAGAGAATTTACATATATACAATATTAAAGTATTTTTATTATTATCAAGCTATAATCGATGGGCAGGCCCCTATTGGGCAACCTCTAATCAGATGGTAAGATATATACCGAGCCTACTATGGCCGAGCGCCTATGAGCGAACCCAGTTGGTCGAGATACAGAGCCTAGTATGGCCGAGCACCTATGAGTGAGCCTACTACGGTAGAGCAATTATATATATATACCGAGCCTTATAGGGCCGGACAACTATTTTACTTACTATATTAAGAGAGTTGAGTCAGTATCAGCAGATGATCATATCTTCAGATTTTCTTTGACTCCCAGTTATTTTCAGTTATTATATTATCAGTTCAGTTTCAGTTTCAGTATATTGCTTTACATACTCGGTACATTATTTCATACTGACGTCCCTTTCTGGGGGCGCTGCATTTCATGCGTGCAGGTTTAGATAGACAGACGGATAGACCTCCTTAGTAGGTGTTGCCCGAGTTCAACTTTATTGGTAAGCTCCCCTTCTTTCGGAGCTTCCGGGTCTAGCAGTGTGGTGTATATTTTGTGTATATATGTAGAAAGGTTATGGGTAGGTTGGGGCCCTATTCCGATCACAATACATCTATAAGTAGAGGCTTGTAGACATATCCTATCGATTAGTGTAGTATGTTAGGCTTGTAGGCCCTATACGTATATTTTGTTAGCTTGTCAGTTGTAGTAATTATGAGGACCTTGCCAGCCCAACTTTATGTTGACATTAGTCAGCATTAGTCTCTATTTAGTTTTATATTTTGGATCGCACATTATCTTGTAATGTGGCCCATAGCCAAAGTATGATATTACATGTTCAGAGTCTCTTAGTCACAAGTGATACGCAAGGATAGATGAGGCACTAGGTGCCGGTCTCACCCCCGGGCTCAGGGCGTGACAAAAATGTATCAGAGTAGTCCTTTTTTCATGCCCCAAGCCCGGGGGTGAGACCAGCAACTAGTGTCTCATCTATCCTTGCGTACCACCTGCGACTAAGATTTGGCTTTGGGCTTTTATGGATCGAACCCTAGATTTGAAATTCGAAGGGTTCAGGCCATGTTCGAGGGAAACAGAGTAAGGATTTGGGAAGAGGGGGGTCTTGATGATCATGGGGTGTAATTTTGGAGGTGTTTGGAGGTGGTGACGGCTAGGGTTCATATCTTCGAATCAATATTCGAAGAGTTCCGGGGGTGTTCAAAGAAATTGGAGCAGGGATTTGGGAAGAGGAGGTTGTGACTGTTGTGGGGTGTAAATTTCAGGCAGGTTGGGGTCGGGTCCGACGCCGGAAGGTGGTGGGGAATGGTGACGGCTGGTCTCTAGTGTTTGGGTTAGATGAGAGACGAAGAGGGGGTTCTAAGGGGTGGGGGTTGTTTGGGGTTTTGGTATTATTAAAATGGGGGGATTAATATGAACCGTTGGATGATAGAAATCCAACGGTTGTGATCAAGTGGGCACGAAACGGGGTCGTTTGGAGTAGCAACTAGGGCGGACCGGGCATTGGGTGGACGGGTCAGGTTGGGTATTGGGTGAAGGTTTTTGGACCGTTCGATCAAATTAATTCAAAGGACCAGATTGAGACGCCTGGAACGACGTCGTTTTGTTTGAAGCTGGAGACGGACCGGGTTGGGGAAAAGTCTGGGCCGGTTCTGGGGTATTTGGGTGGGTATTGGAGTGGGTTTTTGTTTTTGCTGGGGATGTTTTGGCCCAGATCTGATTTCCTCTCTTTTATTAATTCTTTTTCTTTTCTTTTCTTCCTTTTTCTTTCAAAAATTGAAACTAAAATCCTAATTAAATTATAAAACCCAAATTAGCTTTAAGAATATTAATTAACTCTAAATAATAATTATCATAAATAATTTAATACTAAATTAAAAGAAAATTACACAATTTGACTAAAAACACAAAAATATGTTATTTTTTGTGAATTTTTATTTTTGTAAAACACCTAATTATTAATTACTGTATAAATCAAATCCTAAATGCAGATGCTATACTTTTGTATTTTTAATGCATTAATAAAATTAAACATGTACACAAACATATGCAAACAATCAGGAAAATCGCATAATAATTCCTAAAAATAATACATAATTAAAGAAAAGACCTAATTTTGTGAATTCTTTGGAGTAATTCATGTGAGGCAAAAATCACGTGCTCACAGGTGCCCCTCTTTGCCCGGAAACACGAAGAGTTTTCGTGCAAAGATAAAGTGAGCGGATACGAGCGATTTTTGCCCGTTTGAATACTCTGTGGGAAGTATTTTTTGAAAGATTTGACCGAACCTTTGCTTCAAAGGTTTCCTACATATCCTTGGCTATAAAGGAATCAGATCAATGTAGTTAGAGAAGTTTTGGTAACTGGGACTACCATGAAGCTGTGGTTTCACTGTTACTGCCGCTGCTGATGATACTACTTACTGACCTCCTTATTACACCATGACAAAATGAAGAAACTAAACTAAGCTATGATCTATACTTTACAAAGATTTATTTTCAAAGTTGATCTTGTGACTGTTGTTGCCTTATTGATTTGTATTTCCCTCAGAAGTTCCTTTGTGGCTGACTTGAATGGTATTTTTTGAAATGCTTTCCCTTTTTTCTCCAGGCGGGTACCTGATTGCTGAACCTTTTAAATGTCTTCCTTTGACTATTGTTTCCTTTCCTCTGTTCTCCAGGCGGGCTCCTGATTACTTGAAATTTGAATTGTATTCCCTTGCTCTCCAAGTGAGCGCCTGATTGCCGAAACTTGATGTGTATTCCCTTGCTCTCCAGGTAGGCGCTTGATTGCTGAAGCTTGAATTACATTCCCTTGTTCTTCAGGTGGGCTCCTGACTGCTGAAACTTGAAATATATTCCCTTGTTCTCCAGGTGGGCTCCTGATTTCAACAAAAATAGACAAAACAAAGAAAAATTTCAGCCCCAGTTTTGTGGCTAGGCACATATGTGAGTGTAAACTAAATCATGTTACCAAATATCAGTAAGAACTTGAAAGCTTAAACTTGCACTGTACTCCCTTGCTCTCCAGGTGGGCGCCTGATTTCTGAAACTTGAACTGTTGTTCCTTGTTCTCCAGGTGGACGCCTGATTAGTGAATCTTCAACTGTTGTTCCTTGTTCTCCAAGTGGACGCCTGATTGTTGATAATTCAACTGTTGTTCCTTGTTCTCCAGGTGGATACCTGATTGCTGATACTTCAACTGTTGTTCCTTGTTCTCCAGGTGGACGCCTGATTGCTGATACTTCAACTGTTTTTCCTTGTTATCCAGGTGGACGCCTGATTGCTAGTGCTTAGTTACGCTCTTATCTTTACATCTGTGTTATTCTCCCTGTTCTTCAGAGGGGCACCTGACTTCAACAGAAATAGACAAAACAAAAGAAAATTTTCTGCCCCAGTTTGGTAGCTGGGTGCATCTGTGAGTGTTAAACTGAATCATATTACCAAATATTAATAAGAATTTGAAAGCTAGGTCCCATTATCCAGGGGGGTCCTGACAACTCTTAACTAAACGATAATTTTAAATCTAAGCTATATCTTTTAAAGGTATGACTTCTGCTAAATCTTGTTATTTAATAAGGTCTTAAACTACTCGCCATTATCTAGGAGGGTCCTGATAACTCTTAATTAAATGACAATTTTAAAGCTAAATTATATCTACTGAAGGTATGTCTTATGCTAAATCTTGTTATCCAAGCCATTTTTAAACTACGTCCCATTATCCAGAAGGGTCCTGACAATCAAAAATCAAGTCTTATCTTAAGAGTGACAATTTTACGGCTAAATTATGTTACCCTACAACAGAACTTATGCTAAACCTTGTTATCTAATGGAAATCTCAAATCTAGGTCCCAATATTCAGGAGGGTCCTGAAAACTCCTAATTGAATCCTATCTTAAACATGCAAACTTTGAAACCAACTTATATTCCTTTGGGGTACATTTATGCTAGATTTTGCTATTTATGATTGTTTCGATTTTTAAACTAGGTCCCATTTTCCAGGAGGGTCCTGAGAATTTACGGTCAAACCTGTCTGGTGCTTTGCCTTTCCTTACGGAGGGTTCTCCGAAACGAATGAAATTTTCTGCCCCTGTTTCAATCAAAGAAAATCTTGTCAGTTTAAAACGTGGTGGTTAGTTGTGTCATTCTTGCTGGGGATGGTTTTCTCTTTGCCATGCTTTACTTCGACCGACTGCCTCGAACTGGTCGAAAGATTGTTTTGACCTTCTGACTGATCCTTAACTGCAGGATCCCCCAATTGTTGTTATCCACTTCCGACCTTTCTGCCTGAACCCATACATCTCCCACGACATTACTGAACCATTCCACCGATATAACGTTTCCTTACACCCTATGTCCCACTTTTCATCATATTATCTCTACCATGTCCTAGCCGCATTTTGCTTCATGCAATTTTGAAACCGGTTGTAAACTTTGAAATTCCTTCTTATTCGTTGAAACAAGGCTAAACTTGGAAGAGCTTTAGAGGAGTAAAATTAACAGCAATGAAATGCAACGATTTTGAGAAATAAGAATAAAGAAGAAAATCCAAATTTGGATGACTGTTGGAGATAGGAAAAGAAACTTATCTGAGTGGAGTCACTGGCACCAATGATCATGGTATGCATTTTGGATTAATCAGCCCAGTCTATTTAACCAATCTCTTTTCCAATTGTTTTACTTTGTGCTCCAAGATCTCCACAACCCAATTTACTTTTCGCCAACTTACGGACCTTGTTCGACTTGCAGTGCCCTGAAGGGTTTTCACCTACAAACATCTCTCATTTGTTCATTCCTCAATTCCTTGTCGCCTCATGTTGCCCGTGAAAGTTTTCACCAATAAAACTCTCTCTTTTTTATTTTCTCTCAGCTTTCGTCGCCTCATGGTGCCCATGAGGGTTTTCACCAATAAGACTCTCTCATTTTTTGATTTTCACTTGGTTAAACCAGAGTGTTGTCCCTGATATGAATTCTCTTTACTTGCTTGACTTGGCATCTCTCGAAGACTGATCGGGAGGTCTTTCTTTGTACAACAATGTGAGCTTTTGGATATGTTTGGAAAGAAAAGGGTATCAAAAAGGCTCAAAGCAACTTCAAAATGGGTTAGAATTACAACTTTTGGAATCACATTTCTTATTACAATCACAACTTCTGCCCTAGTTTCTTTCTTGGGGATCTTTTGATATTTTAGTTTACTATGACCGAGCCGTGAGGCTGCCTACGTATCCTTAACAGGAATTAGGTCAAACGTAGTTCACACCTGAATTTCCTTGTTCAGTTGTACTTTTTCTTTTCGCTTCTTTTCTTTTCTCTTTTCTCTTTTTTCTTTTTTTTTCTCTCTTTTTTGTTATTGATTCCAAATGTTGGGTATGAAAGAAATAAATAAGGCTCAAAAGGGGGAACAAAGGTTAAAGTATTTAGATAGCAAAACAGATTGCCTTCGTCATTTCAATCTTCGAAATAATGTCAAATACAAACAATCAATAATTATTCCAAAGCAATTATACATAATATCTCTTGATTGCATCAAAATTTATAGCTATGTCTATGCATTTTCCTTTGATATTTGTTAAACATAAAGCACCATTGGATAATACTCTGGTCACAATGAATGGCCCTTGCCAATTTGGGGAGAACTTGCCTTTTGCTTCAACCTGGTATGGAAGAATACGCTTCAGCACTTGCTGACCTACTTCAAACTTCCGGGGACACACATTTTTATTGTATGCTCTTGCCATTCTCTTTTGATATAATTGGCCATGACACACTGTTGCCAATCTTTTTTCATCAATCAAACTCAACTGCTCCAAACAGGTTTTGATCCACTCATCATCATCAATCTCAGCCTCAGCAACAATCCAAAGGGACGAGATTTCAACTTCTGTAGGTATTACTGCTTCAGTGCCATATACCAACAAATAAGGAGTTGCACCTACTGAAGTACGGACAGTAGTGCGATAACCCAACAATGCAAATGGTAATTTTTGTGCCATTGTCTCGAACCTTCTACCATTTTCCGAAGTATCTTTTTTATGTTTTTGTTGGCTGCCTCGACTGCTCCATTCTCCTTGGAACGATATGGGGTAGAATTGCGATGTGTAATCTTAAACTGTTGACATACCTCTTTCATCAAATTATTGTTAAGATTAGCACCATTATCCATGATGATCACCTTTGGGATTCCGAATCGACAGATGATATTTGAGTGAACAAAATAGACCACTTCTTTCTTGGTCACTGATTTAAAAGTTTTGACCTCAACCCACTTGGTGAAATAATCAATGGCTACCAGAATGAATCTGTGCCCATTGGATGCTGCTGGGTCAATTGGTCCAATGCCATCCATACTCCAAGCAACGAAGGGCCATGGTGCGGACATTGTGTGCAACTCGGATAGCGGAGAATGAATTAAATCTCCATGTACTTGGCACTGATGACATTTGCGCACAAAACTGATACAATCTCGCTCCATGATGAGCCAATAATAACCTGCTCGGAGAATTTTCTTTGCCAGCACGTATCCGCTCATATGTGGTCCACAGACTTCCGAATGTACTTCGGACATGACAGTCGTAGCTTGTCTGGCATCTATGCATCTTAACAATCCAAGGTCTGGAGTTCTTTTATACAAAACTCCTCCACTTAAGAAAAACCCACTTTCCAACCATCGAATTGTTCTCTTTTGATCCCCCATGGCTTGCACTGGATATGTCCTCATTCTGATGTACTCCCTGATATCGGGGAACCACGGTTCACCATCAAGTTCTTCTTCTACCATGTTACAGTAAGCATGTTGATCCTGGACTTGAATATGTAGAGGATCGACATAAACCTTGTCCGGATGGTGCAACATTGATGCCAAGGTATCCAAAGCATCGACAACCTCATTATGGACCCTCGGAATATGCCTGAACTCCACTGATCGAAACCGTTGACAAAGATCATGCAAACATTGTCGGTACGGATGATCTTCAAATCCCGTGTTTCCCATTCTCCTTAAATTTGATGAACCAGAAGGTCCGAGCCTCCCAAGACCAAGACTTCCTGGACATCCATGTCTGCAGCTAGCCTTAAACCCAAAATGCATGCCTCATACTCAGCCAGATTATTGGTGCAATAAAACCAAAGCTGAGCCGTAACAGGATAGTGATGTCCTGTTTCAGAAATAAGCATAACCCCTATTCCAACTCCTTTCATGTTGACTGCCCCGTCAAAGAAAAGTTTCCAACCTGGTTTCTCAATCTGCTCCAGTTCATCGATATGCATCACCTCTTCATCGGGAAAATAAGTTTTCAATGGGTCGTACTAATCATCGACCGGGTTCTTGTCCAAATGATCGGCCAATGCTTGGGCTTTCATCGCAGTCCGAGTCACATAGATGATGTCAAACTCTGTGAGCAAAATTAGCCACTTCGCAAGTCTTCTTATCGGCATAGGCTTTTGAAAGATATACTTCAATGGATCCAAGCGCGAAATGAGGTAAGTAGTGTAGGATGACAAATAATGTTTCAATTTCTGAGCCAACCAAGTTAGGGCGCAACATGTCCTTTTTTAGATGAGTGTACTTAACCTCATAAGCCATGAACTTCTTGATAAGATAGTAGATGACCTGTTCCTTTCTGTCGGTGATGTCATGCTGTCCCAGTACACAACCAAATGAATTTTCTAGGACTCTCAAGTAAAGAATCAAAGGTTTCCCTGGTTCTGGCGGAACCAGCACAGGTGGGTTTGACAAGTGTCCTTTTATCTTATCAAATGCTTCTTGACACTCATCAGTCCACTTGACCGCAACATCCTTCTTCAGCAACTTGAAAACAGGCTCACAAGTTGTCATGAGCTGAGCAATAAACCTACTGATGTAGTTCAACCTCCCTAATAGACTCATCACCTCAATCTTGTTCCTTGGAGGCGGCAATTCTTGGATAGCTTTGATCTTTGACGGGTCCAACTCAATGCCTCGCCGGCTGACTATGAATCCCAACAATTTTCCGAATGGAACACCAAATGCGTATTTGGCAGGGTTAAGTTTGAGGTTGTACCTGCGAAGCCTCTAGAAGAATTTCCTCAAATTCCCAACATGGTCGGCCTGATTCTTTGATTTTATGATCACATCATCTACGTATACCTCAATCTCCTTGCGTATCATATCATGAAACACAGTAGTCATTTCCCTCATATAAGTTGGCCCAGCGTTCTTTAAACCAAATGGCATTACCCAGTAGAAATAAGTTCCCCATGGCGTGATGAATGCCGTCTTTTCTGCATCTTCTTCATCCATTAGAATCTAATGATAGCTGGCATAACAATCCACAAAAGATCCAATCTTACGCTTGGCACAATTATCGATCAAAATGTGGATATTGGGTAGTGGGAAGTTATCCTTCGGACTTGCTTTGTTGATATTGTGGTAATTGACGCATACTCTGATCTTGCCGTCCTTCTTCAGCACAGGCACGACATTAGCCAACCAGACAGGATATCGAGTGACCCGAATAACCTTTGCATCCAATTGCTTGGTAATTTCTTCTTTAATCTTCACACTCATATCAGTTTTGAATTTCCTCAACTTTTGCTTGACGGGAGGAAACGCTGGATCAGTGGGCAATTTGTGGACTACTAAATCGGTGCTTAAACCCGGCATGTCGTCATATGACCACTCAAAAACATCTCTGTATTCGATGAGTCCTTTGATTAACTCTTCCCGGATCTTTGGCTCGAGGTGGACACTTATTTTAGTCTCTCGAATATTATTTGCGTCCCCTAAATTGACTGCTTCTGTTTCATTCAGGTTGGGTTTGGGTTTTTCTTCGAAGTGAATTAATTCCTTACTAGTCTCTTCAAAGGCTTCATCCTCATCGTATTCTGATTCGTAATCACAATCTACTTCTTGAACTATTATTTCGTATTCGGATTGATTTTTAAGACTGGGCTGAGGATTCCTTATGCATGCCATGTCATTAGAGCCAACGTAAAAAGAACTGTACAGAAAAGAAAAGAAAAACAAAAGGAAATTATCAAGAATGACAAAGAAAAGGGAAATTGCATTTCATTAAAGGATAGAAGATAACAAGGTTTTGCACACTCAAACAGACTGAAAGATAAAAATTTGGATTACAATCCTGGAATAACCCAGACAAACTGAGGGAAAATCAAAATAAACTACCAAAACTCCTTCCGAGTGGAGAGAGGAGTAGCCTTCCAATTGTTAAGCTTTGTTTTTGGCCCGATAAATTGCACTTACGTGTTGCTAGAACCTTTTCCAATTTCCACCATTTTACATCGTCAAATAATTTCTCAAATTTTTCAATTAACTCATTGTCAGGATCAATCACAGAACTGGGAATTGCTGTTACTGGGCGACTTCTGGTACCAGACTTGACAAATGATTTGGAAAGACGTGGGACTGGATTTGGAAGGACCCATGCCCTCTGTTTCAATTTCCTAGCTCTTTTTATGTCTACGGTTGTGGGCTTGAATCCCAGACCAAATGTTCCTAAGTTTTCAGGAAGAGACACCGGCTATATGATGCTTGCAAAGATAAGCCCAAACCTTTACCAAGTACAAAACCATTCTTCAACATCTCATAGGCTACCATGACTGATGCGGTGGTTATCTTTGGATTTGGAATGTATTTCCCCTCTGGAACTTTCTCTACCATCATCGTGTCAAAAACCTGGTAGACCCACGGTCCCTTGCCATCTTCCATTTCAATGAATGGAACAACGGCATTGTTATGAGCGCACAAATTATCTTCGTCGTGCACAACTATTTCCTGTCTATCCCATTCAAATTTGACCATCTAGTATAGTGTTGATAGGACTGCTTTAGCTGCGTGAATCCATGGTCGACCTAACAGCAGATTGTAGGAAACAACTATGTCTAGCACCTGGAATTCCATTGTGAACTTAACTGGCCCTATTGTCAGCTCTAGCACTATATCCCCAACTGAATCTTTGCCTCCTCCATCAAATCCCCGCACGCAGATACTATTCTTATGAATCCTCTCATCTTCTACTTTCAACTTGCTCAGAGTGGAGAGAGGGCAAATGTTCGCACTGGAACTATTATCGACCAGTACCGGGGTAACCGCGGAGTCCTCACATTTTACTGTGAGGTAAAGAGCTCTGTTGTGCTTAGTACCTTCTACAGGCAGTTCATCATCGGAAAATGTGACTTTGTTTGCTTCGAATATTTTGTTGGCTATTTTCTCCAAATGATTCACGGAGATCTTATCGGGAACGTGCGCTTCATTCAAGATTTTCATTAAAGCTTGACGGTGCTCATCCGAGTGGATTAGTAATGACAATAGCAAAATTTGAGCAGGCGTCTTTCTTAATTGTTCCACGATAGAGTAGTCCGGTAGCTTCATCTTCCTCAAGAATTCTTCTGCTTCTCCCTTAGTTACGGCCTTTTTTACCAGCGCCGGATTATCTTTTGTTCTTCTTAACTCCTCGGGAGTAAAACACCTTCTCGAGCGAGTCAAACCCTGGGCTTCACAGAATTCTTCTTTGACCTCCTTCCCTTTGTACATCACTGTTACTCGTTCGTAATTCCATGGAATAGCCTTGCTGTTGATTATTGGTAACTAGGTTACCGACTTGATAATAACCCGATCTGCGTGGGCACCTTCCACGATTATGACAGGTTTGCTGGCAGCTCCTGGTACGATTACCTTTACCCCTTCCTATTTTGTTGCAACCTTGCTTGAAGATCCCTTCTCAACTGCCACAGATGGCTCAACACTCTTTTTGCTTGACTTGAGCACCGACTTCTCACCCGCTGATTGTTCAACTTTTTTGACTCCATTAGACCGAATCATCATGACGGTCTGTGATGGCTTCCTGGGTTCTCTCTCGTCATGCACTATTTCAATCATATTTTCCTTTTAGTGGGTTGGCATAGGATTCCTGCTAATATTCGGTGCCACGGGAGCTTGAACTTCAATTCTATTGGTATCAATGAGTTCCTGTATCGCACTTTTTAAGTGCCAGGAATTCTCTGTGTCATGACCTAGAGTACCAGAACAATACTCACAGCTGATAGTATAGTCAAGATTTTTTGGAGGAGGATTTGGCAATTTGGACTGTATTCGCCTTGAGGCCTTCTTCTACCATGCCCCATCTTCACCACTTCATTGAATGACTTCCCCACAGCTGAGACCAGATGACCATAGTAGGTAGGTTCTAAAGCCTATAGGAAGTAATCCACCATCTCACTTTCCTTCATTGGGGGGTCTACTCTTGCTGCTTTCTCCCTCCATCGAAAACCATATTCCCTGAAACTTTTGCTGTGCTTTTTCTCCAGTTTAGTCAAGGACAGTCGATCTGGAATGATCTCAAGATTATACTGGAAGTGACAAGCGAACGCTTGTGCCAGATCATCCCATGTGTACCATCTTCCGTGATCTTGGCGGGTATACCATTCCAATGCTGATCCACTCAAACTCTGACTGAAGTAAGCCATTAACAATTCATCTTTTCCTCCTGCTCCCCTCATCTTGCTGCAAAAACCTCTCAAGTGGGCTACTGGATCACCATGCCCGTTGTATAGATCAAACTTGGGAATCTTGAAACCTGTCGGTAATTGCACATTTGGAAACAGACATAGGTCCTTGTCATCCACACTTACTTGACTTCCCAATCCCCACATGTCCTTGAATAATTGTTCTAAACTTCTGACTTTCCTGAACATCTCTTCCTGTTCAGGATTTTTGGATGGTTTATCAGCTTCTATCGGGAATTCAAAGTGAGGAGTATAGGAATGGGTTTCTGGAGCTTTGAAAGTGGGCTCCGAGGGGTAGTATTGGTTGTCCTGGGATTGGAACATAGGCTCGCTAGGAGATTTGTGGAGTGTAACTGGTGGAGGCACTACGAAGACAGGAGTTACTAGTGGAGGAGGGTATGGAATTGGTTTAGGGGGTAGAGACTGTGGCATATGAGAAGTGGTGCCCCGGTATTGTTGGTAAATGGGAAAGCTCGGGGACAGATCAGTAACATGATGATCTTGAGACTGAGCCGGGGGTGGGGTGAAGGTAGGGTTAGCCGGGTAAGCTGATGGTGGTTGTCTTTTAGACCAGGCCTGATACATTTCGGTCATTTGTTGTTTCAATTTGTACATCTCTTCTTTCATGGCATTGACATCCAACTCTTTTTCTTCTCTCGAAGGATCGATGACAGTGGTGTCTACATCTGGGATAGACATGATTATTTCACCTTTGGATCTAGTTTGGTATGGGTGGGTTGCCAGTATGCTTAAGTGAACTAACGGCTTGAATTCTGATATCAACAACAAAACTTGTTAGTGATTAGAGTTTGCCACGGGATATCATTCGGTAGTGATTAGAGTTTGCCACGGGTTCGAATCCGTATGGAGATTGCCTACGTATCATGACCCCGCATGAATCAGACCGAGCGTAGTTCTAGGGGAAATAGATGTAAAATAAATATCAAAATATTTTTGGGATTTTCAATTTTCATAAAAAGCAAATGCTTTGATTACTGACAGACTTCAAAAAAGAAACTAACAGACTCTGATGAAAAGACGAAATACAGACTCAAAAACAAACCAACATACACCAAAAAAAAATACAGACTCGAAAACAACTGACAGACCCTAGCAGAAAGAAAATACGGACTCAAATGAAAATCATGAATACATTAATGCTCCTGGGGCCCGCGGGATATCATTCGGTCTTGCCACGGGCTGATATGCAAGATCCCCTTGCAGTCGCTCCAAATTACTCATAACTTGGCGGACGAAAATCATCACTGCAGCGAAAAAGGTGGTACGAGTCATGTCCTCGCACGCTTGGCACTTCATGGTAATGTAGTCAGCGATGGTTCTGATCCTTTCTCTAGTTCTACATTTTTCCTGAAGCAACCACCCTATCTGCTGATTCCGGGCTTCTAACACTTGAGAGTCATGAATGTATTGATTTTGTAACTGCTGCATTCCTTCCTCCATCTGAGCCATCAAATCATAACAGTGCTCCCTATTATCTTTGAAATCTTTAGCCTGCTTGACTGCCTCATTCTCGAGAGTGGCTATCTTTCTTCTTAGGATAGTGATGGTCCCTTCATAGTTCTTCTTCATTTGTTGCACAAACCGTGCCCGCTCTTCTGCCTTCTTTGTCCATTTTGCCCGGATTTTCGCTAGGCCAACTTCAGATTTTTCCAGGTCTTCTTGACACTCGAGGGCTTTATTTTTCAGTCTGCTTATGAGTCTTTTATCAGCCCGGCTTCTTTCCAGGTTTCTGGCAGCTATTTTCATCTTCTGGATTTGAGCTTTGAGGGCCTCATTTTCCTGAGCTAGTTTTTTCTTTTCTCCCTTGTCTGTAACGGCTTGAACATCATTTTCAAACTGAAGCTCCATGACTTGCCTTTCCAACTCGCTTATTTTGGCTTTGTACTCGTTTTCTTTGGTCAACCGGTCCCATTGCACCTGCGCCCCATCGGTGAATTGTTGAACATGGGGTCTCTTTGTGGGCCTCTCGGGGATCTGGAATCTTTTGCCGAACCAGGCAATGTACTTAGGGTCCACTTCACCTCTAGCTAAATCTCGCACCATGGTCTTAGGTTCAAGAAACCTACATTCATTCCATATCTGGCGAATTTTCCCTTCTGGAAATGTGGTTTTTGGGCCCAGTTCAATGGCATATTACTCAAATCTTCATCATTGGGGACAGTTTTAAATCTTCCTAATTGGCGCAAAACCCTGAAGAGAGCATAAGGCTGGATGCTCCGGATGCCCATTAAGAGGATATAACATACTTCAGCTGACGTGTACACTGCTTCGGTGACAGGAAGCTATCCGAATGCCCACTCAATTTTATCAGTAGTCAAGAATCTCAAATGTTTAAGCCAAGCTTTAGTTCCTTCGGGGAATTCAATACCTGACACTCGGCTTCCGAATTCTTTAATGCAGCTCAAATCGGTCAAACCGTAATTCATATACCCAACCCGGTGGCAGAGATGTTCTTGCATCCATAATTGTAGCAACAGATTGCAGCCTTGGAATAACTTTCCCCCTTCCCGACAGATAGTCAAAGCTCGGTAGATTTTAGATAATATTATAGGAACCACAGTGTTGTTGGCTTTCTTGATTGCAACATCGATCATTCCCACAAGACCTATCTCTATATTACCATCTTTTCGCAGACAAACCACAACACCCAAGAAGGCTACCATAAATTCTAAACCTCGCCTTGCCTCCCATTTATCTTTATCCGGCATGGGTTAGACCAGTGTTCGGTTCTTCAAAACCTCTGGGGTTACCATATCGATGATACAAGAACTGGAACGTGCAATACCCTTCAGATAAGTTTCCGTCCTGAATATCCCGACTAATACTCAGCAAATCCAGAAATCTGTTGGGGGATACCGGTCTTGGTGCCAATGGATATCGACTTCTAAGGTTTCCGTTAAGGCCCGCATAACCCGCAACTTCCTCCAATGTAGGTGTAAGCTCAAAGTCAGAAAAGCGGAACACATTGCGAGTCGGGTCCCAAAAAGGTATTAAAGCATCAATTATGTCCAACCTTGGCTTGACATTCAATAGTCCGACGAGGCCTCCCAGAACCTTTACCACTGTTTCTCTACTGCCTTTTCCTAGACCATTCCACCACATGTGGAGCTTTAAGGGGATCTCATTAAGGACTATGAAGGGTTCAATTTTGTTTGTGCTCATCCTGCACATTTATTAAGGTGATTATTTTGAACCAAAAAGAAAAAGTAACACCATTTTTTCAAAAAAATTTCATTTCAAAAACAAACTCGGCTTCGCAAATACGGCCTTTCAGCACTTCGGGGAATAATATTTTAAGGCTGTGCCTGCTAACCGTTAAAAATGACCCAAGGTGGCTGTTCTTGCAAAAACAGCCTTCCGGCGCCCTTTTGGGGACATTCGGCTTATTTTAAACAAGAATGGCATCACCCGACTTATTTGTGACACAAATCAAAATTTTGTTATTTTTGGGCTATTCTTGCAAAAAGGGAAAGTTGGACCCGATGAGGGTTGCCTACGTATCCCACATCCGGCGAGAATCAAACTGGTGTAGTTCGGGCAAATAAAACTATTTTTGAAAATAAAACTCTTTTTTTTCATTTCATTTTTTTCAAAAAAAAAAAAATTCGGCGGAGTTTTAGTACTATTTGGACATTGGTTTTTTCCAAAATAGGTGATTAACTCACTCAACCCTTATACCACTATTTTCTTTTCCAACGTTTCTCTCATCATTCAAAAGTCGGGCAGCATGCGAACCCAAAGCAAAAAAATGCACAAGTAGCACGTAAAATATGCATCAGTATGGTCTTTTTAATTTGGATACACCTGTCCTAGACGGACCCAACCCCTGTGTTGAGTCCCCAAAGTCAAATGCACGTGATGCAAACAAGTGTTCCTACTAGAGATCTGGCATGTAGCTTTGTTATACTAGGTTTAAAACCCTGGGTGTATTGTTCTAGACCTGGCTTACCAGAGCGGACAGCTCGAGCCGAGGGGGGGCAGCGTACCGGGAATACAGAATCTTCACTGGTTTTGCAACTTGTCTGAACCTCGTTCTAAAATTGGGATATGACTCTAACATAAAAGAAGTCACATGAAGTGCACACTTCCCAGATGATTTAGAAAACTCAGAGAGAAGAGGGTTTCGTAAGAGTTTTATATACAATTCAAGCAATACCAAAGCGGTAAAAAACAACATTTAGCACATTAGGTTCAAATACGTAAAAATCAGATAATAAATAGAAGCTAACTATAACAGTTATTCCAAGCTCAAATTTTGAACCCTGAACCAGATATTCTGGGATTGTTCCCCAGCAGAGTCGCCAGAGCTGTCACACCCCCTTTTTCCTACCCCCGAGAGGTTATAAGGGAGTTTTTCCAATTAAAGGACAATCGAAACGGGATTTATTTATATTAAGATTCAGAGTCGCCACTTGGAAGATTTAGGGTGCCCCAAGTCACCGATGGAATCCCGAATCGAGGAAAATATTGACTCTGTTTAACAGTTCGCTAACCAGAAATCTGAGTAAGTAATTCTGTTAACCCAGGAGAAGGTGTTAGGCATTCCCGAGTTCCGTAGTTCTAGCACGGTCGCTCAACTGTTATAATTGGCCTGTTCATATGATTTTAAACATTTTTGAACCTATGTGCAATTTTAAACTTTTTAACCGCTTTATTTAATTATTTTTCAAGGAAAATTGCAACGTCATTTAAAATATGTCTCGAACCACGTCACATAAATGCATCCACGATTTGCAACACATTTTATCCGATGTTTAGATTTGGATTTGGGTCACATAAATGCGCACCCGAGTTTAGGAAGGTAAATTATTAAAATAACGCACCTAAAGCAACTAAGTGTTTTTAAATTTGCGAGGGCCATGGGAATTTGCTAAATGGCACGCCTCGAATTATAAGGATTAAAACAAAATTAATTAAACGAGGGCCATGTGATTGTCATTTTTGTTTGGCATGGCGCACCCCACTTCTAATCTTGAGGAAATTCAAACTAAATGCTTGAGAGCCATGGCTATTTGCATTGCCTAATACGGAACCCCTCCTTTAACTAATTATATTTTTTTTAAACAAAACTAGTTGAGTAAAGATAAACAACAAAATAAACTTTCAACCATTAAAGATAAATCAACTTAAGGGGAGGGATTTGCAATCACTAGCATGATCTAAACAAACTGAGATCGTAAACTTCTGGGCTACAACGTGAAGCCCGGAATCAAGAATATCGGAACAAGAGCTTGACATGACTGGGCCAAGATGACAGCCCAAGTCATTGTCATAGACTTCAGCCATGGTATGGAATTTAATTGCAACGAGACCTTCAGAATTTAGACACTATTTCACCATTTAAAAGCACTGATTTGAATTGCCAATGAAAGAATAAATCAAGACTTCAAAATAGACTTAACTCACATGCTGAATTCTGACATCGCCTAACATATTTAAAAAAATTCATGATTTCAATTTATCAGAAGAAAAAATATGAAGACCTAGACTGAACTAGAGGTGTTTCCAGCATAAACCAAACATGATCCCCGTTTGAAATCTTTCATGGAACAAAACCATTATACAAGTAGTAAGGGAAAGAGCGAACAATGAACCCCTAAACTTATAAAAATCACACTTTAAACATGAGAAGACAAGCTTGGAAACCAAATGAGAAACAGAATACGGGTCAGGGGTGTTGGACCCCAAAATTTGAATTACTGCCTTTCAATCTTGACCAAGCCAAACCAACTTAACTAACCAACTAATAGCTTCAATTCTCAGTTAGTAAACATCTTCAAAGAAGTACAAATAGTCCCAAATTATTTACATTAGAGAAGACTCAATCCAAACCTCACAAGGGCACATAGCACTAATACATAAACGCATATACTTAATAGCTAAACTAGAGAGCATACGAAGAAGATTAACATAAGAACATGTAACAATTATCATTTTCTTCAAAGCTTGATTACATGTTTCTGACCCACACTTCACATGTCACTCAATATCCAAGGACATACCTGGAATTCGAAAACAACATAGAAAATGAGGAATCAACAACAGAACAGTAACAAGAACAGTGGTCAGCAGCAGAGACAACCAAGAAAACCAGCTTTAAGCCAAGAAATGAAGTGCAACACTCAACAAAACTCGACCAGAACTTCAAACCAAGCTTTTAAACCACCAAACTCAAATCATTTCAGCCCAGATAGATTAGAAACTATTTCAGGAATTAGAAACTGAAGAAATCACAGAAAAGAATTCAATGAAACAGTAAAATCAGTCGTTTGTATTTTTGTATTTTTGTCTCTTCCCCTGTTCTCTATCTCTGTAATTTCTATCTTTCTATATCTCTCTGTATTCTTTCGTATTCAGAGTCTCAGAATGTTCTTCTCTATTTCCAGTAGTTTTTTCAGAATATCTCTTCTATGTATTTCAGAGTACCAGACTGCTCTTCCCCCCCCCCCAAAACCTCTCAAGTTCAACCTTTAAATAGTCATTCATTTTAGTGTATTCTCCATTATCAATTCCACTTTTCATTTCTTAAATCATCCACTCAATTATCCACTCAATTAGTGCAATCCTAACCCTACTATCCACTAGAAACTTCTTAAGTAGGTAAACACTTGAATTAAACTTATATTAATCAGTCGATTATTATATACATTTAAAAAAGAATTAACTAAACTCAAACTAATCCTTAATTTGACTGACTAAACATTAAACGAGATACAATTTCACATTATTAAAATAAGCTGATATCCCAATTATACGAAACAAATCCACAAAACCAATCTTAAAGAAACAACAATGAACAGAAATATTTTACACCAAATAACTAATCGAATTTCGATTGAAATTGACCAGAAAAAAGAAAAAGAGACGAGGAAGACGAATATCAGAATAATACTAATGCGAATAATCATAAAAATAGGAACGAACTCACCCTACACTTGGACTTGCAACTGATAATCCAGTTTGGTCCCCAAATAATGTCAATCATTTGTTCTTGCCAAGAACAAACGAGCAGCATTATTTATGACCGAACCGTCCTGAATACTTGAGAAAACTTGAAGGAGTAGTCTTGCATGTCTGAATTTGGCTTTGGGCTTTTATGGCTCGAACCCTATATTTGAAATTCGAAGGATTCAAGCCATGTTCGAGGGAAACAGAGTAAGGATTTGGGAAGAGGGGGTCTTGATGATCATGGGGTGTAATTTTGGAGGTGTTTGGAGGTGGTGGCGGCTATGGTTCATCTTTTCGAATCAATATTCGAAGAGTTCCAGGGGTGTTCGAAGAAATTGGAGCAGGGATTTGGGAAGAGGAGGTTGTGACGGTTGTGGGGTGTAATTTTTAGGCAGGTTGGGGTCAGCGCCACCACCGGAAGGAGGGTTTGGGTTAGATGAGAGACGAAGAGGAGGTTCTGAGGGGTGGGGGTCGTTTGGGGTTTTGGTATTACTAAAAAGGGGGGATTAATGTGAACCATTGGATGATAGAAATCCAACGGTTGTGATCAAGTGGGCACGAAATGGGGTCGTTTGGAGTAGCAACTAGGGCGGACCGGGCATTGGGTGGATGGGTCGGGTTGGGTATTGGGTGAAGGCTTTTGTACCGTTCGATCAAATTAATTCAAAGGCCCAGATTGAGATGCCTGGAACGATGTCGTTTGGTTTGAAGCTGGAGACAGACCGGGTTGGGGAAACGTCTGGGCCGGTTCTGGGGTATTTGGGAGGGTGGTGGAGTGGGTTTTTGTTTTGGCTGGGGATATTTTGGCCCAGATCTGATTTCCTCTCTTTTATTAATTCTTTTTCTTTTCTTTTCTTCCTTTTTCTTTCAAAAATTGAAACTAAAATCCTAATTAAATTATAAAACTCAAATTAGCTTTAAGAATATTAATTAACTCTAAATAATAATTATCATAAATAATTAAATACTAAATTAAAAGAAAATCAAACAATTTGACTAAAAACACAAAAATATGTTATGTTTTGTGAATTTTCATTTTTGTAAAACACCTAATTATTAATTAATGTAAAAATCGAATCCTAAATGCATATACTATATTTTTGTATTTTAATGCATTAATAAAATTAAACATGTACACAAACATATGCAAACAATCAAAAAAATAGCATAATAATTCCTAAAAATAACACATAATTAAAGAAAAGACCTAATTTTGGGAATTCTTTTGGAGTAATTCGTGTGAGGCAAAAATCACGTGCTCACAACGAGATCATGCAAAATTAAGGAAGAGCTTAGACTTAACATATCTGTTCTTGGAATTATTTGAAAGAATATGCTTCTGCGAAATTTACACTTGATTTCCTTGAAATTGGAGTGAACTTGGCTTGGTGTTGAAATGTTTTGGACGAATTGATCTGATTGGAATTAAGCTTGGACGTTTGGATGAAGCTTGGATTGTTGAACGAATATGGTTCTGCTTTTTCTCACGTTTTTGGTTTAATTTGTCAAAGTTTGAATGAAAATGGTTTCTAATGAATTGAAATGCAAGGTTTCTGTTTTCAAGTCCTTGCAGATTGTGGCCTTGAAACCTTTACATGGTATTTGTTCTAAATGTCATGGGATAAGATTGAAAAGTCTTACTAAGACTTTAAGTCTAAGATTCTTTGGACACATATACATGTTCAATGAGTCATTTCTCTCAATTAGTGGCCTTGTGCTACGTGGAGAGTAGGTGGAGATTAGAAATCTTTACCCACTTATTAGTTAATTGGGTAATGTCTCGTTATCCGGTAATTAACCAATTACCCGTATAATTTAAAAATTACCCCAAATTACTTTAAATTCTATTTATTTTTAATATACTTTATATATATTTTATATATTATACTACCGTGGTCATATGGTTCCTTGCATGGTACTGGTTCATAACTATCACGTATATCGATCGACCCGTATTTTATTCCAAATTGGCAACCTTCAACAAAACTCGTTTTCTTTAATCCGCGTACCTCTTTATCCTTCATAACACTTATTTATCGCTTGTTATGAATAGCGTAAGTACGTTAACGTCAAGATGATCTCATCCCCGAGTCTACATCGGTTAACTAAAAACGAAATTTTAGCGTACGAAAACGCGAGATGTAACAAAGGGTGAGAGTTATCTAGTCACATATCCTTTCTTAAGAACATGAGAGTTATATATTCATATATCCTTTCTTAATAACATGAGAGTTATATATATCAGAACGTAAGATTTGGCAATTATAAGGAAGTATGGTGCAATCTTTCTCAAGAATATCATACAAATTGTCTCCTATTCCGATCTCGCTGTTACGTGTTTCGTCATGATTAATGTGTATTAGAGGGATTGTCAAGAGTAAAGCTATTCCTTATTTCTTTTGGCATGATCCATATGACACAAACGAAACGAGCAAATTTACAATTTCTATACATGACTCTATTCATAGAAATATTAGAGATTCTTATGTTCTTGATTCCCCATGTGTCATATTATTCTATCATCTATTCATGGGTCTCAAAAATATGTAAGTTGATAAAGTTTACGTCATGATATTCATTAGAGGCATAATGGTCTTATGACGTACCGATATATTTTATTAACGTATTTCATATGCATTTCATGCATTCATACATGCACATTGACCCATGACAAGATGGGATTATATATATATATACATATATATATATATGGGATATGGGAAAGGTTATGGAGTTATATACGCACTACCACCTGATCAGCTGGTATGCGTTGATTTTGCCCACAGTGGCCGAGATGATATGATGGGATGCCCTCAGAGGCTTGATGATGCTATGAACACATGTACCTACGCACGAAATGACTCCATGACATTCATATTCATATGAATGATACTATAAGTATTTCATGATTAACAGAGTTATCCAGACTTACATATCTAGTCTTTTACTCCATGTTTCTCTCATGTCTATTAGTTACTATCTTTTATTCCTTACATACTCGATATATTATTTGTAATGATGTCCCTTTTGCATGGGGACATTGCATTTCATGCCCACAGGTCACGATAGATAGGTTGAGAGCCCTCCAAGTAAGCTATCAACTTATCAGAAGGTATTGGTGCACTCCATTTGCTCCGGAGTTGCTTATTTGGTCAGTACGATTTGGTTATGTATTGATTGGTACGGTGGGGCCCTGTCCTGACTTTTATGGTATTTATCTACTCTTAGAGGCTTGTGGACATATATCATGTACGTAATAGATTGTATGGCCTTGTCGGCCTATGTTTAATATACGAGTGATCATTATGGTCTTATAGGCCCGTATGCCTTACGTATAAATTGGTATTACACATTTTATTCTAGTTATCCTATGGCAGCCTTTCCGTCTCATTTACCTATGATAGCATATTACGAAAAGATATGTTATGTTGGTACTCGGTTGAGTAAGGCACCGGGTGCCCATAGCGGCCCATTGGTTTGGGTCATGACAAAAGTGGTATCAGAACAGTTCTGTCCTAGGGAGTCTACAAGTCGTGTCTAGTAGAGTCTTGTTTATGGGTGTGTTGTGAACCATACTTATAAGCAGGAGGTTACTGGGCATTTAGGATTGTCACTCTTTCTTTTTACTCTAGATCGTGTGTTAGAGCTCACTTATAAGAATTCAAACTCCTAACTTCTATTCATAATAAGACGATACTTACATCTAGAAAGACGGTTGGTAAGAGATATAGTTGTGGAAAAGTGAGTCAGAGGAACTCGATTTTTACATCATACTTATGTTGTATAAATATGAGGTATTTAGCAGATCATGTGTTTACTAAGATGTATAAGTTTCTTGATAAATATCCCCAAGGCAAAAATGTCTATCCACTCTTACGATAAAAAGGACTAGGAGAATCTGAAGGAAGACACAAGTTTCAGCAAGTAATAAAAGCAAGGTGAAAATGGATACGAGGTACCCAGTTAGTAAGGATGAACATTATCTACAATTCGGGAAGAGAGATATAAGCATTGTGAGTTATCTTCAACAACAACGGATGTATGTACAATCGGCCATACCTATCTCAGTCATTCCATATCAGGATCCGGGTGGGGTTAGAGTAACCCAAAATGGTGAATGGATTGTTTGCGTTAGTTGACAACAAAAGAAGATTCATAAGAAATTCAGAGAATGGTCATTCAGGAAAATGCTTCCCTAAAGCAAGCAATGTGAGCAAATTTAAGCTTGCGAGACTGTATATGACAGTTATAGTAATTGTCACCCTCGCGAGTAAGGAATTTTGTTATCCTTACTACAAAAGGATTACCGCAAGGTGAGTAAGGGTCATTGATGATGTGAAAAGACACCAAAAATAAAGAGGTAAAACATCTATAGGTAGATTGTCATAGCTTCAACTCTTAGTAATCCCCTAAAGGGGGTCAGGGGAATGGGAGTCCATTGCAATGAGCCTATACACTTAGGTATGGGTTAGCATTGGGCATGCACAACAATGGGAAGTGCTGACATGCCTGTAACCCAATCATAACATATGAGATACACATGGACATTATGATCCCAGGGGAATCAGGTTTGGGTCATGCATAACAATGTCCAATGTTGTCATGCCCCAAACCAACCACAAGTATTAAACACATTGGGGTAGGGATTTAGGATTCACAAGTCATGATATATTAATTCAGAACAGGAAAAAGAGGAAGTTACAGCATGCTTTAATAATGGTACTGGGTTAAATACAAATAGTAGACAAGCAAGGATGCAAGAAATAGTAAATAAGCACGTTGTTGTTGGTGCAGAAGCTTAATTATAGTAACGTAATATTAAGTCAGAATTAAGTGGTTCTAGAAACTATAGAGTGGTAGAGAAGGAATGCAATAAAAATGAGAAAGGGATGAAATTGCACTTATTCAAAGCCTACAGATATGCTACGGTTTCAGAATATTATGCAAACATGGCGTTAAGGAAAGAAAGTAAGGGTCCCTGCCCGAGATGTTAATGATAGATAAGGAGATAGTGCGAGATGTAAGATAAGACAAAGGAAATAACCCAATAAAGATTATGCGGAATATTGATATGAGAATGGGTCAACGAGTAGTTAGTAATTGATTCAGGAAGAGCCTAGTTATGGCTAAATAGGAGGTTACAGACGAGTCAGTAGATCATGAAAGATAAACATAGTAAAACCCAATATAGTGAATTTAGCCTCGCAGTAATGTCATTGTAATGCTTGAGAAATATTCAACTGGGAATTGGGTAGTTAAAGGTACCGTATTGGTTTTACGAAAATAAAAGAGAGTGCCACTAGGAAGACAGTCAAAATATCAGTTCAGAAGCAACCCTACAAGCACAAGGGCGTGGAGGTAAGTAACTAAGGATAATTATAGGCGAGGAAGAACATCAAAAAAATTACGTCGAGTATACGATGTAATAAGCTCACAACTTTATAAGAGTCAGAGGATCCTCCCTGAATACTACAATGAAAAAGTAGTTGAGGGAGTAAGGAAGAAGGCTTCAACCTAAGCTCGGTAACCTAAGGAGGAAATGGTCTTATAACAGTAGTCTCACAACAACATTGTATGCACTCCATAAGAAAATGGCACCTACCGGGGCTAATGAACGAGAAGTAAAATCAGAAGTGATATTCAAGATCATATGAGTTGTATGGAATTTCAATGTGTGTGGCCACTAAGGTGAGCTAAGTATGCACGCAACAAGGGGCAGAAAGACTAGGAAAAGTAATTGCTTAAAAAAACTGAGAAGGAATGAAAAGAATTATATTATTCGATTAATGACCCAGAGTACATTATGAACGCACTTAAGAGTTCGGAGTTTTATAAATGAAGCATATATGTTGACACTCATATAGATATAGAAGATTCTGGTATAAGTTAAAAGAAAAAAATGAGCCCATGACATAGACAAAGGATTGAGTTGTTAGAAGATTGTATCATGGATATTCCATAATGCCCATGAAAGGCTAAAGTAATAACTAATACTAGGAGCCGCCGATCGAAAGATAGCTTAAGCCTACATAAAGGCTGATCAGAAGGAAGAGGAAACTAAAGAGTTATATCAACTAAGTCTGATTATTGGACCCAAAAAATTATGGAAATCGTGATTGAGAAAACTGCAGGATAACTCTTAATATCAGAGGTACAAGAGAGATAGTACAATTGCCATATTCTATAATGGCTCTATGATAAACCAGTTATAAGAGTACTGGCCTCATAAGAAGTTAGTATGAAGATCCCATCGAAATTTGTATGAACCAAAGGTGCAAGTATTGTAATAGAGCTTCAAATTATGGACGTGAATTATACCTATGTGGAAGGGAGATCATGAATGAGATAGAAGATATAATGCAAGATTTTAAGATAAGTAAAGTAAGGGTGAACAACATACGAGATACTCAAAGGCAGAAGATCGTGAATAGTCCATACTTCGGATAGAAGACTAGAAGCGCTGGGATTTAGTATCCAGGAATAATAGCGGCATCGTCAGTAGCATATCTTCCAGCCTATGGTTTCTAAGTACCAAGAGATCTAGCCAAGAGAGTAAAAACAAGTTAGCGACGATGTGATGTCTCGCTTGATGTTCTGGGATAACATAAGAAAATCTATGATGCAAGTAAGTTGAAGGAAGGTTGTGAATAGTATAAATAGATATGCGTAGGTCACAAGCTATTGTATGATAAAGCGACAAGGTTCTAAGATAGGAGTAAGGATAAGAAAGGGCAAGTGAGAAGGTGATGATAATGCATAAGTCCTCAGGATTAAGCCCATGAAAACAAGAGAGCTGATGGTTTCTCCTTATAGAAAGCTTAGTATAGCCTGAATGAACTCAAAGGAGTCTTAGACCAGTAGCATTTAGAAGAGATGGTATGTTGCCAATAGAATGAAGATGTAGTGATGATAAATAAGGGATGACGTTTGGGCCTTCGATTGAGTAATGATTTCAGAAAAAAGGGGTGATTTCATGAATTGTACAAGATTAAAACACCCATGTAAGGTGAATCACATTGGGATGCTATGAAATACGGTTATGGAAATTACTCCATATGTTCCTCAATGCAACGTGAGCTTGAGTGATTACGTAAGATGTTTCAAGTTTTTAGTAATAAACTATAGACCAATAGTGAGGTGAATTAAGTCCGGATGGATAAACGGATCTATGAAATAAGGTATAACAATATTCGTAATTTCGACAAAGTACCGAGTGAAGAACTTCAGTATACCTACAGATACCCAAAGTGACATTTTATCAAGATCTGTATATATTTGCAGAGAAAGGCCTAGAGATTGGCTAGAAGCTGGAGCAAAATGGAGAAGAGTTGGTTAGGCTCACTCACAAAGTCTTTGTCGTACATGTTGCATGATAAAAGGTAGCAACAGTTACAAGATTGGAAGGATTCCGACCACAAGCCGTGGTGTGAGGAAGAGGCTTAAAAGGGGGATACCCTAGCCTTTGGACGTATTCACAGAATAGTTGCCTAGATGGCAAGAGGAGTACTAAAGTATTCGCAAGAGCTATGGATTATGATAATGATAAGTGCATGTATACGGCTAAAATCGGGAAGACTAATTTTACAATCGACAAGGCATTACACAATCTCGCTTCGAAGGTCCCGGAGGATAGCCCGGGGTTCGATGCCTTCGGGGAGTCTTCGCGCCCGGTATCCGGGAAAAAATTGATCAGTGTTTATCGCCGATAAGAGGGAAGTTCCCTAGGAACTGTATTTTCTGACAAACGCCTGCGCAAGCAATGACAGTCGACACCAGGCTGATTGAGTGGTTGTACCAGCTACTTTATGTAATAATTACGCATGCATTTGTACTATGTTGAGATTTCCCCTCATATATAAAGGGGACCCTTATCATTTTATAAAGGGATCTGATGCTTAATATTGAATACACAAGAACATTCTCTCTGCTCTCTAACATATTCTCTTGATCTCACTACTTGCATTTATTGTTTATATTCATTGTGTTCTATTTATAGTTCTTCATTTATTTCTCATTATTGATCATAAAAGGATTCCATCAAAGCTATCATAACTGTTAATCCCCCCCCCCTTGATTGCTCCTAGCCGAGCCTCCGACTCAATCTCTAGGCCCGTATACGCCAGCTCGAGGCCCCGATTTCCACCCCTTTGGTTTGGTCATTATACTATCTACAAGCTCTTATTTTGTTTCCTAATCTTTTACTTAGAATCTATTACCTAAACAACTAGCATAAAAATAGATCACGTATTTTTAGAACCACAAAATCAAATTTAATTGTAATTACCATTTTCAAGGTAAACAGTTTGGCGCCCACCATGGGGCTAGGAATAATAGTGATTATTTTCTTGCTGGTTTGCTACATAACGCAAGTTACCTTTCACACTTCTTCTTGCCCAAGAATCTTCAATTTCAGGTCAAAATCTCTAACTCGGCAAACGCACACAACAACAACGGCCTCGAAGACAATGAAAACTATAGTGCAGTTTTCCAGGTAATGGTATACCACCACAAAACCCTGAGGACACACCAGAGCTGGTTTCTGTCGATGTGGTCTCATGCAACTCTCAACGCATTGGTGTAAGTTCTCACATCGACAGGAGTATACGCCGAGAAAATCAACTGGACATTCGGAAGAACATCACCCGGGAAGAAAGAAGAGCAAACAGGGGAAGCGAAGTAGGAAAACCTCGGCACATCATTCATATGATTATCTGAGGGACCGACGTTCCCCAGGGGCCTGGGATCAAGCGGATAAAGGTTTCTGCGGCAACGCAAGGGCAAGCTTTGGGCCGGGTGTTGATACCCAATTTTTCCTAATATATTTTTAATACATATATATATATTTTCAAAATAGCACACATGCAGTTATAAGCATGCATAAACATTTTTATAATTTTTCTATAATTTTTAAAAGCTCATAATCAATTTATTTCTTCTCTTTTATTTATAAAAATATCCAATAATTATCCTCCAAATTATTTTTGTGATGATTTAGTCATCTAAATTCTTTATTTATGCCAACATAGTATTTAAATATTTTTAGTGCATTTTTTGTAACTATATTTATATTTTTTTTGGCTAAATTGCACATCTTTGCAATATAGCCCATAGTAATGCATAATTACATTATTGACGCATAAAATAGTCTTTTATATTTTTAAAAATATTAAATAACTTTTTAAAATCATTTTAGTACACGAAAATATTTTTTGGAACTCATTTATTATTTTTATAAATTATGTAGTTAGTAAAAGTGGCTATTTAAAATCTGGCCTATTCTAATTTCAATTTTAGCCCTATTTCAACCCAATACCAGCCAAATTTCAATTTAAATTTACCCAGCCCAAACCCTAATACCTGATCCAGCCCCAAAACCCTTTCAATCTTGGCCGTTGATCATAGAGATCAACGGCCACAAACAGCCCTTAGCTAAAATAAACCAAACGACCCCCTCCCCCAAAAAAAAGCCCTCTCATTTCCTCGCGGTACGCCACCCTAAAATCCCTCTCCTTTCTCAAATGCTTTCAAATTTAAACTTAATCATCACTCCTCTATGGCTATCTTGGTGGCTTCTCACCGCTCCACAGGCCTCTAATGGCCTCGCTCAAGCTGCTATTGCCATCTCTAGGGTCCTCAAGGGACCAGGGTTAGTTTGCTTGCATCTATGGCCCTTTCTCGTCTGTTTCAAGTTGTCCTGGTTTAATTCCGAGTGAGATATTCCTATATCTATGGGTTTCTAAGTTTGATTCTTCATCTCTGTGATTGTTCTTCTCGAAGGCCTAATTTCATTCTTCTGAACATCTTAGATCTGTATATATCTGAAATGGTTTGGACCTATTTCATATGAGTTTTACAAGAATCGTTTGGCTTTTTACAAGAATCGTGTGATTTTCGAATGATTTTTCATTTTTTTCTCTAAACTAGGGTTTTCGAAAATTTCTTTTCCAAAATGTTTGATGATTCTTAAGTGTTTGATCTTCTGCTTCTTTTGTGTTTTGACTGATTTTGTAAGTTTGCTACAACCTTAGCTCGCTTGTACTAAAAACCTTAATTTTTTACATTCTTTGTTTGGTTTCTGTGTAATGGTGTACTGATTGTGTTCTTGCCTTGATTCTTGTGATTTCTCTTTAGCCATTTAAATATCTCGTGGTTTTCTTGTCCTAATATGTCTCTACTGAATTTCTTAGTTCAACCTTTCACTGATTTTATATGTTTGTGTTCATCATGACTATTCATGTTAAAACCTATATCTTTCTCCTTGAATCATTGTCGATTTAACTATATGTTTTGCTAAAATTATGTGTCGAATCCTGACTATTCATTTCTTACCTTATTCTATCTGCTAAATTTGCTGACTTTTTACATTATTTTCTCTTTGATTGAACCCTTGATTATTCTGAAGTCCTTATTTCCTGGTTTGATTTGAGCACTTCTCCTTAACAAAACTTTTGATTCTTACCTCTCTACTAGGTTTAATTGAACTGCTTACCTTAATTGATTTCCCCTTACCTTTATTTGTTATTTTGCTGATTCTTACTGATTGTTTCCTTAATTGAAACCCTTATGCATTCACCCCTAATTACCTACTCTGTATTCGATTTCCTTCCTTAAGTATATGTCCTGCTTTTACCATTGATTATCCCTTGATTAAAGGGAAGACTTGCTGATTTTACATGTGATTGATTCCCTGAAGTTTCTCTAATTGCTACTTAATTGATCCCTTATCTTATTTTGCTAAGCTTTTGATTACTATAAAAAATCCCTCCTATTCTCACTTCTGACAACGAACATTAGTTCACAAAAATCACACTTACACTCTAAAGCTCTCTTTTTCTCCTCTGCTACTTGCGATATTCACTGCTCTAGCTGGCTGAAAGCCAAGGCTATATATTGGTGTTGATACCCAATTTCTTCTTATATATTTTTAATATGCATAAATACTTTCAAAATAGCATATATATGCATATATAAGTATGCACAAGGTTTTTATAATTTTCCTATAATTTTAAAGATTTTAAATTGATTTATTTCCTCCCATTTTACTCATAAAATCCCCAATAATTATCCCTCAAATTATTGTTGGGGTAATTTAGTCATAAAATTCTATATTTATACCAAAATATTGTTAAAATATTTTTAATGCATTTTTATAATTGTATTTTGCATTTTTAAAGCTAATTTGCATATAATTGCAATATTAGCCTTATTAATGTACAATTACATTTTATACGCATAAAATCAACCTCCCATATTTTTAAATGTTAAATATATATTTTAAATCATTTTAGTACATGAAAATTTTTGTAGAAATTATTTACTATTTATTATAAATTATATGGGATTAAATTGGCTATTTAAAACATTGCCAGATTTGCATTTTAATTTTAGCCCCAATTTTAACCCAACCCCAGCCCAATTTCTAATCAAACTACCCGACGCAAACCCTAAACCCATCTACCCAACCCAGAACCAATTAAATCATGGCTGTTGATCTGAGAGATCAACGGCCCGTATAAACTCTTGCTTTTTTTAACTCTAACGACCCTTAACCCTAACTCATTCTCCCAAACCCGCCGCCTCTATATTATCTCATCTCCTCTCCTCTCTCAGTAACTCAATCAAACCCTAGCCCTTCAACCGCTGACCTCTCTTCTCCGATCTTCTCCGGTGAACTCTCATCAACTCCAAAGCCTTCAATGGCTTCTCTCATGCCATGCTTGCATTCTCTAAGGTTTTCAAGGGCTTAGGGTCCTGCCGACTTGCATCTAGGGTTTGTCACTTGTCTGTTCTTGGCTATTCCAGTATGATTTTGAGCAAAATCATATTGTATTTGTTACGATCCTTGGGGTTCTAGACAGGTTCTTTCATCTCTATATGGGTTTCTTTTGAAACCCTAATTTCTGCCTATATCTCCTAAATTTGTACAGATCTAGAACGATTTGAGTTTGTTTCTTTAATTTTGTACACTGTCCTTGGAACTCGTTACAAGAATCATGTGATTTCAAGTGTTTTTGTCTTCTTCTAAAAAAATTAGGGTTTCAGAACTTCTTTTAAAACTCTGTTTAAACTGATTCTTTATGTTTAAACTTCTATTTCTTGCATATTTCGACTGATTCTATGATTTTACTACCTTCTCAACTCGCCTATGTTTAAAGCCCAAATTTTCTAGATTTCTTCGTTTGGTTCTGTGTATTAGCATGACTTATCGTTGCTTGTTCGAGTTTTTGTGACTATCTTGCCTCGAATATGTTCTTACTAAGTTTTAGCCTAACTTATATCACTTCCATGTTCTTGTGTCCATCTTAACTGTTCATGACTTGATTCTTTCTATCAGTGTTGTTTAACCTTCGTGTTTACTATGTCTGGTTTTTCTTATCTTACTCTATTTATATGCTGAACACTGAATCATGACTTTCTCTTTGATTGATTCTGGATTCCCTATTTCGTAGTTTGATTGGAAGACCTTCCTTTAAACCTTCGATTCCTACTCTTTCTATTTAAATTGATTGATTTGCTGCCTTGTCTGCATTGGTATTTTGTTCCTACTGATTATCTCCTTAATTAGAGTTTTTGAACTTAGACCTAATTGTTTACCCTATACTTAATAGATTTGAAATATTTCCTTATTGGTCATACAGTGATTTCTTTCCTTATTTGTTATTTATTCTTACCGTTTGAACTAATTCCCTTAACTTATGGGAGTGCTGGTACTGATCTTGCTCTAATTGATTTTGAGTATAATTACTACACTATTATGATTCTTGTCTTATTTTACCTAGTTTCAGACTACCATATATACCTACTCTCTCATTAACACAAACACATGAACCATTGGTTCAAAACTCTCTCTCTCACTATAAAAGCTTTCCACTTTCTTTCTTTGTTACTTGCTACCATTTGAATTAGCCGGCTGTAAGCCAAGGCTAATTATTGTGCTCTCCTGTTCTTCACCTTGTATTTACTATCTCTATACTGGTATGCTCTGATTTCAATTCAAGCCCCAAAAATAATATGTTTCTTTTAATGCTTCAGTTCATCATGTTCCTAATTTGTTTTTACCTATGATTTTGCTATTCGGCATGTAATTAATCTCTTTGCTTCAACATGCTCTCATGATTTAGTAGCTTGACTCTGCTCTGTTTAATTCCTGTCTACTAGTTCTAGTATGCACTTGTTAGGCTATTGCCCAAGTTGTTTTAATATTATGCTCAGTGATGTTTAGTATAAAATCCTATACTCTACTATCTCCCAACTCCCATGAATCCCCCTAGGCATCTTTGGTTTTGTAACTGTGCTCTAATTAACACTCTTGAATCTATGTCTTACTACCTGCACTAAGGGCAAATGACTTCTGCATGTTATGTGTTCATCACACCTGCCCTATTTGTCCCCAACCACCAATTGACCCTATGTGGAGACTTGTTCCCTAAATGTTTGCTGAACTTGCTTGTCTGTCATGTTGTTTGTTGAGTTATTTGACTGTTCTCCAAAAGCTATTTTACTAAACAACCCTCTTATTTACAAAACTATTTCAAGCAAATCTCTTTAACACTGTTTTCCCACTAAAACCTTTCAAACTGTGTCAAGCACTCTCACTTTACTCCTAAGTCACTAGGTTATGCCCCCCCTAGTGTGTGTACCACCTTGGGATCCTCTTGAGAACCCTCTAAACTCTGGCACACTGAGGCTGGCCCTTCCACACTGCACCTACTCAATTTGGTTAACCAAATCTAGGTGTGAGCACTGCCCAGGATCCTTGAGATCCTTAGGGATCTCTGACGCACCTAGAGCTGGCCCTTCCACACTGAACCTACTCAATTTGGTTAACCAAGTCTAGGTGTGAGCACTCCCTAGGATCCTTGAGATCCTTAGGGAGGTCAGACGCACCTAGACAATGATATTGTCTATGAAATTGGCATTTGAGGCTATTAGAGGTCTTGGGAAATCACTTGGGCCTGCTTCAGGCTCCCTATATTATAACTTCTTCTTTTCTGTTTATCTATTTATGTAATTTATTTCATATGGTCTGTAATAATTTGTAAACAAATATTGGGGTAACTAGTGAAAAAGGGTGGGTAGTTACGTATTTGTGGGGTAATATCGGTAGAAACCATGCCTATAGGACTTTATATTTTGCTATGTTTTGTCTTACCATGTTAGAAATTATGCCTATAGGTCTCAAGTAGTTCCAATAATAGAAATCATGTTTATAGGTCTTAAAATCAACTTCACAAGTAGATACCATGCCTATAGGATATGGTCCAGTTCAACTTCTGTTATAACAAGTGTTTACATGTGTTTTCATTTGTTATCATGCCTACAAGTTTCTAACATCAGCTCTTAGACAATTAGATATCATGCCTATAGGGAACAACACCAAAAATTCTACCTATAGATTTAAACCAGTTTAGTTTAAATAAATCAATCCAGTCCACGATTAGTTCACTTCGAAACTAGTTTAATTAGTGGTTTATCTTCCCTGAAATGAATTTTTTCCAAAACAACTGCTTTAATCTATCATTAGATAGCATGCCAATAGGGATTCAAGAGTCTATTTTAAAATCTGCCATGTTTTACTATATAAAACATAGTTATCATTATTCCACGTGTAGGCAAGCCTATAGGACATTTTCAAATCCTGTAACTCTGAAACTGTTTCTGTTACTTAATGTTGTCCTGATTAAACAGGCTTAACATCAGTAGGCCAACTGATAGGAACATTACTTCTGAATTTATAAAATAAACTGCCTATCTTCTGTATCTTGATATTCACTTAGACATCATGCCTTAGGATATTGTTTAACAAAAGGCCCTTATCTGTGTTTGAGTCGTGCTGCCTATGTGCATTGTTTGTGGAGGTAAACTTGAGCCTCTAATTGCTCCTTTTTTGTCTTATGTGCTAAGGTCCTAATTGTTCTTGCCTGTCGCCTTAGTATTTTCTCCTTTAAACCTTAGGGGTCTGTCTAGAATAACCTATAGGTAGGCATCCTAAATTTCCTCCAGGACCATTAAGAAGGGATGGGTAACAGCACGCAATAGAGATAGCTGACCAACACGCGCTTTAATGACCACTAAGGAGGTGGAAAGGGTAGATATGGGATACGATGACTACGTTCTAATGTCACGTGTAGCCCCTCATTGAGGAGTGTTTACCGAACATTGTGTGGGATGATTCTATAGGCTAACCAACCTAGGACTCCTCCTTTCCCAAAATTCCTTTTGTTTAATACCTTGTTTTATATGTATACAACTTGTTCAAAATCTTTGCTTTATTTGAGTTATACAAAGTGCTTTACTTGAAAATTATTTGATTTAACTATTTATTTGTTAATGGACTAATTGGTAAATATAAGTTCGGTCGGGACTCACAGTTGTGGACCGAGAGGGGTGCCTAACACCTTCCCCTCGAGGTCATTTCGAGCTCTTACCCTAATCTCTAGTAATGCAAACCAATCCAAGAGTTAATCTCTCTAGGTGCCTTAACGCATCATAACCCGTTAGGTGGAGACTCTTCAAATACCCAATTCCCAAAAGGAAATGAGTTATTACCCCCTTGAATGTCGAAATTCGGACTTTCTCCGCGGAGGAAAAAAAGGGGTGCGACAGCATGGCGACTCTGCTGGGGATACCTTTAGGCTCTTACCATAACGAACTTATCTTTTACAAATTAGTCCAAGCATGCTTTATCCCGTACCCTTCTCCCTTATTTGAATCTAACGGTCCATTTTTTTAGAGTTTATGTTTCTTTATCCCTGAAACTGACTTGTCTCTTTGTTTTCTCTTTCCCTGTAACTGTCTTTCAATTAATTAAATCTGTATTTATTTTTCCTACATGCAAATACTTAACTACATGTTATTAATTGCTGCATAAATCATGCTCTGCATCATATTCCACTTGTGCGTATCAAATCCTATAGCAACGCTTTAATGAGTGGTTGCGCTCTTCCTATTTACTACCCTTAAATTCGGAAAGGCGTATTTGCGGTAAAACCAGTCGATCAGCAGTGCAGTCGATGGTTCCGTGCCTTCCCCCTCGAGTTGTCCGCTTGAGGGTACCAGTCTAAAACCCCATAGAAACCTTACTCTGGTTAAAATTGTGCATGCATCATGGTCAAACCTAGTCGGGTCAATTATGTTGTCCACATAATGATCCTTTATAGATAAGCCTTATCCAAAGTCCATCGGGTTTTCCATAATCCCAACAGACACAACCACGTTCTGTGCATTAATTTGGAGAACTAAATGTCGATATGTTGATCATAAATGTATAAATAGTCGAGTCTGGTTGGGGTAAGGTCTAACCCTTTTATTTCGTAGAAAAATGAGGCATGAGGTCCCAAATTCGGTATGGTTAGCAACATTCCACCATTGCTGCTAGATTGGTGGGAGGACCTTTCTTCAAGTGACAAGAAACATGTAAGAAAGTACCTGGGTAACCTGCTTTCCTTGCTAGATATTGAGCCAAACAAAAAATTGATCGAAGCTGCCACTTTATTCTGGGATAGTGAAAGGGTTGTGTTCATAGAAATGACACCGCTTCTAGAGGAAATTGGAGGGATTGCGGGATTGACTTGGGACAGTCCCGATCTATTGGTACCAGAAAACCGTACAGGCAGGGGATTTTTGAAGATGATGGGGCTGAAGAAGAATGTTGACCTAGCTTGTTTGAAGGAATCTTACATACTTCTCGAATACGTGTATGAGAGGTATGGCCATAGCAAGTCTTTCCGTACCTACCATGATGAGATCTCTCTCACTTCTCTGGGTCACATCCACCGCAGAGTGTTCGTGTTCATTGTATGCTTCTTAGGCCTGATAGTGTTCCGAATGAAAAAAAGGAAGAATCCACACTAGGTTGGCCATGGTCGCCAAGACTTTGATGGAAGGGATTACTAGACAGACATATACCATAGTCCCCATGATCATAGCCGACATCTACAGGGCTCTAGAGCGCTGTCAAAGAGGGGTCAAGCATTTCGAGGGTTGTAACTTGTTGTTGCAGTTATGGTTGTTGGAGCATTTCCAAAAGGGTCGCTATTACCAAGAATTTCCACGAAGGGCTTGGAACAACCATATTTCCTTCCATCACCCCAAGTAAATAACTTACATTCCAGACAGATTTGCTCAGCCATAAAGTGCCAAAGAATGGGTAGAGTTCTTCGATAATCTGACCGACGAACAAGTGCAATGGACGTTTGAATGGTTCCCAACGAACGAATTCATCATCAGATCTAGGGATGCTCCGCACTTGGTGATGATCGGGTTGAGAGGGATATACCCATATGTCCCTATCCGAGTTATGAGGCAAGCAGGCAGGAAAAAGGTCGTACCAAGGGTTGTCAAGATAAGTCATTTCAGGGCTGACTTTCAAGACGATGACGTCCCTTACAAGTGCCAAGCTCAGCACATGTGGCACTGCAAAATAATTGTGGAAAAGAACACCGTTGAGCCAGACAGGTATCATGCAGGGTGCAAGCCTCTCTACCCGGCATGGTTAGAGGACAATCTGAAAGGAATAGTGACACCTGGGGTTGGTCGAGGGAACAAAATCATAGATGAGAAAGCTGAATCTCATGTCAAAAACAACAGGCTACGCAAGAGAGTCCACGACTCTTAAAATGAGCACCGGGAAATACATGAGTGGAATAGAAGGTTGATCGAGGAGTGGAAAGAGATGGCAGTCACTTCAAACAGGAAACTGGAATATCTGGAGTGAGGAATAGTGGAGCTAGAATGTAAAGTCATAAAGAGGATTGAAAATTGCCAGAACGCTGAAGGAACTGAAGGAGGACATTTGGCCAGAGCCTACTTGCTACTGGGGCTGTGCGAGCTGGGGGATCTATATGATGGAGTCCGAAAGATCGAATCTGGGGAAGGCCGTTCTGGGACCAAATAGGCTAGATTTATTTGATTTTTCTTAAAAATAATATAAGGCCAAGTGGCAGTAGTGACTTATTTTATTATTATCTTAGTGTCATTTTGGGATTCGTCTATTTTTATATTATGAAATGAAGCATTTATTGTCATTTAAAGTTCTCCAAATCTATTTGTCGCTAGGCCTACCTCGGGCATAATGAGGTTCCCAAATTAAGACACAAATTTACATTTTCGCAATATGTGTTTAAATATTGCAAGCATTTCAGAATCCTCACTGACTTGTTACCCTTTTTGTTTTTGCTTATTTTTATTGTTATTCTCATACCCTTAGGTTGGTTCACTCATACTGGCCTCATTATCATATCACACCAAATTTAGAGGCCCTCCACCTCTTCCTCCTCCAAGCAACACAAAAGGTAGAGGAAAAGCAAAGATGGACGACCTTAGTGGAATCTGAAAGGAAAATATTGAGAACGCAGAGACTTCAGATGGTCGTAGTAGACCCAAATGATCTAGTCTTGAGACTTGAACAAAAGATCCTGGAACTACAACGAGAACTTGAGCAGGTTCGTAATTTAGCAAATCTGTCACTTACCCTGAATGTCCCTGACATCAACCAACAGAACACTAAGAACCCAGTACCTCCTCAAAGCACACAAAACCAGCACCCAAAAATCCTCTCGCACCAAATCAATACGCAGTTCCACCCCAGAATCCCAACCCATTACCAGCTCCACCGCAACAACACCATCAACCAATTCATTACCCGCCAACCACCACTTACCACACTCCCCAAAACACACCACCACATATTCCTGATCCCCAAAAATCCACCAATGACCATCATTATACCCAAATTCCTGGCACCTATCAAGGCAACCCCATAAATATGGAAACTGTACCTCATTCTACCCAACCAATCTCATGTGCATCAGAATCTTCTGAAAAGGACCTGGTCATTAAAAACATGGCTGAAGAACTCATGAAGTTAACAAGCCGAGTTCAAGGTGTTGAGGGAGACAGAGGAATAGAAGGTTTGAACTATGAAGATCTGTGCATACAACCGGATATCAAATTGCCAGAGGGGTACAAACTTCCCAAGTTCGAAATGTTCGATGGTACAGGTGATCCCAGGGTTCATCTAAGGACCTATTGTGACAAGCTTGTCGGGGTCGATAAAGATGAAAAGATCCGGATGAAACTCTTTATAAGGAGCCTTACTGAGGACGCTTTGTCTTGGTATATCAGCCAAAATCCCAAGAAATGGTCCAATTAGGTAAGAATAGCGTTAGATTTCATAGACCGATTCAGGTTCAACACAGAGAATGCACCGGATGTCTTCTACATTCAGAATCTTTAGACGAAACCTACTGAGACATTTCGAGAATACGCTACTCATTGGAGGTCGGAAGCGGCCAATGTCAGGCCCTCTTTGGACGAAGAATAGATAAATAAATTCTTTATCAGGGCACATGATCCAAAATATTATGAGAGGTTGATGGTTATCAAAATCACAAATTCTCTGACATCATCAAACTCAGGGAAAGAATTGAAGAAGGAATCAAAAGCGGGATGGTAACAAACTTTGAGGCCTTGCAAGCCACGAATAAGGCACTACAATCAGGTGGCATATCGAAAAAGAGAGATGTTGGGGCGGTAATGGTAGCCTAGGGCCCAAAATCTCCACTTACCTATCAAACACCTCCACCCACATATCAAATACCTCCACCCACATATCAAACACCTCCACCCACATACCAAGCATCACCGCCTACATATCAACCTTCATCTCCCAGATATTCCCGACCAACCACTGTCTATCACACTTATAAGTCCCAACCATCCCACTTACAATCACCACCAGCTCGCCAAAATTATCCAAGACCAAGACCCAAACTTCGACCGCAAGCCGCCCAAATAATACATCGCCATTGCTGATCCCATCGACCAACTGTATAAAAGGTTGAAAGTCGTAGGTTACGTCACTCATGTTCCCGCTGTGGCATTAGAAAATCCATCCCAATGGGTCAATCCAAACAAAAGTTGTGCGTACCATTCCAGTATAAAAGGGCACATCACTGTTGAGTTTCGAACATTAAAGGATAAGATCCATACGCTAATTAACAACAAGGTCATACAAGCAAAGGAAGTCACACCTAATGTCCGCAACAATCCTCTCTCTGATCACAGAGGTGATGGTGTACATGTGATAGAGACAAATGAAGAATGGGACCCTGAGGGGTCGATCGGGCTTATTCGGGAAGGTGATGACTTTAAGGTTGCAGTCATACTTACTCCTATCGTGGTTCAGCTCAGGCACCAATCGAGGTTGAGGTAACTGCATCAGTTCCATTCAAGGTCGAAGTGGCTCCGCCTTCAGCCACCCCCGCTCCATTTGAAGTAGAAGTGGTCACACTTTCACTGTGACAGTATCAACCACACCCCCATTCAAATCAAAAGCAATACCCTGGGATTATGTTGCCGAGGCTCGGCGGAAATGGAAAGCCAACGTAGAGAAATCTGATGCTGCACAAGGAATGACTAGAATCGGAAAAGTCTATACACCCAAACACCTGGGAGGTTCAAGTAAGGAGGCCACTACTAGGCAGCCTATCATTGATATCGGGCCAGATGACATGTGGAGGAAAGTACAGGAAAAGGAGTACTCTGTTTTTGACCATCTGAACAAAGTCCCTGCTCAGATATCTATCATGTCACTATTGCAGAATTTAGAGGCACACAAGAACGCTTTGATAAAAGTACTGAGAGAGGCTTATGTACCCAATAACATCACTGGTAGAGAAATGGCCAATACTGGAGAGCCATAAGATTATCTTCCACGAAGATGAGCTATCGCCTGAGGGCTTGAATCACAATCGAGCACTGCACATCACGGTACAATTTGAAGGCAAGTTCATTTCCAGGGTCTTGGTTGATGGAGGTTTGAGCCTAAATATTTGTCCATTGGACACCCTGAAAAGGTTGGACAAAGGTTTCCATGAGATATGGGTAGGAAGCATGAATGTGAAGGCTTTCGATGGGTCCCAGAGGGCCACGATCGGGGAAATCAACCTTTACTTGCAAATGGGGCCAACTTAGTTCGATGTTGAATTTCTAGTGCTTGACATACCAGCCTCATATAATCTTCTGTTGGGTTGGCCTTGGATCCATGCTGCTGGAGCCGTGCCTTCCACACTACATCAAGCTGTAAAGTTTGAATGGAACTACCAGGAGGTAATCATTCACGGAGATGGAAGTAACCCCATCTACACTAGTCAAACCATCCCATCCATTGGACATAGAAGAAGTCTAGGAGGGGAAATCTATCATCACATTGAATGGGTAAATGTCGTCGAAAAGGATAAGTAGTAGAGTAACAAAATAGAAATCATACTAGCATGGTATGGGTATGAACCCGACAAGGGGTTGGGAAAGAACCTCCAAGGCATCACCAAACCAATACAGCTAAAAAATCATGGTACCACCTTTGGGTTCGAATACTAGTATACATGGCAAGAGTACAATGATTGGTCGGTGCCATGGCGCAAGCCGTATTACACTCTTGAGCAACTAGTGTCACATTTGGAACAAGCTTTTCATCAGGCTGACACAATATGGGGGACTGCAGAAGAAGAAACACTAGTTGGATTGAAGAATTTCTTCTTGAAGGATGAAGACATGGACTGCAATTCCATAATTGAGGAGGAGGAGGAAGAAGGCCTCACTATTCAGACTGTAGCGAACAGAGCTGTTCTTAGGAATTGGACCACCACACCATCTCGAGCCCGCCGAGTCCCTAGGTAGCTTGGCAAATTCTACATCGATAGCCATTCTAGGCATTTAAGATTTCTCATAATTTTGTTTTAAGATTTACTTGTTTCCAAAATAAATGCTTGATTCATCGAGCCGTACTTCTCTGGATGATTTTTCATTTTAATCAAATGCATTTGCTCTTTATTATTCATTACTATTTTTACACTTTTCTTTCTACAACATTATTATTACTTTTCCTGATAAACTAGTGAATTTGACATGTAATGAGGCAACACAACATAAGGATAGTGATTCAGAGGAAGAAGATGAAATACCCGAGGAAATTGTCAGGGAGGTTGAAAGTTTTGAGAATAAGCCTAAGTCCAATCTGGACGAGACCGAAGTAGTAAATTTGGGAGACGCCGAGACCGTCAAGGAGACTCGCATCAGCATTCACTTGTCACCAACAGACAAGGAAGAGTACATTCGTTTCCTAAAAGAATATGAGGACATTTTCGCATGGTCATATGATGATATGACCGGTTTGAGCACTTCCGTAGTAGCTCACAAGTTGCCTACTAATCCCATGTGTCCGCCAATAAAACAAAAACTCAGAAAGTTCAACCAAACATGAGCCTAAAAATTAAGGAGAAAGTTACCAAGGAGATCAAAGCCAATGTTCTTAGGGTGGTCGAATATCCAACCTGGTTAGCTAACATTGTGCCAGTTCCGAAGAAAGACGGGAAGGTCAAAGTATGTGTTGACTATCGGGGTTTAAACAGATCAAGTCCCAAAGACAACTTCCCGTTGCCGAATATACATATCCTGATCGATAATTGCGCCAAGCATGAACTCCAATCCTTTGTTGATTGCTTCGCGGGTTATCACCAGATTTTGATGGATGAAGAATACGCAGAGAAGACAGCTTTTATTACACCATGGGGTGTATATTATTACAAGATGATGCCATTCGGTTTGAAGAACGTTGGGGCCACTTACATGAGAGCATGACAACCATCTTCCATGATATGATACACAAAAAAAATAGAGGTGTATGTGGATGATGTCATTATCAAATCCAAGAGGACCGCAGATCACATAACAGACTTGAGGAAGTTCTTTGACAAGATAAGGAGGTACAATTTGAAATTGAACCTTGCAAAGTGTGCATTCGGGTTTCCCGTAGGAAAGTTACTGGGATTCCTTGTCAATCGTCGAGGGATCAAGCTGGATCCATCTAAAGTCAAAGCTATTTAGGAGTTACCACCACCTAAGAGCAAAAGGATGTGATGAGCTTCTTAGGACATCTCAACTATATCAGCCGCTTCATAGCACAGTCCACAGTCATATGTGAACCCATCTTCAAGATGCTAAGAAAGGATGCCGAAACAAGCTGGACCAAGGATCGTCAGCAAGCTTTTGACAAAATCAAGGAGTACCTATCCACACCACCAGTTCTGGTCCCGCCAGAACCAGGACGACCTTTGCTACTCTATCTATCTGTATTAGATGGAGCCTTCGGATGTGTTTTGGGACAACATGACGAGACAGGAAGGAAGGAGCAAGCCATATATTACTTGAGTAAGAAGTTCACACCTTATGAAGCACGGTATTCTCTGCTTGAAAGCACTTGCTACGCTTTGACCTGGACAGCTCAGAAATTGAGGCACTACTTCTGCGCCTACACTACATATCTCATATCCAGGATGGACCCTCTAAAGTATATATTCCAGAAGCCCATGCCGACCGGGAAGTTGGCTAAGTGGCAGATACTACTAAGTGAGTTTGATATCGTCTATATAACTCAAAAGGCGGTCAAGGGACAAGCATTGGCAGATCACCTTGCTGAAAATCCGGTGGGAGGAGAATACGAACCCTTGAAAATGTATTTTTCTAATGAAGAAGTATCATTCATAGGAGAAGACATTACCGAAGCATATAATGGTTGCAGGATGTTCTTTGATGGAGTCGCAAATTTCAAAGGAGTGGGTATTGGAGTAGTTCTGGTATCAGAAATGGGTAAACATTATCTGGTATCTGCTAAACTCAGATTTCCCCGCACCAACAACATGGCAGAATATGAAGCCTGCATACTAGGGCTCAACATGACAATCGACATGAACGTTTAGGCGTTACTGGTGATCGGTGATTCACATTTGCTTGTACACCAGGTACAAGGAGAGTGGGCCACCAAGAATTCCAATATATTGCCATATCTGCACCATGTGCAGGAATTGAGAAAGAGGTTTACAAAGATAGAATTCCGACATGTGCACAGAATTCAGAATGAGTTTGTCAATGCATTAGCCACTTTGTCATCCATGATACAACATCCAGATAAGAACTACATTGATCCTATTCTTATGAGGATCCCCAATCAGGCAGCATATTGTGCTCATGTCGAGGAAGAAGCAGACGAAAAACCTTGGTTCCATGATATCAAAGAATACTTATCAAAAAGAGAAACCTGGAGCATGCAAATAACACTCAGAAACGCACGCTCCAGAGATTGTCGAATCATGTCTTCCACAGCGGAGGGAACTTGTATAGAAGAACTCCCAATTTGGGTTTATTGAGATGTGTCGACGCAAAGGAGGCTTCTAAATTACTTAAAGAGGTACAAGCTGGGACATGTGGTTTGCATACGAATGGTTTCATCTTGGCTAAAAATATACTCAGGGCCGATTACTTATGGATGACCATGGATACGGACTGCATTCAGTATGTCTACAAATGCTTTCAATGTCAAGTGCATGCCGATATGATAAAAGTACCGCCAAACGAGCTCAATGCAACAAGCTCACCTTGGCCATTCGCCGCTTGGGGAATGGATGTTATTGGTCTGTTTGAGCCCACTGCTTCAAAAGGACAGAGGCTTATTCTAATAGCCATTGATTACTTCACAAAATGGGTAGAAGATGCATCTCACAAAGTTGTAACCATGAAAGTCGTCGCAAATTTTGTCAAGGATCATATTGTCTGCCGATTCGGAGCTCGCGAGTCCATTATTACCAACAATGCCGCCAATCTCAATAATGATCTGATGAAAGCTATGTGTAAAACTTTCAAAATCAAGCATAAGAATTCCACATCCTACAGACCTCAGATGAATGGAGCCGTAGAAGCCGCAACAAAAACATTAAGAAGATACTAAGGAAAATGGTAGAGAACCACAAATAGTGGCATGAGAAGTTACCCTTCGCTTTGTTGGGAGACCGCACTACAGTTTGCACATCAACCGGAGCAACTCCCTACATGCTAGTTTATGGTACCGAGGCTGTCATCCCAGCCGAGGTAGAGATTCCTTCTTTAAGAATCATACAGGAAGCTGAACTCAGCGATGTAAAGAGGATAAGGAGCCGCTATGAGCAATTGGTCCTTATAGATGGGAAGAGGATGAATGCAGTATGTCACGGCCAACTTTATCAGAACAGAATGTCTAGAGCTTTCAACAAAAGGGTCAAACCAAGGCAATTTGCACCAGGTCAGTTGGTGCTTAAGAAGATCTTCCCACATCAAGATGAAGCCAAAGGGAATTTCTCTCCCAACTGGCAAGGTCCGTACATGGTTCACAGGATACTAATAGGAGGATCACTCATACTTTTAGAAATGGATGGAGAAATCTGGCCAAAACTAATCAATTCAGATGCAGTCAAGAGATACTATGCCTAGCTTACTTTACATTTCTCTTCTGATGTAATTAAACAACGCTTGACCTGATTCCCGTTTAAGAGGGGATACGTAGGAAGCCTTATGGGTTCAGTCATATCATAATAAAATTTTCATTTCCCCCAAGATCAGAAACTAGGGCAGAATTTTGAGGAGGACCCTCAAAATTCCGGAGCAAGTCCAGTCAACGCCATCGCATGTCAGACGGTCAGGAATCGGTTAAGAAACTGGGACAGAATTTTGAGAAGGATTCTTCGAATTCTCAAAATTCCGAAGAAGGTCCAGCAAGGCCTATCATCCGCCAATGGTCAAAAATCACCTACCAAACTAGGGCAGAATTTTGAGGGGGACCTTCAAAATTCCAATATGAGAGAGCTGCAATGCCTTCGAGATGTGTTACAGTCACTAGTTCATCAAAAATTACTTGATATATCAATATGTTTCCAAAACTACTCTATTTTTATCAATAATTGCATATTTTCGAAAACTCTATTTCCATAACAGTCAGGTGTCACCCAAGGGAACTCGAAAGGCTTTCAGATCGGAGCGAAGCAAAGCCAGCTGACAGGAGCATGAACCAACCTTCCCCCCACAAACTTACAATTTTTCTTTGAACGCAGGCACATTTGACGCAACGATAGCATCCGTGAAACATGTATACACAAAGATAATTTACTATCAATCAGGCCATCAGACATTGAATGCATCTCCAGCTAAGATATACACTACTCTTATTTGTTGTTCGCTCTTTGCATGGGACTAATCCATGTCCCCCATATTTGCATGAGGCTAATCCTTGCCTCCCCATACTTGCATGAGGCTAATCCTTGCCTCCCCATTTGCATGAGTCTAATCCTTAACTCCATGAGGCTAATCCCTGCCTCCATACTTGCATGAGGCTAATCCTTTCCTCCCCATCTGCATAAGTCTAATTCTTGACTCCATGAGGCTAATCCATGCCTCCATACTTGCATGAGGCTAATCATTGCCTCCCTATCTACATGAGTCTAACCCTTGACTCCGTGCGGCTAATCCCTCTCTCCATACTTGCATGAGGCTAATCCTTGCATCCCCATCTGTATGAGTCTAATCCTTGACTCCATGAGGCTAATCTCTGCCTCCCCAAACTTGCATGAGGCTAATCCTTGCCTTCATATTTGCATGAGTCTAATCCCTGACTCCACATTTGCATGAGGCTAATCCCCGCCTCCCTATTTCCATGAGGCTAATCCCTGCCTCCCCACTTGCATGAGTCTAATACCTCACTTCATATTTGTATAAGGCTAACCCTTGCCTCTCTATTTGCATGAGTCTAATCCCTGACTCCATATCTGCATGAGGCTAATCCCTGCCTCGATATTTGCATGAGGCTAATCCTTGCCTCCATATTTGCATGAGGCTAATCCCTGCCTCCATATTTGCATGAGGCTAATCCCTGCCTCCATATTTGTATGAGGTTAATCCCTACCTCCATATTTCATGAGGTTAATCCTTGTCTCCCTATCTGCATGAGTCTAATCCCTAACTCCACATTTGCATGAGGCTAATCCCTGCCTCCCTATTTGCATGAGTCTAATCCTTGACTCCATACTTGCATGAGGCTAATCCTTGCCTCCCCCATCTGCACAAGACTAAGCAATGTCCCCCTTTACACGAATATTGCTCTATTTCTAAATATTCTTTATTCGCTTTTCAATCGGGCTAAGCTCTGACCTCTATTTCACAAGACTAAGCATTGTCTTGACAATATCATGAATATTGTATATCATAGGCTAAAATATTGCCAATCTATCTGAAGGCGTCATAGTCTGAAGGCATCATCCTCATAACTGGAAGACACTATGCCATGGCTTGAGGATCCCTCAAATTTGCATATCATTGTTCAAAGGCGTCATGGTTAGGAGGCACCATCTTCATGGCCCGAGAACATCATTTCATGGCCTGAGAATCCCTCACTAAATAATTTATGGCCCAGGACGTCATGGTCCAAGGACGTCATATCTACTCGTCCAAAGAGAACTTTTATGGTCCAGAGGGAATCTGTATCATGTTTAAATTTTCGCAAATACATGTTTGTAGCATATTTTATCTGTATGTAACCAGTAAGCAACTGCTATCCTAGTAGGAGTGATCTCCCTCCAGTTCCTTCAACTATCCCGAGCTTTAACCGCTCACCATAGCCGCTTCGGCATCGCGTGTCCGTTCTTGCAATAATTTCATCAGCATATTCCGTAGATGAACCCAAAATTACACATGGTCTGATTCCTATAAAACCAGGGACATGTAGGCAGCTCGAAGACCAGAGTCTAGCCTCTGTCTTTCAAAACATCCCATACGGTCAAAATTGGCCACCATTTCTTTACCCAAAAACTTTTTCATCCTTCCCGGGCAAAGAGGGGCAGTTGTTAATACCCAATTTTTCCCTATATATTTTTAATATACATAAAAACTTTCAAAATAGCATATATATGCATATATAAGCATGCACAAGGTTTTTATAATTTTCCTATAATTTTAAAGATTTTAAATTGATTTATTTCCTCCCATTTTACTCATAAAATCCCCAATAATTATCCCTCAAATTATTGTTGGGGTACTTTAATCATCTAAATTCTATATTTATTCCAAAATATTATTAAAATATTTTTAATACATTTTTATAATTGTATTTTGTATTTTTAAAGCTAATTTGCATATAATTATAATATTAGCCTTATTAATGTACAATTACATTTTATACGCATAAAATCGACCTTCTATATTTTTAAAATGTTGAATATCTATTTTAAATCATTTTAGTACATGAAATTATTTTGTAGAAATTATTTACTATTTATTATAAATTATATGGGATTAAATTGGCTATTTAAAATATAGCCAGATTGCATTTCGATTTTAGCCTCAATTTTAACCCAACCCAGCCCAATTCCCAATCGAAATACCCGACCCAAGCTCTAAACCAGCCTACCCGATCCAGAACCAATTAAATCATGGCCGTTGATCTGAGAGATCAACAGCCCGTATCAACTCCTGCCTTTTTTAACTCTAACGACCCCTAACCCTAACTCATTCTCCCAAACCTGCTGCCTCTGTAGTCTCTCATCTTCTCTCCTCTCTCAGTAACTCAATCAAACCCTAGCCCTTCAACCGCCGACCTCTCTTCTCCGGTCTTCTCCGGTGATCTCTCATCGACTCCTAAGACTCCAATGGTTTCTCTGATGCCATGCTTGCCTTCTCTAAGGTCTTCAAGGGTCCAGGGCCACGCCGACTTGCATCTAGGGTTTGCCACTTGTCTGTTCTTGGCTATTCAAGTATGATTTTGAGCAAAATCATACTGTATTTGTTATGATCCTTGGGGTTCTAGACAGGTTCTTTCATCTCTATATGGGTTTCTTCTGAAACCCTAATTTCTGCCTATATCTCCTAGATCTGTACAGATCTATAACGATCTGAGTTTGTTTCTTGAATGTTATACACTGTCCTTGGAACTCCATACAAGAATCATGTGATTTCAAGTGTTTTTGTCTTCTTCTAAAAAAATTAGTGTTTCGGAACTTCTTTTAAAACTTTGTTTAAACTGATTCTTTATGTTTAAACTTCTATTTCTTACATATTTCGATTGATTCTATTATTTTGCTACCTTCTCAACTCGCCTATGTTGAAAGCCCTAATTTTCTAGATTTCTTCGTTTAGTTATGTGTATTAGCATTATTGATCATTGCTTGTTTGAGTTTATGTGACTATCTTGCCTCGAATATGTTCTTACTGAGTTTTAGCCTAACTTATACCACTTCTATGTTCTTATGTCCATCTTGACTATTCAAGACTTGATTCTTTCTATCAGTGTTGTTTAACCTTCGTGTTTGCTATGTCTGGTTGTTCTTATCTTACTCTATTTATATGCTGAACACTGAATCATGACTTTCTCTTTGATTGATTCTGGATTCCCTATTTCATAGTTTGATTGAAAGACCTTCCTTTAAATCTTCGATTCATACTCTTTCTATCCAAATTGATTGATTTGCTACCTTTTATGCATTGGTATTTTATTCCAAATGATTATCTCCTTAATTAGTGTTTTTGAACTTAGCCCTAATTGTTTACCCTATAATTAATGAATTTGAAATCTTTCCTTATTTGTCATACAATGACTTCTTTCCTTATTTGTTATTTATTCTTACCATTTGAACTAATTCCCTTAAATTTTGGGAATGCTAGTACTGATTTTGCTCGAATTGATTCTGAGTTCCATAATTACTGCACTATTATAATTCTTACCTTATTTTACCTAGTTTCGGACTACCATATATACCTACTCTCTCATTAACACAAAAACATGAACACATTGGTTCAAAATTCTCTCTCTCACCCTAAAAGCTTTCTGCTTTCTTTCTTTGTTACTTGCTACTATTTGAATTAGTCGGCTGTAAGCCAAGGCTAATTATTGTGCTCTCATGTTCTTCACCTTGTGCTTATTATCTCTATACTGGTATACTCTAATTTCAATTGAAGCCCCAAAAACAATATGTTTCTTTTAATGCTTCAGTTCATCATGTTCCTGATTTGTTTTTACCTATAGTTTTGTTGTTCAATATGTAATTAATATCTTTGCTTCAACATGCTCTCATGATCAAGTAGCTTGACTCTACTCTGTTTAATGCATGTCTACTAGTTCTAGTATGCACTTGTTGGGTTATTGCCCAAGTTGTTTTAATATTATTCTCAGTCATGTTTAGTATAAAATCCTATATTCTACTATCTCCCAACTCCCATGAATCCCCTAGGCATCTCTAGTTCTGTAACTGTGCTCTAATTAAGACTCCTGAATCTATGTCCTACTACCTGCACTGAGGGAAAATGACTTCTGCCTGTTATGTGCTCATCACACCTGCCCTATTTGTCCCCAACCCCCAATTGACCCTGTGTGGAGACTTGTTTCCTGAGTGTTTGTTGAACTTGCTTGACTGAACATGTCAGCACATCCCATAACATTATTCAAACTTGTTCCAACACTCGAAATGCTCAAAACCACATCAAAACATCAAATCATCATTGGATTCAAGCGTAAGATTCCCAAAAACTTCCGAATTTCGAATTCGATCAAAAAGTCTATCAAATCTCATCCGAATGACCTGAAATTTTGTGCGCACATCACAAATGATACAATGGACCTATTTCAACTTCCGGAATTCCATTCCGACCCCGATATCAAAATTTCCACTGCCGATCGGAAAATGCCCAATTTCCAATTTTGCCAATTCAAGCCTAAATCTACCATGGACCTCCAAAATCCATTCCAGACGCGCTCTCAAGTCCAAAATCACCTAAAGGAGCTAAAAAAATCATAAAAATCCAAATCTCGAATAATAAAAAGTCAAAACTTGGTCAAACCTTTCATATTTAAAGCTTCAAACTGAGAATTGCTTTTTCAAATCCATTCTGATTACCCTGAAAACAAAACCTGGCGATTTACATAAGTCATAATACATAACATGGGGCTAGTAATGCCCGAGGACTGGGGAGCAAAGTAAAAAATCTCAAAACGACCAGTGTGGCCGTTACATGTAAGAACTCACGGGACGGTGATCGGAAGCAGTGAGTTCGAGTTATTCACTTGTAGTAGACTGTTTTGTGCTGCTGTTGGGATGCATATTTTACTACTTTTCTTGTGGGGTTTTGAAGGAGGAAGGGTGTGGATAAACACCATATAAATGTAGGGTGGTGGTCTGGTCGTTCGTCGTAACATTTCCGAGTTATTTGACACTACTATGGTGGTCGTTTTGTGTATGAAGTTATTGGGGTGTGTTGGGCTATTTTGTAGTATTTGATGTTGTATATAAGGCTGGAAAATAATGTATATATGTTGTTATTGTTTTGTTCTTGTGTTGTTAGTGTTATATTGAATTTGGAGGAAGTAAGGATTATAGGGGAGATGTTGCCCGTTTTAATACAAAATAAGCTTGTCGTTCGTTGTGTGATAGTTATACCTTTCATAACTTAATGACAATATTATTATCATTATTGTAGATTAAGGTGCGAAGAGGCGAGTTCAACTAGGTGATTGGAAAGATTGTGATAAAGTATGTTAAGGCTAAACTTTTCCTTTATTTTGGCATGATCCCATAACTACATGTGCTTAATAACGAGACATAAAGAGAAGTTCTTATTCTTGAACTTATGTACATTCTCCTAGTCTCATAAGTTACAGTATTCTCCCTTATCGGGACTTCATATTCAGTTTAGTTTTGTCTTCTGTCAGCCAAGAGAGCAGAGAGTCTATATATATACAGTATTACAATATTTTTACCACCATCGAGCTATAATCGATGGGCAGGTCCCTATTGGGCAACCTCTGATCAAATGGTGAGTTATATACCGAGCCTACTATGGTCGAGAGCCTATGAGTGAGACCAGTATGGCCGAGATAAAGAGCCTATTATGGCCAAGTTCCTATAAACGAGCCTACTACGGCAGATCAGTTACACATACCGAGCCTTATAAGCCTGGACAGCTATTTTACATACTATCTTGAGAGTATTGAGCCAATATCAGCAGGTAAGCATATCTTCATATTATCTTTGACTCCAACTTACTTTCAGTTATTATATTATCGGCTTAGTTTCAACTTTCATTTATCCCCTTGCCTTACATATTTGGTACATTATATCGTACTGACATCCCTTTTGTCGGGGACGCTGCATTTCATGCCTGCAGGTCCTCATTAACAGTTGGACAGACCCTCCCAGCAGACAGATTCAAACATCATCTTGGTTGGTAACCTCCACTTCCTCGAAGTTGCCAGGTCTAGACCTTGGAGTCCGTTTTATATATATAGGTTTTATAGATAGGTCGAGTCCCTGACCCGACCATGGTACAGTTTAGTTATCTCTAAAGGCTTGTAGACAAGTCCTAGGATAGTATTTTAAAACAATATAGGGCATTTTGATTTTTATCAAATCATGTAATTTCATTTCGATGCCAGTAAATTCAAGTAACGGTAAAACATATCTAGTGACAACAAGAATATTTAAAATAACGGAAATCATCTCAAATAATGGGTTTGGCATCATATCGAGTAAAAGACTTGTCTCGTATGCAACACAAAATAATCAGTAACATATTCATATTAAAAATCATGTGTAAATCATGCAAGTTAGGAAAACACAAATTGTGGTAAGATTACTACTCACAGTATTCGTGTCAAATACCAAACTCGTCACCTCGAGCGATCCATACAACTTCCTCCGATCAATCTATAATCACGTCATATCAATCTCACGTCAATTTTCTAGTTTAAACTAATTCATAACTAATTTAGAATATATATTAACCCTCAGGGGTGCATGTTTGACCATAATTTGTCGAATCATATTTACGCGTACTAGAGTAATTCAACTAGTCCATAATCAATAACTTTTTAGCCTATTCATATAATATACCCGCTTAATTCATGAAAAAGCTTATGGATTTCTCTTAGTTCCCTGACTTCCTCTTCTAACTTAGAATCAAATCCCACATTATGTTTACTTAGTCTCGCGAAGAATCATGTATATAAACTACTAGTCTTTCAAAAGAAGGAAATATATGTAATTACTTGGGGCTTATCGCTGAGACTAAAGATTATATGCTAATGGTTTGAATGGAAACGGTATTTTGTACGAGGCAACATCAGAAAACTTTTTTCCCTTTTCATTGTCCGTGTTGTGCGTTGGCTAAAAGGGAATTTCCTCTAATTTTTCAACCCTTTTTGCTGCTGTTTGTCTTAGCTGCAGTTTGGTGCATTCCCCTATTCCCCTTTTCCCTTTTCTTTTAGTTCCAATGGGCTTTGCCCCTTCTTTTAATTTGACTATGTTTTCTTCTTTTTGTTTTGTTTTGTTTTATAGTTTGTTCCTTTTTTTTTGCCCTTTCTTTGGACTTAAATTATTTTCTAAATGTCCAATATGTCTTCACTTAATATTTTGGGGTATTACACAAGATATACTATGAAGCAACAACAATAGGGAAACAAGTAATGTAACGGTGCATACACACTCGTCACCTCGCACATACGCCGTTTCACACATAATTCACACAACATGTAGTTCAAGGGTCCCTAATTCCCTCAAATCAAGGTTAGACTTAACATTTATCTCACTCCGCAACTCAAGCAATCAATCAACCATGGCCTTGCCTTTTAAAAATGCCTCCAAACTAACAAAATCTAGCACATTATTAACCAAACGATTAAAAATTAAGCTTTAGAAACCACCCACAAATGAAAGAGGTTCAATTTTGATCATTTTTTAAAAAGTCAACCCCGGGTTCGCTTGGTCAAAAATTGATATTCGGACCAAAATTCGATCATCCATTCACCCTCCCCCCCATCCCAGTTATGTGATTTATTTTGATATCCGACCCCAATTTAAGGTCTAAATCTCAATTTTATAAAAATCTCCAATTCTACCCAAATCCCTAATTTCTATAATAGAAATCCTAAATTTGATGTTGAAATCCCATGAAATGAAATGGATAGTTGAAAAAAGTAGATTAAAGTCACTTACCAATGAATTTTGGTAGAAAACTCTCTTGAAAAATCACCTCTAGGGTGTTTAGGGTTGAAAAAATGTGAGAAATGAGCTAAGTTCTATTTTTCCTCTCTTTTACCTAGCTGCGAATGTCGTAATTGCGATGTTTTGTTCGAAATTACAAACATCGAAAATGTGAGAAAAGGGTCGCAAATGCGAACCCTATCTTAGAGCTAAAGAAGTCGCAAATGCGAACACCCATCCATCGCGAATGCGGACCAATCCTTCGCAGATGCAAAGGTTACCCAAGAACACATTGAGTCGCAAATGCGACTCTATCTTTGCAAATGCGGCTATTGTCATTCGTAATTACGAATATTTTCCTTGCAAATGGGAGGCCACCCAGTCCAGCCATGCTCGTAAATGCGAACACTTGTTCGCAAAAACGAGGGTCGCAATTGTGTTCCATACCTCGTAAATGCGAGATTTGCAGATCACGCCAGCAACAGTGAAGGCATTAGCTATTCTTCAAAGTCCAAAATCAATTCATAGCCTATCTGAAGCTCACCCGAGCACCTTGGGCTACAAACCAAACATGCACACAAGTGTAATAACATCATACGAACTTGCTCGCTCAATCAAATCATCAAAATAACATCTAAATCTATGAATCAATCCTCAAAACGAATGAACTTTCAAAGTAAAACTCATGAACACTAGCATCACGTTTAAGTGTTCGAGTCATGTAAAATCAATTCTGAATTGGACCAAATTTTGCAGACAAGTTTCAAATAGAAATACGGAACTATTCCAATTTTTAACATCAAAATCTCAACCTGTTATCTAAGAAGTCAACTTACGATCAAACCTTGAAATTCTTCAACTTTCAAAAATGCTAGTTTTCGGTAAAATGAGTTAAAACAAGTTAGGGACTTCCGAATTAAATTCCGAGCATACGACCAAGTCCCAAATCATGATACGGACACATTGGGACCATCACAATACTGATCCGGGTCCGTTTACATAAAATATTGACCGTAGTCAATTCAAATCATTTTAAAAGTTAAAATTCGCCTTTTCTTAAATTTTTCCCATAATATTTTTTCGGGATAAGACATGGAGTGCACGTAAATTGAGACATGCTAAACAGAGCTAATCGAGGTCTCGGAACACAAAAATGAAGGCTAAAACTCAAAATGACCTATCGGGTCAGCACAACTATTATCTCCCAAAAGCAATGAACAATTTTTTTTAACAAATACAAAGAAAACTTGATTCTCCTCGATAACAACAAGTTCAAAGTTCAAATTAAAGGTTAGTCATCCTTTTTATTCCTCTATATAGAGAACTTTATCCTTTTTGTATAATAGATTACTTTGATTAGTTTTTTGTGGAGATGAAGCATATCTATATGATGAAGCACATCCATATATATATGTTTTCACTTATGTTATAATTTTTTAAAAATTTTATGTAATTTTACCTATTTAAAAATATTTATTGTAAATATATTATTTTATAAAATATTAAAAATTAAATACTCATGGGGCTTTTGCCTCGTTGAGGCATATGTAAAACGTCTCGCCTCACTCTCACGCCTTTTTAAAACACTTGTTAACAATAGGAATGTTCGAATTTCTGTGTTTATTTTTATATATATAATTTCCCCCTCTCCCTTACCCGGTATATGATGATAAAATATTTTCAAACATTATAAAACAATAAATGCAAACCAATGTTCATGTTTGAGGTGCAAAATTAGTTGAAGTGTGCTCAAATTGAATTTGTACAATATCATCATGATGCCTAATATTTTTTATTTCTATTATATAGAAAAAGAAAGATGGCTAACCATCGGCATAATTTCCATTTTACACTGCAATTTTATTTTCTAAACCTATAATTATGTAGAATTACCTCCTACTCAAAAACCTAGACAAAATTCTAGCCTCTCCTATTTTACTCATACCAGCATAACTGGGAAGAACTTCTTTGGGTTTCATTCTTCTCATCTAGGTTGGTAAACTTTTCCCTAATATTCTTATTTTTCTTTAAAAATTTTCCATTCCATATTGTCATTGTTGTTGCCATAGTAACAAAGGGTAGACAGTTTAATTTGTGTCTTTTTGTGTGGTAGGTTTTTGGCTAAGAATATTTCGATTTTTCAAGTTAAGGCTTGCTAATATGGGAGTCTGAACATTAAAGAATTAGACCCATTTTAGGATAAACCTATTTTGATGTTCTTATTGTTTGTATAACGACCAGATCAATCGTTTTGAGCTTTAGTATTTTGTTTGGTTGTTTGAGGTCTTGAGTAGCTTCATATGATGAATTACGAGTTGAGTGTATGGTTGGTTTAGATATTCGAGAGATTCAGGATTGATTTGGAGGAATTCGCAATTTGGAAGTTTTAAGTTAAAGAGTTAAACAAAGTTTGACTTTTGTATAAATGGTCTCGGATTCATGTTTGGAAGGTTCCAATAGGTTCGCACGGTGATCTTGGACTTAGGTATATGTCCGAATTTGAATTTGAAGGTTCCTTGGTTAATTTGGCTCTTTTTGGCTAAAGTTAGCAATTTGAAGGTTTAAAAATTTTATGAGTTTGACCGGAAGTTGACTTTTAAGATAATGGGTTCCTATTATTGTTTCAAAAGATGGAATAGGTTTGTTATGTTATTTGAAAGTTATTTTCAAAGTTTGGTCTCATACCAGGTTGGTTTGATGGAATCCAACGCTTGGTTGTGATTTTGGAAGTTCTTGAGATTCATTGTGATTTTGATGTGTTTTGGTGTCAATTTGTGATTTTAAATGTTATTTTGATGATCCGAGCATGCGAGCGAGTTCGTATGAGGTTTATGTACTTGCTTGTATGACTGAACAGGCTCCCGGGAGGCTCGGAAGAGTTTTGACTTGGTTTCAGATTGTTTTTGCTAAGTTTAGTTGTGTTAGTTCTAGTTTTCTCGCATTTATGATAAGGAGGTTGCTCTGAATTTGCGAGGATAGCGTCACATTTGCAAATGTTGGGGCGTCCGCTTTTGCGAGTTGTATGTCGCTTTTGTGACTGGTCACCTGGGGAGGGACTTCTCATTTGCTGTAACAATCCGACCCGTCATTTTGATCATTGTACTTTGCTCGGTAGTTTAGGGGCACGAGTAGCTCGGTATGATGTAAAAGGACTTGTGTGCAAAGTTTGAGTTCATTCCGAGTTGTTTTAATATGTTGCGGCGTGAGTTTTTGGAAGTCGAAAGTTCATTAAGTTTGATTTGAGGTGCGTTTTGTCGTTTCGATGTTGTTATGCATGATTTGAGGCCTCGAGTAGGTCCGTGTTATGTTATGAGACTTGTTGGTATATTCGTACGAGGTTCCGAGGGGCTCGGGTGAGTTTGGATAGGTTTGGATTATGTTGCGCTCGTTTTTCTTATGTTTTGACGTCGTTTCTTCAAGCATAAATGGTACCACATTGAACAAATGAGCTCTGATTTCTCTTTTGATTGAAGCATTAGATCCATATCATAACTACGGAGTCATAGCAAAAAGAATTATCAAATTTGGACATCGTATAAGGATCTTATGGTCATTTTACTAAGAATTGGGTTGCTAGATTTGTTTTGATATTTTTTTAGATTAATTAGGAAATTGCCACTGACTTCGTATTTAAAATCTGCATTATTTTCAAATATTAGAACCAATATATCTCCTTCATTATAAGGTCAAATGGAGTAATTCGAAACCCTAACTTAACTGAAATTTCACAAGGAATCCATTGGAGGCATCAAAAGTAAGTTTTAGGATCATTTGTCACACAAAACGAGGCAAAATAGTTGGGAAAAAATACTTAATATCGAAGGTTTGTTCATTTGGTCATATTTTGAGTCAGGAAGCTCGCATTTTGGACAATTGTTGGAGGCGATTTTCACCATATGGATTGGGGTAAGTGTTCTATACTCGGTTTTAGTTATATTTTTTGAATCCATCTTCATTTTTGGCATATGATTGATGATTTCAAAGTGAAATTTGGGGGTTTTGTCAAAATTTTCATAAAGTAAAATTTTTTAAGTTTTGAACATCGATTCGGAGTCGGATTTGAATGAAACTAGTATGGTTGGACTCATAATTGAATGGGTTGTCGGATTTTGTAAGTTTTGTCATGTTTCAAGGCACGGGCCAGGGTTTGGCTTTTTGGTCGATTTTGGGATTTTGCTTAAAGATTCAACCTTTATCAATTGGGTTTGTTTCCTTTGGCATTATTTGATGTATTTGAGTTGCTTTTTGCTAGTTTTGAGCAGTTCGGAGGTTGGTACGCGAGAGATGGATTTTTGGAGCATCGTTTGGATTGCTCGGTATTTAATTTTGCTTGTTCGAGGTAAGTAACACTTCTAAACTTGGTGGTGAGGGTATGAAACCCCGAATCATGTGTTATGTGTTTGATGCTGAGGTGACGCACATGCTAGGTGACAAGCGTGTGGGCGTGCACCGTGTGAATTGAGACTCTGTTATTTCTGTGGAACTGTGTAGTCACCTGATCTTATCTGTAACCATGAAATCTCTAAATACTAGAGCCATTGAGCTGTGATCCATTTTAGAAATCATGTCTACACTACATGCTTATTTTGGTGGGGCCCGCTAAGGTCATATTGCTGTTAATTACTTGTTTAAATTTTAATTTCATAATCAGTCATGTTCATTCATTTCATATCATATTGTTTAACTTAAAATGGTAATTACAATTAGATTTAATTTTTTGGTTCTAAAAATACGTGATTTATTTTTATGCTAGTTGTTAGGCAATAGATGCTAAATGTGAGACTAGGAAATATGATAAGAGCTTGAAGGCGGTGTATCGAGCAAACCTAGTGGCTAAGAATCGGGGCGTCGAGCTGTCCTATAAGGGGCCTCAAGGTCGAGCTAAGCGTTAGGCTATGAACGGTCGATGAAGGACTAACAATTCTAAGAGATTTGATAAGAGCTCTTTATGATCAATAATGAGTAATAAAAGAAGAACAATTGATGAAACACAATAAATGTAAGCAATAAATGTAAGTAATAAAATCAAGGGAGAATATGTTTAAGTTAGAGAGCAGAGAATGTTCTTGCATTGAATGTTGTATGTTATTTTTCACAAAATGACAAGGGTACCCTTTATATATGAAGGGGAATCCCAACATAGTACAGATGCATTTATTACAAGGATTTGAGGCTGGTACAGCCATTTAATGCCACGGTACGGGCTTGAACTAGCCTAAAAGACTAGGTCAGATTTAATCACGTGCCTTGGGAACTTCCTATTTGTCCATCATAGCCATTGATTTGCACTGCCTCGAGGTTGATCATTGAGAACCCTTGTGCTCGAACCCCGAGCTGAGCCTCGAGCCTTCTGGGGGTGGTCTTACAAAGTGCCATAACAATCATAAAATCAAACTCTCTGATTTTTACCATATACAGATAGTCCCCGCATTTCTTAGAGTAAAATGATAAGAAACAAGTTTGGTGTCGATCTCCTCGAGCCTCTCATAATGATATCATGCTTATGACATAAGCTTTTGTGATAACTAAAACGTCCCATCGGTTCATCTTTCTAGAAGCATTCAATGCATCGCCGGTTTATTTTCCCAAAAGCGATAATATCACCGCCGATCTGTTTCATAAAAAACAGTGATTGCGCCTGTCGATACATTTCCCAAGGGCCCTGATTGCGCCGCCGATTGCGGTACTGCCTTTCTATAAATGGAAGGTTACTTGAACCAAAATTCCACCCAGCCATTCTTCAATATCCTTCAATCCTCCTCTTCTCTTCATCCTCATCCAAACTCTAACTTCCATGGTTTAAGCCTGTGACCGTAAGGTCACACGGGAGCAATTTTGCCAGTTATGCGATGGCTCCTTTTCAGAGTTTTTCCCCACTGAGTGGGATCGCACTGGTTTGTTGTTGTTGTTGGTATTGTCCCGAAGTAATGAGAGGGGGCTTTGAATTATCCTCGTACTAGAGGATATGTGGACCATGAACTGTCGCTCATCTCCCTTAACTTCAACCTGGTGTGGCGCTTCACTCCTTTGGCTTTCCATGGGGTGAGGTGGTGCCATCTAATAACTTTTGCATCCCACACCAGTGCAATGTCTCAAGAAGTGGCTTCCCAAGTGTGAGTTTTCCTAAGCTCGGGCGGCCTCAAAAACTTGATTTGAACTTAAAGTGAAGATAGCCCTAAGGCATTATAGATAGCCTCTGAGCGAGGATGCACTCGAACTTGGATGGCCCTTGGGCTAAGGTAACCGAGAGAGTGTTTAAATTGATCTGAAGGCAAAGGTAGCCCTAAGGCTCTATCAATAATTCTCAAGTGAGAACTGGCTCGGGCTCAGGTAGCCCGAGGGCCAAAGAATCGGGTGAATGACCTGCACTTGTAATAGCAGAGATCCCCAAGATAGGGTACCATCTCGAGGTTAGGTTTATAATGGCCACTTATAGCTCATATTTATAGTAGTAGAGATCCTCGAGATTGGGCACCGTCTCGAGGCTAGATTGATGTTGATAGCTCCTTAGAGCCCAATTTTATTTGATAGAGGTCCTCGAGATCGGGCACCATCTCGAGGCTATATTGGCATTGATGGCTCCTTAGAACTCACCGTTATAGTAACAAAGATCCTCGAGATAGGGCACCATCTTGAGGCTAGATTGGCACGGGAATATTTGACCCCTCGAACGTTGGGTGACAGCGTCATTCGTATGGCTTGGTCACGTAGCGACCGGGATGGTCCCGCCGATACACTTCCCCGAAAATGATAATAGCCTAGTTAGAATTAATTGTCCTTCAGGGTAGGCAAACAGTCGCCGCTTGCTCTATATATGAGTTCGATCTCCCCTTTAATTGAGGGTTCCGCTACTTTGAGCAGCTATCCTTTTTATATAGCTCTCCTTCCCTGCGTCAGCCTTTTTTCATTTTAATTCAATGTTTTTGCCTGAGTTTTCATTTTCCTTCTCTTGTTTTATCATAGCTATGCCTGTTATGCCCAAATCCGTTCACCAGGGAGAGGAGGGTTCTGCCTCTGCTTCCTGCTCGATCGGTGGTACACCACCGGCGTCTGGAAAGCTAACCTCAAGATGCTTTGTCTCGAGGAGGGACCTTTCATTAGAGAGACCTCCCAATGTTGAGGGCTAATGGGATCATGCATCAAGGTTCACTTCATCAATAGGAGAGAGACACCTCGAGGCAATGAGGAGAGACTGCGGTATGGGGAGAAAAGGTAGTACTGCATGTACCTTCCCCAGAAGAGAACATCACATCTCATGCAGAGGGGTTTTTGAACGTATACACGTACCCCTTTACATTGGGCCCTCTTGATAGAGTCGTGCTTGACTTTTGTCGAAGATATCGGGCTACCCTGGCACAGGTTCACCCGTCATTCTGGAGGATAGTATTGATGATGAGGTTCTTTGCGGAGGATGCCGGGCTCAAGTTCACCCTTAGCCATCTCATCAGATTGTACTGGCCCTTTCATTGTCGAGGCCTAATAGCTTTGTGATGCTGATCCACCAGGACCTTTGTTGCTAACGATGAAGAAAATGGGGACCGAGGGACAAGGATTTTTTGTCGCCGTCTTCTTTTCCCATTGAAGGTACTTCGAGGAGTGTTCGAGGCCAGGGGCCGCCTAACTCAAGCGAGGTATCGAACGATCACATTCCTATTGGGAGGGGTTCTGCTATGGCAAATGAGACCAAGCCAGTAGGTGTGCATTCGACTTTTGAGGAGGCTCAACGGCTCTGTTTTGTGGTGAGTTTTGGCCGATTGTATTGGTTTTTAGTTTTGCATATGTATTTCCTTATTGAGCTCATTTTTCATAGGCCTTTGACAAGCTTAAGTCCAAGCTGCTTGTCCATGAAGCCAGGTTGCAAAAAGCCTTGGACAGGGAGAAATCCCTCAGGCTTCTTTGTGATAAAAGGGGAGAGGAGCTGGTATACCTACAGTACGAGGCAAATTGAAGCCTGAACTACAAAAGCCATCTTGAGAAACAAGTAACCTTTGCTCCGAGGGAATGCATGCTTCTTCTTTTGTCTTCAAAGATTAATATTTTGATACTTCAATTGCAGAGCAAGACAGGGGATCTAGAATGCCTTTGGGGCGAGTTGGCCAGGCCAAGTATGAGTGTAACGAGCTAAAGGCTCAGATAGATGCCCATATTGTGGCCAAGAAGAATGCTTTAGCCAAGGTTTCTGCCCTCGAGGTACAACTCCAAAACGCCCGTGAAAATAGCTAGGTTCAGACGAGCAGGATTGGAAGGCTCGAGTCTGACCTTTTAGATATGAAGGCCGAGGTCGTGGATGCCCGGGCTAAAGCCAAAGAGATTCGAACGAAGGCCGACAAGAAAGTCGCTGTCTATTTAAAAGACGTTGTTGATGTTCAAGCTAAGCTGAGAGGGGCTTCCGATCGGGAGAGCAGAAGAAATGAGTATGCCCGGTGCAAATCCCGGAGAGAAACCCTTGAAGAGATTCATGCTAGGGTCTTCAATCTCTCGGAAGAGATAACGCATGCCAAGGCAGATGAATACGACGCCAAATTCCTCGTATCTGATGTCGAAGATAATGGAGAAGAGGCCGATGGGGCCGTAGTCCCCGAGGGGGAAATAGACTAGGCTTTTTTCTTTTTGTTTCTTTGTACAGGGCTCTCAAAGAGCATTGCAAATGTAACTTTGCATTGTTTCATATATGCATATACAAAGAAACCTTTCGGTTTTCTCCTTCCATGAATATTCATTTGCTTGAGTATGTCTTTCTTTGTTTTGAATTTATTCGTTCGCCGATGAATGGCCAAGTAAACTGGACTTCGAGGTAAAACCCTTAGTTTTGCAAATCGGCTCTGAGGCTTGTTGGGCTGGCTCGTAGGCTCTTACGTATTTTAGGCATTTTTAGTTAACTGTTTCGGCTCAGTATTCGAGTCGGATTTTGACTCGAGCTCATTGACCCTTAAGTTTTTGAATTTTAATCTAGCTCTTAGTATCTTACGCGTTAGGTTGGTACAACCTCTTAATATAGGCTAGCGTCAGGGCTCTTACGTATTGGGTCGGTACGACCTCTTAACATAGGTTGGCGTCTGGGCTCTTACGCATTGGGTCGGTAAGACCTCTTATGTAGGCTTTATTTTTCCCTCGTTAAAGACTTTTTTGAAATTTTTGTGTTCGCCCGACTCTTCGACGATTCGATAAGAACCTCGATTGTGAGCCGTTATGCAGTGATAAATGAGCACCTCGGGAGGTTTTGCTCGATGGCTAAATCATTTTGAAGCCTATTTTTTGGAGCTGACATGATCGAAGCTCTTTTGCTTATGCCAAGGATAGCCTGATTAATTGGTTCTTTTCGAAGTATTTTCAAAGTAATTTGAAGGCCTGTGATTTTATAGTGACGTTCGGACATCCCCGAGTCACGTGAGTTTGGCTGGAGCCTTATGACCGTAGTCATTATGTTTGGTCGTAGCCTTTCAGTCCCCGAGTGAAGTAGTTTCGACATTTATATCGAGGGTATGTCTTTTTAGAGGTCTTACAAGTTCGAATATATAGCCTTAACTTTAAGATCGGGACGATTCCTTTTTTCAAGGTCTTATAAATTTTAACATGCCTTACTTGAGGTCTTACAGATTTGGTTACTTAGTACAAGTATAATTCACGCCTTGCTTGAGGTCTTACAAATTTGGTATTGCCTTATGAAGGTCTTACGAGCTCGAGGTTACCCATATGGGGTCTTATAGCCTCCAATTTTCGGCAAATCGATGGGGTGACAGTCGGCGACAGTCCCCGAGGCATCGAAAGTTTCTTGGATCTGGAGCTATTCCTTGTAAACTTGGTATTGCCTCATTGAGGGCTTACGAGTTCGAAGTTTATGACCCAGAGGTCATATGGCTTCGAGTTTTGACGGCAGTCCCTAAGTGTTTGAGAAATTTCTGGCTCTAGAGCCGTTTCTTATTAAAAGAAATAGCAGACTTCTTTGAAGCGTAAAGCATTTTAATGGAGGAAAAAATATTCTTTGATTACTTGGCACAAGTATACATGTTTTCGGTGTTAAGGGTTCGGTTATTCTATGCGGACACAGTTCGTTCAACCGTTTGGCCCGATACATTATTTTCCAATCAAGACCCTTTTTGGCACATTCTTGACTTCTCTGAGGAGGTGATCTCCCAGGGGGATGTCCCCCAGTATTCGAGCCTCGAGGTTGATTGAACAGAAGCCTTGAATACTTGTTGAGTTTTCCTTAGGTAGCATATATGTGTTGCCTCGTTAAAAACCTTGTCGATAAAACCCTTCCTAGGATAAAATTTGATCAAAGGAAAAGAGTGCAACGCATGCTTTAAAACCTAAGGTCTTCGAGATGGACAGCGCTTTGACTGTTCTGATCGGACACCTGCACAAAGGTTAGTGTAAGATGTAAATAAAAAGGGAGACGGTTATACCTTAGTAGTAATGGCGCTTTGAGCCTCAATATGCTTCATACATTTGCTTCGGATATGCGGCACGGTCCTTTGCTTATTTTATTCGGGTGTAGCCGAGAATGTGTCGTGTGATTGCTACTTCACTGTTTGTTTATCCTTTGTCTCCTTCGACATTGACGGTGTCGATGACGATACCATAACGTGCACCGCAAACATCTCCCTCGCTGCATGTTGTTCCCATACACGGTTTTTATTTCGTCCTTCATCAGAAACTTCATCATTGGATGAAATGTTGATGGTACTGCTCTCATGCAGTGTATCCATGGCCTTCCGAGCAAGGGGATGTAACTCAGTCTCCTTCGATGACATGAAATTTGACATTTTGGGTTGTGCCAGCCACGTTGACCGTGAGGGTTATTTCTCTTTTCGTTGTTTTGCTCGCTATGTTGAATATGTTGAGGACTCAAGAGGCGGGCACGATCTGGTCAAGCAGTCCGAGCTGCTCCACCACCCTCGACCTGATAATTTTGGCCGAGCTACCTAGATCCACAAGCACATGCTTAATTTGAAATGTATTCACAATAAAAGAAATTACCAAGGCATCGTTATGAGGTTGAGACAAGGCCTCGATGTCCTTATCGCTGAATGTGAGAGCATCCTCAGGTATATAACCCCGAGTTTGCTTCTCCCTAGTGATGGATATTTTTGTTCTTTTGACAATGGGTTCTCGCTGGATGTCGATTTCTCCAACAATCATGTGGATGACATGTTGCGGCTCATTTGTTTCATTTTTCTTGTTCGCCTTTCTTTCCCGGAACTGATTTTTGGCTCGGTCGCTAAGGAACTCTCGGAGGTTCCCTTTGCTGAGTAGCCGGACTACTTCTTCTCGGATCTGTTTGCAATCTTCGATCCTATGACCGTGTGTGCCATGAAATTCGCACACTAAGTTAGGGTTCCTATGCGACGGATCTGATAGTACATGCCTTGGCCACCTGGTGTCTCTGATTTTACCGATGGCAGATACGATGTCTGAAACGTCAACGTTGAAGTTGTATTCGGACAAGCGGGGTGCCTCTATCGATCCTGTGTGTCTGTTGAATCTGGCTCTGCTTACGAGTCCCCGAGGATTCTGACCTCAATCTGTCCTTCGATCACTTCGGGGTACGCTGCGCCTTAGGGCGTTTCTCCTATCTTCGGTGTATGGTTGGTACCTTTCCTTGTTTGGCTTTGGCTCCTTTGCTAGGATTCTTATTGGATATACCGAGCCCAAGGGGGCTCCCAGTTGGTTGTCCTCGACCCTAATCTTCGACTGATATCGGTTGTGGACATTCAACCAAGTCATAGTGGGATATTCAACCAAATTCTGCTTCAACTGCTGCGAACCCAAGCTTCATTCGTTCAAACCTTAGGTGAAGGCCTGCACTGCCTAGTCATCAGAGACTGGTGGTAATTCCATTCGTTCTATTTGAAAGCGAGATACAAACTCCCGCAACATCTCGTTTTCTCTTTGTTTGATTTTGAAGACGTCGGATTTCCTTGTAGCCACCTTGATGGCACCAACATGTGCCTTTATGAAAGAATTTGCCAGTATGGCAAATGAGTCTATTAAATTCGGAGCTAGGTTGTGATACCACATCATGGCCCCTTTCGAAAGTGTTTCTCCGAACTTTTTTAGCAGGACGAATTCGATCTCGTCGTCCCTCAGGTCGTTGCCCTTCACCGCACAAATGTAAGTAGTGACGTTCTTTTCGCCCGATTCGATCCTCTTTCTGAGGTCCTCGAGCATCTTTATGATGGCGGGGTGGTTGCTGTCCTATTTTTGCTTGACCTTTATAGTACATGTTCGGCTTGAGGAGCTGCTTCCGGTGCCGCTGTGCTTGGGGTTTTCTGGTGGCTTTGCAGTTGAGCAATTGCCAGCTGATGTTCCTGTAACATCTCGAAGATGACGTGAGAATCGGGACCTTGAGCTGGCCTATACGGGGCCTCGAGGTCGAGCTAAGGCTGATGAAGGACTAACAATTCTAAGAGCTTTGATAAGAGCTCTTTATTATCAATAATGAGTAATAAATGAAGAACAATTGATGAAACATAATAAATGTAAGCAGTAAATATAAGTAATAGAATCAAGGGAGAATATGTTTAAGTTAGAGAGCAGAGAATGTTCTTGCATTGAATGTTGTATGTTGTTTTTTACAAAATGATAAGGGTCCCATTTATATTTGAGGGAGAATCCCAACATAGTACAGACGTATTTATTACAAGGATTTGAGGCTGGTACAGCCATTTAATGCTATGGTACGGGCTTGAACTAGCCTAATAGACTAGGTCAGCTTTAATCACGTGCCTTGGGAACTTCTCGTTTGTCCATCATAGCCATTGATTTGCACTGCCTCGAGGTCGATCATTGAGAACCCTTGGGGTCGAACCCCGAGCTGAGCCTCGAGCCTTCTAGAGGCGGTCTTACAAAGTTCCATAACGATCATAAAATTGAACTTTCTAATTTTTACCGTATACACATATCTCAGTCTCTGTTGCTATATATTGACACATCATATCTTCACTTTGGGCTAGTTTCATGACATTGTGAGCCCAAGAGACTGGAGAGATTGATGACTGAGTGAGGCCGAGGGCCTGAGTGTGAGTGATATTATGGGATCGGGTTGCACGTCGCAGCATGTTATATTGATTTATGTCTGGATCTGGCTTATTATGGCGCTTGGAATAAAGGAGCCCCTCCGGAGTCTGCACATACCCCCACTGAGCGCGGTTGATTTATATTAAGGGATGGATCTTCCCTGGGCATGGATCTTGCCCGAAGCATTTATATTTAGGGATGGATCTTCCCTAGGCTGCATTGGCCTTATACAGTACTGAGTAACTGACTGTCAGTTGCTATGTATATATTCGGGATAGATCTTTCCTAGGCTAGATTGGCCATATACAGTACTGAGTGATTGAGTATGTCAAGTGGTTGAGCATTATAAGTGGAAAGTGTGAGACAATGAGATTGAGTACTCTGAGAGTGTAAGTACATGAGTTCATCTCTGAGATACATTGCATTGACATGCACATATGACATACAGGCATAGAGATGTATTTTTTTCAAGTTGTAAAGTATCACGTCATTTATGACTTCTCACACATATTGACATTTGTTTGTTGAAAGCTTTTGGGAAAAATTACAGTTTTCAAACGTACTCATATTTTTGGCGATTTCGGTATAAGATTTGGGTTTTCACTGATATACTTGAAAACACGCCTATTTTTTGGAACTGTAAATGAGCTGAGCATTTTATCTCTGAATTACTTCTTCTATTACTTTCATTATGTTGTTATGAACTGTTGTTGGCTATTGGTGTTGGACTCCGACCTTTGTTCCAGTTCGTCACTACTTTCAACCTAAGGTTAGGTTTGTTACTTATTGAGTACATGGGGTTGGTTGTACTCATACTACACTTCTGCACCCTGCGTGCAGATGTTGGATGTTGATGTTGCTGTGATCGACGGGAGATGGAATTAAAGACGTACATGCATTCCGGATGTAGCTCCCTCTTGTTCATGGCAGCCTTAGATTTATAAAAATCTATTTATGTACATTTTGAATAGATGATATATTTATTTCATACCGGTTTTGTAAATTTTAATCATAGAAGCTCATGATTTGTACTACTAGTTCTTAAAAAATGTATAAGATTCGGATATTTTCTTTTACTTAATTGTCTTATTGAATTTCATTGGAATTGGATAGAGATTAATTGGCTTACCTAGAGGGTTGGATTAGGTGCCATCACGACTAGATGGATTTTGGGTCGTGACATTTGCAAAGTATTTAGTCGCAAATGCGGCATTTGTTGGGTGTAAAGGGTTTGCTTTTGCGAGCCTTTGTCCACTTTTGCGGAGGTCGTATTTGCGAACCTCTTGTCGCAAATGCAACATCTGCAACTAGTTATATGTTGTGTATTTTGGGACGTAGGATTATTTTATCACATTTGAGATTGGGATCTCAGTTTGAGGCAATTGTTTAGAGAGATTTTCACCACTTAGATATTGGGTAAATGATTTTTCACCTAATTTTGACATTATATCTTGATTTCTTATGAATTTTTACACCAAAACATAGAAATTGAAAGGAATTTTTGTGGATTTTTTACTATGTTTTAAGAAATATGTATTTGAGATTTGAGGGTTGATTTGGACTCAATTATGAAAACTAGTCATATATTTGGACTCGTGGAATTATGGGTATTTGAGATTTACCCATCAACTCGGGTTTTAATCGAGTGGTCCGTAGTTGAATTTTGTTGACTTTTAGAAATTGGATAAATATTGCAACTTTATTAATTGAAATTGAATTTTTTGCATTGTTTGATATTATCGAGTCATTTTTGGCTAAATTGAGCGGGGCGGAGTGATTTGTAAGGGAAAGGCATTTTTGGAGTATTAATTTGGCTTGTTTTAGGTAAGTATCTTTTCTAACCTTATGTGGGAAAATACTCCTTAGTATTTGGACATAATTACATATTTGTGTTATATGGAAAGTGACGTGTACACGAGGTGACGAGCGTGTACACCAGTCCTATGTGTAGTTTGTAGCCAAAATAGTCTTTAGGCTATTAATATGCCTTCATTTAAGGATGTATTATATATGAAACATGCTTAATCACTTTGTGGCTATGTGAACATGATCATTGCGCTTGTTTTTTGCCTTATTAATGCTTTATGTTAAATACTTATTCGCATTGATATCCTTGTGCACTTTGTTGATAAATTATGAACTAATATTCGTGATAAAAACATTGGCAATTGTTGTGATTTTGTGGCATATATGGATAAGTAGAGGGGATAATTTGGTTATTGGCATGAGGTCTTTTCCGTGCGAGTGTGATTGATATTGGTACGAGGTCTTTGTCGTGCGAGTGTGATTAATACTGGCACGAGGTCTTTGTCGTACCAGCACGAGGTCTTAGCCTTGCGAGTATGATTGATATTGGCACAAGGTCTTTTCCATATGAGTGTGAATGATAATTTGGGTATTAGGTGCCATGTGTGTGTGTGTTTCTATTTAATGACTTCTTGTTGAAGCTGAGTCGTTACTTGCATTTCATTGTTATCACTTGTTCTGTTGAGATTACCGTTATTGTTTCTATTATGCTTTCTGTTGCCGGTCTTTTATATATTGCACAGGTTATATGACTAGTGAGTATCACATGACTTGGACCACATCACTATTTCACCGAGGATAGTCCTAATACTTACTAGGTATCGACTGTGGTGTACTCATACTACACTTCTGCACCTTACATGCATATTCTTAGGAACTCATTTCTGTTTATGTAACTTTCAAACAAAAGTTGTACTTATTTCTTTTACCAACTTTATAAATTCATATCACAGTGGCTCATGACTTGTACTACCAGTCCTTGGGATAGTTGTATTGATTCTTTTGCAGTTTTATTTATAACATTGATGATTTCTCATTGTAGTAGTAACTTACACTGTTTGGATTACCTAGCGAGTTGGGTTAGGTTCCATCATAACTTGGTGGGGTTTTGGGTCATGACAAGTTGGTATCAGAGCTCTAGGTTCATAGGTTCTACAAGTCATGAGCAAGTGTCTAGAAGAGTCTCGCAGATTGGTATGATGAAATTTATACCTATCTTCGAGAGGCTACAGAGCATCTAGGAAACTTCCATTCTTTCATTTCTTATCGTGCGACCTTGTTTAAGCTTGAAGCATGTATCTTCAATTTCTTTCTATTCACTTGTATGTGATGTTGCGCACTCGGTACCAACTATGCACCAACGGCTTATGATGCTACAGATGGACTACGGGGGCTATGGGTGATTGATTATCGTGTGGATGTGTTGTCCAGACTTAGAAGTGGATGCGGTCATAGATTTTTTAGTTGTTCATTTGTGGGATGCAATGGATTCTTGTATCTGGTTGGTGAGTACGGACTCGGGAGAATTAATTGGTTTCCTAGTTGTTCTGACCACGGTAGGATCATGGGAAGACGTTGATTTGATGCTAGCCAGTGGGATTAGAGGTGGTGTGATTCGTAAGATGCTTTTATTCAGCGGAATACATATAGTACCATTTTGGAAGGCTTGACGAAGTTTGCGCGACTGTCATAAGGACGAGTATACACTTAGCAGAGTCCTTTGAGTGTTTATGACTAGAGTCACCTGAGTTGATGAAGTATTCAGCTGATTAACAGTGCGATACCACGGCAACTATGAAGGAAGAGGCATTGTGGGTCACAAGTGATGTATTCTATGGCTTCGAGCCAAGTGCGGGTGTTTGCTATCGACGATCGCATTGCATGGTTGTGCGTTATATTAGTTCTTGGACTAGGATGTGCTTGCGGATTGGCTATGATTTGAGAAAGGTTTCATCGAGGAGTATTTAGATCAAGGTACCGGTGGATGTATGATGTACTACACCTTGTGGGAATATAGAGGTCTTGGGATGACTCATTTTTTATACTCGTTGTGGATATAGTGTGCAAGGGGAAAAAATCGATTGGTTGCTACTTTTGGATATCCATGTGCTGGTAGAGCGCGGGTTATGCGGTGCGTATTGGATGTTCATTGGGATTAGAGAAATATGAATGACGTTCAAGAAGAATCCAACATGCTCAGGACTCGTTGTCCTCCACATAAGCCACCTCCACCTTGTCCCTGATAACTTCATTCTTAATCTTATCTTTCCTGGTATGTCCACACATCCATCTCAACATCCTTATTTCAGTTACTTCATCTTCTGGACATGAGACTTCTTGACGGGCAATACTTTTTTGAAAAAGTACTTTTTTAAATTAAAAAATTCCAAAATAAGTTGATTTTATAAGCACGTCCAAACATACTTATTACATTAATGTAAGTTTTCTATTTTTATTTACATTAACTAACATAATAAAAAAATCTTACGTAGTTAAAGGTACAAACCAGATAGAATTAAAAAATGTCATTTCACACTCTGAGTTTGATGGACAGCTTTCCCAGCGAATGACCCTAGTGTTAAACTCAAATGCTCTGATTTCTACTGCAAGATTGTTTTCCGCATTTGAGGTGGACTTCTTTTCATCTCACAGCTGCTATTACTTGGGGCATTTGTATTTATACCCATTTTTTGGGTCACGTTTTAACTTATACCCATTTTGCAAAAAAAATTACAAGCGTACCCACTTTTCGCGTAACTTCAGGCATACGGGCCTGAAGTAGGCAATCACGCAAACTTCAGCATTTTAGTAGATGGGCCTGAAGTAGCAAATTACTAAACCAAGTGTTGGCTGAAGTTTTTGTTTGTAATTGCTGAAATGAAGCATTCTATTAGCTGAAGTTTTGTTCTCTATTTGCTGAAATTTTTGTTTGTAATTGCTGAACTTAAGCATTCTAGTAGCTGAAGTTTTGTTCTCTATTTGCTGAAGTTTTTGTTGCTGAACTTAAGAATTCTAGTAGCTAAAGTTTTGTTCTCTATTTGCTGAACTTAAGCATTCTAGTAGCTGGAGTTTTGTTCTATATTTGTTGAACTTCAGCACATTTTAGCTGCACAACCCATGCTCTCAAGATATGTCAACAATCTTACCATAAGTTGAATATGAGGACAAAATCGTGAAGTACTCTGAAAACTCAACACATGTTTGTGAGGACCCCATAAAACCTTCAGATATGAATGGACTTCATATGACTACAAGTAATATTATCTAATATATAGTTAAAACCCACATCTAAATTCTAATCTATAGTTATATATAAACTTCCAAAATTTGGACTGAAATTAAATCATCAAGATCAGGTGAAGAGTGTAACCTATGAACTGAAGTTTCATAGCAGCACCAACAACAGAAAAAGAAGAAGTTATTTAAAAAGTGAGTACAAGTTAAAACTTATTAAAAAATGGGTATAGGTTAAATGGGGACGACCAAATAAGGCGCCCCGTGCAATTTTTACTCGTTTTTCCTTTCGTTTCTTTAGTAAAATGAAATTTCAAGCCCACTAATAGTGGGCTACTATTAATGGGCCGAGCACAAAAACTCTCATGTTCGACTTCTCATTTTATTTGTTAAATATTTGACAAAAACCATCCTAAGACCGATAAGCTCATGTGTGATTGGATGAATTACATGTAATGTCTTGGTTTAAGGTTTCCCTAGAGATTAGTGGCTAGGCCAGGACTGGTGTTCTCGTAATTCAATTCCCAAACCCTATTCGGAAGCGTTCCGGTTGTCTCCCTGGTTGTCTCCCTGGTATCAGAGCCATGTATCAGAAAACCTAAAGTCTAAGTCTAACACTTAATTTCTTAATGAATATCATTAGGAAAAAGAATACTGTTAAAAACAGTAGAAAGGAAGAATATAAGCTTCCCCAACAATTAGACCTACTTAATAAGTGGATATTCCAATGGTTAAACCTAAGGTTATATACCAATTAGGTACTTTTGAACGAATAGGTTTAAAACAAGTAGTTAAAACTACTGAAGAAACACTCACGGTAGATAGTGACCATGCTACATTCAGATTATTATCTGAAAGTGATCTAGCCCCTTATAGGGATTCACATAGATTTTTGCATATAGGCTTAATACAAGTTGCCTTCAAGCCACTCACTCTAAGAGGCTTACCTGAAAGCTTTATAGCAGCACTCAGAGATGGCAGAAACCAAAACTGGAAAAAGTCTCTTATAGGGACTGTGCAAACCAGTTTGGCCTATGGCCCTGTTTATTTTAATGCCTATCCTAATTTGCAAATTTCTCTTAATGATGAGAATTCTCTGAATGCTTTAATACTTAGCATCAAATTACATGGTTATGACTATTTGCCTGGTACAGAATTTATATGCATCTGTTATAGGATTCATTTCAAACCACTATACACTTTGAATCCTATGTGTAAAATAATGGATATGAAAAATGAAACGATTCTCATAGAAACCAACTTTTGTAAATCCAAAGTGACTACTAGAAGACCTATTAAATGGGATGAAATTGATTTCCCAAAAGAATGGGTCATAGAAGAGGTTGTTGCCCCTCGAAACACTGGTAATACGGAGGTTACGGAAATAGAACAAACCTCGGATGACACTATTAAAATTAGGTTCAATGAACCTGAACAAACTGATAATATCAGTTTATCATCTAGATTAACTAGATCTAATTCTTTTTATATTTCTCCAATTGATTATGTGGTAGATTTTCCATCAAGAGCATCCACATCACAAATTAGAGAAAACCATAGAATCAATGAAGTCAGCGTTGGTAGTGATAATATTGTTAAGGTCAATAATAATTCAGATCTTGAACCCACTGCATCCGAAATGGATTTTTCAAATGGTTTTAAAAATGACTAAAACCAAATAGATTTTAGTCCGGGTTCACCGGCAAGAAAAATAATTCTAGAAGAATTATTAAAACCCAGATGGGCAGTTTTCAGAAAATGGTTCCATGAAAATATGTCCCCTGAATTAGTACAATTTTTTAGACATGACTTTTATACAGACATTAGCAAGAATAACAAGATTATTTATTTTGTTCCTCGGTTCATGTCTAAGCATATTTATAACTATGTTTCTGTGTTGGAAAGAGATTATACGCTTACTAATGGTAATATTGTTAATTCTATTTTCCCACCCCAACAATCTTTTCATATAGGGGAAAAAAATAAAATCATTTACTGCACTGCTTTTTCAAAAATATTTGAAAATGATATTGCTACAATAACTGCTAAGAATTTGAACACCATGCTTACCCAAAATAATTATACTAATATGTATGTGAATATTCTGGGTGAACATGTTATTAAGATTCATGAAAAATTGGACAAGGTTATAGTTGAAGTCCAAAAAATCCAACAGAAGGATACTAAAGGTAAAGAGTAAATCGCTACTACTAGTATCCAACCACCTCCTGAGGTTAGAGACTTTAAATTAAAAAGTCTTGATGACATTGAGGAACTTCTTAATAAGAAATTTGGAGAATTTAGAGCTAGTCCTCTAAGTTTAGAGCATGCATCTACTAGCGGTACAAAAGTAGATGACGAGATTAATAAAATCTCTGAGAAATATGCTAAAAAAACCATATCAAAGAATGTTTTACTACCCAAGACCTACTCCCCAAGATGTCCTGATAGAAGAACAAGACAATGATCATTACCACCAAGGTTATAGTGGGTCAGATATCTATGAATGGAACATAGATGGTCTTGCCGAAAGGCAAATTTATACGACAGTACATAGAATGCTTATGTACAGTACTATCTGTAAAGTTAATAAGAATACAGATAGGGCAATTGCAGAAATGATTATTGCCGGATTTACTGGTCAACTGAAAGGCTGGTGGGATAATTATCTCACCCAAGACCAGCGCTTTCAAATAATGCATGCAACCAAGACTGAAGATGATAAGATTGTTCAAAACTCAGTCTATTCTTTAGTCATGAATATCATTGAACACTTTTCTGGAAGATGGTCTGATAATAGTGAGACCATTAGGACAATGCTCCAGAATAATTCGCCATTGATATACCTTCTAAGAAGAAAAAATCCCATAAAAAGGATTTCAAGAAATGAAGGGGTTCGTCGGAAAAATGGCGTGAAAAGACCCTACGAAGAAAGGCTTTTCATAAAGCCAGAAAGGGTTTTGTTAAATCAAAGAACCCTCAGGCCTGTTACAAATGCGGCAGAATAGGCCACTATGCAAAGAATTGCAATATCAAGGATAAAATTAAGGAGTTGGATTTAGACGATAGTATCAAAGATTCTTTATATAAGATCTTTCTAAATTCTTCCTCAGAAATATCTGACACTGATGAAGATGATTCTTCAACCAGTGACGACCTAAGGGTCCTTCATGAAGAAAGTTATACTTCATCTTCTGAAGTTGAGCAAGAATCCTGTAATAAGGGACAATGCTCAAATCATTGTTGTAATACTGATGATGACCTCTTTAATATATACTCCCAATTCAGAGACTTACAGATCAATGTTATTTCTAATGACAATTTAATTGATCTTCTAAGGATTATCAAAGACCCTGTAATAAGGTCCCAACTTATAGATCAGCTTCCTACAAGTTCAGAAGTAGGAACAGAGACGGAAGAAATTTCATCTCAAAAAGGACCTTACACCATGTCTGAAATAAGGAAGATGGTGAAAAACATGTCTCAACCTGAAAGACTAGCTATAGTCCAAGATTTAAGTATTGAGATAAATCATCTCAAGAAAGAAATCTCTGAATTAAAAGCTTCAAATATAGCTTTGGATGAGAGAATTTTCAAATTAGAAAATTCTGTGGTTCTTAATACAGACCCCAGGATAAAAATTGCTGAATTAGATAATATTGTTAGTTCTTCTGAAGAAAGAACTGCTAATACTTTACTTGCAACAATGAATTTTCCTGAAGATGAATTTTTAAAAAAATTACAATATTTTATCACTCAAAAGTTTTTAATAAAAATAACTCTTTTAATTGATTATAATTTCAAAAAAGAGTTTATTGCTTTATTTGATAGTGGAGCAGATTTGAATTGCGTGAAAGAAGGGGTAATACCCTCTAGATATTTTCATAAAACCACTCATTGCTTGAAAAATGCTAGTGGTGGTTCAATGGGCATTTCATATAGCCTAGGGCTTATATTTGCCAACAAGATGTTTGTATACCAGAAAGCTTTGTTTTGGTAAAAGATATTGAACGTGATGTTATACTTGGTGTCCCATTTTTTATAAAATTAATGCCGTTTTTATATTGGGATACAAAAAGCTTTACACGTACTTATAATAGTAAAAGCATCACTTTTGAGTTTATAACTGAGCCAGTTCAAAGATTTTTGAATCAAATTATCTCTAATAATATTGCTTCAAAAGCCAATCAAATTGAATTTTTGAAGCATGAAATTTGTTCCATTACTATAGAACAGGATTTAAAGAATCCTAAGCTAGTTGAAAAAATTAATTTTCTCAAGAATCAATTTGCTGCTTCTATTTGTGGTGACCATCCGAATCAATTTTGGAGTAGGAAGAAGCATATTATAAGCCTTCCTTATGAAGAAGACTTTTCTGAGGATAATATCCCTACCAAGGCTCGACCTTGTCAAATGAACTCCGATTACTTGGAGTTATGTAATAAGGAAATTAATTCCTTAAAGCAGAAGGGTTTAATTAGAGCATCAAAGTCCAAATGGTCTTGCACTGTTTTTTATGTTAATAAACATGCGGAACAGGAACGAGGAGTTCCTAGATTAGTTATTAATTATAAACCCCTTAATAAGGTTTTAAAATGGATTAGATATCTCATTCCTAATAAAAAGGATTTACTTGATAGATTGCATGAGACCATTATATTTTCAAAATTTGATTTAAAATCAGGTTATTGGCAAATCCAGATATCTGAATCAGATAGATATAAGACTGCTTTTAATGTACGAATGGGTCAGTATGAATGGAATGTTATGCCCTTTGATTTAAAAAATGCACCTTCAGAATTTCAAAAAATTATGAATGATATTTTCCTTCCTTATACGGATTTCATAATTGTTTATATTGATGATATTCTAGTATTTTCAAAAAATATAGAATCTCATTTCAAACATCTTGATTTATTTAAAAAGATTATTATACAAAATGGTTTAGTTATATCAAAACCGAAAATGATGATTTTCCAAACTTCTGTTAGATTTTTGGGTCATAACATTGAGAAGGGTAGGATTATCCCCATTAATAGAAGTATTGAATTTGCATCCAAATTTTCCGATATTATTACTGATAAAACTCAGCTTCAAAGATTTTTAGGAAGCTTAAATTATATTTCTCCTTTTATAAAGGACCTTGCTAAAGACACTGCTCTTCTTTATGAAAGATTAAAGAAGAATCCTAAAGCTTGGACTGACAGTCATACTGAAGCAGTAAAGAGAATTAAGCAGAAGGTTAATAACCTCCCCTGTTTAACTCTCGCCAATCCTACTTGGGTAAAAGTTGTGGAAACTGATGCCTCTGATATTGGTTATGGCGGAATACTGAAACAATGTTCCCCTGTAGATAAACAGGAATACCTTGTTCAATTTTATTCTGGTAAATGGAATAACCCCCAGAAAAATTATGCAACTATAGCTAAAGAAATTCTTGCTATTGTTAAATGTGTGATGAAATTTCAGACTGACTTATATAATCAGAAATTTATTATTAAAACTGATTGTCAGGCTGCTAAATTTATCTTTAATAAAGATTTCAAGCATGATGTTTCCAAACAAATGTTTGCAAGGTGGCAAGCTTTATTAGCCCCTTTTGATTTTGAAATTATATACAAAAAAGGGTCTAATAATACCCTTCCTGATTTTCTTACTAGAGAATACCTAAACTAATAAGTTCTACTACTTTGTCTACAGATTATGAGACCTATAGATAAGCCTCCTCGGCAATGAGGAAGAGGAAGGACAACTAATAATAGCAGGGAGAATAATATTCTTGCCCAAATATTATAGCCGCTAATGTTATAGAAGGTAATACCGAACATCCATTATACAAGGAATTTATGGATTTTATAAAATCCAAAAAAGATGAAGGTACGTCATCATCTAATGTACCTACATACTCCTCAGTTATATCAGAGGATGGTAATGACAATTTTGAGACTTATAGTCAAAAAGAATCCAAAGAGTTAATAATTCTTTTGGAACAATCCGACCTTAAATGGAAGGATAATCCTTGGCAAATTATGGCAAGATACTTTGATACAGCGTCATACGCTACTCCGACATACAAATACAGAATGCATTATGAGATTATACTCTCAACAACAGGATCTGCAGATATTCAGCATTTCTATCCTGCTAATACTAGAAAAACTTATAGTTTTTCGAAGATTATAATTAAGAAGGTTATACCTTCTGATGAATGGAGAATCAACACACTCAAAGATCGTGAATATACACATCCAGACCAAAAGATTTCGGTCAAATTCAATTATTGGGATTATGTCGAAAGTTTTAATAAGACTTTTTTATATGAAAATCCTACCAGAAGACATTCTTGGTTTATAAAACTTTGTCCTAATTTATTCGGACAACAAATTTCAAATTGGTTTTTCAAATGGTGGAAGTTATACGGACCATCATTAGATATTTTAAACCCTCTCTTCAAAGGATTATATTCCCAATGGGTAGATATATCTCCCAAAATTATTTCTCTCCAAAAAGATCATATCCTTTATGATGGTATTGCTACCATGTATTTCTTTATTGAATTTTCTATTCCCTGGATTATGAAATAGGATGTACAGACCGGTTATACTAGTGAAGGAATACCTTGCCTTAACAGAATTTTCTATCATAAGTTCTGGTCCAAATTGCTCCAGTCAAATCAACAAGGAAAGTTATATGGTGAAGAGTTAATACAACAAATACAGGCCAAGATAGAGGATTATTCACAGATCGATCATACAAAGGATGAAGAAGAAGATCTAAGTCCTTTGGAAATTATCAGCAAGAGACTCCAAATGAAAAAGGGAGCTGTTTCACAAAAAGAAATCCTTGCTTCATATTTTGAAGAAATAAAAAAGGATTTAGCAAAGAATCTTGGTACTACTATTAGAGATGATATCTCTATGGTTTCTATTGGCAGTACTTCAAATGAAAATGTGTGTTTAGCCGGAGAAGCCCAAAATCAATCAGATACAGAGGAAGTTAGTGATACAGAAATTGAAGACTTTATCAACAAGTTGAAAGCAAGTGCAGAAGCATCTTCTGCCAAGAAAAATGACAAAGGAAAAGATAAAGCATAAAGAAATAGAAGGCCCCACCGATTGATTATTGGGGTAAAAAGACGAAGACTTTTATAAAGTAATAGGTCCCCGAAATAACTTTAATAAAGTAAGTGGTCCCTCCATTATCGGAAGGAATCTACTTTTATAAAAGTAGTTTGTCCGGTTTTAATAATATAGTTTTTCTTTTGGCCACGTTTTAATTATCTTGTCGGCCACTTTTACTTTTCATTTTGTTTGTTTTGTAAACAGATCCATTATATAAGGATCACTCTTCTTTAGTTAGAGGAGAGGCGTTAGCCAACATTAGAACTCTCTGCCTTCTCTCTAGTTTATCTCTCTACTTGTAAAGAACCCCTTCTGTAATAATTTTTCCAAGTTTTAAATAAAATCAAAAAGGTCGTTTGGCCACAACTAAGGGTCTCTCTGCTGGTACTGTTCTTCTCCTTCCCTCTTCCATATCTGAAGTATTGTTATCCTAGATGACAGGCTAAACAGGTAAGTGTTAAACTTGGTTCTCGATGGTTATCTGCTATTCATGTTTATGGTAGTTAGGAGTCTACTGTATCAAACCCGATGGGATTTTGGGTTAAGGACTATATAGACCAGGCAGTTACTAGTCTCGACAGTAAACCTTGGTTAGTCTCAAGCTAACCGGTGGTGCTCATTAACCCGTTTAGGCAGGTGGCCGTTGAAGGGTTGTGAAGAGCATCGTGGTTTAAGGTTTCCCTAGAGATTAGTGGCTAGGCCACGACTGGTGTTCTCGTAATTCAATTCCCGAACCCTATTCAGAAGCATTCCGGTTGTCTCCCTGGGAATGCCTTCACTAGTATAACCGGTCTATACATCCCATTTCATAATCCAGGGAATAAAAAATTCAATAAAGAAATACATGGTAGCAATACCATCATAAAAGATATGATCTTTTTGGAGAGAAATAATTTTGGGAGATATATCTACCCATTGAGAATATAATCCTTTGAAGAGAGGGTTTAAAATATCTAATGATGGTCCGTATAACTTCCACCATTTGAAAAACCAATTTGGAATTTGTTGTCCGAATAAATTAGGACAAAGTTTTATAAACCAAGAATGTCTTCTGGTAGGATTTTCATATAAAAAAGTCTTATTAAAACTTTCGACATAATCCCAATAATTGAATTTGACCGAAATCTTTTGGTCTGGATGTGTATATTCACTTGTTAGATCATATTGAGAATTGGAAACTAAGGGTTCATTTGGCAGGATGCATTAGATAAAATAATGCATACATTAGCTTTACGTATTAATAATGTATTGTTTGGTATACTTTTTGAATCTATGCATTAGTTATGCAAGCATTAGTTATACACATTATTTGTTATTATCCTATGTATAACTAAATGCATAAGAAACCATGGTATTAATAATGCAATGGGCTTTAATGCATGCATTAGCTTAGTTAAAGACAAAATTATCCTTCAAAATTTATGCTTGATTAAAATATGCTATTATATTAATGCAAGTTTGAAATAATCCAAGAAAGTGCAAACTAAAATTATATCCCTAGTAAATAAATAAATACTAAGCATATTTTCTTTTTTATAAATAAATATTCAGTTTTATACTACAATATAGGCGAACAAATCAAATAATTTTTTTAAACCTTTTTCATATAAAAACATTCATCAACATATGTTTCTTTTAAAAAGATAAAATGATGGACTGGTTATGAGGATATTTTTGTAAACAGACAATTCTTTTAGATACATCAAACCAAACAATGGATAAGAAATATGTCGGCATAACTGATGCCAACATAATTAATGCAAACATAACTAATACCAATATTACTATTACACCCGATTAAGCATTATTCTTATACATTTTACCAAACGACCCCTGAGGGTATTTTATTACCTTGCTAAACAGTTTTGTGGTTGTCAAGATCCTACAGCTGAGTTAAAAATTATATTCAGATAAGAGTATGGCTTCATTTGTAATTATTTCTGTTTTCATGAGAACAACTTTTCACGCTATAGGCTTCAAATTATATGTTTGTGCTTTTACTATCATCAGAAATTGGCCCTAGTGTAGCACTAGTAATATCTATTTATCAAATGACTACGGAACGACAAATGAGGTTTGCTCGGTTGGTAAAAATACTTTCACCCACAATTATTAGGTCCTGGATTCGAGTTACGCTGGAATAGAAGTGTGGAAACACAATACATCCTCCTAAATTGGAAAAAGGTTTTAAAAAAAATGACTACAGAACAATAGTGTGAAATTATAATGAAACTAAATATTTAAAAGTTGAATAAACTTTAGAAAGTATCATTTCAACATTAAAGAATTAGATTGCTTGCTACTTAATAAATCCAGTACAAGCAAATCACTGGTATCACATCACCTCGTCTTCTCTCTCTTTCATCTGCTCACGAGATAGTAGAGGTTCATCGTACAATGTACATTGACACCTGTGGCAGCGGGATATAAATAGATCTTACAAAACGTTATAATATGAGTACCACAGAGAAGAAATACAACTTCAATATCAATAACGCTACTCTTAGAATCTTTTGGTTGCTGGTTAGAGTTATCCATGCATTAGCAGGGGCAGATCCACACTTAGCGAAGCAGTGTCACGCACACCATTTCGTCGAAATTTTTTACTAATTATATGTATTAATATTGTGAGGAAACGGATAAATAGGAAAAAATGACACCACTTGACATAAATTATCTCTTGGTATGTTGGTTATGTGCTTGATTTTGCTTTAAGAGGTCAAAGGTTCAAACCGCAACTAGCACATCTTTTTTGCAAATATTTGAGAGTGCTCTGTGGTTAAAAATAGTGATGATGTAGAATTGAACTCATGAGCTTTTCTGCTTAAAACTCAACAAGACCAATAGACTAAGATCATTTCTTGTTTAGAAGTATGATAATTAACGCTATTATTCCCGTTATTCTATAAATTTCGACACCGCTTACGAAAACTCCTGCGTACGCCCTTGTGTATTAGTATTGTAGAAATTAGTTATACAGGAATTAATTATGCAAGATTTAGCGGGATATAAATAGATCTCACAAACGTTATAATATGAGTACCACAGAGAAGAAATACAACTTCAAGATCAATAACGCTACTCTTAGAATCGTTTGATTGCTGGTTAGAAATATCCATGTATTAGTATTGTAGAAATTAGTTATATAGGAATTAATTATGCAAGATTTAATTGTGAAGGGATTAGTTATATAAAGATTAGTAATGCATGGATTGTAATGTAGAGATTATTTTTTGTTGAATATTTACTTTATCCTGATTATACAATATGTAATTTAAAATAAATGAGGGTTTTTCGATCATTTGATTGTTTAATACATGTATTAGTTATTCCACATTCTACCTTACATAAATAATACATAGATTTATTGTATAACTTATCCATGTATTACTTATACAGCCAATGGAAAAGCAATCAAACATGACATTAGTTATGCTGATTTTTGTACAAAGTAATTAAAGGCTATCAAACACGGTATTAGTTATGTTACTCCTAGTACATAAATAACTTACCCTGTAATTAGCTACCAAACGACCCCTTAGTGCACAATTCCACTCGAACACGAACAATGACTACAAAATTTGCAATTACAAAATCCAAATTAGTAAGACCTGAGTTTGGTAAGACCCAGAAGAACTTGAGCAAGTAATCCTCTTCAAATTTTAAGCTTAACAGATGCTCTCAGGCATACTCCCCGAGGAGCCTGAGAACCCGGAATCCTGAATTTCTACAAACATCATCGAAGAGTCACCAGTGACGCGAGCCTATCCCTGAAAACAGCTCCAGCAAAGACCCTCACACGCGCTGCCAAGCTCCGGCGAGCACTCCATCACGCGCCGGCGCGTAAGCCAATTTCCGGGCCAGATTTCAACTTTTTTCTTTTGGACAGCCTCTTCGTCCCCTTATTCCGACCCCACCAATCCATGAAGTTTTAGATTCCGACCACTTTTCTTTTTTCCGGCGACGGGAAGCACAGTCAATTGCCAAAAAAAAACTTCTTTCTCCCTCTTCTTAAGATTGCAGAATTCCTTCCTTTGCTTCATTCTGTTTTTCACCCGTTCTGACTGCTGATATCTCTAACCTTTGAGGTTTTTCCGGACAGATCTCACCACTTCTTTTTTTGGGACAACAGTACTTTCTCTTAGACTTTCCCTAGATACTCTCTCTCCTATTTCCTAGGAGGGTAGAAACACCTTTCCGGTGGGATCTTTCACCGGATTTCTTCCCTTTCCTCTCCTCTAGACTCCTTCCTTTCTTTCTCTTTCTCTCCTTCTCAGATTTTTCCCTCAAAATCAGATTCGTTTTACTTCATCAGTTAAATATGGACAGTGACAAAATTTATTACAATGCTAGCTTCAAGTCTTTTGATATCACAAAAATTAGTTCTAAGTCTGGAACACAGTTTGAATGGGTAGAACGTAGCAAAAAATTGATGAGAACAGTAAATGTCAGCAGTAAAGTCATGAAATGGGTGACAGAGATATTTAATGTGGCGTCAAAGGAACATAGGAGGGCAATAAGAAGATGGAACATGAAAGAACATTACACAGAATACTTTTGTAACCTTAAATTCAATGAATATGGTAGGTACATCAGTTTTATTGCTATACAAGGGGAAAGTAGATCTATCATTATTACACTGGAAATCTCATTAAATGCTGGGTGGGGAGACATAGCTAGAAAAATTATAAGACTAATTAATTCTTCAGAGAAAGAGGAGCAGCCCCATACAGTGAGAATCTCAAAGATGGAGTCCTCATACACTGAAGCGGTCAGAACCAATAGATGGTCCACTGAAGGCACAAAATCATCCCTAATAAATATCAACAACTCCAAAATTATGGTCCCAGGAGGTTCAGAATTATCAGAGAGGGATGTGTTGAGTAGATGCATAGTAGGCAAGGTGATGATTTCTCTGAAGGAATCTCCAACTTTGAACGATATCAGAAGATGGGCAAACAACACGTGGAATTCCACCATCAGCATAAATGTTCATGAGATGAACGATTCCCAATTTCTGTTCGAATTTCCCACAAGAAAGGAGGCAAAACATGTGCTAAGGGGAGAATGGTGGTGGCAGAAGTCCAAAGTAAGCCTCGACTGGTGGAAACCTACCACTGGTTGTTGGCCGGAAAAGGTGAAACGAGACTGGGTATGGGTAAGACTACTGGGTTTACCTGTTAATCTATGGTCAGATAAAGTTCTCAGTACCATAGGAGACCAATGTGGGGGATGGCTAGAAACAGAGGAGGAAACAAACCTCAAAAACCACCTCCGATGGGCAAGAATAGAAGTGAAGGGAGATGGGAGTAGGGTTCCGAGAGAGATACAGATGGAAAGTGACGGATTTTTATACAAAATCCCCATCTGGTGTGAAATTCCGGTGACTGTAACAGCGATTACAGCGGCGGGGTGTCCAAGGGAGTAAGATGATGAAGGACAAGGACTGCAGGGTAATAGAGGGAGAAATTAACCAATGGTCAATATTAGTATCCACCTGGGGAAGGAGATTGTAACAGCTCCACTGTACTATGGTCATGTGGGTACATCGAACAATGGAGAGGCTTTTAAAAATACTACACGTGTGCCAGTCTCACGTGACAAAGGAACAGACTCAAGTTCTAATGATTTGGGCCCAAATAAATCTCTGGGCCCAAGATTGATAGACCATTCTATAACCCTCTGTAATAAAAGACCAAAAATCATAGCCCAGTTGGAGGAATTAAAAGACCCCATCCTAATAGAGGTCCAGGCAAATACAGTGTTCCTCCCTTTGGAAAAAAAGTCGAAGAAAGCAGAGAAGGCCATTGAGATCGACAATTCAGATGATACACTCGAAGAGGAAGCTCAAACCGAAGAGAACAAGGAAAGGGCCTTGGTATTAATCAAAAACAAGGAACAATCAACCTCTGACATGTAGCAAAAGGAGCACATGCAACCGGAAGAGGAGAAAAAGTTTGGAGAGTGGACAATTGAAGAAGTTTTCCCCTTAAATTCTCTAGATAATGAAGAGGATCCAGAGTTTCAGGCATCAATTTGGGTGCACCAAAATATCATTAGGCTGAGCAAAGAGTTTGGGGTGGAATTCAAAGGGTGCGAAAAGGAAGCACTCCAATTATTCATGAAAATTGATGGAAAGAGGAAGAATTTAACGGAGTCAACATCACTGATGATGGAAGTTGTCACACCAAAGAAGAAAGGAAGCAAAGAATTGAAAAACTTAGATCTTGGTAGCAGTTTCAAAAGCAATGGCACAATAAGCAGGGGAGGGTATATTGTCATCGATAGTCATTGATGATTAAAATAGTATCTTGGAATGTTAGGGGACTTAACAGAGCTAGGAAGAGGGAGTTGATAAAAAATATGGTGAGTAGCTGGAAGGCAGAAGTCTATTGCTTTCAAGAAACCAAGGTAGAAGGGGAAATCAGGGAGATAGTTAGAGAATTATGGGCAAATAGATGGGTGAAATATGCCCAGTTGGAAGCAAGTGGAACTAGAGGGGGTATTCTCATTATGTTCGACAGTAGGGCATGGGAAGGGGAAGTCAGTAGTGTAGGTAGATATTCCATCACATATAAGTTCAGTGGCAAAGCCCAAGAATTTGTTTAGCATTTAACCAGTATTTATGATGCTAATGATAGGGTTGAAAGAAAAGAAGTATGGAGGGAGATAGGAGCTGCTAGGGGTCTATTCACTGGGCCTTGGGTTGTGTGTGGGGATTTTAACACTGTTTGATATCCCTCAGAGAAGAAAAATTGTGTTAGGTATACCAGATCAATGGCAGAATTCTCAGATTTCATTGAGGACATGGGTTTAGTTGATCTGCAACTACTAGGAGGCAAGTTCACATGGAAGAAAGGAACATATTTCAACAGTGCTGCTAGACTGGACAGGTTTCTAGTCTCTGAAGAATGGGATGAAAGATTTAGAAACATTAAACAGTCAATCCTTCACAGGGTTACCTCTGACCATTCACCTGTCATGATTCAGTGTGGCAATTGGGAACCAATGAAATCTTTTTTCAAATTCGAGAATTGGTGGCTGCTGACTGAAGGTTTCAAGAATAGAATTAAAACATGGTGGGAGTCCTTTTCATGTACTGGCAGACTTGATTACATCCTGGCTTTCAAGCTGAAAGCTTTGAAGGAAAAACTCAAAGAATGGAGCAAGACAATTTAAGGCAATCTAAAGATACAGAAACAACATATATTGGACCAACTTGCTAAAATTGAGGATATACAAGAACTGAGGAGCTTGAATGAGGAAGAGACACACAAAAAACCTCTCTACTGCTAGAATTTGAGGAAAATGCTCGGAAGGAGGAGATAGCTTGGAGGCAATGGTCCAGGGCCTTATGGTTGAAAGAAGGTGACAGAAATACTAAGTTCTTTCACAAAACTGCAAATGCCCATAAAAGATATAACAATATTGACAAGCTACAAGTCAACGGCGAAACTGTGGAGAATCTTGAAGATATCACGAGGGAGATATACTCTTTCTACTAAAAATTATACACAGAAGCTGAGGAGTGGAGACCACAATGCAGCCTAAGGGACTGCCAAACTATTAGCTCAGAGGATAATCAGATGTTATTGAGCCCTTTTGAGCCTCCTGAAATCTGGGAGAATGTCAAAGCATGTGTAGGGGACAAAGCTCCTGGTCCAGATGGGTATACTATGGCTTTATACATTCAATGCTGGGAAGTGATTAGTCAAGTGTGATAGCTGCAGTCCAGAATTTTCAAGTTACTGGGGTCTTTGAAAAAAGCTTCAATGCTACTTTGGTGGCTTTGATTCCTAAGAAAGTTGGAGCTAAAGAACTGAAAGATTTCAGATCTATCAGTCTGATAAGTAGTGTCTACAAAATAATCTCAAAAATCCTAACAGAAAAAATCAAGAAAGCAATGGGCAAGTTGGTGGACAATCAACAGATGGCCTTCATCAAAGGTAGGCAAATAATGGATGCTATTCTCATTGCAAATGAGAGTGTAGATGCTAGAATGAAGAGCAAAGAACCTGGTATCCTGTGCAAGCTGGACATAGAAAAGGCATATGATCACCTTAACTGGAACTTTTTGTTGGGAATACTTTCGAAGATGGGCTTTGATGAAAGATGGATTAGTTGGATCAAATTCTGCACTAGTACTGTCAAATTCTCTATCTTAGTCAATGGTTCACCTGTTGGTTTCTTTTCCTCTCAGAGAGGCTTGAGACAGGGAGACCCTATCTCCCCTTTTCTATTTATTCTGGCTATGGAAGGTTTAAACAATCTGTTTAAAACTGCCAAAGCAAATTATAGGATCAAGGGGTTCAGGGTAAACTCTAGGGAGCCAACCAACTTGGAAATCACCCATCTACAATATGCATATGATACTTTGGTATTTTGTGATGCTAGCAGAGAACAGTTGTTTTTCCTGAGAATGGTATTCATTCTTTTTAAAGTTATATCTGGACTACACATTAACTGGAACAAGAGTTCCATCTATCCAGTTAATGAAGTAATGGAGATGCATAGTTTGGCTAGAATACTGGGGGGGAAGATAGGAGCTCTACCAACAGTGTACCTGGGAATGCCACTTGGAGCAAAAAGCAAGTCAAAAGTAATATGGAATGGAGTAATTGAGAAATGTGAAAAGAAACTTGTTAGTTGGAAGAGCCAATACCTATCTTTGAGAGGTAGACTAATCCTCATCAATAGTGTTTTGGATGTCATGCCTACTTACATGATGTCTTTATTTCTAGTTCCGACCAGTGTAGTTAAAAGAATAGATGCACTGAGAAGAAACTTTCTATGGCAAGGTACCAGTGATAAGAGTAAGTTTCATTTGGTCAGGTGGGAAGTACTTATTACCAGCAAGAAAGAAAGGGGAATGGGGATTAGAAATTTGAAAACTCAGAATCAAGCATTGATGATGAAGTGGTTATGGAGGTTTTCCACAACAGAGCAATCTTTATGGAAGAAGGTAATTCAAGAAAGGTATGGGATGGAAAGTAGTTGGACAACAAAAATAGTTTGTACTCCTTATGGGGTGAGTCTGTGGAGGTCTATCAGAAACACATGGCCAAGGTTCAAAAACAATTTCAGTCTCAAAGTTGGAAATGGAATGAAAACATCCTTCTGGGAAGATAAATGGCTTGGACAGAGAACTTTAAAGCAACTATTCCCGGACATCTACAATCTGAATCAGCAATAAAGAGCTTCTGTTGGAGAACTTTGGACAGGTCAAGGATGGAAGCTTACATTTAGAAGATTTCTATATGACTGGGAAATTGAGAGGCTGCCAGATTTCTATGATACTCTGGAACAGTTTAGAGGGACCACCAACAATGAAGATAGGTTGTTCTGGTAAGGGGGGATAGGAGGAATTTTCTCTGTTAGATCAGCTTACAAGGAGTACAACCATTCTAATAATCAGATTGGTTGTTGGCCTTGGAAAATGATCTGGAAAGTTAAAATACCTTACAAAGTGTCATGTTTTGTCTAGATTCTAGCAAGAGAAGTTTTCCTAACCCAAGATAATCTCACTAATAGAGGATATCAGTTGGGGTCTAGATGTTACTTATGTAAAGCTCAGGAGGAGACAGTCAATCATCTTTTCTTGCACTGCAGTGTCACAGATCAAATTTGGAAGATATTCATCAACCTGAGGGGAATTAAATGGGTTATGCCAGGGAGAATCAGGGAAGTCCTAACAAGTTGAAAAAGAGATGGAATGCAGTCTGGCTAGAAGGAGAGATGGAAGATTGTCCCTGCATGTATATGGTGGACAATTTGGAAAGAAAGGAAAGTAGATTTTCTCCAAAAGCACTTTTTTGAAAAGCACTTTTGAGAAAAATACACTTAGAAGTAGTTTTTAAAAGCTTGGTCAAACACTAATTGCTGCTCAAAAATATTTTTCAAATTAATTAGCCAAACACAAACTGCTTCTCACCAAAAGTACTTTTGAGAAAAGCACTTTGGAGAAAAAGCTTTTCAAATAAGTTGATATTTGCACCTTGGCCAAACAGGTTATAAGGTTGTTTTGCTTACATGTCCATTTCATTCTAGCTAGCGAAGTCTGGCGCATATTTTGAGAAACATATCTTACCAATTGAATTTCGCAGCCACTTAAAGCAAGCATTTTGATAATTGTAGAATTACGGAATACAATCTCTCATTGTACTGCTGTCCGTCTTTCACCCGTATCCTCATGCTCAACCAACATGAGATAAAGACAAAAGGTGGGTTTTAACAAAGATTGAAGGGTGTAAAAAAGCATATAATTTTTTTTTTACCTCCACAAGCACTTTCGCCTTTTTCTTTGAATTTGCACTTGGCTCATCTTTCTCTGCTCTTCTTCTAGCTAAAACAGAATCCTTTCTATCCCTCTTCTGATGAACTGCAACAGCCTCTCCATCATCATCCTCGTCCTCGCCGTCCATTCCAACTGCAACATGGTCAAACGGATTTACAATTAGTTCAATAATTATGGCTTTGAAAGACACTTCCTCGCCACAATGGACATAAGCAAATGCATCAGCCAGTGATAAAATGGATGTATCAGCACCAATAAACCAAAAGGATGCGACTGGTATAAATTTGCAACTTCTACTTCAATTTGTTCCAAATAGTACTCTTTTCAACTTAAAGTGCTCTCCTTTTTCAACTTCAGCCTAATATTGTCTGAATGCCAACTAAACATTATGAGAATACAACTGCAAACTCGTTTGTTCCTGGTGTTTAGGTAAACCTATGGGGACTCTAAATTCTGAGTTAAATATGTGATTTGCGTCCTCACTCAAAGGATGATGTTGCCATCAATTTATTACACTAATGAAACACTGGGAATAGGATGAGCACATCCATTAAGAACTTTACCGGTATCATCATCCAAGCCACTGTCTCTAATTCCAAGACCATCAAAATCTTCCATATCATCTTCCTTTTCAAGATCATCATAGCCTTCAACATATTCCACTTCATGTTCCTGCTTATTTCAATCATTAACAGCAGAATGAATAAACGACTCATCTAAATGTATCAGCCGAAGTTAACCAATTTACTTAGAAAGGCTTTGCCAGAGGAGGGTAGTCCCAGGCTCCAAGCTGATACAACCCACCCAAACCACCAAAAACAAGGGGGAGGGTGGTGGGGGAGGTAGCAACCAAGAGAAGAAAGGGAAACTAGAAAAACGAGAATATTTAAGAGACAACATAACAGGGGTTTTGATCAAGACCTCCTCATCTTCTTCTTCGCTAGCCACCTGCATTGCTTCCCTACCAAGAATCTCTAGATACTTCCGCTCAGGATAATTGTATATATCACCATACACTCCTTTAGAAAGGCGTTCCAGCAGTTCCTTCTCAATGCTCTGCAGGGTACAAATGGCATGACTTGTAAAGGAAATAGCCAGATGACCTACCAAATTAAGGAAAAAAAATTCTCTACCCCGAACAAGAGAAAGAATTACAAGCTTAAACTTACTTTATCGAGAAGAGCTGCTTTTTCAGCCTTTTCCTGTCGGCGAGATTCTCTTTTCTTTTCTTTCCTAGGTGTGGTCATTATCTTCTCCTTGGAGACACAATAAATTAAAGCATATAGCGAGTGCAGAAAAATGCTTTCAGTCAAACATCCATAAGCAAAGATTTATTTCCTCAAGGGGAGATACCAAAATATGGAAGTAAACAAGTCCCATCTTGAAAAGGTTGGGAGAAAAATTTATGACTGTTCTTGAGCTCAAACACAATTGTTACCATTACATTTTTTGGGATAAAGCAAGCTTTCTAAGTACTAGTTTGAATTAAGATAAATTGGAATATTCTCCAATACCATCTCACCTAATTGCCATGGGAGATTGATCCCCCCTAGAGAAGTTTGAAACTATACAGCTGTTAAAAAGTTCATTATCATATAACTGTCACACCTCCTTTTTCACCTATACCCCGTAAGGACATAAATATAAGGGAGTTTTTTCACTTAAAGGACAATCGGAACGGGATTTAATTATTAATTATTCAAAGTCGCCACCTGGGAAATTAAGGGTGTCCCAAGTCACCAGTTTTGATCCCGAACCGAGGAAAAATATGACATTGTTACAGTCTGCGAACCAGAAATCCGAGTAAGGAATTCTGTTAACCCGGGAGAAGGTATTAGGCATTCCCGAGTTCCGTGGTTCTAGCACGGTCGCTTAACTATTGCATTTGATTTTATCTGATTTTAATACATGCTAGCTTATGTGCCTTTTATTCGTAAACCGCTTTTTATCATCGTTTATTTTAAAGGAATTGCGACGTCGTGAAAATGCGCTTCGAACCACGTCGCAATCAATGCACCCATGGTAGTCAACACATTTTGACTTCGTCGAGACTTGGATTTGGGTCGCATCAATGCACACCCGAGTTAAAGGAAGTAAATTCTAATCAAATCGCGTCTAAAGAGTTTAACGCAATATTATTTTGGGGAAGGCCATGAAATTCACTAAACGGCCCTCCCGAATTCTAAGTATTTTAATAACCACTTATTGAGGGCCCCGCATTTGTAGTTTTATTCGGCGAGGCTCATCTCATCATTTTTAATAAAAGGCCAACCTAAAAAGTGACTACAATTTTCTATTTTTGGTTTTGTCTCTAAAAGAAAAAGAAAATCCTAATTGATTATTATCCAAACTCGGGCTTCGAATTCAAACCCGGATCCAAATATCCAAAACAGAAGGAACGGACAACCGGCCTTGGGCCTCAAAAGGCCCAGCACAATTGGGACGAAGACTCTTGTGAATGCAGGCGTTGGGCCTGGAATGGCCCATAGCAGTTGAGCTTGGGGAGGTCTGGGGATCGATCCCTTGGATTGACAGACCACCAATTTGGACTCATATCTTAATTAAATCCATATTACATACCCCCAGTGAACTAACAGGCTATTACACTACGAATGACGAAATGCAGGCAACCATTTAACTATTCCACTATTGAGTCAACTTGAGCATTATTAAAATGATAAGTTAAGCCAAATATAATCCTGAACTTATCATACTGATTCAAATCATGTCACTAAGGCACTAAAACTCACAAACTAGTCATTAACAAACACCTGTTAAAATTAACAATTACAACAAAGACATTGTTTAAAAATACTACTGTTTCGATGCCTCATTTTTATTTTTTCTGCAACCCATAATATACTATACTAACAGCATTCATTCTAAAACTAAAGTTAACCATCATGATGACTTAGTTACAATACGCCATATCTATATGCCATATATCAACTATACAGTTATACGGCCCAGTTAGATGTCTAGAATATACAATTCAATTAATACAACTGTGAATATCAAACAGATGTGGAAATATCTAAACTTAATCCGTTTTTGTATTGCAATTCCAGGACAACCATGAACTTCAATTGTATTCCATGTTCAAATTACATCAACACAGGCTGAAAAACGTGTACCTGAGATTTGAAAGGAAACAGAAGAAGAATGGATCAAAAGTTGTAATGCAACAGTGTAGTTCAGGAGCAAATTCAGCAATCCAAACAGAGGAATCAACAACCCAGCAACTCAGAATCCAAAATTTTGACTCAACACTGAATTTTTAAACAGCCAGAACACCCCAAACTCGAAAACTCAACAAATGGAACCAAAACAGACTGACTGAAACCCCAATATTACTTGAAACAACCAGAAATTTCTCTGAATACTCAAATCACCAGAAAAGGAACTGAGATTTGTAACTCAGCTACTAAAACTAGAAAATCAATTTCATAGTTGAATGAAACAGTACATGTTTTTTAATTTTTATGAATCTATTTGCTTCTTTTTTTTTTTGATTTTTGAATTTCTAACTTCTACTTTGAATCTGGAACTAGAAAGGAAAATTTTCTAAGCTAAACTAGCTATGAAATAGTGAATTTTTGGCTCCCCCCTCCCCCCAAAAAAAAAAGAGACCCCTCCTCAAGGCATTTGATGCCCTTTTATATGTGACAAAAGAGGGTGAATTAGATTTTAGGTTTTCTTTTTTAGTCCCCCCCTTATTTCAGTTTAGTCCCTCTATTCTTGACTTGCCAAACAAGTAAATGCATCACAATTACTGAAATCTACACTTGTGCCCCATTCTAGAAGGTCCTATACCCATTACAATTCCTAAACTAACCTTTCCCTACTTTGGAAATTACTATTCTTAAAGAAACTACCCTTTTCCCCTGCCCAAACTACCCTTATTCCCTACCTGAAATTACTACCCAAACAAGCTAAGCTTCAAGCCCCTAACTGACTGACTCAAACCCTCTGTTAGCCTTAAACGGACCAATTATAGTTTTCCAAAGAATCCAAATCAGCCTTAATCAGACCAAAACAAATTAAACTAATTAGAACTAGCTAGACGACTAATCCACTGAAGCCAAACATGAACTAATTATTATTTAACTAAAAGAAAAACAGAAACTAATTCAAGTAAAACTTAACTTAATTAATAAATTATAAATCGAACTAGTATCAGGAATTGGAACATATTCAAACAAACAACTAGACTTAATCAAATCGGGATACAAGATTAGAGCAATATTGACAAAAATTAAAACGTAAATTAACTAGACATTTAAACAAGGAATTCACATATGCAGAAAATCAGAAAAGGAAAGAGAAATTTAAGATGAAAGAAAAATACCAATACGAACTCACTGACCACGAAGAGCTCCGGCCAATGATTTTTCCACATCCCCGAAATTTCTGACCCTTAACATCCCTAACCTTGTGTTTTCATAAGAAAACACCTGGTTAGGGTTGTTAGGGTCCGAAATCATGGAGATCCTGCCTTAGGTTTTTGGTCAGAAACCCTCGATCTGATATTCGAGCTTTTTCAGACAGATTCGAGATACAAGGCCATGGGGGTTGGGTAGAGGAAGCCCAAGCGGTCACATGGTGTTAATTTGGTGTTATTTGGGGTAGGTCTCGTCGTGGCCGGAGAATCTTTCATCGAAGATCCGAGGAGATAGGGAAAGATTCGAGGGAGATGACCATGAGGGTTGGAAAGAGGAGGGGAAGGAGAATTTACGGCAAAATTTTGGTGGTCAACGGCATAGGTTGTGTTCGCCGGCGGGGGGGGGGTTCCGGCGGGGCTTAGAGAGAGTACGAGGAAGAAGCTGTCTGTCTCTAGGGTTTATCCTAGCTTCAAACATTTATAAGGGGATAGGGAAATGATTGTAGATCGTAGGATTATGATGAACGGACGGCTCAGATCTAATAGGGAAGGGAAACGACGCCGTTTGGATTTCTTGAAGATCCGGACCTGGTAAGTTGGATTGGGCTCCGGGCGCGGGAAGGAATAAAAATGTTGGGCCCGGGTGAAATGAATTAGGCATGGCCCAAATCGTGGGCAGCCCTTTCTCTATTTTTTTTTATTTTCTTTTTCTTTTTTTTTCATTTGTTTCTTTTATCTATTTTTTGTATATTTTTTCTGATTTTGTAAAATTGCAACAATTAAAACTAAAGTCCTAATATCTTACTAATTGATTTCTAAAATTATTTTAAAAACTATTTCGGGACGAATTCACAATTAAACCATTAAAAATGCAAAAGTGAACGATTTTTGTTGTTTTCTTCATATTTTGTTCTAAAACAAATTAACCTCTAATTAATACTAAAAATATGGAATTAAATCCTAAACGCAAATGCATATTTTTGTATTTTTCATATGAATTAGAATGCACATATAAATGCGACAATTAGCAGAAAATAACACCAAAATTCACAAAGACTATAAAATAATAAACTAATTTTTTTGTTTGAATATATCTGGGAATAATTTGCTTTGGGCAAAAATCACGTGCTTACAGTTTCCCCTCTTTGCTCGGAAACATAAAAAGTTTTCGGGCAAAGATAAGTGAGCAAATATGAGCGATTTTTGCTCGTTTGAATATTCCGTGTGAAGCATTTTGGAAAAGCTGACCGCACCCTGCTTCAGAGGTTGCCTACATATCCTAGGCTGAACAGGAATCAGGTCAGTGTAGTTCGGGCGTGTCTGGTAGCTGGGACTATCATGAGCTGTGATTTCACTGCGCTTGCTGCTGCTACTGCTTGCTAACCTCCCTTATTACACCGTGTCAAAAATAAAAAACTAGCCTAAGCTATGAACTACGAATTACAAAATCCTATCTAAATTCTTCAAACTTGTTCTTGTACTTCTTTGTTGTCTTGTTATCTTGCATTTTCCTGTTGCCTTGTTGCCTTGTGTTCTCCTGGTGAAATCCATTGTTGTTACTTCCAATTGCTAACTGAGATGTTGTTCCTTCTCTCTAAATTGCTGAACTTGAATAAACTTGAATTTGAATGTATTCCTCTGTTATCCAGGCGGGCTCCTGACTTCCGAAACTTGAAATTGAATGTATTCCTCTGTTATCCAGGCGGGCTCCTGACTGCTGAACTTGAAATTGAAATGTATTCCTCTATTATCCAGGCGGGCTCCTGACTTCATAAAAATAGACAAAACAAAGAAAATTTTCTGCCCCAGTTTGGAAACTGGGTACATGTTACTAGATATTAATAAGAATTAGACTAAAACTTGACTTGAAATACCTCTGTTATACAGGCGGGTTCCTGATTTCTGAAACTTGAATTATATACCTCTGTTCTTCAGGCGGGCTCCTAACTTCGACTACTTAAAAATTTAATACCTCCATTCTCCAGGCGGGCTCCTGACTTCGACTACAACTTGAATTGCATGTCTCTATTCTCCAGGCGGACTCCTGACTTCTGAAATTTGAAATGTATTCCTCTATTATCCAGGCGCGCTCCTGATTTCACAAAAATAGACGAACCAAGAAAACTTTCTGCCCTAGTTTGGGAAAACTGGGGCTTGTTACCGCATGCTAATAAGGGTTGAAAACTAAAATGTGCATGCTTTAGAATCTACAGACTGAAATGTATTCCTCTGTTATAGGGGCGGGCTCACCACTTCAAAACTCAAAATTTAAAACTGAAATGTATTCCCTTGTTATAGGAGCGGGCTCCCCACTTCAAAACTAAAAATTTAAAACAAAAATGTATTCCCTTGTTATAGGGGCGGGCTCCCCACTTCAAAATTTAAAATTTACAAACTGAAATGTATTCCCTTGTTATAGGGGCGGGCTCCCCACTTCAAAACTAAAGTTTTGTCCTAAACATGCAAACTCTGAGACTACCCTACATTTTCCTATGTTACCCCTCATTGTCTTGTGTTTAATCATACCACACTTGCGGTCAAACCTGATTAATGCTTGCTTTTCCCTCATGGAGATTTCCTCCTGAACCTATAACTCTTCTACCCCTGTTTCAATCACAACAAATTCCGTTAGTTTAAAATGGTGGTTAGCTGATGGCATTCTTGCTGATCAATCTTTCCACTACCTTGCTTTGTGTCTACTGACTTCCTCTGAACCGCTTGACTTTCTGACCGACTTTCAAATTCCCCAATCTCTGACAACCTAAATACTTTTGTACCCGTGCTGTTGTTTCACTTTTCCGATCCTTTTCGCCTGAACCCTTACATTTCCCCCAACGTTTCCAATTATTCCACCGATGAATCTTCCGACGACTTCCCCTATTCCACCTTATATCACATTGTTGTCGACATGCTCTGACCATTTTATGCTTTACCATTTTCGGAAGCTGGTAGTGGGCTTTGAAGTCCTTTCTAATTGCGTTGAACAAAACTAACATTGGAACATCTTAGACAGACAAAACCCCCCAAAAGAGAATGAAATGCAATGATTTAATGAGTTAAGGATAAGAAAAACCCAAAACCAAATGAATGTAAAAAGGAAAAAGAAAAGAAACTTATCTGATCGGAACAACTGGCACCAATGATCATGACATGCATTTTGGACTAATCGGCCCGACCTGTCCAACTAACCAGCTTCCAGTTGCCATACTTTATTGCCCCAGAATTCCCATCACTTGGTTACTTTGCCCAAACCTTAACCTTGTTCATCCTGTGGTGCCTCGAAACAGTTTTCCCCGACAGACCTTCTCAATTAACCATTTCTCAACTCACTTCCGCCTCAAGTTGCCCGCGAGGTTTCCACCAATAAGACTCTCTCATTTATTTTTCTCTCAGCTTTCGTCGCCTTATGGTGCCTGTGAAGGTTTTCACCAATAAGACTCTCTCATATATTTATTTTACTTTGTTTTTCCTTGCTTGAACCAGAGTGTTGCCCCTGTCATAAATTACTTTTACCTGCTCAACTTGACATTCCTCAAAAACTGATCAGAAGGTCTTTCTTTGGACTGTAATGTGGGCGTTGGACGGGGTTACAAAGAAAGGGTATGAAAGGCTCAAAATAATTTCAAAATGGGTTAAAATTACAACTTTCGAAATCAGATTTCTTACAACAACCACGACCTCTGCCCCAGTTTCTTTGCTTGGGGACTTTTGGGTTTTATTCTGCTATGACTGAACCTCAGAGAGGCTGCCTACGTACCCTTTCGAGATCAAGTCAAACGTAGTTCGCGTCATAGAGACTACATTGTTGTTTTCTTTTCTTTTCTTCATTTTCTTTTCTTTTCCCTTTCGTTTCTTTCTTCTTTTCACCTTCAATTTTCCTCTTTTTTTCTTTTCCTTCTTTTCTTCCTTCTTCCCCTTTTTTCTTTTAGTTTTTTTTTTCTTTTTGGTTTTACTTTTCTTTTCATCTTCTTTTCTTCTGCACTCGCGTTTCTTAATGGTGCCATTGATTCTGAAAGAGGGATATGAAAGAGAATAAATAAGGCTCAAAGGGGTGACAAGGGGTACAAGTGTTTAGATAGCAGAACAAAATGCCTTCATCATTTCAATCTTTAAAATATGCCAAATACAAACAAGTACAATCAAAATAAAGAAATCATACATAGTATCTCTTGACCGCATCGGAATTGATGGTCATTTCTACACATTTTCCTTTCATATCTGTCAGATATAATGCACCATTAGACAATACTCTGGTTACGACAAATGGCCCCGGCCAGTTCGGGGCGAACTTTCCTTTTGCTTTGGCCCAATGAGGCAAAATACGTCTCAATACTAATTGTCCCACCTCAAACTTCCTTGGACGCACTTTCTTATTGTATGCTCTTGCCATTCTTTGCTGGTACAGCTAACCATGACACACGGATGTCAATCTCTTTTCGTCAATCAAACTCAACTGCTCCAGGCGGCTTTTCACCCATTCATCATCATCGATCTCAGCCTCTACAATGATTCAGAGAGACGGGATTTCCACTTCTGCGGGTATTACTACTTCTGTGCCATATACCAAAGAGTAAGGAGTTGCTCCTACCGAGGTCCGAACGGTGGTGCGTTATCCCAACAATGCAAAAGGCAGCTTTTCATGCCACTGTCTAGATCCTTCTACCATTTTCTGGAGTATTTTCTTTATATTCTTATTGGCTGCCTCAACCGCACCATTTGCCTTAGGGCGTTAGGGAGTAGAATGACGATGAGTAATCTTGAACTGCTCACATGTGTCCTTCATCAGATGACTATTAAGATTAGCCCCATTGTCTGTGATAATCACTTTCAGTATCCCAAACCGACAAATAATGTTCGAATGCACAAAATCTACCATAGCTTTCTTTGTCACAGACTTGAACGTCTTAGCTTCCACCCATTTGGTAAAATAATCTATAGCTACCAGAATAAACCTGTGCCCATTTGACGTTGCTGGATCAATTGGCCCAATAACATCCATGCCCTAGACAACGAAAGGCCATGGTGCGGACATCGTATGTAGTTCTAATGGTGGAGAATGAATCAAGTCTCCATGCACTTTGATGACACTTACGTACGAAATTGATACAATCTCGCTCCATAGTAAGCCAATAATAGCCTGCCCGTAGGATCTTCTTTGCCAAAACATATCTGCTCATATGCGGTCCACAGACTCCCGAATGAACCTCAGTCATGATAGATGTGGCCTTCCTCGCATCCATGCACCTCAAAAACCCGAAGTCTGGAGTTCTTTTGTACAACACTCCTCCACTGAGGAAAAACCCGCTTGCCAACCGTCGAATTGTTCATTTCTGATCACATGTGGCATGTATCGGATACGCACCTATCCTGACATATTCCTTGATGTCATGAAACCATGGCTCACCGTCAAGTTCCTCTTCCACCACATTACAATAAGCGTGCTGATCGCGGACCTGAATCTGCAAAGGGTCCACGTAAGCCTTATCCGGATGATGTAACATCGATGCTAGAGTAGCCAACACATCGGCCACTTCATTATGAATCCTTGGAATGTGCTTAAATTCTATTGACTAAAACTGCTGACGAAGCTCATGCAAACATTGTCGGTACGGTATAAGCTTTAAGTCCCGTGTTTCCCATTTTCCTTGAATTTGGTGTACCAGTAGGTCCGAGTCACCCATGACCAAGACTTCCTGGACACCCATGTCTACAGCTAATCTCAACCCCAAGATACATGCCTCATATTCTGCCATGTTGTTCATACAATAAAAAATGAAGCTGAGCCGTAACAGGGTAGTGCTGACCTGTTTCAGAAATAAGTACTGCTCCTATTCCCACACCTTTCATGTTTGCGGCCCCATCAAAGAAAAGTCTCCATCCTGGCTTCTCAACTTGTTCCAACTCATCAATATGCATCACCTCCTCATCAGGGAAGTAAGTTTTCAACGGCTCATAATTATGGTCAACTGGATTCTCTGCCAAATGATCTGCCAGCGCATGTGCTTTCATTGTAGTCCGTGTCACATAGATAATGTCGAACTCCGTAAGCAAGATCTGCCACTTTGCAAGCCTCTCTGTGGGCATAGGCTTCTGAAAAATATACTTCAATGGGTCCAAGCGGGATATGAGGTAAGTAGTGTAGGATGACAAATAATGTTTCAACTTCTGTGCCCCCCAAGTTAGGGCGCAACATGTCCTCTCCAGATGAGTATACTTAACCTTGTAAGATGTTAACTTCTTGCTGAGGTAATAGATAGCCTGCTCTTTCCTACCTGTAACATCATGCTGCCCCAGTACACAACCAAATGAATTACCCAAAACCGTCAGATATAGAATCAAAGGCCTCCCCGGTTCTGGTGGGACCAACACGGGTGGGTTCGACAAATACCCCTTTATCTTATCAAAAGCCTCCTGACATTCATCAGTCCATTTAACTGCAGCATCTTTCTTTAACAGCTTGAAAATCGGCTCACAAATTGTTGTGAGCTGAGCAATGAACCTACTGATATAATTCAATCTTCCCAACAAACTCATCACCTCAGTTTTGTTTCTTGGAGACATCAATTCCTGAATAGCTTTGATCTTCGACGGGTCTAGTTCAATACCCCGACGGCTGACTATAAATCCCAACAACTTCCTAGATGGTACTCCAAAAGCACATTTTGCAAGATTGAGCTTAAGATTGTACCTGCGAAGCCTTTGAAAAAACTTTCTCAAATCTCTGACATGGTCAGACTGCTGCCTAGACTTCACGATTACATCATCCACGTACACCTCGATTTCCTTGTGTATCATATCATGAAATATTGTTGTCATTGCCCTCATATAAGTTGCCCCAGCATTTTTCAAACCAAACGGCATGACCCGATAACAATATGTTCCCCACAGGGTGATGAATGTCGTCTTTTCCGCGTCTTCCTCGTCCATTAGAATCTGATGATAACCCGCGTAACAATCCACAAAAGCACCAATCTCATGTTTGGCACATTTATCAATTAATATATGGATGTTCGGCAGTGGGAAATTGTCTTTTGGACTTGCCTTGTTAAGATCTCGATAATCGACACACACCCTGGTTTTGCCGTCTTTCTTTGGCACCGGCACAACATTATCTAACTAGGCAGGATACCGCGTAACCCAAATGACCTTTGCATCAAATTGCTTGGTAATCTCTTCTTTGATCTTTATACTTATGTTCGTTTTAAACTTTCTCAACTTCTGCTTGCCAGGTGGGAGTGTCGGATCAGTGGGCAGTTTGTGAACCACTAAATCGGTACTTAGACCCGGCATATCATCATACGACCATGCAAAAACATCCTTGTATTCGAACAATACTTTAATTATCTCCTCCTTGAGTTGTGGCTCCAGATAAACACTTATTTTAGTTTTGCGAATATTGTCTTGGTCCCCTAGATTAACTGCTTCTGTGTCATTTAGGTTAGGTTTGGGTTTTTCTTCAAAGTGACTTAATTCTTTACTAATTTCCTCATAGGCCTCGTCATCATCACACTCCACCTCATCATCACATTCGATTTCTTGTATTATTATTTCTGAGTTAGACTGGCTTTTAAAACTGGGCCAAAGATTCCTCATGCATGTCATGTCATTGATATCAGCATAACAAGAACTGTACAAAAAGAAAAGAAAAATGAAAACAAAATTAGGACTAAAGAAAGGAGAAAAATTGCATTTCATTGAATGTAAAGATCACAGGGTTTTAACTCATCCTAACGGACGGAACATAGAAACTGAATTACAAACCCTGGAATAATCCAGATGAACAAAAGGAAACAACACCCACTACCACGGCTCCGTCTGAATTGGAAGAGGAATAGCTTCCCAATTGTTGACTTTAGCGTGTGGTCCGATGTACTGTATATCTGCTTTGCTGGACCCTTCACCGGCCTCAACCATGTTCACTTCGGCAAATACCCTCTCGAACACCTTATCCAAGTTCTACTCTGCCCCAATCAGTGAACCTGACACTTTTGCCAATAACTGCTTTCTGACATCCGGCCTGACGAAGGACCTGGACAGGCATGGAATCGGTTTGGAAAGAACCCAAGCTTTCTTTTTCAATTTACGAGCCCTTCTAACATCTGTCATTGTTGGCTTGAATCTCAACCCGAAGGTATCCAAATTCTTGGGCAAAGAAACAGGTTGAACAACACCTTGAAGCTCAGCCCCCAGACCTTTCCCTAGCACAAACCCATTACTTAGCATTTCTGACACTACCATGGCAGTCGCGGATGCTACCCTGGGACGTGGAATGCTTTTACCCTCCGGCACCTTATCCACCGTGATTGTGTCGAAGACCTGATAAACCCACGGTCCCTTATCATCATCAGTATCTATAAAGGGCACGATGGCATCACTTACAGTGCATGTGTGGTCTTCCCCGTGTAGCACGACCTCTTGTCTGTCCCACTCGAACTTGACCATTTGATGCAACGTGGAAGGCACTGCTTTGGTCGCGTGGATCCATGGTCGACCCAACAAAATTTTGTAGGATACTGCAATGTCCAGCACCTGAAATTCCATAGTGAACTCGATCGGGCCAATAGTCAATTCAAGTATAATATCCCCCACTGTGTCTGTTCCGCCTCCGTCGAACCCTCGAATGCAAACACTATTTTTGTGGATTCTATCATCATCAATCCTCAACTTGTTCAGTGTAGACAATGGACAAATATTGGCACTAGACCCATTATCGATCAACACCCGAGTAACCACTGAATCTTCACACTTGACCGTCAAGTAGAGAGCTTTATTATGTTCTGTGCCCTCCACGGGCAATTCATCGTCAGAAAATATCACCCTATTTACCTCAAAGATTTTGTTGGTAATCGTCTCCAGGTGGTTTACTGAAATTTTTTCGGGCACATGAGCTTCATTCAATATCTTCATCAAAGCTCGACGATGTTCATCTGAATGGATCAGTAATGACAACAACGAGATCTGGGCTGACATTTTTCTCAGTTGTTCAACAATGGAATAATCTTGTACTTTCATCTTTTTCAAAAACTCTTTCGCTTCTTCCTCCGTCACAGCCTTCTTGACTAGTAATGGATTGTCTTTAGTAACTCTGGCCTTTCTCAACTCTTCAAGAGCAAAACAATGTCCTGACCGAGTTAATCCTTGCGCCTCACAACTCTCTTCCTAAATTTCCTTTCCTTTGTATGTCACCACTACCTTTTCATATTTCCAGGGCACGGCTTTGCTATCAACCACGGGTAATTGGACTACAGGCTTTATGACAACTGGTTCTATGTAGGCCCCTTTCACAACAGCCACGGGTGCAGATGATGCCCCTGGTACCACTAACTCAGCTGGCTCTGGCTTCTTTGTGACGACGGATGACCCTTTCCCTATTACCACCACTGGCTTGTCATTCCCCCATTTTGGCTGAGCTGTTGGCTTTACCCTAACTGCATTTTCCTCCTCCTTGGCTTCAATAGAACGGATCATCATGACCGTCTGTGAGGGCTTTTTAGGCTCTGCTCCCTTATATAGCAGTTCAATCATGTTGGCCTCATGATGCGCCGGCAACGGGTTTTGATTAATGTTTGGCGCCTCCGGAGCCTGTACTTCAATATGGCGATTATCAATAAGTTCCTGCATCGCGTTCTTCAATCTCCAGCATTTCTCAGTATCGTGCCCCGGTATCCCTGAACAATACTCACAGCTGACCGAATGGTCCAGGTTTCTTGGAAGGAGATTTGGCGTTTTGGGCTCGACTGGTGTCAACATTCCAAGCTGTTTCAATCTATGGAAGAGAGTGGTATAAGACTCTCCCAATGGAGTAAAGGTTCTTTTGTTCTGAACTTTCTCATTTATAAAAGTTTGGTTCGGGCGAAAGCCGGTTCCTGGCCTATAAGCCCTCGGGTGTGGATATGTGTTTTGTGGAGCTGGGTATGTGTTTTGGGTAGCCGGCGCACGCCATTGCGCGTGAGCCGGAGGCTGGGTATAAGTTTGGGCATGATGGACGGAAAAGTGTGGCTCTGATGGTGGATAATAGTGTTGAGGAGGGCCATATGGGGTATACGAGTAGTTTGGGTGGTGGGGTCTGGGTTGGTTGTAATATGGTGAAGGGCTTCCAGACCTGGACCATAACCGGATTCGACATTTGCAACCTCTTCTTTCTTCTTCTTCCTAAGCACACCCCCAGTGCCGTTTTGAATGGCTTGGGTGGTTGCTTTGATTGCTGAATAACTCATGATCTTATTGGATTTGAGTCCCTCTTCAACCATGTCTCCCATTTTCACAACTTCATTAAAGGACTTCCCCACTGCCGACACCAAATGACAAAAATAAGTGGGCTCCAAAGCCTGCAAGAAATAGTCAACCATTTCACTCTCTTTCATCGGGGGGTCAACCCTTGTCGCTTCCTCTCTCCAACGGAACTCATATTCTCGAAAGATATCACCGGGCTTCTTCTCGATCTTTGTCAATGACAGTCGATCTGGGATGATTTCGAGATTGTATTGAAACTGACAGGCGAAGGCCTGGGCCAAGTTGTCCCAAGTGTACCACTTGCTATGGTCTTGTCTAGTGTACCATTCCAACGCCGATCCACTCAAACTTTGGCTGAAATATGCCATCAGCAATTCATCTCTCCCTCCTGCTCCTCTCATCTTGCTACAGAATCCCCTTAAATGTGCTACTGGGTCGCCATGCCCATCGTACAAATCAAACTTAGGCATCTTGAACCCGACCGGTAACTGAACATCTGGGAACAGACATAAATCTTTATAGGCCACACTTACTTGGCCCCCTAACCCCCTCATGTCTCGGAATGATTGCTCCAGGCTTTTGACCTTTCTGATCATCTCCTCCTGCTCAGGGTTTTTGGCGGCTTCTCGGTGCCTGCCGTGAGATCAAGATGAGGGGTATAAGAGTAGGGTTCTGGTATTTTGAAAGTAGGCTCAGGGGGATAATACTGGTTGTCGTGCGTCTGGAACAGAGGTTTACTAGGAGATCGGTGTAGGGTAGAAGGTGGAGGTGCCACAAAAACGGGTGTAACTGGTGGAGGAGGGTATGAGACTTGTTTGGATGGAAGAGCCTGTGATGTATGAGAAGTGGTGCCTTGGCATTGTTGGTAGAAGGGAAATACTGGAGATGAATTCACAGTGGGTGGCTCCTGAGGCTGAGCCAATGGTGGGATATAAGCGGGGTTAGTGGGATAACCTGGCGGTGGATGCCCTTTCACCCATGCCTGGTACATTTCAGCCATCTGCTATTTCAACTTATACATTTCCTCCCTCATTGCATGAACGTCCATTTCTTCTACTTCTTTCGATGGGTCAACAATACTCGTATCAGATTCCGGGCCAGTCATGTTCACTTTATCTTTAGACCGGGTGTTGTATGGATGAGTTGCCAGAATGCCAAACAACTAACCACCTGCCTGGACTCACACATTTAGACAACAATTCCGTTAGCGATTAGGCTTCAACAGATTGGATAACCACACATTGAGCATGAATGCACCTATACAGTTAGCCATTTTTATTATGCATTTATTCAACCGCATGCGTCATCCCGGCATTTCCTTAGTTCCAACTATAAGCTTTCTCTTTTCTTTTGTTTTCTCTTCCCTTTTCTCTCTTTCATCTTTTCTTTCCGCATTCTTGTTTTTCCGCTCTTTTCTTTTCTTATTCTTTTCCCACCCCTTTTGTTTTTCTTCTTTCTTTCCCTCTTAATTTGGTTACGGTCGAATCCTATGGAGATTGCCTACGTATCGTGACCCCGCACGAATCAGACCAGCGTAGTTCGTAAAAATAAGTGCAAAAATAAAAGAAACACATTTTTTGGGAATTTTCAGATTTTCATTACCACAACATTCTATTACAAACTAAACATTTTGAAATGGAAAATAACGGACTCCAACTAAACTCAAATACAAACTCTGAACATACTAGCATACTTGGACGCATAAAGAAAATAGACTGACAAACAACAAACTTTAGAATGGAAAATACCAACTCGATCTATGAATACATTAGTGCTTCAAAAGTGGGTGCCCGCGGGGCATCGTTCGGCCTCGCCGCGGGCTTAGGTGCCAAATCCCTTTCAAGTTGCTCCAGCTCATACATGGTTCGCTTGACATAAATTATTACTTCCGAAAAGAAGGTAGTGCGGGTCATGTCTTCACACGCCCGACATCTCCTGAGGATGGCGTGGGCAATGGTCTCAATCCTATCTCTTGTTCGACCCTTTTCTATAAGCAATCGCCTTACTTGATTATTGCGAGCCTCCAACACATGAGAATCCTGAAGATGCTGATCCTCCAGCTGCTGTATTTCTACTTCCATTTGGGCCAGTAAGTCATAGCAGTGTCCACTTTCAGTCTCAAAAGCTTTAGCTTGCTTAACTGCTTTATCCTCAAGGGTGACCACTTCCCTTTTCAGACTACCGATGGTCTTTTCATAATCCTTCTTTAATTGTTGCATGTAATGGGTGCGTTCTTCCGTTCTTTTTACCCATTGTGCCCGGAGTTCCGCTATGGTGCCTTCGAATTTTTTCAGTTCATCCCAGCACTCACCAATTTCCCTTTTCAGCCCCTTTATCAACTGCTCGTCCGACCGGCTCCTTTGTTGTTTATTGGCAGCTAACCTCATTTGTTGGACTTGGGCCCTAAGCGCCTCGTTTTCTTGGGTCAACCTGTTCTTTTCTCCCTAATCAGCAGCAACTTGCACACTGTTCTCAAATTTCAGAGCTCCGATCTGTTGTTTCAGCTTGCTGATTTCGGCCTGATAGCCTTCTTCTTTTGCTAGCCAACCCCATTGTTCTTGTGATTATTCAGTGAAATCCTGGATGTGGGGTCTTTTAGCTGGCCTCTGATGCTCAAGTTCTCTTTTGTACCATGTAAGGTATTCCGGCGCATTTCTCCTTTGGCCCGATTCTGCACACAAGTATCTACTTGTAGATATTGACATTCATTCCAAATCTCGCGGACTTTTGCTTCGGGAAACTGTCCGTCAGGGCTAATCTCAATTACTTGAACACTAAGATCTTCCTCCCGTGGCACGGTTTGGCTTCTCCCGAGTTGTCTCAGAACCCGACATGGAGCATAAGGCTGGATGCTCTTAAGGCCCATCAAAAGAAAATGCGACCTAGCTGCTGGCATGTATATGATTTCTTCAACAGGCAACCATCCCAACGTCCACTGTATCTAACTGTCTGTGAGAGTACGAAAGTATGATATCCATGCTGTTACTCCTTCAGGCAAACTAACCCCGTCAATCCTTGTGTAAAACTCTCATATACATGTCTTGTCAGATGAACCATAACTCAAGAGCGGGGAACGGTAGCATAGATGCTCGGTCATCCACATTTGTAGCAACAAGTTACACCCCTCAAAAAAGTTGCCTCCGGCTTTGCAGGCAGTGAGAGCTCGGAAAATGTCAGACACGATAATAGGCGCAAGAGTGCTTTTAGTTTGAGCAAGCAAGGTACTGACGACCCCGACTATTTTTATATCAATATTCTCGTCTTTCCTTGGGAACACCAGGAGGCCCAAAAAGGTTATCATGAAAGCCACCCATCTGTGCGCATCCCACTTTCGACGGTTATTTTTACTGCATAGCTTGATGTCCGGCTTGTTAAACCCTCCCACGTGGGCGTACCTGTCGTATATGAAGCGCAGAGTGCAAAAACCTTTTGTCAAATCTGGATTATGGACCGTCCTGGGTATCTTCAATGAATCTAAAAACTGATGAATCGTGATGGCTCTTGGAGCAACCAGATATTTTCCTCTTAACGAAACCTCAGCATTTCCGATGTACCCGGCTATTTCCTGCAGAGTTGGGGTGAGCTCAAAATCTGGGAAGTGGAAGACATTGTGCGCTGGGTCCCAGCAAGTGACCAACGCTCGTATAATATCACCCCGAGGTTTGATTTCCAGCAGACACGTAAGACCTTTCAGATATTTTTTGATTTCGTCTTGTCCTTCTTTGCCTAAATCGTTCCACCATAGTCGCAACTCGCAAGGGATTTTAGTCATTATTGAGAAATGTTCGTTTTGCATCGTGCTCATCCTGCACATTTATTAAGGTGATTTAAGCAAAAACTTTTATTTGACTCAAAACAAAATTAACTATTTCCTTTTCCAAATTTAAAATGAAAGACTCGGTTTTCAAACAAGGCCTTTCGGCACTCCCAAGAACGAAGATTTTAAGGCTGTGAAAGTCAACCGGTCAAAAAATCAAAAATTGACCAAAGGTGGCAGTTATGCAAAGTCAGCCTTCCGGCGTCCATCTCGAGAACGTTCGGCTGTTTTTAACAAAACGGCATCACCTAACGTATTTATGACTCTTTTGTTTTTCGTTTTTCAAATTAAAATAAAGACCCGGTATTGCAAACACGGCCTTTTAATGCCTCGGGGATGACAATTTTAAGGCTGTGTGGGTCAATTAGCAAAAAATCTAAAAATGACTAAAGATGGCCGTTTATGCAAAGTCAGTCTTTCGGCGTCCCTTTCAGGAACATTCGGCTAGTTTGACAAAACGGCGTTACCCGACTTATTTATGACAAAAATTAAAATTTTGATATTTTTTTTTGGCTATTTTTGCAAAGGGAAGGTTGGACCCGATGAGGGTTGCCTACGTATCTCACGCCCTGTGAGAATCAAACCTGCGTAGTTCGGGCGAATTAACCGAACTATTTTTTGAAAACAAGGTTCTTTCTTTCCATTTTCCATGGCAAGACAAACTATTTTTCCTTTTCTATTTTTGAAAACAAGACAAAATAACGACTCTCCTTTTCTTTTCATTTTCAACAAACAATAAATAATCTATTTTTCCCAAACTAAAACAAAGACTCTTTTTCTTTTCTTTTTCAACAAACAACTTTTCAAAAATAAAAAAACTCTTTTCTATTTTTCCTTTGCTTTTTAGTAAAACAAACTATTAAAAATAAAACATTTTCCTTTTTCCATTTTCTCAAAATTTCGGCAGAGTTTCGACAGTATTTGGTCATTGGTTTTTCTAAAATAATCAATTAACCCCCTAACTGTTATTTCTCTCCTTTTCTCTTTTCCTCTTTTTCTCAATTTTCCAACATTCCCGAGATTCAAAAGCCGGTCAACATGCCAGTTCGAAACAAATGTATGTATAGAACAAGTAGGATGCATCAGGATGGTCTTTTCATTTCAGGTTGTTATCCCTAGACGGACCCAACCCCTATGTTGAGTCCCCTAAGTCAAATGCAACATGATGCAATTAAGCGCTCCTACTAGGGATCCGGCATGAAGTCAAGTTACTCTAGGTTCAAAACCTGGGTATGTGTTCTAAACAGTGCACTCGAGCGGACAACTTGAGTCGAGGAGGGGGAAGCGTACCGGGGACCCGCGAGATCGTCCGGCTTTGCAACTTATCCGAGCCTCTTTTTAATTTCAGGGTATGACACTAACAGAATAGGGAGTCTCAACCAGTAAGCACATCCCCGGAGGTGAAAAGAGAAGGGTGTCAGCACAGTTTATATACAGTTCAGATAATACTAAAGCGGTAACACTTAGCACATTCAGCACAAAATATGTAGGAAAATCAGATATAACCAAATACAACAATTATTCTAAGCTCGAATTCTTAAACATTGAACCAGAGATTCTGGGTTCGATCCCAGCATAATCGCCAGAGCTGTCACACTCCTTTTTTACCTATACCCCGTAAGGGCATAAATATAAGGGAGTTTTTCCACTTAAAGGACAATTGGAACAAGATTTAATTATTAATTATTCAGAGTCGCCACCTGGGAAATTAAAGGTATCCCAAGTCACCAGTTTTGATTCCGAACCGAGGAAAACTATGACTCTGTTACAGTCTGCGAACCAGAAATCCGAGTAAGGAATTCTGTTAACCCGGGAGAAGGTATTAGGCATTCCCGAGTTTCGTGGTTCTAGCACGGTCGCTTAACTATTGCATTTGATTTTATCTGATTTTAATACATGCTAGCTTATGTGCCTTTTATTCGTAAACCGCTTTTTATCATCGTTTATTTTAAAGGAATTGCGACGTCGTGAAAACGCGCTTCGAACCACGTCGCAATCAATGCACCCATGGTAGTCAGCACATTTTGACCTCGTCGAGACTTGGATTTGGGTCGCATCAATGCACACCCGAGTTTAAGGAAGTAAATTTTAATCAAATCGCGTCTAAATAGTTTAACGCAATATTATTTTGGGGAAGGCCATTAAATTCACTAAACGGCCCTCCCGAATTCTAACTATTTTAACAACCACTTATTGAGGGCCCCGCATTTGTAGTTTTATTCGGCGAGGCTCGTCTCATCATTTTTGTTAAAAGGCCAACCTAAAAAGTGACTACAATTTTCTATTTTTGGTTTTGTCTCTAAAAGAAAAAGAAAATCCTAATTGATTATTATCCAAACTCGGGCTTCGAATTCAAACCCGGATCCAAATATCCAAAACAGAAGGAACGGACAACCGGCCTTGGGCCTCAAAGGGCCCAGCACAATTGGGACGAAGACTCTTGTGAATGCAGGCGTTGGGCCTGGAATGGCCCATAGCAGTTGAGCTTGCGGAGGTCTGGGGATCGATCCCTTGGATTGACAGACCACCAATTTGGACTCATTTCTTAATTAAATCCATATTATATACCCCCAGTGAACTAACAGGCTATTACACTACGAATGATGAAATGCAGGCAACCATTTAACTATTCCACTATTGAGTCAACTTGAGCATTATTAAAATGATAAGTTAAGCCAAATGTAATCCTGAACTTATCATACTAATTTAAATCATGTCACTAAGGCACTAAAACTCACAAACTAGTCATTAACAAACACCTGTTAAAATTAACAATTGCAACAAAGACATTGTTTAAAAATACTACTGTTTCGATGCCTCATTTTTATTTTTTCTGTAACCCATAATATACTATACTGGCAGCATTCATTCTAAAACTAAAGTTAACCATCATGATGACTTAGTTACAATACACCATGTCTATATGCCATATATCAACTATACAGTTATACGGCGCAGTTAGATGTCTAGAATATACAATTCAATTAATACAACTGTGAATATCAAATAGATGTGGAAATATCTAAACTTAATCCGTTTTTGTATTGCAATTCCAGGACAACCATGAACTTCAATTGTATTCCATGTTCAAATTACATCAACACAGGCTGAGAACGTGTACCTGAGATTTGAAAGGAAACAGAAGAAGAATGGATCAGAAGCTGCAATGCAACAGTATAGTTCAGGAGCAAATTCAGCAATCCAAACAGAGGAATCAACAACCCAGCAACTCAGAATCCAAAATTTTGACTCAACACTGAATTTTTAAACAACCAGAACACCCCAAACTCGAAAACTCAACAAATGGAACCAAAACAGACTGACTGAAACCCCAATATTACTTGAAACAACCAGAAATTTCTCTGAATACTCAAATCACCAGAAAAGGAACTGAGATTTGTAACTCAGCTACTAAAACTAGAAAATCAATTTCATAGTTGAATGAAACAGTACATGTTTTTGAATTTTTATGAATCTATTTACTTTTTTTTTTTTTTTGGTTTTTGAATTTCTAACTTCTACTTTGAATCTAGAACTAGAAAAGAAAATTTTCTGGAAGCTAAACTAGCTATGAAATAGTGAATTTTTGGCTCCCCTCCCCCCAAAAAAGGAGACCCCTCCTCAAGGCATTTGATGCCCTTTTATAGGTGACAAAAGAGGGTAAATCAGATTTTAGGTTTTCTTTTTTAGTCCCTCCCTTATTTCAGTTTAGTCCCTCTATTCTTGACTTGCTAAACAAGTAAATGCATCACAATTACTGAAATCTACACTTGTACCCCATTCTAGAAGGTCCTATACCCATTACAATTCCTAAACTAACCTTTCCCTACTTTGGAAATTATTATTCTTAAAGAAACTACCCTTTTCCCCTGCCCAAACTACCCTTATTCCCTCCCTGAAATTACTACCCAAACAAGCTAAGCTTCAAGCCCCTAACTGACTGACTCAAACCCTCTGTTAGCCTTAAACGGACCAATTATAGTTTCCCAAAGAATCCAAATCAGCCTTAATCAGACCAAAACAATTTAAACTAATTAGAACTAGCTAGAGAACTAATCCACTGAAGCCAAACATGAACTAATTATTATTTAACTAAAAGAAAAACAGAAACTAATTCAAGTAAAACTTAACTTAAATTAACAAATTATAAATCGAACTAGTATCAGGAATTGGAACATATTCAAACAAACAACTAGACTTAATCAAATCGGGATACAAGATTAGAGCAATATTGACAAAAATTAAAACGTAAATTAACTAGACATTTAAACAAGGAATTCACACATGCAGAAAATCAGAAAAGGAAAGAGAAATTTAAGATGAAAGAAAAATACCAATACGAACTCACTGACCACGAAGAGCTCCGGCCAATGATTTTTCCACATCCCCGAAATTTCTGACCCTTAACATCCCTAACCTTGTGTTTTCATAAGAAAACATATGGTTAGGGTTGTTAGGGTCCGAAATCATGAAGATCCTGCCTTAGGTTTTTGGTCAAAAACCCTCGATCTGAGATTCGAGCTTTTCCAGACAGATTCGAGATACAAGGCCATGGGGGTTGGGTAGAGGAAGCCCAGGCGGTCACATGGTGTTAATTTGGTGTTATTTGGGGTAGGTCTCGTCGTGGCCGGAGAATCTTTCATCGAAGATCCGAGGAGATAGGGAAAGATTCGAGGGAGATGACCATGAGGGTTGGAAAGAGGAGGGGAAGAAGAATTTACAGTGAAATTTTGGTGGTCAACGGCATAGGTTGTGTTCGCCGGGGGGGGGGGGGGTCCCGGCGGGGCTTAGAGAGAGTACGAGGAAGAAGCTGTCTGTCTCTAGGGTTTGTCCTGGCTTCAGACATTTATAAGGGGATAGGGAAATGATTGTGGACCATAGGATTATGATGAACGGACAGCTCAGATCAAATAGGGAAGGGAAACGACGCCGTTTGGATTTCTTGAAGATCCGGACCTGGTAAGTTGGATTGGGCTCGGGGCGCGGGAAGGAAGAAAAATGTTGGGCCCGGGAGAAATGAATTGGGCATGGCCCAAATCGTGGGCATCCCTTTCTCTATTTATTTTTATTTTCTTTTTCTTTTTTTTTCATTTGTTTCTTTTATCTATTTTTTGTATATTTTTTCTGATTTTGTAAAATTGCAACAATTAAAACTAAAGTCCTAATATCTCACTAATTGATTTCTAAAATTATTTTAAAAACTATTTCGGGACGAATTCACAATTAAACCATTAAAAATGCAAAAGTGAACTATTTTTGTTGTTTTCTTCATATTTTGTTCTAAAACAAATTAACATCTAATTAATACTAAAAATATGGAATTAAATCCTAAACGCAAATGCATATTTTTGTATTTTTCATATGAATTAGAATGCACATATAAATGCGACAATTAGCAGAAAATGACACCAAAATTCACAAAGACTATAAAATAATAAAGAAATTGTTTTGTTTGAATTTCTGGGAATAATTTGCTTTGGGCAAAAATCACCTGCTCACATCAACTACTAACTGGAAGAATATAGTTTCATTACAGCTATGGTGATTATGTTGTACATAATCTGGCCAGGACACCGCCTTCGTAAAAAATATAATATGTTGTACATAATCTAGACTGGAAAGGAATAAAAGAATGCCCCCGCCTTTGCAGCAGCAATGACTGTGGATACTATCATAGAGGAAGGTTATTTGAACTATCTAATTCTAGTCAAATGAGAGACGAGTCCCTGCAAATAGCAAATACAGTGCAATTCCAAGAAAATTTTGCATGGTACTTCCATATTTGCTATGCAATTTATGCCCTATATTTAAAACAGTCTGCGTTTTACAAGTCAATGGCATTGCATCCTTGACACAAGACTTGTGATCTGAAATGGTAATTGAGCTCATTGCCCGTCAATTTTAGGCTTCCTGTGTTAAGGGCCCAAATTAGGGGGACAGTATGTCTATTTAGCAAAATCCCTCCACCCTGATTCCAGAAACAATTCCAGCACCATGAGGTATTCTAACAGTTGTAGTGCTATGGGATAGAGGGGAAGCAGGTTTTTGAGTCAAGGAGGGAAAGAGTGAAGACCATGAACTACTTAGGACAGTGGACAAGAGATTTTTATGAGAAATAACAATGGGGAGATGCAGCAACCGAGTGGATGGGGAAGGCATGTCAGCTTAGGAGAACCAAGGATACCACAAGAACAGTTAGGAAGTTGCAGTGTTGGGAAAGACGGAAGAAAAGGGTTAGAAGGGGGCTATACGAAGGCAGTAGGATTATGGAAAAGGGGGGTTTACATAGAGGATGCGATTAGCTGCATATGCCAGAGACTAAATTAAAACCTAGTACATTCATCGTGGGTAAAAGCTGCAGCTAAACTATTCTAACTGGATAAGATGGGACAATTATGATTCGGCATACATTGGGTGTATGTTATCCAATATCGCAGTGCATTGGTATAGCTATTGAAGATGTGATAAACAGAGGCTCTTATGGAACATCACACCCTCTTTCTCTCCTGAATGAACAAATATTAAAATTTGAGCTTACCACGCCTAAATGTTCATCTAACTACAAGTCTACTTGGACCGCATCTAGCAGTCATCTCATCCTTTGCCTAATTAACAAGCCAAGAGATTACTTGTTTGTATTGGTTCTTCTGGAAGCCAGGATGCGAGAAGGTGAAACGGCATGAAGAGCCAGATTGTAAAACATACAAGAATGTACAACTTTCAAGCATGCACCTCAAATTTCCTCTATAATAATGCTCAAGACCGTAAAAGAGTAAGATTAAAAAGTAAACTCGAGACAATAAATCACCAACCATATATACATTTAAGGGTTTAGGAGAGAATTTTAACTGTAAACCAAATTTTTGAGAAGGGAGGTCCGAACCTTGTTTTCAAAGCAAGCTTCCTCATTCTTATTCGCATCTGAGTCATTTTTGTTAATCTTTGTTTTGCCTTGTGGACAAGAAACTTTGGCCAGTACATCTGTGGTAGTTGAGAGAGAGGGAAGGAGGGAAGTTATTGCTTTGAAGAACAACAAGCATACAGCGGTAAGTGAAAAAAAAAAAAGTTAATTTCATTACCAAATGTTTATCAATGATTTCAAGAGCCTTTTCATAATTTCTTGGCAATTTAACTCTTTCCCAAAGTTTGTTTGGCATGTGAGCCCTTTCTATTGTTTTCATGTACAAATAGGACACTCCTGCATAGCACAAAAACAACTCAGAGGATCCAAAAGAAAATTCTAATTCCTCCTACAAAAATTCAGTAATTAATAAAAACTACAGAACCAGAAACAAGCAGTTTTGGAGAACCCTCCAATGAAACCAGACTGTAGATTCTTTAGACAGCTTACAATGAATATCAGAACATTTAGGATGACCATATTAGCTTATCCCATCAAGAAAAAGTTAAATGGGAAAATGAAAATCATATAAAAACAACTGGGCTCCCTACTTTTCAATTTTATAGCCCATATATTAATTTACAACCAACTAGCCCAAAAATAATAGGCTAAGATTCAATATCCAACTCCAATAGGTCCTCGAAATTACTATTCAATTTTTAAAAATGATTGCTCAAGCTTTTAAGTTAATTTTTGAATCAATAACTGTGACTCAAATATTAGTTCAACAAACCAAATCCATTTGGGTGGTCAAAATTAGATTTTTAATTAAATATGTGGATTTAAATTTCGAATTTGATTTTGTGAGAAATTTGGAGTAGGTGTTATTTAGACTTGTTAGAAATAGTATAAGTAGGTTGCATATAAATTTGAAGTCATTTAATGGAGATTTGGACTGGTTTTGAACAAAAATTGCAATCGAAAAATCGTGGAAGAAGTTGTGTTTATACACTCATATACACTATTATACAAGATTATACATAATTATACAAAAAACTGACTTCGTCTTCTTCCTTGCGTTTTTTCTGAAATTTAACTCAAAATTTGCTCAAATCTACTCCAAATCACTTCAAATTTAAATTTTGAATTCCTTTTGATATTTTCAGTCAATTGGAACAACACCCAATCCAAACAACAAATAAACTCAAAAAATTCTATTTTTGAAAGCGACGCTTTGAATGGCCTTCAATGGTGGACTTTTACTTTTCAGTTTTCTTATATTGCAACCAGGTGACACAGGGTCGCAATTTTCTTACAACATCAACAACTTAATTTTCAGTCAAGCTAATTAGATCTCACCAAAAATTTATGATTCCTCCTGCAGAAGTGAAAAGACAAGAATTACATGAAAAGGTGGTTGCTTGTGTTTCAGATCTAGACGAGTTTGTTTGCTGGCGACAATGGAATCGCTTTCAAAATATATACAACATAGGTTAGGTCAGGTAAAATTTAAAATTATGGGCCAAATTTTGTTATGATGTTGGGTCAACTGTATTTTCATGTAATTCTTTCAAGTTAAATTACCCTCATGATTCATAGCTTAAAACCCAGACGAAAATGATAAATCAATATAATCCAAGTATATGGTAATTCCCCCAAGTCAATTGGCCAGACAAAAGGGGTAAAACTTCACAACCAAAGAAACATCTTCAACTAGAACCTAGCATTTAACACTAGTATAAAATACTCTCTAGGAATGGAAGGGTACAAGTAACACAAACCAATAGGTAAAAATCCCTTTTTCTATTGCAGCAAAGTTATTCATTAATGATCATAAATAAAACAATTTTCCAATTGCAGCCAGCCAAACCATTGACTCATACATCTTGTATGCCCTAGGATCGCGATTACAACCATTTTCTTATATTTAAAAATGAAGGGAAAAAAAAAAAAAAGCTATAGCCTCTTGTATATCATTTCAAGAATGACAAGAATAAGCTGTGCATAAGTACCATCATGATCCCGAATGGTGGCATACCGACTATTAGCCAGAGGACATGAGCTACGATTGCAAATCCCAGTAACATTATATGGATTTCGACAAAATATCCGTCTCAATTCTGTCAATATTTCAAAAGAAAAAGATGAGAAACAAATGGTAAATGAAGTGAGAATCAAATTAAGAAAAAGATCTGACTTGGCCATGAAGCTGCAATGCTTGTGTCTGATAACTTGCCATATGACCTCATCGTGCTGCATCTTTTCTCACTCAACCCTAATTTAGAGACAATGAGTACGCACTCACTCTTTATAACTTAACTGCAGAAAGGTTTTGTAAGAAAATTGGTATATCATCACAACTTTGAGCTATAATATAACATGTAATGCAAATAAGAACATACATGAACATGTAAAAGAGACGCAAACACAGTTACTATTACAGTACATTTCAATAAAATTTTGTCTTACTATCAAGAATTACTGCAAGAGGATAAAAGGAAAAAAAGGACATACAGTTTGATTCAGAGAAAAAAGAGCAGAAGAGCGTAACTGCAGACGGAGGTGAGGGTTTTGGCTCCTCAAGAGTTAAAGCAGGGTTTTGGCAAGAATGTTAAGCTCTTCGAATTTGGGCTCCAGTTTTGGGTAAGTTTTTGCCTTACATGATTATTAACATTAACGACAACGAATTTTCTTTTTACTTTTCGTTAGGGCGGTCCAAAACCTAACCGTAATCGTTAATCGAACCGCAAAATTAGCTTATTGGCTTATTGATAATAGTTGGTGAACCTATTACAATTTTATAATTAACAACTTAACGATTTAAGGACGGATTACTCAATTTGTTTATCGGATAAACTGTTAACCCATTAAAATATTTATATTTATACTTTTACATCTATATATAATTGTATATAAAGTAATATTTGCTGGTCGGTCCAAGGTATATGGAATCCATCATGATCCGATAACAGATGCAGACCTTGATGTAGGATTGAATTTAAGTTAGTTGGGGCAGAGTAGTACTACTAGTCTGCTGCTTCTATATATACAAGTATATAATTTAAGCTAAAGGTGAAAAGGCTAAAGGTGGTGGATAATCTCGTTGCCCAAATAATATATCCACTCTATCTCTGAATGAATTTGATTTACAAAGACAAAGCAAAGACAAGAAATTTTAGCCTTACTCATTTAGTTAACTTTGAAGAGCGCCTTTATTGGGTTCAATTTCTATTTTCTAATCTTAGTCAATTAGTTTAGTTTTCAATACAATGGGCTTCATTTACTTCATCCAGAATCATTGCAATGATAAAGAAGATGTGATGCTTTACTCTAATTTTTTCCTTAATCGATAATCCGATAAATCGCTCGATAATCGCTAATCCAATACCAATCTACCCGATGTCTTATTGATTGGCTAGCGGATTATTATATTTATAAAATAATAACTGATAAGTCAAACTGTTAGCGTAAATATTCTTCCAATCTACCTAATCTACCCGATAAGCACCCCTACTTTTAGTGCAATAATGTGAGACACCCAAAAAATCCTATTCCCTCTCAATAAATTAAGCTTCTCGATTAATTTCCAATAACAATCTTTTCTAAAAAGTTGAAATGAAGCTAGAAAACCGCCCCACCATCATATTTGATATGTATATGCTTTTGTTTCGGTAATATGAAATATTATTTACTCAAAAATAGAAAAAAATTATTTTTAAAATTTCGTATATAAATAGTATTTTTCATTAAGAAACCCTTTATTCTCCCTTTTTTTTTTTTTGTGAAACAAAGTGGATATTATAATGGCCGCCAATAACAGTCTTTTGCTAAAATCAGTTTTTGAAAAATAAGATTTGGTATATTGTTGTTGGTATATGCTTTTATTAATAATAAATACAATAATGGTATATATTTGATAAAATATACATATATGAATAAATTATGTCACATATACTACTTATATACATATAATGTATACACTCGACATTTAGAGTAATAAATCATATATATACTATCACGACCTAAACTCCCACCGGAGTTGTGACGGCACCTAACACTGCTTGTTAGGCAAGCCACAATTCCACAATAACAAGAAAACTCAAATAACAAAACCTGATCAAATAACATAACTTGATTATCTCAACAACGGTATTACCATAAATTATCTGAGAAAAACCAACAATAACACAACTATAACCATCTAAAAGATCTCATGTTAACGGGAACATGAGCATTACAGAATCTCAAAATACATAGCCAAATCCTCAGTACACACTATCTGAACGATAGAACAATGATAACATAAATAAATAAAAGAGAACTTAAAGGTCTATGAATGACACAACAACTACCTCGTAGTCTCCACAAGCTGGTACCAGTGCGACCTAGCAATCACCATACTTGGAAGTACCTGAATTTGCACATAAAGTGCAGAGTGTAGTAGGAGTACAATCGACCTCATGTACTCAATAAGTAACAAACCTAACCTCGAACTAAAAGCATTGTTTAGCTCGGAAGAAAGTCAGGGTCCAACACCAATTATCAATAACAATCTATAATATAATAAATACAGTAAAAGTAAATAACCCAAAAGATATCATGTTCAGCTCATTCGCAATTACATGAAAAAAAAAAGAGACATGATTTCTATGTATAACAGTCAAAGCCCAATCTTTCACCAAAATTTCTAAAATATGAGTTTATTGAGGAAACGATGATTTCCAATCTTTTAACAATAGATAAGATATTTCATTTACCAGCTAGCATAATGAAAAGACATCTCTATGCCTACATATCAAGTCAATAAAATCACAGTGAAATCATTAAGTGCACTAACTCTCGGCACACTCATGGTGCCTGGCACAAATTTCCCTCACCATCACACACATAACCACACTCAGTATTGTATGGGTGACTGGCACAAATGCTCATCACCAAAGTGCGCGCGCGCACACACACATACACACACACACACATACATACACACACACACACACACACACACACACATATATATATATATATACACAAGAGAGGTTGCTCTGATGGTAAGCAACCTCCACTTCCAACCAAGAGGTTGTGAGTTTGAGTCTCCCCAAAAGCAAGATGGGAAGTTCTTGGAGGGAAGGATGTCGGGGGTTTATTTGGAAACAGCCTCTCTACCCCAGGGTAGGAGTAAGGTCTGCGTACACACTACCCTCCCCAGACCCCACTAAGTGGGATTATACTGGGTTGTTGTTGTTGTTGTATAACATGACCATATGAATTATTATTAAAAAAAATTCTCATCTCAATGTGCCTGCACTCACTGTAATATTAAACTCCATGGGGCGAATCCTTGCCCAACAACTAACAAATAATCAATATAATTGTTACGATGTACAACCTGATCCAAAGATTAATCTGTTAGGATGTGCACCCCGATCTAATATAACTCACAACATGGCTCTATAGCGCACATCAGTCATCAAGCGCTCAAATCTCAATGGCTCACATTTCATAGAACTCAGCCCAAACTGTATCATATATAGAAGGAAACAACAACATGTGATATGACAAACAAGTAATATACGAAGTCTGAGATATAACATGCGGATGAAGAATCTGCCCAACCGCTACATCATCTTCACCTTCGTCAACTCTTCCACCAACAACTGCTAAATCATCTCCACCGGCAGCATCTGCCCGAGAAAAGGGTGTCCTTCTCCCCCGGTCCCCAGTTCACGGGAATTTGGGACAAAACTATGCTCTCCCTCAGAAGATCTACAAAGAAGGAGGAGTGTTACTCTCTTGATCTCCACCGGATGCAATTTGCTATGCTGGCCGATGGAACTTGCTAACTATCAGAAGCCTTTGTCTTCAGAGAAAGATTGGGAAAAGATACAAGATCTCTCGGGAGAGTATTTGTTGAACAATGCCATGCACAACGCCGCATCAGTAGATTTTTTACTTCCTTTGTTATTTCTTTTGTTTTTACATAAAAATATCGTGAGTTTGCCCTTATTATTTTGTAGGCCAACTTTCTTGCTTCGGAGGGCCTCCAAAGGTTGATTCGGGAAAAGGAAGAACTTACCTCCGCACGGGATCAACTTTTGGCCGAGAGGGAGCAAACTGTTGCTCACCTCTCAGAATTGGAAACCAAAGCTATTGAGGCCGTTGTATTAGAGACTCGTTTGCAGCAAAGAAAGCAAGAAGTGGTAACCCTTAGCCAAGAGATTGGCCCGTTGAGGGTTAAATTTGGCAAAGTCAGGGCCAAATGGGTTGAAGTCCATAATGTCGTTCTTGCTACAACCGACCGCGAAGCAGCCTCTGCTGAAAGATTGACCAACTTAGAGGCAAGCTTGATCTCCAAAACTGAAGAGCTTGATGCTGTGGGGTGAAACATGCGCAGTTGGAGAAGTATAGGAATACTATTGAGCATAATAGGCTCTTTAGCTCAATTGTCAATGACCTTGATGTTAGCCTCAGATCCGTTAGATCCGCCTAGGAAAACCTTTATGCCGAGTTAACCCAACTCAAGGAAGAACTTAAGCACCGAGCAGCTTCCCTCGTTGTTGAGAAAACTTATGTTATGTACAACATGAGGAGAAAAACCTTGGAAGAGGCCAAAGCGGGTATCATTGACTTTGATGCCGAAATCGCTAAGGCCCATGAGCTTGAGTTAGCTACTAAAAGGGGTCTCCTGGCAGAGCCTGATGTTTCCGATTCTTCCGATTCGGATTCTGAAACTTCGAGAACTGAAGAGGAAACGAAAAACGAAGATGGTGAAGGCTAAACTGATGAGGGCCAAAATGTTGAGCCATCGACAGATCTATGCACTTCCATTAGGAGCGCGGGCAGTTCTCTTCCTCCGGGTTTCGGAGACGCAACAATTTAACTTTTTTTTCTTTTTCCAACTTTTGTATCTGTGCCGCTTTAGCCAACTTTATGATTAGCATATCTGATTGGTGAGTTTTCTCGTGAATTGTGGAGAATGTGTGGGTAAATTGAGTAGAGGAGACTCTCCTAGTCCATCCCCATGCTGAGTAATTTGATCAGCTCCAGTCATAATTTGTTGCTAAAGACAAAGTATGTAAATGGAAAGTGAAAAGATTGTTAGATTTTTCAGTAATGGAACTAAGTTGTTTAACAAAAAAAAATCTTATTGCAGTCAAAGAAAATAAAAGAATATTTCGGGTTTATAATAACTAAATTTACTTCATTTTTCCTAATATAAAAGAATAATTAAAATGGAAAATAAGATAGAGAATAAGGAAATAGAAATCTTATTAATGATTGTTGTTTTCTTTCAATAGGAAAGAACAAGGTCTTCTAATGACAGAGAATAACAAGAATATTGCCAATTAATAGTATTTCCTTGTAGTTTTCTCGGGGGATACAAGATATAGAAAGAGGATTTATATAAGGGTACAATTGATAACCGCTTGCCCTATTTAATATCTGCATGTTACTAATATTTATTACATTAATTGCCTATTATGCGGGTGATTTGTAATGGTTAAAGTGGTAATTATCAATCGCGCATAATTTGGGATTCAACTGACTTCTTTCCATATTCGTGGTTATTAATGATCTTTTTATCTATGTGACTTCTAATATCCTTAATTTGTAACCTCATACCTATTTCCTCTTTTCCAACTAACATGCATACTATTTTTGTAGGCGATACCGTGGGTGTTACTCATATCTTCTCTGCACATCATTCTTCTTTACTGCTTCGACACCCATGCCACCTGTCAACATAACATTGGTCCATAAGGTGAATTTATTTTCTACCAATACAGAGCGCATGTATTTACAAACTTCGTAGAAGCTGTAGGCATATACATTTAAATAGCATAAGGTTTAAAAACTTGTAGGATAATTATAACTTATATATGTGCCTCATATTCTTGATCTATTTTCTCGGAGACTCTCTTTTCACAAAAGCTGTGGAGATACTAAACAGTTTTGGGAATAACCGAAATGATTGACTCGGAACTAATTGTAAAGGTTTCAATATTGTAAAAGAAAGGCTTGGCATATTCATAATTAATCCAGATTCATTGATTGACCGTTCCCAAAGAAATAAAAGAAGCAACTGTTTCCTAACAATTAGTCCTATTAGTTACTAATCAATCAGGAGAATGTTCACGCACCATTTTATTTGTTTGAACCAAACTTCTACAATTCGCTTACTAAATAATCTCTGCACCATTCTCCACTAAAAACTTTTAAAAGATTGTGTCCCTCCTAATTCTTTTTTTTTTCCCCACAAAAATTATGATCTCTTTCTTAAAAATTTATGGGTTTTTGATGCAGACATACACCATCTTAGTCAAAAGAGAATTCGAAACTTCTTTTGCTTTCTAATGAGAGCAGAAAAGATGAGGCAGTGGTGGGGCAGGTTAACCTTAAACCACTTTTTCTTTATCTTCATCAATCCATCTTCCTCCTCTCTCCTCTTTTTTTTCTTTCTATTTTTAATAATAAATATTTGCTTTATTGATTTGATATCTGAATTCTATCTTTTCCCTTCGAGTGCTACATGAATGGGTTGTGGAGTGGCTAACTCCATAATTTATGGAGACATTATTCCTCCAGATCTCATAGGACAAAAAGAAAGACAAAAAGTCCTTTTCTTTTCTTTTCCTTTTTATAAATCCTTTATTTTTAATTATATTAGTATAATATTTGGACCTTTCAATGTGTTTGAAAATAATGGACCCTTTCTTTTACAACTGTCATGGCCCCATGGTGATGACACCACCTTCTTTACTTCAATAAAGTTTTCAAAATTATTATAAAAATAACAAATATTTATTTCCCTCTAACTGCCACATCCAATAAATCCAATTAAGTTGAATTCATTTTGGAGTTTTTGGTCACCAAAGCTCTTTCTTCTTCACTCTCCCTCTCATAAACGAAAACCACCCGTTGCTACACTTGGCCAGGAATGTTTTTATCACCAAGCAACTAAATATCACCCTTTGCAATAAACTAAAGTAAGACAAAATACGAGGCTAAATATCATGATTCTTTCATAGGTTCTTCTTATTAGGAACAAAGTTTTGGTCCTCTCAATTTCAATGGAAGAACAAAGCCGCGAAAGTTGGTTGTCTAGGAAAAATGTTGGCCTTAAATTGAGATTATCCACAAGAAATTTTATATTGACCATTAGGATTAATGAATATATGCGCAATTTCTTATTTCTTGTGAAGGATCATAAGATATTGAAATTTATAATAAGGGTCTGCGACTGACTAATATTGCTCTATCAATTTCGGGCTATTATCTATTAAAATCCATAATAAGGGTGTTCAGTAAGGGAAATTATGTCTTAATTTAATTTCTAGTGAATTTCACATCAAACGAAGCACAAGTTGCACCATAAGATGATTGAAATACAGGGATTTCCGAAAATCAATGCTGATATATCCTAATATCTAAAATATAATTTTCGCATATTATAGGCAAATGATTTAGCAGTTACATGGAGTAGTTAATTATGTAAATATAACGAAGAATTTATAGATGTTACAATTATTTGTATCGAATTTGTAAAATGAACTTGGAGGAATACAGTTCAGATAATCACCTATGTGCGGCATTTAATATCGATCTTGAGGTCACTAGAAATTTCCCGTTAATTGCATTTCATCCTATACCTGCAATACACAAAACAAGATAGATACTTAATTAGCAAAAGAAACAAAAGGAAGAGACGATATATATCATAGTACAATATACAAACAAAGAGAAAATGAACAGATATACAAAATATTAATTAAAGAGGTAAAATTGATTACAGAAGGGAAGGAAATTAAATACGGGAATAAACAGTATCTAGTGGCGGATACAGCATACAACTACCGGGTTTAACTGAACCCAGTGCTTTCAATGCAGAACATAAATTTACGTGCAAAAAATTACAAAATTGCAATAAATAGTACATATGAACAGATAATTTTAAATGTTGAACCTATAGAACTAAAATCCTAGATCCATCTGACAGTATCAGCAGGTGTCAGACAAGTAAAGAAGAAGATAGAGAATCACACATGATGACTCCATCACTTCTAGGATTTGGCAATAGGAAAAATTGACCTCCTTTTTTTTTTTTACGAATTATAAAATAATACTGAATTTTATGCCGAAATTATAGTCATATTATTGATAACCAATGTGCCCAAAAATTTGCACCATACACAGAGTACTATATATCAATGGTGAATTATCAAAAAATTGGGACTCATTTATATTTCAATTGAATTTGCTAAGAACGGATTGATACAAAAATATATACCAATCCTGTTAATCACATACACTCTTCTTACATCAAATATATTATATATTCGTCCATCCTCTATTTTCTTTTTTGATGGGGTTTTCTTTTTTCTTTTTCTTTATAAAAGTATATATATTCCGAGTAGTCCGATTTGCTCTCCCTTGTCCGTGGAAAGTAGTTGCTATTATTGCCAGTGGGGCCATGGTGAATCAAGTAAATATGGCCACTATTATTCCCATGACCACGGTAAGCATATTGAGGAACTTTTCCGGCAACTTTCTCGTGAAACATCACCGGTAATGATCTTGTTCTAGTATGACGGACGCACGAATATGATGTCTCTAAATATGATGTCTCTTTATATGATTTTGGACAATTTTGATATTTTGATGAGTTGATGGTAGTAGAAGGACTAGCAGATGTGGAAGAAAATGATGAGTCTGGTGACGTGGCATCATGATTGCTAATGGTGGTGTTGGTGGATGAGGTGGAAGAAATGGAAGGTGGAGGAGATACAAGTTTTAGTTTTGTAGATTTAGGTGGTAACAAAAAAGCTCTGATCTTGAGAGTTGAAGCATGATCATATTCTTCAATGAGATTGGCTAGATCTTCATCACATGTGATAGACACAAGAGCATCTAAATCTTCATTTGGCAATTGACACCTTAAACTCACTGATGCTCCACACATCTCCCCTAGCTTCACCATTAGCTCTGTAAACAACAATAACATCAATATTTATTTCCATTTTTCCGCAAAAATATGAAATTTAATAAAAGAATAAAAAAAATTATACAATTCGTATTTGAGTTCATATATAGTCTAAAAACATAAACATTTTTTAACACATGTAAAAGGTACTCTTAATAAGAACTTTTATTTTTAAAAAAGTTATGATATTTTTACACAAACAACATGTTAATAAGAATACAATAGGGGCTATATTGTTAAGATCAGTCTCATAGTCTCATACTGTAATAACACTTCTTAATTTCCTGCTTAATAATAAACTTTTTTAATTAGCAAAAAAAAAAAGGATACAATAAAAGTTTTATAAAAAAATTAGAATATAAAATATGTTATTTAAAAAAAAAATAGAAAAGCATCATATAAAATAAAACAGAGAAAGTGAATTTTTTATAAACAACATAAATAGCTTTTCATCATCAGGAACAGAATAATAAATTACCTGCAAAAGAAATGCAACGATGAACGGAGAGGACACGAGTTTCACCACCATAGTAACGGAGTTTGCCATCGGTGTGACGGGGGATAATCTTGCCACCATAACTACAAAGGAATTTAAGAGGAACGTTACGGGAGTTAATGGATGGACCAACCATACTATTTGGAATGGGTCCTCTGGTTGTGTCTTTAGATAATTTGGAAGAGACTAGAGAGGTATGAAAATGGCTTTGAAGAAGCTCTTTTGTCGATTGCTCTTCAAGCCTATGTAAGGATCCCTTTACTACTTATTTATAGAGTTGGCTTGGCCCGATAGAATTGGACTCGGGTTGTGTTGGGTCGGGTCGGGTAGGGTGAGAAAAAACAGAAAACGACCATTTTGAACACGTCACCTAAGATTCCCATACAGGTGGGCCCCGCCTGACTTCTGAGTTCTTTTTTCTTTTTCTTTCTTTCCAACAAGTGTGTCCAGAACAGCTGAATTGTCATCACAATTAATAGCATGAGCACCTTGGCTACTAGATTACGTACTTGTGTTCCACATACTCTACAGTTTACTTTAGATATCCTAATTACAACTGTTATAGCAATTTACAAGTTATTATAGAACATCTTAACCTAATGATATATGATAGACTTTCAGTATGAAGAGGATAGGTCACGTACATTAATGGAATATATTGTTGATATTTAAACACATACATGGAGCTAACGCAACGAAATATTAACAGAAACGTACCTTTAGCCATTGTTGTTCAAGCAGAGAATCGTCTTTGAAACCACTAGTAGAAAACCTAGTCTTCTAGCATGTGCCTATCGTAGGATGGAGTCACAGGTTATAGGTAGGCTAGGGACTCTTAGGCAAATACTTCAGCCCTAGGGACTTCTCCAGAAATTATAATTACCCTAGGGACTCCTAATATATGGTAATTTCTTTCCATAAAAAAAAACTACATATATGCATAACCATAGAATATTATCTGATATGTTATTTCCTTTGGGAGACAAAGTAAATAATTTTAGAAGAGACGGTAAATTTCTAACATTCTCCCTCTTGGCCCACATATCAAAATCAGATAATCCTTTATGAGAGATAAATATATAATATGACCATAGACTTTATCACTCAACTAAAAGTTATGGAACAATCACTTTAATTAGAACATATTATTACACGAATTATGGCGGTCATGCCTTTAAACAAACACTTCCTTCCATGTATTACTATGCACAATACATTCTAACAAAGTGTCAAACAACTTTATGAATGAACTTAATATAAGTCATTCGAGTCCAACTTTATTGATCCAATGATCACAAAATAATACATGAAAACCAAAGTGTGCACTGTCATGTATATCAAAATAAACATAATGTCTAGACAAACTGTTGGAGAACAAAGCAAGGCTAAATTGAGCTACTTAGACCCATATGGGTTACGTGATCCTTGAAAATATTAGCCGGTAGACCTTTAGTCATAGAATCAGCTATCATCAAAGTAGTACTAACATGCTCAAGACTCACATCTTGCTTCTTCACATAGTCTCTAACCATCAAGTATTCTATGTCGATGTGTTTGCTTCGGCTTCCACTTTTATTATTCTTAGAAAAGAACACTGCAGCTGAATTGTCACATAATATTCTCAATGGCCTTGAAATGGAATCGACAATCCTAAGGCCGGAAATAAAGTTTTTCAATCATAACACCTGTGATGTAGCTTAATAGTATGCTATAAATTCACCTTCCATTGTGGATGTTGCAACAATGGTTTGATTGACACTTCTCCAAGATACGGCACCTCCAGCAAGAAGGAAAATATATCCTGAAGTAGATTTACTAGTGTCTTTGCGTCCACCCAAATCAGAGTCTGAATATCCAATCACCTCCAATGAGTCAGAGTATCTGTATGTGAGCTTAAAATCATTGGTTCCTTGCAAATATCTCAAAACCCTTTTACCAGCTTTTGAATGGTCAAGACCAAGGTTACTTTGATATCTACCAAGCATTCCTACCGCAAAAGCAATATCAGATCTAGTACAGACTTGTGAATACATAAGGCTCACAACAAGCGAAACATAGGGAATATCTTTCATTTGCTCTTTTTCTAATGCATTTTGTGGACATTGATTCAATGAGAATTTATCACCTTTAATTATAGGTGCTGCTATAGGTGAACAGTTCTTCATCCCGAATCTTTTCAGAATTCTTTAAATGTAGGCCTTTTGAGACAGTCCAAGTAATCTTCGGGATCTGTCTCTGTGAATCTCTATGTCAATGACATAAGAGGCTTCACCCATATCCTTCATCTCAAAATTCTAGATGAGGAATTGTTTAGTCTCGTGCAACAATCCCAAATCACTACTTGCAAGTAAAATGCCATCCACATATAGGACTAGAAAATATATTTGCTCCCACTTATCTTAAGGTATATACACTGATCAATGGTGTTCTCCGTAAGCCCAAATGAAGAAACAACATTATGAAATTTAATATACCATTGGCGGGAAGCTTGCTTTAGCTTATAAATAGATTTATTCAACTTGCAAACAAGGTGACTTTTGTCCTTATCACAAAATTCTTCAGGCTGACGCATGTATACCTCATCTTCAAGATCTCCATTTAGAAAAGTTGTTTTCACATCCATTTGATGTAACTCTAAATCAAAATGAGCTACTAATGCCATGATTATTCTCAATGAATCCTTCTTTGATACCGGAGAGAAGGTTTCATGGTAATCAATGCCTTCCCTTTGAGTAAAACCCTTAGCTACAAGCCTAGCTTTATATCGTTCGATATTACCACATGAATCTCTTTTAGTTTTAAAGATCCATTTGGAACCTATAGTAGATGATCCTTTTGGTAATTCGACGAGATCCCAGACTTTAATTTTAGCCATACATTCTAAATCTTCTTTCATGGCATCATACCAAAGTGTGGAGTTTTCTCCACTCATGGCTTGTGAAAACGAGCATGGATCATCTTTTAGTCCAATATCATAATCAGACTCTTGGAGATATATTACATAGTCACTAGAAATTGCTGATTTTCGAACTCGTGAAGATTTTCTTACTCCCACTGGTTCATACACTTCTTCAGTGGGTTCAGGTAAAATGGGTTGATCTTCATGTGGTTCTTCAAGTGGTGGTGGATCTTGAACTTGTTCTTGTTTCAGATAATTCATGAAAAGTTTTCTGAGCAACATTCAAGTTCCCAATATATAAAGGTACCACAGGTGGTTCCCTTATTTCTTACAATTCCACCCTTTGAGTCAAACCACTCCCACTTTCTTCATGTTCCTCAAGAAATTTAGCATTTCTAGCCTCAACAATTTTAGGAGAATGAGAAGGACAATAAAACCTAAATCCCTTAGAGTTAACTACATAACCTATAAAATAAGCGCTTATTGTTCTTTCATCCAACTTTTTTAGCTCTGGATTATAAACCTCCCTTCAGTTGGACATCCCCAAACATATAAATAATTTAAACTAGGTTTCCATCCTTTCCATAACTCAAAAGGTGTCTTGAGAACAACCTTGGATGGAACCCTATTTAAAATATACACGGCGGTTTTTAAGGCTTCACTCCATAAGGATAAAGGTAAACTTGATATGCTAATCATGCTTCTTACCATATCTATTAATGTCTGGTTCCTTCTTCTGCCACACCATTTTTGTTGTGGTGTTCCTGGCATGGTATATTGGGCAATTATCCCTTCACTTTCAAGGAACTCAGCAAATGGACCCTTAACTTGTCCCTTTTCTATGTATCTACCATAATATTCTCCACCCCTATCAGATCTTACAATTTTTATCTGAGCACCAGTTTGTTTCTCTACTTCTATTTTGTAAACTTCAAAAGCATCGAGTGCTTCTGATTTGTTAAACAGAAAATAGAGATACATATTTCTAGAATAGTCATCAATAAATGAGATAAAATACCTCTCACCATTCAAGAAAGGGGTAGGAAAAGGTCCACATATGTCTGTATGTATAATCTCAAGCAATTGAGAACTCCTTTTGGCACATTTAGTTGATTTGTTGGTCTGCTTATCCTTTATGCAGTCCACACAAGTCGCGAAGTCAGAAAAATCAAGAGCTTTTAAAACTCTATCATTAACCAATCTTTTGACTCTATCAATAGATACGTGTCCCAATCTCTTGTTCCAAAGACTTGATGAGTTCTCATTGATAATATATCGCTTAATGCCAATTTCTTTGTCATGCAAAGTTAAAACATTGCATTCAAATGTGGGGTCTAGCTCAAGTTTATATAAATTTTCATTCAAATTCCAAAACCAATAACTTTATTATCTTTCAAAAGTTTCATAGAAGGATAATGAAAATTCAAATCATATCCACTAATCGATAGTCTTGAAAGAGAAATTAAATTTCTAGAATATTTTGGAACATAAAAGGTATTTTCTAAATCTAAGTGAAAATCATCCTTTAAAATGAGCCTAAGTCCCCCTGCCTTACACACTTGAATGTGTCTTATTTTCAGAATAAACGTATTGTTCATTTTCTATCGGCTTCCTCTGAGTTAGAAAAGCCTGCATGATTTTGGCAATGTGAATTGTAGCATCAGAATTAATCCACCATGTATTATCAGAAACTTGAATAAAATTAGATTCATAACATACAAAGGTAAAATTAACTTTCTTCTCAAGTCATTTCTTGTATTTCAGGCAATCCTTCTTCCAGTGTCCATTCTTCTTACAGAAATGGCAAGCATCTTTGTCAAAGATGTTTTTCTTCTTCATGGGAACACTTTTGCCCTTCTTTGCATTTCTCTTATCATGAGTCACCATATTAACACTTTCAGGTGTCTCATGCTTCAACCTCTCTTCTTCTTGAACACACATGTTCAAAAGTTCATTGATTTACCGTTTATACTTATGTGTGTTGTAAGAAATCTTGAACGGACCATATTCAGCAGGAAGTGAGTTGAGAATGAAAAGCACAAGAAATGGTTTAGACATATCAACCTCAAGGGACTTGAGTTTAGCAGCAATGTCTCTCATCTCCATAATGTGCTCACGCACTGTACGACTTCTGTCAAAAGCCATACTTGAGAGCCTCTTCATAAGGGTGCTGGCCAATGCCTTGTTAGAACTTACGAATTGTTCATCAATTGCCTTCATGTAAGCTTTGACCTTATTGCTATTAGGGATAGAATCTCTAATGCTTTGGCTTATGTGGGATTTTATGAGCATTAAACTTAAGCGATTAGATTGCTTCCACCGCTCATAATTAGCCTTAGCCTCTGGCGTACTTGATTCCGTGAGAATAGGTGATTCTTCCACACGGAGTGCCAGGTCCAGATCCTAGCACCCTAAGGTGAGAAGGACTTTCTCCTTCTATTCGGCATAGTTGCCACCCAAAAGCATTGAAATTCGAGCATTCTCATTAAAAATAGCAATAGGAAAAGCGGTGAAGACTGCAAAACAAAGATAAACATACATAAGATATGAAGTACAATCCATCAAAAGTGAATCGCGTAAAATGCCGATTCCAAGTAAATTCTAGACCCTTCTGTGGGCAGAGGTTGCAACCCATGCATAGAATTTACTTTACTTTATTAGACTAGTAAACCGAAACACATAAAATTAATCTGTACCTGTGGGCATAAAATAATTTTAAACTGAAAGGTTTACTATCTCATTCCAATTAATCTCACCAAAATAGTTACCTCCTTGTAGGGTCGGGTTACTATTATAATGAGACAACTGGACTAAATAGATGTCATTATAATTTTTAATCACTAAAACTTTATGTGATTAAATAACTTAATTTCTTTTATATCAAGTATTCAGGATGTTGTGGCTACTACCTAAATACGCGATATAAAAGAAAATTCCTAATGACATTTTATAATGATTTGTTCAAACAATCAAATTATATAGGATATTGATTGATTTCAAAATAGGCACACAAATTAAATGAGCACCAATCTTCTATAGCCCGTAAACAAAATTAACGCTTATAATTAATCTAGATATTATAAGGATAATTTTAATGGAAGTAAAACAAATAGTTGCAATTTCTTGCAAAACATTAGCTTTTAATCATAATTCAATTGTAGATCACAATTGCATAAAAAAGATGGTCTTATGAACGGAGGTGATACAAGATGAAGATAATTGGTAAATGCTTTAAGTGAGAGAAAAAAACATCAACAGTACTATTATTGCATACAAATATTTTACGAAGTCTTGAACTATGTTAATCAACTCAAACATCTCCGTTGACATTTTTTGCTAGAAGATCTATTTATTGCCAATTAACTGCTAAATAACATGGAGAATATTTTAGAATCATAAACTAACAAAATCTATTACCAAAGATAGATTGTCTAAAGTTATTCTAGAATCACATCAAATACGTTGAACAATCCGAGATCCAAAACTGACACGGTAGGATCATATAATTCATTGCCAAGTGCTTCATAGAATTCAAACAAACACATTGAAATTGCCCATGACATGGCAGGATCAATACATAGGTCAAATAAGAAATTAATACAGAAGTCTTAACCGAACATAAGGGCACTGTCGAAGCTTTTTGTTAATGAGTTTATCAATTCCTTTTCATTATACGGTTTTGGATCACAACTCCAAATCAAATATGATCCGTTTCAAAACACTGAACAACCGGCTAAAGAGAGGCTCTGATACCATATGTTGATATTTAAACACATACACGGAGTCGATGTAGCAAAATATTAACAGGAACGTACCTTAAACCATTATTGTGTGGGGTCCATACCTCACCTACTAAATAAAGAAAAATGTGGTAAAGTTGGAGAAGACAAAATAGGAGGCTGAAAAATTTGCAAAAGTTTGGGCAGCTGGACTTTGTAAATTTTGAACCAATCAGATTGGTTGGGTAGGTGAAAATTATTCCGATAAAAGGAGCTATTCGTTCCTCATTGAAGACATACCCAAAAAAAATGAGAGAAGCTAAGCAGAAAGCAAAGCAGTGAGAGTAATTCACAGATTGTTGTCTGTGAGATAAATAGTGAGTGGTAGTAATATTGTAGCGAAGTGTCTTTAAATAAAGAGTGTTATTTCTTTCAAAATTGTAGTAGTCTCTTGACACTACCAAGTTGTAATATTATAGTGGTTATATTGCTCCGCTCGGGTATTGTATTTTACCCCATTAAAAGAGTTGGTGTCTTTATTACTCTCTTGTGTTATTATTATTTGCCGTGAATATTATTCCTGGGCGAGATTTTTATTTTTTATCCCAACAATGTGGTATCAGAGCCATGGAGAATAATGGTCCGTTGTCTTTTCAGTACCCCCATCTTACAAAAGATAATTATGAGAAATGATGTCTACGTATAAGATCCATTCTTGGCACTCAGGATGTGTGGGAAATCGTAGATAGAGGGTATGCAAAACCCGAGAATGAGGAAGCGCTGCCTCAAAATGAAAAAGAGGTCTTGGCAAAGACAAGGAAGAAGGATCAACAAGCTCTTACGCTCATTCACCAATGTTTGGATGATGCTATACTTGAGAAGGTGGCAGATGCTACCACCTCAAAGGAAGCTTGGGGGATTTTACAAAATTCTCTTCAAGGAGTTGACAAAGTGAAAAAGGTAAAACTTCAAACTCTAAGGGCTGATTTTGAAGTTTAAAAAATGAAAGAATCCGAATGCATCTCGGATTATTTTTCAAAAGTGAAGGCTATTGTAAATCAACTAAGAAGATACAGGGAGGACATAGAAGATGTCCGTGTGGTAGAAAAGATCCTTCGCACTTTAACACCTAAATTTAATTTTGTGGTGTGTTCTATTGAAGAGTCAAAAGATTTAGATTCTATGACGGTAGAGCAATTGGAGGGTTCTTTACAGGCCCACGAAGAAAAGATCAAAAGGAGACAAGAAGTGCCATTGGAGCGACTTCTTAAACTCAGGCATCCTTCAAGGATAATGGAGGTGAAACAAGCTATCGGGAAAACGGACGAGGAAGAGGTCGTGGCGGTCATGGAAGAGGAAGAAGTAATGGAAACAACTTCAACAATGGAGTTAAAATCCACCAAACATTCAGAGGTCGTGGTCGTGGACATAAAGGAGGAAGAGGACGTGGCTACTACCAAGAAAATAATGGACAAAGGTATGACAAATCAAAAATTGTGTGTTATAATTGTCATAAATTTGGCCATTACTCTTGGGAATGTCGTAGCAATGTTGAAGAAAAAGCTAACCTTGTTGACGACAAGAAAGAAGAAGCTGAGTCCACGTTGTTGGTGGCACTCAAGGAAGAAGACAGAGATGATTGCAACTCGTGATATTTGGACAATGGAGAAAACAATCATATATGTGGATGCAAAGAGAAGTTTGTGGAGATTAATAAAACGATGAGAGGTAATGTGATTTTAGAGATACCTCAAAGATTCAAATCGAAGGGATATGTATGATTCTGATCTCCTGTAAAGATGGTAGTCACAAGTTAATTCAAGATGTTTATTATGTGCCAAAATTAAAAAGTAATATTTTGAGTTTGGGACAACTTCTTGAAAAGGAATATGACATCCACATGAAAAATATGCATCTTTGGCTTAGAGATTCAACTGGAATTCTAATTGCTAAAGTGCATATGGCAAATAATAGATTGTTTTCTTTGAATCTTAAAATAATTGATGCAAAGTGTTTGAAGGCTAATGTGCAAGATGAATCATGGTGTTGGCACATGTGATTTGTGCACTTGAATTTTGAAGCACTCAAATCAATAGGAGAAAAGAACATGGTGCATGGGATACCATCAATCAACCATCCTAATCAATTGTGTGAAGCTTGTCTTCTTGGAAAACATGCAAGGAGGAGTTTTCCAAAGGAGGCCATGTCAAGATCAACCAAGCCGCTCCAGCTTGTTCATACTGATGTGTGTGGACCAATCAATCTATCCTCCTTTGGTAAAAGTAAATACTTTCTACTTTTCATTGATGACTTTAGTAGAAAGACTTGGGTTTATTTCTTGAGTCAAAAATCTGAAGCTTTTGCTGCTTTTAAAAATTTCAAAGTACTTGTGGAGAAAGAAAGTGGCTAGGAAATTAAAGCTTTAAGGTCCGATAGAGGAGGCGAATTCACTTCAAAAGATTTTAATGACTTCTGTCAGTCTCATAGAATTTGTCTCCCTCTAACGGTACCTTATTCACCCCAACAAAATGGAGTTGCTGAGAGAAAGAATCGAACGATTCTTAATATGGCTAGATGTATGTTGAAAGTTAAAAGTATGCCCAAGGAATTTTGGGCCGAAGCTGTTTCTTGTGCAGTTTCTTTGAACAACAAGTCTCCAACAAGGAATGTTAGAGATCAAATCCCTCAAGAAGCATGGAGTGGAAGAAAGCCAAGTGTTAAGCACTTGAGAATCTTTGAAAGCATAGCCTATGCTCATGTGCCACATCAAGGGAGAGCGAAGCTTGGCGATCGAAGTGTCAAACATGTGCTTGTTGGCTATGATACGAGTTCAAAAGGCTACAAGTTATACAACCCAACCAGTGGCAAGGTGGTGGTAAGTCGCGATGTTGAATTTGATAAAGAATTGGCATGGAACTGGGAAGCTCAGGAAGAAACTTCATATGATTTTCTTCCATACTTTGGTGATGAAGAAGAACCAGAAACCGTGGAACCTGTGAAGGATACAACTCCACCTCCTTCTCCAACCAATGTTGCATCTCCCTATTCTCAAGAAAGTTCAAATAAACAACCGCAAAGGACGATGAGTATTCAAGAGCTCTATGAGGACACATAAGAAGTTACTAATTTTGATCTTTTATGTTGTCTCTTTGTTGACAGTGAACCAATGAACTTTGATGAAGCTGTTACAAATAAAAGGTGGAGAAGCTATGGAGGAGGAGATTGAGTCAATAGAGAAGAACAACACTTGGGAGTTAACAACTCTTCCCAAGGGTCATCGAGCAATTGGAGTGAAATGGGTAGACAAGACAAAGAAGAATGTTGATGGAGATGTGGAGAGATAAAAGGCACGACTTGTGGCTAAAGGCTACAAGCAAAGATAAGGCATTGACTATGAAGAAACTTATGCACCTGTTGCTCGCATGGAGACGATTCGTTTGCTGATATCTTTGGTGGCGCAAATGAAGTGGAAAATTCATCAACTAGATGTCAAGTCAGCCTTCTTGAATGGCTATCTTGAAGAAGAAGTCTACGTTGAACAACCATTGGGTTTCATGGTCAAAAACCATGAAGATAAATTGTTGCGGTTGAAGAAAGTTTTATATGGATTAAAGCAAGCCCCACAGGCATGGAATAGTTGCATCAACAAATATTTTCAAGACAACGGATTTACTCGTTGTCTCCATGAATATGCTCTTTACCTTAAAGTTCATACTAATGGAGATATTTTACTTGTTTGTCTTTATGTTGATGATCTTATTTTCACAGGTAATAACTTAAGTTTGTTTGAAGCTTTCAAGAAAGAAATGTACCGTGAGTTTGAGATGACAGACGTAGGGCTCATGTCATATTACCTAGGCCTAGAAGTAAAGCAGATGGAGGATGAAATTTTTATCTCTCAGGAAAGCTATACAAAAGAGATATTGAAGAAGTTCAACATGCTCGATTGCAACCCCGTGAACACACCGATGAAAACTGGGACAAAATTGTCTAAGTTTGATGAAGGAGAAAAAGTGGATCCCACATTTTTCAAAAGTCTTGTGGGAAGTTTGAGGTACTTGACTTGTACCAGGCCAGATATACTTTTTAAGTTGGAGTAGTCAGTCGTTTTATGGAAGATCCTACCTCCACTCACTTGAAAGTCACTAGAAGAATTCTTCGCTACCTAAAAGGTATGATTGACTTTGGGTTATTTTATTCTTCTTCTAATGATTTCAACCTTGTGGGATTTTGTGATAGTGATTATGCAAAAGATATTGATGATAGAAAAAGTACAACTGGTTTTGTATTTTTTTGGGCGATTTTGTTATTTCTTGGAGTTCAAAGAAACAGTCCATAGTTACTCTCTCGACTTGTGAAGCCGAATATGTAGCAGCAACATCATGTACCTGCCATGCTATTTGGCTAAGAAGATTATTGAAGGAGCTCAATTTGCCACAAATTGAAGCTATAGAGAGTTGTATTGATAACAAATCCGCACAGGCACTTGCCAAGAATCCAGTGTATCACGATCGAAGCAAGCATATCGATACAAGATATCACTTCATCAGAGATTGCATTGCCAAGAAGGAAGTCGAGCTCAAATATGTGAAGTCTCATGATCAAGTTGCAGACAATTTTACAAAGCCTCAAGTTAGAAGATTTTCAGAGATTGAGAACAAGACTTGGACTGAAGAAAAAAAAATCAAAATTAAGGGAGATATTTGTGGGGTCCATACCTCACCTACTAAATAAAGAAAAATGTGGTAAAGTTGGAGAAGACAAAATAGGAGGCTGAAAAATTTACAAAAGTTTGGGCGGCTGGACTTTGTAAATTTTGAATCAATCAAATTGGTTGGGTAGGTGAAAATTGTGCCTATAAAAGGAGCTATTCGTTCCTCATTGAAGACATATAAAAAACGAGAGAAGCTAAGCAGAAAACAAAGCAGTGAGAGTAATCCACAGATTGTTGTATGTGAGATAAATAGTGAGTGATAGTAATATTGTAGTGAGGTGTCTTTAAATAAAGAGTGTTATTTCTTTCAAAATTCTAATAGTCTCTTGACACTACCAAGTTGTAATATTATAGTGGTTATATTGCTCCGCTCGGGTATTTTATTTTACCCCATTAAAAGAGTTGGTGTCTTTGTTACTCTCTTGTGTTATTATTATTTGCCGTGGATATTATTTCCGGGTGAGATTATTATTTTTTATCCCAATATGTTGTTCAAGCAGGGAATCGCCTTTGAAACTTTTAGTAGAAAACCTAGAGAGCTTTTTAGCCTGTGCCTATCATAGCATGCCAGACTGATGGAGTCACAGGCGTATTTATAGGTAAGCTAGGACTCTTACGCAAATACTTTAACCCTAGAGACTTCTCCATAAATTATAATTACCCCAGGGACTCCTAATATATGGTAATTTCTTTCCATAAAAAAAACTACCATATATGCATAACTATAGAATATTATCTGATATATTTTTTTTTTTGAAAGACAAAGTAAATAATTTATTACCTTATATATGGGCTATACTAGAAGTTTCAAGAAGAGACAATAAAATTTTAACATATATATGTTGGATATCTAGTCATAGAAGACTTGTGGATATCTCATCGCAAAGCTGATCTCTTTTACTATGACTTGGATTACCTTTACCGATCGGTATAAATAACCCTCAGTTAAGTGGATGAGTTTCTTTGATCTCCACAGCCGATATACCCTCTTCGTAAAAACGCAGAGAGTATATCTTACTCTGGCCTTTCTTACCCAATGAACTTAAGAATTTCTTTTCTTTACCCAGTGTATTTATAAATATATCATTTATGATGTTAGATGGAGAATTAGCTAATAAGCTACTCACTTCGATTCACAATAAGTGATCATTTTATCTTTGACACACTTATTAAGGAAATACGAACTCCTAAAAAAGAAATATGCATTCACTAAATTAACCTTAATTAATTGTTACCTTGCACATTGAAATATGTAAATAAGGGCAAATAATAGAAAAATAAAATTAATTCCTTCTTGATTATGTAAATGAATAATTATTGTGGATCAAAATAAAAAGATAAAATGGTCACTTACCGTGAAACGGCGGGAGTAATTAGCCACCCTTAAAGTGAATGCTACTCGATAAAAATATTCCAACCGCATGTACAATAGAAAGTAGGAGAGGACGAGTTAGCATTATCTGAACAAATATTCTATGAATATGTTATTGGCTTGTGCCAGAGAATTAGTTTCATTAATTCTGTTAGGAATATTTTATTGGATCTGTCCACCTTGGAATGTGGGTACGTGGAAACTGTTAGCAGCGCCATACCCTGGCTATGTTGGATTCATCATTTCATTTTTGAATAGAGATTCCGCTACACTTTGATGAATTTTGGACGATTCCTTTTTGTCCAAATCTCAAGTTCAAAATGACGGTGCGTATTGTAATTAATATACTCCATTATAGAAGCTCGGTAGTTGAATTATCGAATGACTCATAATAAAATATTCAAAGATACTAAGGATTAATATTATATACGGTCAAAATCGGACTTGTCCTTTTTATGCGACTGATCGAGGCTGGAGCATGATAAGGAAAAGATCAAAGCTATACATTTTATTTGGTTTGCTTTAATTCTTATTTACTGTCCATCTCACTATCAATTTACGTTTTTGCTCAGTTTGTGCCAAGTAAACTTGCGTATCCTTAAAACCACAATATAAATTCAATTGTTATCCATTTTTAGGGTAAACAGTTTGGCGCCCACCGTGGGGCTAAGGATAATAGTGATTGCCTGGTACAATTTTCATAACACGCCCTATTTCACACTTATTCTTTGAAGTGGCTTTGATTACATGATTAAAAAATGTCAAACTCTCAGTCAGCACCTCAACACATTGACAATGATCTCAGCCACCACGGTGAGAATGAGAACATTGCACCAGGAAACATTGTACCCCCTGCTAGTCTCGCTGGAGTTCCGGCTATAGACCCAATCGACGTTAGTTCGCATGTAGCCATCAATGGAAATTTGGCCATCGATGCCGAAAGTAGCATTCGTGGGGTACCCGATCAGCTACTTAGAATGCACATGGCGATGAAGATGGTAGGATCAGCCTGCAGGTGATCTGCAAAATGTTGAAGGCCCAACAGGCAGCAATAACTCAGCTCCAAAATTAGAACCGCACGCCAAGCAGGGTCGAACTCGAGCCATCCCAAGAAGTTGTATACAGGGTCTAATCGGCTTTGAGAAAATAAATCCCGGGGGCACAACCAATATTAAAAGGACTAGATTCCAAAAAGTTTGTACAAAAATCTTTCTCCCCAAGTGCAGCTCTAAAGCCAATCCCCAAGAAGTTCCGTATGGTCGAGATTTCTAAATATAATAGGAAGACTGATCCAAACGAACACGTCACCTCATACACGTGTGCCATCAAAGGAAATGACTTGGAAGATGGCGAGGTTGAATCCGTCTTGCTGAAGAAATTCGAGGAGACTCTATCGAAGGGTGTTATGATATGGTATTATAATTTGCCATCTAATTTTATTGACTCGTTTTCTATGCTTGCAGATTCTTTTGTAAAGGCACACGCTGGAGCAATTAAGGTCGCAACAAGAAAGTTGGACCTTGTCAAAGTAAGGTAGAAGGACAACGAGATGCTCAGGGAATTAGTATCTTGATTCCAAACGGAACGAATGGATTTGCAACCGGTCACCGACGATTGGGTTGTTCAAGCTTTCACTCAAGGTCTCAACGTTCGGAGTTCCATAGCTCCACAGTAGTTGAAGCATAATTTGATCGAGTATCCAGCTGTCACTTGGGCCAATGTACTTAATCAGTATCAGTCGAAGATCAAGGTCGAGGATGATCAACTGGGGACTCCTTCAGGGTCCGTTTATCCTAACATGCTCATGGATAGAATCAAGAGAGATATAGACCGAGAACCAAGGCCGAATAGAGATCGATATAAATCATATAACGTAGACCGTAAAAGCAGCGGGTCTGGGCAAAACTTTGCATGGAATGAGAGGAGAAATGATCGAGGTCAAAGTTTACGGGGACTCGTGAGCAAGAGTGGTTTCGACAGGTATGTCGGGCCCAAAGAAGCGCCACGATTGTCGGAATATAACTTCAATGTAGATGCATATTGGGTATTGTATCAGCCATTGGACGGATCAAGGATACTATATGGCCTCGACCTCTGCAGATCGATCTGGCCCAGAGAAATCCCAACCAAATATGCAAGTATCATGGCACCCATGACCATAAAATAGAAGATTACAGGCAGCTAAGGGAAGAAGTAGCCTGATTGTTCAACGAGGGGCACCTTCGGGAATTCTTAAGCGATCGGGCCAAGAATCACTTTAAAAACAGAGATTCCAGTAGATAGAACGAGCAAAAAGAACCACTGCACATGATTTACATGATCGTTGGAGGGGTCAATACTCCTCAAGGACCAGTTTAAAATGCACCAAGATGTAGATCACAAGGGAGAAGCAAACTCGGGATTACGTACCGGATGGAACCTTGTCTTTCAATGATGAGGTTGCAGAAGGGATTGAACAGCCCCACAAAGACGCACTGGTAATATCTGTACTTATGAATAAGACTCAAGTTAAAAGTGTTTTGATTGATCCAGGTAGCTCAGCCAACATTATTCGATCGAGGGTCGTAGAACAGCTCGGTTTACAGGATCAGGTTGTACCCACGACACGAGTTCTAAACAGCTTCAATATGGCATGTGAAACCACCAAAGGCGAGATAACTTTGCCGGTAAACATGGCTGGGACCATCCAAGAAACGAAGTTCCATGTGATTGAGGGCGATATGAGGTATAATGCCCTATTCGATAGACCATGGATCCATAACATGAGGGCAGTTCCCTCGACCCTTCACCAGGTTCTAAAGATCCCAATGCTAGAGGGAGTTAAAATAGTATATGGGGAGCAACCCGCCACCAAGGAAATGTTTTCCATCGACGAAGTGATACCGATATCGGTGCTCTCATCAACAAAAGGGTTAAGTTCAAAGGGAAAGCAGGTGTTCAAATAGCAACCACAGACATCAGCCTCAACCCAATAAGAGAAGCAAGGGACTAACGAGGATGATGACTACGAGGTCCCTCGATCCTTCATAGTCCCCAATGATTCCGACGCCAGCAAGTCAACGGTCGAAGAGTTGGAACAAATCATACCGGTCGAACATTAGCCCGAGCGAAAGGTATACCTAGGCACGGTGCTAGCCCCTGAGCTTAGGAAAAAAATTATTCAATTCCTTAAAACTAACATGGATTCCTTTGCTTGTTCCCATCTCCATATGACAGGGATCCCACCAGAAATTACCACCCATAAACTGAGCTTGGACCTGAAATTCTGTCTAGTGAATCAAAAAAGAAGGCCCAAGTCTGAGGTCAAACACGCTTTCATCAAAGACGAGATAACCAAACTTCTCAAAATAGGGTCCATCTGGGAAGTAAAATTTCCCGAATGGTTAGTGAATGTAGTAGTAGTCCCTAAGAAAGGAAACAAACTTAGAATGTGTGTAGATTACAAAGACCTAAATAAAGCATGCCCCAAGGATTCTTTTCCTTTTCCTAATATCGATCACATGATTGATGCCATGGTCGGCCACGAGATTCTCAATTTTTTCGATGCCTATTCCAGGTATAACCAAATACGGATGAACCTGAAAGACCAGGAAAAGACCTCGTTCATCACTAAGTACGATACCTACTGCTATAATGTAATGCCAATCGGACTAAAAAATGTTGGTGCCACCTATCAACTCCAAGTAAATCGAATGTTCGAAGAACAAATAGGGAAATCTATGGAAGTTTATATTGATGGCATACTAGTTAAGTCCCTGCGAGCAGAGGACCATTTGAAGCATTTGTTGGAAACTTTCAGTATACTGAAGAAATACAACATGAAGCTCAACTGAGAAAAGTGCGCATTCGGGGTCGGCTCTGGAAAATTTCTCGGCTTCATGGTATCAAATCGAGGAATCGATATCAATCCCGACAAAATCATGGCTATTGAATATATCACGGTACTGGACAATGTAAAGGTCATGCAGAGGTTAACATGGCACATAGACGCCCTGGGGTGATTCATCTCGAGATCCTCCGATAAGTGCCATCGGTTCTTTTCATTTGTGAAGAAGAATAATAACTTTACATGGACTCCGAAATGCCAACAGGCCTTTGAGGAGCTTAAACGATACTTGTCGAGCCCGTCGCTACTTCAGAGGCCGAGGGCAGACGAACAACTTTACTTATATCTGGCAGTATCGGAGATAGCAGTAAGTGAAGTCCTAGTCCGAGAAGAACAAGGTACACAATTCCCTATCTATTATGTTAATCAGACCCTAGGTGAAGCCAAAACTAGATATCCTCATCTAGAAAAGTTAGCACTCGCTTTGATAAGCGCATCTAGGAAATTAAAACCATACATTCAATGTCATCCCATATGTGTTGTAACAACTTATCCTCTTCGAAATATTTTGCATAAACTTGAGATTTCGGAGCAATTGGACAAATGGGCCGTAGAACTCAGCGAGTACGATATTGAGTATCGACCCCGAACATCCATCAAGTCTCAAATCTTGGCAGACTTTGTGTATGAATTCACGCCGACCCTAGTGCTCGAGGTTGAAAGAGAATTATTAGTCAACTCGGGTACATCTTTAGGGATATGGACCCTCTTTACAGACGGTGCTTCGAACATAAAGGGGTCCAAACTCAGCATCATGATGAAACTACCCACTGGTAACGTCGTTAGACAATCCATTAGAACTGTAAAATTAACTAACAACGAGGCCAAATATGAGGCCATGATTGCAGGTCTAGAACTAGCCAAAGGCTTGGAAGTAGAGGTGATCGAAGCCAAATGCGACTCCCTCCTCATTGTGAATTAGGTTTGTCGCGCCCCGTTTTTCCTTGCGGGATCGGGTTTATGACATTTGGAGGGACAACTCATTCCTTTTGGGAATTAGGTTTGATTTGAAGAGTCGCCACCTAATGATTAGGGTTCATTAGGACACCAAGAGGGTTTGATTTGAGTAACCAGAGTTTGGGTAAGGGCTTGAAATTATTCCAAGGGGAAGGTGTTAGGCACCCCTCAGAATCCACTAGTGTGGTTTCCGATCAGACAATTATTGTGAGTTTAGGGTACAATTAACATGTAGACAAATAAAGCTCAAATACGAGGGGATTTCACATATAAAGGTTTGAAAATAGACAAAGTTTAAAAGAGCAATTTGAGGAAGCGGATTCTAGAATGAAAATGTTAAAGAAATAAAAGTAAATGAAGGGGGGGGGGGTCCTAGGTTTACTAAAAATATGGATCACCCCACACAATGTCCAATAATCACTCCTCAATGAGGGGCTACACGTGACATTATCGCGTGGTCATCATATCCATATCTATCCTTCCCACCCCATTAAGGTATTTAAAGCGCGGGTTGGTCTCGTTTACTTATTGCATGCTATTACCCATCCCAATCCTATCAGTCCCGAAGGCATTTAGGACTACTAATCCTAAAGGGAGGGATATTGGGCTTATTTGTAGCTTCAAAGATAAAAACTCTAAGGCGACATACAAAATACGTATTGCAAGTTGAGGGAAAGCACATAACAAGCAGAGGCTCAGATATACCTCCTTGAACAAAGAAACACGTAATCAACATGACTTACACATACTATTTAGGTCTGATTATTATAGATGAAGAAGGACGGTTACTAAGGCAATTTTAGATTATTACATAACTCAGATAAGAAGTCCGAATCAGGCCTACATGTTGGTTGTAATAATTAACAAAAACAAATTCAGCTTATAAATTTACCCTAAGGCTTGCCTAAGCGTTGGACAAAGATCCTATAGGCATGTTTTCTATGCGTTGTTGATTTTGAACCTTGTAGACATGGTGTAAAAATGCAGAAAATCTTATTGGCATAGTATCTAAATGCATAAGACTGGTTTTAATCCTACAAATATGGTATCTAGTTTGCGAATTATGCTTAAGGCCTATGCACATGGTATCTTGGTGTAATTGAATATGCATAATTGAACAATCCTATAAGCATGACTTCTACATGTATTTGAATATGCAGAATTCAAAATACATATAGGCATGATTTCTATATGAGAATTGGATATTCAGAACGGCCTATAGGCATGATGTCTATATGCATTTGAGTATGCAGAATTCAAAATACCTATAGACATGGTATCAATGTGAGAATTGGGATATGCAGAATTCAAAATGACCTATAGGCATGATTTCTTTATGCATTTGAATATGCAGAATTCAAAATACCTATGGTATCTACCCTTTGCATACATAGTTACCCACCCTTCTCACTAACCATCCCCAAGAGTTTATTACAAATTATTACAGCCCGGAATAAAATAAGAATACATCAAAAAAAATATAAATAAAAGTACAACTAGAGGAAGCCTGATTCTGACTTCCTCACTGAGTTATGAGGTAAACCAACTCCAAGAGATCATGATCTAAAGCCTTTCTCCCATTTGAGTGTGTCGAAGTTCTCTAAGAGCCTCAATGGGACTCCAGGCAATGCTCACACCCAAATGTATTATTAGAACAGGGATAAGTGCAGTGTGGAAGGGCCAACCCTCAAGTGTCCAAGTTCAGAGGGAGCTCAAAGGGTCCCAAGGCAAGGCTCACAAGAGGGGGACAGAACTTAAAGACTAAGAAAGTGTGCAAGTGAAGAACAAAATGCTAAAGGGGGGAAATGAGAGGGAAATAGCTACAAATAAGTACCCATAAGGGGTCCAGGGGAATAAGGAAATTGTGAAGAGCCTATTGCTTAGGCAAGGGCAGGCTTTAGGCATGCCCAGCAATGGAGAATGCTAGCATACCTATAAGCCTGCTAGAACACACATTATTAGAGGCTAGGATCCCAGGGGATCAAGCTTGATTCATGGACAATAATTTACAGTATTGCCGTGCCTCAAACCATAGCATGAACACATAGGGGTAGGGGGCAGAAAGAAATTTCAGCATGCTAGAGTAAGTGTTGAATTGTACAGAAGCAGTAGGCAGACATGCATACAAAGGTAGTAAATAAACACATTGTTATGGTGCTGAAAACCTTAAATCAGGACATACCAGTTTTTAAAGAAGCAAATAGACAAAAGCAGGAAGTAGGACTTGCAAATAGGACACAGTACAAGTAACAAGAGAAAATACTTTTGAGTATGGGTATAAGTTCAGAAAGACTATGAGTGTTGGTATCAATGAAGAGCAGTTATTTATAGTGTGAAAATATGCAGAAAGAAGGTAAGAAAATAATTAAGGAACTGGGTATCAATTAAAATCAATTAGTACGAGACTAAGAAAATAATTAAGGAACTAGGTATCACTTAAAATCAATTAGTACGAGACTTCCTTTAATTAAGGAGTTTAAACTTAAACGGTAATGAACAAAATTATTTAAGGAAAGGGATCAAGTAAGCATCTTGTGCAAAGTAGGCAATTAGGGGTAGATACATAGGAGTTTACTTAAGGGAAGAATTTTGAAATATACGATTAAATAAATAAGGTAAAAATCAATTAGTACATAGTAAATCAAAGAGTCAGAGATTTGTAAGTACTGGTCCATGAATAAACCAAGTCAGAAAGGATAAGGAAAGTTTTCGACCAAGTAATAGGGAAATCAGCAAACAAGGAAAGAAATCAATCAGGTTTACACAAAGGAAGTCTGAAATTAATCAAAAATTGAAAGTCATTTTAGAGGAAAGTTTAGCACATATAAAGAGCACACAAGTATGCGAGGCTGAATTTAGGACAAAGAAAAACGTCATGCAATTGCAAAATCAGTAAGTAGTAGACTATAGGAATATGGTAGTCACATAGGTTAGTCTCAGTAACTCAGGAATGTAGAAGAGAGAGAGAGAGTATCAAATAGCATACAAAGGGTCCAGTAGAAAGATCTTAGAAGATTTTAACAGGGAATCAGAACCATATAAAGAAACAAAGGTCGAAACAAAGCTTTGGAAGCCTAATCGAGTAGTAGATGAGATAACTTCAGAAACTTGAAATAGGTTCAAAGAAGTTAGGGCTTTTTTTTTCTTTTGAAATCAAACAAGTTCAGAGATTTCAGAAAGGAATTGAGACCTTTAATATGCATCTTTCAGTAGAAGAAACTCATGAGAAACATAGTAAAAGAACAATATGCGAAACACAGTAGAAGAACTCATAAGAACATAGTAGAAGAAACACATAGGAAGACACAGTAGAAGATCTTGTAACAACACACTAGGAGAGACACATAAAAATCACAGTAGAAGAAACTAATAAGAAACATAGTAGAAGAAACACACAAGAGAAAAAGAAAATCAGAGAAGCATCTGAATAACTTAACAAAAACCCTAAATCAGAAAGATAAAGGTTTTGAAAGCATAGTTTGTTGAAAGAAATCTCGAGAAACCGTTTAATAGTTTAGGGAAAACACAGACCTAGAACAGATCTAAAGAAATTAGAAGAACCTCAAAAGTTAGGGTTTCAGAAGAAACCAGATGGTGATAAAGGTTTGGTGAGTCGTTCATCTGAGCAGGAGAAGTCGAGATCAGGCTCGAATAACCATGCTTTGCCGGAGCAAGGCCGGAGGTGGCCATAGAACTCGAATCAAACAAACTCTAGGCCAAGCTTCTTCGTGGTCAGGCCTTGAAACTTCAGTAACCAAACGTGTAGGAGTTATAGGAGGCCGGTATAGGACTTCTATGGCCTTGGAAGCCATGAATTCCGGTGGATTTAGGGTTGAAGTGGAGGGAGGCAGCTAGGGTTTCTGAGAGAGAATTTGGGAGAGGGTGAATCCAGGGGAGGCTACCGGTGAGAAATGATTAGGGTTTGGGGGGGGGGGTATTGGGAAATTAAAAAAGAAAAGGTGAGTATGAGTCGTTGATCTAAATGATCAATGAATGGGATTGAAAGGGGGATCTGGGCAGGTTATTACGAGGGTTATGGGTCGGGTAAATTTAAGATTTGTGCCGGGTAATGGGATCTGAAATTGGGTTCAATTAGGGGTGCCCAATCTGGCCAAAATTGAAATACAAATGGGCTAACATTTAAATAGCCATTTTTCCTTATTTATTTTATAAAAAATAGTAAAATAATTTCTTGGAAATAATTTAAAGGTACTAAAATGATTAATAATATATAATTATAAAAATAAAAATACTGGAGTCAATTTTATAATTATAAACACAATTAAATCTTAAAATAGGCTAATATTGCAATTATACGCAATTTAGCTTTTAAAAATACTAAATAAATTTATAAAATTATGCAAAATTATGTTAGCTAGATTTTAGTATAATTATGAGAACCTAAAGTGAATTGCCAAAATGACAATTTTGGGAATAATTATTGGATTTTTCTTGATAAAATAGGGTAATAAATTGATCTAAAAATCTTTAAAAATTAATGAAAAATAAGAAAACCCTTGGACATACTTATATATGCATACATATTCTATTTGAAAGGTAATTTGCATATAAAAATATACAGGAAAAAATTGGGTATCAACAACTGCCCCTCTTTACCCGGAAAGGATGAAAGAGTTGTCGGGTAAAGATATGATGTCCAATTTTGACCGAACGAAATGGTTCGAGGAGACTTAGGCTGTACTCTGGCTTCTAAGTTGCATACATATCCCTGGTCTTACATGAATCAGGCCATATGTAGTTTAGGATCCGCCGCTGGAGTATGCTGATGGAGACTTTTAAAAAACGGATGCGATATTGAGGACGGGGTGAATGGTCAAAGTCTAACAAGGCTGCGGGAACTAGAGCGGGATCGCTCCTACTGAGACGACCATTGCTTGCCGGTTTACCTGCAAATGAGCAATTCGAGCGTATATTGTGCGTAAATTTAAACATGATACAAGTTCCCGTCGGACCATGAATGTTGTCATTGGACGGTTAGGATGACGTCCTCAGACCATGATGTCCTGGGCCATGAAGCGTATAATAAAGGATTCACAGGCCATGAAATGATGCTTTCGGGCTATGCGAATGATGCCTCCGAACTATGATGCCTTTGAATAATGATATGCAAAAGATTAAAAGGGGTCCTCAAGCCATGATATGGTGTTATCGGGCTATGAAAATGCTGCCTCCGAACAATGACGCCTTCGGATGATTTGGCGATCTTTCAGCCCATTAAATACAGTAAGTGGCGATCTTTCAGCCGATGGGATGCAATGGGTGGCGATCTTTCAGCCATGTAAGTGTAAAGGTGGCGATCTTTCAGCCATGCAAATGTAAATAAGGCGGCAATCTTTCAGCCATGCAAATGTAAAAGTGGTGATCTTTCAGCCATGCAAATAAGGTGGCGATCTTTCATCCATGCAAATATAAAGGTGGCGATCTTTCAGCCATGCAAATGTAAAGGTGGCGATCTTTCAGCCATGCAAATATAAAGGTGGCGATCTTTCAGCCATGCAAATGTAAATAAGGCGGCGATCTTTCAGCCATGCAAATGTAAATAAAGCGGCGATCTTTCAGCCATGCAAATGTAAAGGTGGCAATCTTTCAGCCATGCAAATAAGGTGGCGATCTTTTAGCCATGCAGATGGAGGTAGAGCTTAACCTCGGAAGGCAGAATGGTAGCCTTATGCAATGCATGAGTGCAGACAGAGGTAGAGCTTAACCTCGGAAGGCAGAATGGTAGCCTTATCCAAGAAGTAAAAGGGCAAAGTGATAATAGAATTTTCTTAGCTGATAGCGGATTGTGATATTGCGACTGCTGGGGTTACTGTGTCTACTGGGGACACTACGTGCGGATAACATCTGTGAGTAAGTGCACGGTTCTGAGAGTTGTATTTCTGAGCAATGTGAGTCTCGTGAGTGTATAGTATATTCGACGATTTTGCAACTCAAGTGTCTGCATCTAAAGAAAAATTGTGAGTTTTGTAAAGAGGGGAGGTTAGTTCGTATTCCCGTTGGCTCTGCTTGACCTGCTCGGCTTTGATCTGGTGATACTGCATGTATCATTGGGGTAGCATTTCCAAACAAGGAAATTTTGGTAATAAATATGCATGATTTAGTAAAGGCATACATAAAAACATAATTAAGAATAGTTTTCTTTTGATGAACCAATGACTGCGACGTGGTTCAAGACATTGCAACCCTTCTTGTTACGAAATTTTAAGGGTCCTCCTTAAAATTCTGCCCCAGTTTACTGGGTTGATGCTTTTGACTGTTGTTTGCGACGATTGGCTGAAATTACTCCTCAAAATTCTGCCCCAGTTTCCAATTGCGGGGGAAATGAAATTTTTATTGTATTGTGACCGAACCCATAGGGCTACCTACGTATCCCCTCTTAAATTAGAATCAGGTCAGGTGTAGTTCAAATTACATCATATAGGAAAGCATAAAGATTACACATAGTAACGCTTGACTATATCTGAATTAATTGGCTTTGGCCAGACTTCTTCGTCCATTTCTGCAAGTATAAGGGCTCCTCCTATCAGAATCCAGTGAACCATGTATGGACCCTACCAGTTGGGAGAGAATTTCCCTTTGGCTTCATCTTGATATAGAAAGATTTTCTTTAACACCAGCTGCCCCGGTGTGAACTGTCTTGGCTTGGCTTTTTTGTTGAAGGCTCTGGACATTTTGTTCTGATAAAGTTGACCATGGCAAACTGCATTTATCCTTTTTCTATCTATGAGGGCTAGCTGCTCATAATGATTTTTCACCCACTCTGCGTCGTCGAGCTCTGCTTTCTATATGATCTTTAGGGAGGGAATTTCTACCTCGGTAGGAATGACTGCTTCTGTACCATAAACCAGCATATAGGGGTTGCCCCAGTTGATGTGCGGACTGTGGTGCGGTACCCTAGAAGAGCAAATGATAACTTCTCGTGCCACTGTCTATCATTTTCTTCAATATCTTCTTGATATTCTTATTGGCGGCTTCTACTGCTCCATTCATCTAGGGTCTGTAGGCTGTAGAATTCTTGTGTTTGATTCTGAAAGTGTCACACATGGCTTTCATCATGTCACTGTTGAGGTTGGAGCCGTTGTCGGTAATGATTGACTCTAGAATCCCGAATTGACAAACAATGCGATCGCGGACAAAGTCTGCCACGACCTTCTTGGTTACTGCTCTATAAGATGATGCTTCAACCCATTTTGTAAAATAGTCAATTGCTACCAAGATAAACCTGTGCCTGTTTGATGCGGCAGGTTCAATTGGTCCAATAACATCCATTCCCCAGGCGGCGAACGACCATGGTGAGCTTGTTGTATTAAGCTCATTTGGAGGTACCTTTATCATGTCTGCATGTATTTGATAGCGGTGGCATTTTCGGACATACTGGATGCAGCCCGTTTCCATAGTCATCCAAAAGTAACCAGTACAGAGTATCTTCTTTGCTAAGATAAAACCGTTCATATGTGGACTGCAGGTCCCTGCATGAATCTCCTTTAATAGCTAGGATGCTTCTTTCGCGTTGACACACCTTAGTAATCCCAAATCTGGAGTCCTCCTATACAGGATTCCTCCGTTGTGAAAGAAATTATTGGATAACCTTCGAAGTGTGCGCTTCTGGGTAGGATTTGCATGTTCCGGGTATTCTCTTTTCGCCAATTATTCCTTGATATCATGAAACCAAGGCTTTCCGTCTACTTCTTCTTCAACCTAAGCACAATAGGCTGGCTGATCATGGGCCTTTACTGGAATAGGATCAATGAAGTTTTTATCTGGATGTTGTATCATAGAGGACAGGGTCGCCAATGAATCGGCGAACTTATTCTGGACTCTGGGAACATGTTGGAATTCCATCTTTGTGAACCTCTTTCTCAATTCCTATACATAGTGCAGATACGGGAGTATCTTGGAGTTCTTGGTTGCCCATTCTTTTCGGACCTGATGTATAAGTAGGTCTGAATCTCCGATCACTAGCAACTCTTGAATGTTTATGTCAATGGCCATTTTGAGCCCTAGGATGCAGGCTTCATACTCGGCCATGTTGTTGGTGTAGGGAAACCTGAGCTTGGCGGACATCGAATAATGCTGACCGGTTTCTGATACTAGGACTGCTCCTATGCCAACTCCTTTGAAATTTGCTGCTCCATCGAAAAACATTCTCCAACCGTCATAGGATTCCACAATGTCTTCTCCTATGAACGATACCTCTTCATCAGGAAAATACATTTTTAGGGGTTCGTATTCTCCATCCACGAGGTTTTCAGCAAGGTGATCTGCTAGTGCCTGTCCCTTGATTGCCTTCTGAGTGACGTAAAAAATGTCAAATTCGCTCAACAGGATTTGCCACTTGGCTAGCTTGCCAGTGGGCATGGGCTTCTGGAAGATGTACTTTAAAGGATCCATCCTTGATATGAGATATGTAGTATAGGCATAGAAGTAGTGCCTCAGCTTCTGAGCTACCCAAGTCAAAGCACAGCAAGTGCGCTCTAACAGAGAATATCGGGCCTCATACAGGGTGAACTTCTAACTGAGGTAATAAATGGCCTGCTCCTTCCTCCCTGTTTCGTCATGCTGCCCCAGAACGCAACCGAAAGCTCTATCCAATACTGCAAAGTAGAGTAATAGAGGTCTACCTGGCTCTGGCGGGATCAAGACAGGTGGTGTTGACAGGTACTCCTTGATTCTGTTGAAAGATTTTTGACAGTCATCAGTCCATTTGGTAGTGGCGTCCTTCTTCAACATCTTAAAGATTGGCTCACAGATAACCGTAGATTGTGCTATGAACCGGTTGATGTAGTTAAGTCTCCCCAAGAAACTCATCACGTCCTTCTTGTTCTTTGGAGGTGGTAATTCTTAAATAGCTTTGACCTTTGATGGATCCAATTCTATTCCTCGGTGACTCACAATGAACCCAAGTAGTTTCCCAGCAGGAACCCTGAATGCACACTTTGTGGGATTCAGTTTCAGGTTGTACTTTCTCAATCTATTGAAGAACTTCCTCAAATCTTCCATGTGATCATTGGCCTTTTTGGACTTGATGATAACATCGTCTACGTATACCTCTATCTCCTTGTGTATCATATCATGGAAAATGGTATTCATGGCCGTCATGTAGGTGGCACCAACATTCTTTAATCCAAACGGCATCATCTTGTAATAGTACATCCCCCATAGTGTAATAAAAGCCGTTTTCTCAGCATCTTCTTCATCCTTCCAGATCTGATGATACCCAACAAAACAATCTACAAATGACTGCAGCTCATGCTTGGCGCAATTGTCGATCAGGATGTGTATATTCGGCAAAGGGAAGTCGTCTTTCAGACTGGCCCGGTTGAGATCCCGGTAGTCGACACAAACTCTGACCTTCCCATCCTTCTTTGGTACTGGCACGATGTTGGCTAACCATGTTGGATATTCTACTACCTTGAGAACTTTATCTTTGACCTGCTTAGTGACTTCTTCTTTGATTTTCAGACTCATATCAGGCTTGAACTTTCTGAGCTTTTGCTTTACTGGTGGGCATGTTGGATTGATTGGCAGTTTGTGAGCCACAATAGATATACTCAGACCAGTCATGTCGTCATATGACCAGGAGAATATGTCCTCATATTCCCTTAGAAATTCTGTGTACTCTTCCTTTTCTGACAGTGACAAATGGATGTTGATTCATGTTTTTTTGACATTCTCTACATCTCCCAAGTTAACTACCTCAGTCCAAGTTGGACTTAGGATTTTTCTTAAAACTTTCAATTTCTTTAACAATCTCTTCTAGTATATCATCTTCCTCTAAATCTATGTCCATTTGTTGCATTGTCTCGTTGCATGTCAAGTCATCGGTTCATTAAGATAAGTAATAGTAATATTGTATAAGTAAAGTAATGAGAGAAAACAACAGTAATAAGTGTTGATTCATAAGAAAAATCAAAATGCTTTGATAAATTGCATAATTGTTTTAAACATTCGAGATCTTATTGCAGGAATTGAAAACATGGGAAAATAAAATCTTTCAGTAAATTAAAACAGTGCTTGTTTTAGCCTTGATACCCCGAGGCTCGTCGGGCTCTGGTTGTCCTGATGGTCCAGTTATTGAGGCGGGCCCCTCTGCTTATGGCCTGTATGGAAGGGCCTTCCGCCCCCTCCTCCTCAAGAACAACATAACAGTCCATGTTATTGTCTTCTAGGAACAAATTCCTCACCGCTGCAAGTGCTTCTTCTTCTTCTGACCCATAGATAACACCAGCCGGTTAGAAAGTCCTCTCCAAGTATGGTACTGGCTGCTCCAGCGGATAGTAAGGACCGTGCCATGGTGGTGACCAGTGGTTGAATTCCTACCAGGTGTACTCATATCCCAGACCGAAGGTGGTGCCATATTTCTTGAGTTTTATAGGCTTAGCGATTCCTTGGAGGTTTTTACCGAGCCCTTTGCCAGGTTCATAACCACACCAATTCAGTATACTCTCGATCTTGTTATCCCACCATTTGTCTTTGTCAACAACATTCACCCTTTCAATGTGATGGTAAGTTTCTCCTCCTAGCTTCCTTCTTCCTTTAATTGACGGAATGGTCTGGCGACTGTATATAAGATTGCTTCCGTCGCCGTGAATGATTACCTCTTAATGGTTCCGTTCGAATTTCATTGCCTGATGCAGTGTCGATGCCACAGCCCCAGCAGCATGAATCCATGGTCGTCCTAGTAGCAGATTGTAAGATGCCAGTACGTCTATCACTTGGAAGTCAACATCGAACCAAGTTGGCCCCTATTTGCAAACACAGACTAATCTCCCCAATGGTGGATCTTTGGGAGCCGTCGAAGGCTTTCATGTTGATAACTCTATCATATATCTCGTGCAATCCTTTGCCCAATTTCTTGAGTGTTACCAGTGGACAAATGTTGAGGCTAGAACCCCCATCAATCAGGATCCTGGTGATAAAGTAATCCTCGCATTGCACAGTGATGTGCAGTGCTTTGTTGTGCTCCAACCCTTTAGACGGTAGCTCATCCTCATGAAAAGTAATTTTGTGACTCTCCAATACCTGTCCGACCATGTTAGCCATTTCTCTGCCAGTAATGATGTTTGGCACGTATGCTTCACTGAGCACCTTCAACAGAGCATTCTTGTGTGCCTCAGAATTTTGTAGCAAAGCAAGTATGGAGATCTGCGCTGGTGTTTTGTTCAACTAGTCGATGACCGAGTATTCCTTGTCCTGTATCTTTCTCCAAAGATCATTTGGAACTGTCTCAATGATGGGCGACTGATTGGAGGCATGCTTGCTTGACTCAGCTAGGTGTTCTGGGGTATAGATCCTACCAGTTCTCATCATACCCTGTGCGGCAACAGTTTTCTAAAACCTAACCTTGCCTTTCCTCCTTGCCTCAACTGTATAGTCCCATGGTATAGCCTTTGTGTGGAATGATGTCATGGTTGACATCACCACTGGGATCGGCATGACTATCTTCACTCCAAATGGAGCATGTTCCTTGGGTGGTAAAACTACAACTTCGAATGGTACAGGTGCATTTGCTGGAGACACGAATTCAACCTCAATTGGCTCTAGTGTCTTTGCAGATGACGTTGTTTCAAATTCTAGTGGTACTGACATATTTACCCCAGCGTCCCCAAAGGGCTGAATCTGGACCACGATCGGGTTAAGAGTAACTATTGGTTTCTTTGGGTCATCACCTTCTGTGATCAAACCGATCGATCCCTCGGGATCCCAATCATCCTCTATTTCAATCATGTGAACGCCTCCACCCTTGTTGTCTGGCAGCGGGTTATTGCGGATATTCGGAGCATGTTCCTTTGCCACAATAATCTTGTTGTTAATCAAAGCCTGGATTTTGTCTTTCAAAAAGCGACATTCGTCGATAGTGTGTCCTTTCATGCCGGAATGGTATGCACAGGATTTGTTTGGATTAACCCATTGAGAAGGGTTCTCAGGGGTTACCGCAGGGATAAGGGGTGACGTAACCAGCAGCTTTGAGTCTTTCATACAACTGGTCAATAGGTTCAGCAATAGCTATGTATTGTTTATGAGGTCTATGATCGAAATTTGGTCGAGGTCTAGGAAAGTTTTGGCGTGTAGGAGGTGATTGATAATGGGATAGTTGAGTATTGTAGGCTTGGTAAATATGTGCAGGTTGGGAATATCTGGGTGAAGTAGGCTGATATGTGGGAGGCGGAGGTGATTGATAAGTGGGTGGTGGAGCTTGGTATGCGAGTGATGGTGCTTGGTAGTTCGGAGTTGGTTGATATGTGAGTGGAGGTGTTGGGTAAGTTTGGTATTTGATAGGAGATTTGGTTCTCTGTGCAACCATTACGTCCCCTACGTCCTTTTTCTTGGACACGCCACCAGACTGCAAAGCCTTACTTGTAGCTTGCAAGGCCTCGGAGTTCGTAACCATACCGCTTTTGATGCCCTCTTCGATCCTTTCACCCAACTTGATAATGTCAGAAAATTTATGGCTCTCAATTAACATTAGTCGTTCATAATACTGCGGGTCTTGAGCCCGAACAAAGAATTTGTTCATCTGTTCCTTCTCTAAGGCAGGTCTGACCTTAGCAGCTTCGAACCTCCAGCGAGTAGCATACTCGCAAAACATTTCTGTAGGTTTCTTCTTTAGATTCTGAATGTAGAACACATCCGGCGCATTCTCCGTGTTGAACCTGAACCTATCCATAAAATCAGATGCCATGCCTACCCAACTTGACCACTTCTTCGGATCTTGGCTAATGTACCAAGATAGAGCATCTCCTTTCAGACTCCTCATGAACAGCTTCATGCGGATTCTCTCATCTTTCCCTACTCCAACCAGCTTGTCACAGTAAGTTCTCAAATAGACCCTTGGATCCCCTGTACCATCAAACATTTCGAATTTTGGAGGTTTGTATCCCTCGGTCAATTCGACATCGGGTTGTATGCAAAGATCTTCATAGTTCAGCCCTTCAATTCCCTTACTTCCTTCAATGCCTTGAATTCGGCTAGTCAATTTCTTAAGTTCTTCAGCCAGGTTCCTGATGAGAGAGCCTTTATCATCAGACTCGGGTGTGTTTGAGACGGGTTGGGTGGAGTATGGCATAGTCTCCATATAGATGGGGGTGTTATGATGGGTGTGGAAGTGGTCATTTGTGGAGTTCAAGGATTCTGGGATGAGCAGTGAAGTATTGTTTGAAGTATGGTAGGTGTTGCAGTGGTGGTGAGGAGCGAAATGGTTTTGTTGCTTTGGGATATTTTGTGGAGGTGTGGGATTTTGAGCATTTGGGAAGTTGACATCCGGAGTGGTGAGGGAAAATGACAGATTTGCCAAATTCCGAACCTGATCAAGTTCCTCTTAGAATTTCAGCAGCTTTTATTCCAGTTGGGATGCATTTTCTTTGTAAACCTGAGTACCATGGGCATGAGTGACCTCTACCCATTCAGTTGAGTTCTCCTTTCTGTGTTGTTCAGATCTTCCATCTTCCCTTTGTTCTTGTTTCTGATAGGACTAAGAGGAGGAGTGGGTGGAGGGTCCCTAGATCTCGTGGAATAAGATGATGTTGCCAGAGTGCACGAACTAACCTTTACGGAGGGGAATAAATAAACAAAAAGTAAAAACAAAAAAGTAACAAGTTAGTGAGGATTATAAGAAAATGTTGCGATATTTAAACATATAGTGCAAGAATGTTAATCGTGTCCTATTTGGGAACCTCTTTATGCCCAAGGTAGGCCTAGCGACAAGTTGATGTGGAGAACTTAGAATGCTAAATGGCTCATTTTATTGATAAAAAGTAAATGAATCCCAAATCGACACTAAATAATAGGAAATAAGATATCACTAGTGGTCGTTGGCCTTATTACATTTCATAAAGCAAAAGAAAACTCCTATCTATTTGGTCCTAGAAGGACCTTCCCCAGACTCGGCATCTTTGGCTCCGTCGAACAACTTTCCCAACTCTCGAAATCCCAGCAATAGGTAGGCTCTAGCTAGATGTCTGCCCTTATTTCTCTCAGCATTCTGGCAATCCTCGATCCTTTTGAGAAATTTCCTTTCTAGCTCTACTATTCCCCGCTCCAAGTATCCCAGTCACTTGTTGGCACCGACATCCATGTCCTTCCACTCTTCAATCAGCTTTTGGTTGGCTTCCTGTATCTCACGGTGCTCGCTTTCGCATTCCCGAATCCTCTTGAGCAGTTGATTGTATTTGACCTGTGCCTCGGCCCTCTCATCTATGATCCTGTGGCCCCTAGCAAGTCCTGGCTGGCCCAGACCATTGTGATTAGATTCTAACCAGCCTGAATATAAGGGAGCGCAACCAGCATGGTATCTGTCTGGATCGATAGTATCTCTTCCCATGATGATCTTGCAATGCCACATATGCTGAGCTTGGAACTTATAAGGACTGTCATCAGCTTGGAAGTTAGTCCGGAAGTGACTCATCTTATCGACCCTTGGTATAACCTGCTTCCTACTAGCCTGTCTCATAACTTGGAGAGGTACATAAGGGTAGGTACCTCTCAGACCGATTAATATCAGAAATGGCGCATCCATGGATCAGGCGATAAACTCCTCGTAGGGAACCATTCGAACATCCATTGTATTTGATCCTCAGTTAGGTTTTCAAACAACTCTAACCATCCTTTGGCATCTTCTGGCTAGGCGAACATGTTGGGCATGTAATTCATCCGCCTTGGATGATAGAAAGCTATATGATCATCCCAGTCCCTTCGCTGAATCTCTTGCCGGTATTCACCCCTTTGGAGATGTTCTATAAACCAGAGCTGGAGTAGCAAATTGCAGCCCTTGAAGTGTTTGGCTCCTCGTTGACACTTCTCCAAGGGTCGGTATATCTCTGCAATAATCATGAGAACAATGCTGAAAGGTTGCCCACCAATGCCCTCCATCAGAGTTTTAGTTACCATAGCCAACTTGGTATGGATCCTTGCTTTCTTCATTGGAAACACTATCAACCCCACGAAACAAAACATAAATGCAAAGACCCTTCGGTGAATATGTCCTAACGATGTGATGGCAAATTCGTCAGGATAGGTACGGAAGGATTTGCTGTGACCGTACCTCTCATACAAGTAGTCGAAGGGGATATAAGATTCCTTCAGACATGTCAGTTCTGGATTCTTCTTCAGACCCATCATATTGAGAAAACCCCTACCCTTGCGGTTCTCAGGCATTAACAATCCCGGTGTTTCCCATGGTATACCGGCCAATCCTCCTATTTCTTCTAGCAAGGGTGTCATTTCAATGTCCCCGAAGCAGAATACAGCCCTCTCACAATCCCATAACAAAGTAGCAGCTTCTATGATCTTGTTGTTGGGTTGAATCTCCAGAAGAGAAGGTAGATTGCCCAGATATTTCCGGACAAGAGTTTGATCACTAGAGTGAAGATCCTCCCACCAGCTTAACAATTTTGGGTGGATGTTGGTGACCATGCCGAATCTTGGGACTTCGTGCCTCATATTCTGAAAAATAAAAGGGTTAGACCCTTACCCCCACCGGACTCGACTATTTAATATTAACAATTGGCATAAAAACATTTAGTTCTCCAAATTAATGCACAGAACGTGTTAATGTCCGTTTGGGTTTTGGGGAAACCCAGTGGACTTTGGACAAGGATATCTTAAAGAGTCATTATGCGGACAATATAACTGACTCAACTAGGTTTGACCATGATGCATGCACAGTTGAACAGAGTAAGGTTTCTATGGGGTTTTAGACTGGTACCCTTGAGCGGACAACTCAAGGGGGAAAGGCACGGAACCGTCGACTACACTGTTGATTGACTGGTTTTACCGCAAATACGCCTTTTTCGGATTTAGGGGGTGATAATATCGGAAGAGCACAACCACTCATTATAAGCGTTGCTATGGTATTTTTTTTGGCACGAGTGAAATATGATGTTGAGCATGATTATGCAATAATTAAAGCAGGTTGTCACGTATTTGCACGTTGAAAGCAGTAAATACAACAATTCTTCATAATTTAAAGCAGTAGTAAGGGAAAGCAGTAAAGGAAAGTAATAAAGGGAAAAACAAAAGACAAGTCAGTTTTGCAATCGAAAAGAAAATTGAATGCTTGAAAGAAATAAACCGATAATTGCGCATAAAGAAGTATAAATTCACAATAATAGTCTGAAATGGTAAAAGCCTAAAAGTCCCCAGTAGAGTCGCCACGCTGTCGCACCCTTTTTTTCCTCGCGGAATCGGGTTTATGACATTTGGAGGGACAACTCATTCCTTTTGGGAATTGGGTTTGATTTGAAAAGTTACCACCTAATGATTAGGGTGCATTAGGACACCAAGAGGGTTTGATCTGAGTAACCAGAGATTGGGGAAGGGCTTGAAATTATTCCAAGGGGAAGGTGTTAGGCACCCCTCAGAATCCACTAGTGTAGTTCCCGGCCAGACAATTATTGTGAGTTTAGGATACAATTAACACGTAGACAAATAAAGCTCAAATAGGAGGGGATTTCACATATAAAGGTTTGAAAATAGACAAAGTTTAAAAGAGCAATTTGAGGAAGCGGATTCTAGAATGAAAATGTTAAAGAAATAAGAGTAAAGGAAATGAAGGGGGGTCCCAAGTTTATCAAAAATATTGATCACCCCACACAACGTCTGGTAATCACTCCTCAATGAGGGGCTACACGTGACATTATCGCGTGGTCATCATATCCATATCTACCCTTCCCACCTCGTTAAGGTATTAAAGCACGGATTGGTCTCGTTTACTTATTCCATGCTATTACCCGTCCCAATCCTATCAGTCCCGGAGGCATTTAGGACTACTAATCCTAAAGGGAGGGGTATTGGGCTTATTTGTAGTTTCAAAGGTAAAAACTCTAAGGCGACATACAAAACACGTATTGCAAGTTGAGGGAAAGCACATAACAAGCAGAGGCTCAGATATACCTCCTTGAACAAAGAAACACGTAATCAGCATGACTTACACATACTGTTTAGGTCTGATTATTATAGATGAAGAAGGACGGTTACTAAGGCAGTTTTAGTTTATTACATAACTCAGATAAGAAGTCCGAATCAGGCCTGCCTGTTGGTTGTAATAATTAACAGAAACAAATTCAGCTTATAATTTTACCCTAAGGCTTGCCTAAGCGTTGGACAAAGATCCTATAGGCATGCTTTCTACGCGTTGTTGATTTTGAACCTTGTAGACATGGTGTAAAAATGCAGAAAACCTTATTGGCATAGTATCTAAATGCATAAGACTGGTTTTAATCCTACAAACATGGTATCTAATTTGCAGAATTTTGCTTAAGGCCGATGCGCATGGTATCTAGGTGTAATTGAATACGCAGAATTGAACAATCCTATAGGCATGACTTCTACATGTATTTGAATATGCAGAATTCAAAATACCTATAGACATGATTTCTATATGAGAATTGGATATTCAGAATGACCTATAGGCATGATGTCTACATGCATTTGAGTATGCAGAATTTAAAATACCTATAGACTTGGTATCTATGTGAGAATTGGGATATACATAATTCAAAATGACCTATAGGCATGATTTCTATATGCATTTGAATATGCAAAATTCAAAATACCTATGGTATCTACCCTTTGCATACATAGTTACCCACCTTTTCACTAACCATCCCTAAGAGTTTATTACAAATTATTACAGTCCGGAATAAAATAAGAATACATCAAAAAAAATATAAATAAAAGTACAACTAGAGGAAGCCTGATTCTGACTTCCTCACTGAGTTATGAGGTAAACCAACTCCAAGAGATCATGATCTAAAGCCTTTCTCCCATTTGAGTGTGTCGAAGTTCCCTAAGAGCCTCAATGGGACTCCGGGCAATGCTCACACCCAAATGTATTATTAGAACATGGATAAGTGCAGTGTGGAAGGGCCAACCCTCAAGTGTCCAAGTTCAGAGGGAGCTCAAAGGGTCCCAAGGCAAGGCTCACAAGAGGGGGACAGAACTTAAAGACTAAGAAAGTGTGCAAGTGAAGAACAAAATGCTAAAGGTGGGAATGAGAGGGAAATATCTACAAATAAGTACCCATAAGGGGTCCAGGGGAATAGGGAAATTGTGAAGAGCCTATTGCTTAGGCAAGGGTAGGCTTTAGGCATGCCCAGCAATGGAGAATGCTAGCATACCTATAAGCCTGCTATAACACACATTATTAGAGGCTAGGATCCCAGGGGATCAAGCTTGATTCATGGATAATAATTTACAGTATTGCCGTGCCTCAAACCATAGCATGAACACATAGGGGTAGGGGTTTGGGATTTATAATAGTACAGGCAGAAAGAAATTTCAGCATGCTAGAGTAAGTGTTGAACTGTACAGAAGCAGTAGGCAGACATGCATACAAAGGTAGTAAATAAACACATTGTTATGGTGCTGAAAACCTTAAATCAGGACATACCAGTTTTTAAAGAAGCAAATAGACAAAAGCAGGAAGTAGGACTTGCAAATAGGACACAGTACAAGTAACAAGAGAAAATACTTTTGAGTATGGGTATAAGTTCAGAAAGACTATGAGTGTTGGTATCAATGAAGAGCAGGTATTTATAGTGTGAAAACAGGCAGAAAGAAGGTAAGAAAATAATTAAGGAACTGGGTACAATTAAAATCAATTAGTACGAGACTAAGAAAATAATTAAGGAACTAGGTATCACTTAAAATCAATTAGTACGTGACTTCCTTTAATTAAGGAGTTTAAACGTAAACAGTAATGAACAAAATTATTTAAGGAAAGGGATCAAGTAAGCATCTTGTGCAAAGTAGACAAATAGCGGTAGATACATAGGAGTTTACTTAAGGGAAGAATTTTGAAATACACGATTAAATAAATAAGGTAAAAATCAATTAGTACATAGTAAATCAAGGAGTCAGAGATTTGTAAGTACTGGTCCATGAATAAACCAAGTCAGAAAGGCTAAGGAAAGTTTTCGACCAAGTAATAGGGAAATCAGCAAACAAGGAAAGAAATCAATCAGGTTTACACAAAGGAAGTCTGAAATTAATCAAAAATTGAAAGCCATTTTAGAGGAAAGTTTAGCACATATAAAGAGCACACAAGTATGCGAGGCTGAATTTAGGACAAAGAAAAACGTCATGCAACTGCAAAATCAGTAAGTAGTAGACTATAGGAACATGGTAGTCACATAGGTTAGTCTCAGTAACTCAGGAATGTAGAAGAGAGAGAGTATCAAATAGCATACAAAGGGTCCAGTAGAAAGATCTTAGAAGATTTTTACAGGGAATCAGAACCATATAAAGAAACAAAGGTCGAAACAAAGCTTTGGAAGCCTAATCGAGTAGTAGATGAGATAACTTCAGAAACTCGAAATAGGTTCAAAGAAGTTAGGGCTTTTTTTTCTTTTGAAATCAAACAAGTTCAGAGATTTCAGAAAGGAATTGAGACCTTTAATATGCATCTTTCAGTAGAAGAAACTCATGAGAAACATAGTAAAAGAACAATATGCGAAACACAGTAGAAGAACTCATAAAACATAGTAGAAGAAATACATAGGAAGACATAGTAGAAGATCTCGTAACAACACACTAGGGGAGACACATAAAAATCACAGTAGAAGAAACTAATAAGAAACATAGTAGAAGAAACACACAAGAGAAAAAGAAAATCAGAGAAGCATCTGAATAACTTAACAAAAACCCTAAATCGAAAAGATAAAGGTTTTGAAAGCATAGTTTGTTGAAAGAAATCTCGAGAAACCGTTTAAAAGTTTAGGAAAAATACGGACCTAGAACAGATCTAAAGAAATCAGAAGAACCTCAAAAGTTAGGGTTTCAGAAGAAACCAGATGGTGAGAAAGGCTTGGAGAGTCGTTGATCTGAGCAGGAGAAGTCGAGATCAGGTTCGAATAGCCATGGCTTGCCGGAGCAAGGCCGGAGGTGGCCATAGAACTCGAATCAAACAAGCTCTGGGCCAAGCTTCTTCATGGTCAGGCCTTGAAACTTCAGTAACCAAAGGTGTAGGAGTTATAGGAGGCCGGTATAGGACTTCTATGGCCTTGGAAGCCATGGATTCCGGTGGTTTTAGGGTGGAAGTGGAGGGAGGCAACTAGGGTTTTTAAGAGAGAATTTGGGAGAGGGTGAATCCGGGGGCGGCTACCGGTGAGAAATTATTAGGGTTTGGAGGGGGTATTGGGAAATTAAAAAGGAAAGGGTGACATTGAAAGGGGGATCCGGGCGGGTTATTACGAGGGTCGTGGGTCTGGTAAATTTAAGAATTGGGCCGGGTAATGGGATCTGAAATTGGGTTCAATTAGGGGTGCCCAATCTGGCCAAAAGTGAAATACAAATGGGCTAACATTTAAATAGTCATTTTCCCTTATTTATTTTATAAAAAATAGTAAAATAATTTCTGGAAATAATTTAAAGGTACTAAAATGATTAATAATATATAATTATAAAAATAAAATACTGGAGTCAATTTTATAATTATAAACACAATTAAATCTTAAAATAGGCTAATATTGCAATTATATGCAATTTAGCTTTTGAAAATACTAAATAAATTTGTAAAATTTTGCAAAAATTATGTTAGCTATATTTTAGTATAAATATGAGAACCTAATAAGTGAATTGCCAAAATGACAATTTTGGGAATACTTATTGGGTTTTTCTTGATAAAATAAGGCAATAAATTGATCTAAAAATCTTTAAAAATTAATGAAAAATAAAAAAATCCTTGGACATACTTATATATGCATACATATGCTATTTGAAAGGTAATTTTTATATAAAAATATACAGGAAAAAATTGGGTATCGACAAGGTTAACGGAACCTTTGAAGTTCGAGAGGAATGAATGCAAAAGCTGGCTAATCGTACGCATCAGGCTCGAATACCCCTGGTTTCGGAAGGCACGTGAGTCCAAACGTTAAGAGGGCTGGACGAGTGGAATGAGGGAAAGCGGCTCGATCGACAAAAAAAATACTTAGATAAGCTACAAGTAACTCTACACTGGTTCAAGGAATGGACTTTGCAACATGTGCCTCAAGATCAAAATAGCGAAGCCTATGCCCTCGCAAAATCTAGGCTCGTCCGTCAAAGATAACAAACTCAATTCAAGGGATGTCGTACAAATCATGAGGTCAGTAGTCGAGGAAGGCCACGCCATGATAAACTCCACTAGCTTGACCTGGGATTGGAGAAACAAATACATAGAGTATTTGAAGAAAGTAAAACTTCCTTCAGATCCAAAGGAATTGAGGGCCCTGCGCACGAAGGCAGCCCGATTTAGCTTGTTTGAAGATGGAACCTTACTCAGAAGATGTTCGACAGCCTGCTAGCGATATGTCTGGGACTGGGAAATACCGAGTATGTTTTAAGGGAAGTCCACGAAGGCACATGTAGGAACCAGTCAGGCGCCGAATCACTGGTTCGAAAGGTAATCAGAGCCAGATATTACTGGATTGATATGGAAAAAGATGCGAAGAAGTTTATACAAAAATGTGAGTATTGCTAGGAGAGTGGAGGGCATGCTTGCCAGGGATAGGAAGGAGAGAGAGGCTAAGAGGTCTCGAGAATCGGGCCATTATTTTGGTGCATGTGCCCAAGCTGCAGTTCGGCAAGGTAGGGGTTATGTGAGTAGCCCTGTTCATTCAGCTATTCCAGCCGCCAGTGGTATTCCAGCTCCTCCTAGACCTTAGAAGCCTTATTATGCACCTCCAATATCTAGTGTGCCTCCTGCACGAGGTGCTTTCAGTGGTCAGTCCAGCAGACATGGCCCGAGCCAGTCACAGCCGCCACGTCCTCCCGGAGATTGTTTTGAGTATGGCGACACTCGCCATATAGTGAGGGATTTCCCCAGACTTAGGAGGGGTGCACCTCCACAGACTTCTCAGCCACAACTTTTCTGGTCCTCAAGCTAGATTACAGCACCAGCTGCCATCCCACCTGCTCAGCCAGCCTGAGGTCGAGGTCGAGGTGGTAAAGGTCGCTCTATAGGGGGAGGCCAGGTTTGATACTATGTTATTTTGGCTCGTATAGAGGTTGTTGCTTCCAATTCTGTCATTACAGGTATTGTTCCGGTCTGTCATAGAGATGCATTGGTTTTATTTGATCAAGGCTCCACTCATTCATATGTGTCCTCTTATTTTGCACTACATTTGGGCGTATCTCGGGATTCTTTGAGTTCCCCTGTTTATGTGTCTACTACTGTGGGAGATTTTCTTGTTGTGGATCGCGTTTATCGGTCATGTTTGATTACTCTTAGTGGTTTTGCGACCAGAGCCGATTTATTATTGCTCAGCATGGTAGATTTTGATGTTATATTGGGCATGGATGGGTTGTCGCCCCATTATGCTATTCTTGATTATCACGCCAAGACTATGATACTGGCTATGCCAGATTTACCGCGATTAGAGTGGATGGGTACCTCAGATTACACTCCCAGCAGAGTTATTTCATTTCTTAAGGCTCAACAAATGGTTGAGAAGGGGTGTTATGCGCATTTAGCTTATGCAAGAGATGTGAGTATTGATAACCCTACAATTGAGTCTGTCCCAGTAGTAAGAGATTTCCCTGATGTGTTTCCAGCTGATCTTCCGGGCATGCCGCCCGACAGAGATATTGTTTTTGGCATTAATTTGTTGCCGGGCACTCAGCCCAGCTCTATTCCTCAGCGTATGGATCCTCCTGAGTTGAAGAAGTTGAAGGAACAGTTACAGGAATTGCTTGATAAGGGCTTCATTCGACCCAGTGTGTCACCTTGGGGTGCTCCTGTCTTGTTTGTGAAGAAAACGTATGGTTCTATGCATATGTGCATTGATTATCGTCAGTTGAATAAAGTTACAGTGAAGAACCAGTATCCTTTGCCTCGTATTGATGACCTATTTGATCAGTTACAGGGTGCTCGAGTGTTTTCCAAGATTGATTTGTATTCATGTTATCATCAGTTGAAGATTCAGGAGCCAGATACCCTGAAGAGTACTTTCAGGACTCGTGTCACGATCCTGGTTCACCCTCCGTGAACCATCATGATGGCACCTAGTCTCTACGACTAGGTAAGACTAACTGCGAAATATAAACAACAATTGCGGAAGAAATAATTTAAAAACCGAAGTAGTGAAATAAAACAGTGTTTAAAATGCCACTCGGCATACACAATAACAAGTCTTAAAGCTAATAACATTTCCCAAAACCCGGAATCTCATGATCACAAGCCTTTGAATGTCTACAAACATCTAAATCCAGAATATCTAACAATGAAACGAGAGTACAGAAAGGGCTAATACAAAAGGGAGAGTAGAAAGGGACTCTTCGGTCTGCGGACGTGAAAGATATACCTCGGAGTCTCTACAAGCGCCTCGTCTCAAGCGTGATAAGTCTGAGTAGAAGTACTGGATCTGCACATAAAAAACATGCGCAGAAAGGGCATGAGTACACTATAGCAGTACTCAGTAAGTGCCAAGCCTAACCTCGGTCGGGTAGTGACGAGGAAGGTCAGGGCCCTACCGAGGTAAAATAAAATATAAGGTTTAGTAGTATATAACAAAAACAGTATAAATAAGTACAACAGTAAAAGTAACACAGGATATAAAGGATAGCAACAACTACCACAGAGGCCAAGTAAACACAAAAGAAATACAGCTCAGCACAAAGATAACAACCGAGGATCTCCTAGGATACCGTCCTATAGTCCCAAATATAAATATCCAGTGGATCTCCCGGGATACCATCCCGTAGTCCAACTCATAATGCGAGGGGATCTCCCAAAATATCGATCTGTAGTCCCAAATGTAAATACTCAATACAGGGGGAATCTACCAGGTGCAGTCCCGTAGTTCCAATGTAAATGTGCAGGGGGATCTCCCAAAATACCGTTCCATAGTCCCAAAGTAAACATACAGGGGGATCTCCCGGGATACCGTCCCGTAGTCCCAAAGTAAACACACAATAACAACAAGAAGAGTACACAGTTAAATTCAAGTTCCATACCAAGGTAAAGCAGGTATTTCTAACCTAACATGTTATACATAATCCAAATAAGGCAGTTTGAGCAAATAAGGCAATTAGGTCAATTAGACATGCTTTCCTAAGCTAACAATAGGCTTAAATTTGCAAGTAGTATAAAATGAAAAAGTAACATACTAGTAATTACTTAATGAAAATCGGATTTTCAACAATTAGCACAAGTACGCACTCGTCACCTCACGTACAAGGCATTTCAATTATCAATAATACCAAATCCGAAGGGGAATGTCCCCCCCACAAGGTTAGGCAAGCCACTTACCTCGAACCGGCTCAAAGTCAACCCGAAACCACGTTATTGCCACGAGTACTGGACTCCAAATGACCCAAATCTATTCAATTAAATTGCATAATGTAAATAATACTTTAAGTAACTGATTCTACAAAGAAGTTCTAAGCTAAAACGTGAAATTAGGTAAAATGACCAAAACACCCCTCGGGACCACATCGCAGAATCGGGTAAAATTTACATTTTCAGAATCCTCATACTCCCACGAGTCTATACATATTAAGAACACTGAAATATGAGTTCAATTGACCGGTCAAATATCTATTTTAAGGTTTCTTAATCTCAAGCCCTAATTACCCATTTTGCACTGATTTTCCCTAATTTTCACCACTAATTAGACCTTTAATCACATATAAATGAGTTATGAAGTCAAAAATGTTACCTCCAAGTGATTCCCCTTGGGTTTCCTCAAAAATCTCCCTCAAAAGCTTCAATCCCGTTCAAAAATAGTGGAAAAATGAAGAAGGGTCGCAGATTGGCTATTTAAATACTGCCCAGTTATTCCTTCTTCGCGAACGCGACCACTACCTCGCGTTCGCAAAGCAAAAATCACCGACCAATTCAACTCCTCTTTCGCGAACGTGATGCTCAAACTCTCCAAGCCTTCGCGAACGCGACTCCACCTACGCGAACGCGAAGCACAAAGTTCCTGGGATCCCAGCTTCCCCAAATACTCTACGCGAACGCGGAACTTGAATTGCGTTCGCGATGTACACTATGCCATACCCTTCGCGAATGCGGGAGAAGCGTGACAGAATGCGAACGGAAAATTCTCTGCAACACAGAACTGAAGAAATTTGCAACTTTCAAAACAAGAATTTGGTCCGTTTAACCATCCGAAACTCACCCGAGGCCCTCGGGATCTCAACCAAACATGCCAACATATCCCATAACATCATTTAAACTTGTTCCAACCTTCGGAACACTCAAAACAACATCAAAATACCAATTTTACATCGGATTCAAGCCTAAGAATTCCAAAAACTCTCAAATTATGCTTTCGATCAAACAGTCTATCAAACTTCGTCTGAATGACCTGAAATTTTGCACACACGTCACATCCAACACTACAGAGCTATTCCAACTTCCGGAATTCCATTCTGACCCTCAGATCAAAATCTCACTATCGAGCCGGAAATTTCAAAAATTCAACTTTCGGCATTTCAAGCCTAAATTTGCTATGGACCTCCAAAACACAATCCGAACACGCCCCTAAGCCCGAAATCACCCAACGGAGCTAACGAAACCAACAGAATCCTATTCCGAGGCAGTCTTTACATTACTCCGACTACGGTCCCATTTCTAAAACTTAAACTCTTATTTAGGGACTAAGTGTCCTAAAAACTCTCCGAAACTCAAAATCAAACATCCCGGCAAATCAAAAATAGCAGAAATAAACACTGGGAAAGCAGTTAATAGGGAATCGAGGCATAAATTCTTAAAACAATCGGTCGGGTCGTTACATCCTCCTACACTTTAACATTCGTTCGTCCTCGAACGAGCATAGAGACATACCTAAAGTAGTAAAAAGATGAGGGTAACGGCTACACATATCCTGCTCGGTCTCCCAGGTCGCCTCTTCGACCGGCTGACCCCGCCACTGAACCTTCACTGATGCAATGTTCTTTGACCTCAGCTTTCTAACCTGCCTGTCCAATATTGCCACTGGCTCCTCAACATAAGATAGATCCTTGTCCAACTGGACTGAACTAAAATCCAACACGTGCAACGGATCACCGTGATAGCTCTGGAGCATCGAAACATGAAATATCGGATGAACTCCTGCCAGGCTGGGAGGTAAGGCAAGCTCATAAGCAACCTCCCCAACACGCCTCAATATCTTAAAAGGACTAATAAACTTCAGACTCAACTTCCCTTTCTTCCCAAATATCATAACGCCCTTCATAGGCGATACCCGAAGCAGAACCCACTCTCCAACCATATAGGAAACATCACGAACCTTCCGGTCCGCGTAACTCTTCTGTCTGGACTGGGCTGTACAGAGTCTATTCTGAATCACTTTAACCTTCTCCAAAGCATTCTGAACCAAGTCTGGGCCCAATAATCTAGCCTCACCCGGCTCAAACCAACCCACTGGGGATCTACACCGCCTACCATATAAAGCCTAATACGGTGCCATCTAAATGCTGGACTGATAGCTGTTGTTGTAGGCAAACTCCGCCAATGGCAAGAACTGATCCCAAGACCCTCCGAACTCATTCACACATGCACGAAGCATATCCTCAAGAATCTGAATAGTGCGCTCAGACTGTCCATCTGTCTAAGGGTGAAATATTGTACTCAACTCTACCCGAGTACCCAACTCATGCTGAACGGCCCTCCAGAACCGTGATGTGAACTGAGTACCTCTATTTGAAATGATAGAAACTGGGATACCATGCAGACGAACAATCTCTCGGATATAAATCTCCGGCAACCGCTCCGAAGAATAAGTAGTACACAAAGGAATGATGTGCGCGGACTTGGTCAGCCGATCCAAAATCACCCAATGGCAACGAACTTCCTCAAAGTCCGTGGGAGCCCAAGTATAAAGTCTATGGTGATCCGCTCCCACTTCCACCCTGGAATCTCTATCTGCTGAAGCAACCCACCCGGTCTCTAGTGCTCATACTTCACTTGCTGGCAGTTGAGGAACCAAGCTACAAATCCAACCATATCTTTCTTCATCCGCCTCCACCAATAGTGCTGTCTCAAATCCTGATACATCTTCGCGACACCCGGATGAATCGATTACCACAAACTATGGGCCTACTCTAGAATCAACTCTCGAAGCCCATCAACATTGGGTACACAAATACGACCCTGCATCCTCAATACCCCATCATCACCAATAGTCACATCTCTGGCATCACCATGATGAGTCTTGTCCTTGAGGATAAGCAAATAAGGGTCATCATATTGACGATTCCTGATACGATCAAATAAGGAAGACCGAGAAACCACAAAACCTAGAACCGACTGGGCTCCGAAAGATTCAATCTCACAAACTGGATGGCTAAGGCCTGAACATCCATCGCCATAGGCCTCTCCGATGGTGGTAAATAAGCCAAACTCCCCAAACTCTCTGCCCGACGACTCAAGGCATCGGCCACCATATTGGCCTTGCCCAGGTGATACAAAGTAGTGATATCATAGTCCTTCAGCAACTCTAACCACCTCCTCTGGGGAAAATTAAGATCCTTTTGCTTGAATAGGTGCTGCAAGCTCCGATGATCAATATAAATCTCACAAGGCACACCATACAAATAATGATGCCAGATCTTCAGGGCGTGAACAATGGCAGCTAGCTTGAGATCATGGACAGGATAATTCTTCTCATGTACCTTCAACTGTCGGGATGCGTAGGCAATCACCCTACCATTCTGCATCAAAACTGCTCCAAGGCCAATCCTCGAGGCATCACAATAGATAGTATAAGACCCCGAACATGTAGGCAATATAAAAACTAGGGCTGTAGTGAAAGCTATCTTGAGCTTCTAAAAGCTTGCCTCACACTCTTCCGTCCACTGGAATGAAGCACCCTTCTGGGTCAGCCTGGTCATAGGGCTGCAATCGATGAAAACCTCTCCACAAAACGACGGTAGTAACCCACCAAGCCAAGAAAACTGTGGATCTCTGTAGCTGAGGATGGTCGGGGCCAACTCTGCATTGCCTCTACTTTCTTCAGATCCACCTGAATACCCTCACTTGATACCACGTGCCCTAAGAATGCCACAGAATTCAACCAAAACTCACATTTCGAGAACTTAGCATATAACTTCTTTTCTATCAAAGTCTGGAGCACTGTCCTCAGGTTCTACTCATGATCTTCTCAACTCCGAGAATACACCAAAATATCATTAATAAAGACAATGACAAACTAGTCAAGATATGGCCAGAACACACTGTGCATCAAATGCATAAAGGCTGCTGGGGCATTGGTCAGCCAAATAACAGTACAAGGAACTCGTAATGACCATACCGAGTCCTAAAAGGATTCTTCGGAATATCTGGCTCCCGAATCTTCAACTGATGGTAACCTGAGCGCAAGTCAATCTTAGAAAACACTCGTGCGCCCTGAAGCTGGTCAACAGATCATCAATACGGGGCAAAGGATAACGGTTCTTCACTGTAACTTTGTTCAACTGGAAATAATCAATACACATACACATAGAACTATCCTTTTTCTTCACAAACAGGACAGGAACACCCCAAGGTGATACACTGGTCCTAATAAAACCCTTATCAAGCAATTCCTATAACTAATCCTTCAACTCCTTCAACTCAGGAGGAGCCATACGATAAGGAGGAATAGAAATGGGCTAGGTGCCCGGTAACAGATCAATTCCAAAATCAATATCTTTATCAGGTGGCATGCCCAAAAGATCAGTTGGAAACACATCAGGAAAATCCTGTACTATTAGGACTGAATCAACTGAAGGGGTATCAATACTGAGATCTCTTACATAAGCTAGATACGCATCACACCCCTTCTCAACCATACACTGAGCCTTAAGAAAAGAAATAACTCTACTGGTAGTGTGATCTAAAGCATCCCTCTACTCAACACGTGGTACACCTGGCATAGCCAGCGTCACGGTTTTGGCGTGACAATCAAGAATAGTATAATGGGGAGACAACCAATCCATGCCCAAGATAATATCAAAATCTACCATATTGAGCAACAATAAATCGTCTATGGTCTAAAAACCACTAAGAGCAACCAAACACGACCGATAAATGTGGTCCACAACAAGAGAATCTCCCACAGGAGTAGAAACATAAACAGGAGAACTCAAAGAATCCCGAGATACACCCAAATACGGAGCAAAATAAGAGGACACATAAGAATAAGTGGAGCCTGGATCATATATAACCGATGCATCTCTGTGACAAACCAGTATAATACTTGTGATGATAGAATCGGAGGCAACAACCTCGGTACGGGCAGGAAGGGCATAGTATCTGGCCTGGCCTCCCCCTCTAGGGCGACCTCTACCTCCCCAACCTCCACCTCTAGCTGGCTGAGTAGATGGGGTGGCAACTGGAGCTGTAACCATAGCTTGAGAACTCTGCGAGGCACGTTGTGGTTGAGAAGTCTGTGGAGGTGCACCCTTCCTAAGTTTGGGGCAATCCCTCACTATATGGCATGTATCACCACACTCAAAACAAGATCTAGGAGGACGTGGCGGTTGTGACTGTCTCGGTCCAGGTCTGCTGGACTAACCATTGAAAGTACCCCACGTAGCAGGCATACTAGATACTAGAGGTGCATAATAAGGCTTCTGAGGCCTAGGAGGAGCTGGAATACCACTGGCTGCTAGACGAGCTGAATAAATAGGGCGACTCATATAACCCCTACCATGACGACGTGCAGCTGGGACACGGGCACCAGAATAATGGCCCGACTCTCGAGACCTCTTGGCCTCCCTCTCCTCTCTCTCCCTAGCATGCATACCCTCGATCCCCCCTAGCAATGATCACCACCTACTAATAAGAAATATCCATATCCAACTCACGAGCCATGCTAGACCTGATGTTGGGAATAAGCCCCTCAATAAACCGGCGAACCCTCTCGCGAACAGTAGAAACCAAGGCTGGGGCATGTCTAGCCAAGTTGGTGTAATGGACAACATACTCCGAGGCAGTTATATTACCCTAGCACAAATGCTCAAACTCTACACGCCATGCGTCCATGAGGCTCTGAGGAACAAACTCTTTCAAGAACATATCTGAAAACTGGGTCCAAGTTAGTGAGGCAACCTCATTCGGACTATCTAACTCATAGGTGTGCCACCACTCATAGGCGGCCCCTCGAAGATGGAAGGCAGTGAAAGAAACCCCCCTCGATCCGGATATACCCATAGTGTGGAGGATACGGTGACACTCCTCTAGAAATCCCAAGGCATCATCTGATGCTAACCCACTGAATACAGGAGGATCATACTTCTTGAAGCTCTCAAGTCTTTGTTGCTTATCCTCTGAGCCTCTGTCCTGTGATCGGGATGACCTGGGGCTACAGGCTGTACAGGAATAATCTCTAGGACCTGATCAACATGCACTCGCTGCTCAGGAGTGCGGGCGGCAGGAGTTTGTGCTCCTCCCATGGCCTGTGATGTGGCTGCAGTAAGGGGAAGCAACCTTGCCTGAGCCGAAGTGGTGTACATGCTCATGAACTGCGCAAGAGTCTCTCAAAGAGCTGAAGTAGTAGTAGCAGTAGGTGTATTAGGTGCCTGGACTCCGGCTGGAACTACTGGTGGTACCTCGGTGGTAGCTCGTGCGGATGCTCTAGATGCACCACGTATATGTCCTCGGCCTCTACCCTGACCTCGGCCTCTGACGGCTGCAGTAGGGGAAACGAGTGCTTGATCATCTCGGGTAGCACGTGTCCTCACCATTTGTGAGAGAATGGAAGACAGAAGTTTAGAATTGTGACATCAAATTCTCGCACGACAAGGAAATCAAATGTAGGGGAATTTTCTTAACAGTTATATAGCACATCGTAGATAAGTACAGACGTCTCCGTACCGATCAGCAAGACTCTAATAAATCGACTTGTGATTCATGACTCCTATGAACCTAGAGCTTTGATACCAACTTGTCATGACCCCGGCTAGCCCTCTGTGAACCATCGTTACAGCACCTAGTCTCTACGACTAGGTAAGCCTAACAATGTAGAATATAAACAATAATTGCAAAAGAAATAATTTAAAAACTGAAGTAGTGAAATAAAACAATGTTTAAAATGTCACTCGACATACATAATAACAACTCTTGAAGCTAATAAAATTTCCCAAAACCCGGAATCTCATGATCACAAGCCTTTGAATGTCTACAAACATCTAACTCCAGAATATCTAACAAAGAAACGAGAGTACAGAAGGGCTAATACAAAAGGGAGAGTAGAAAGGGACTCTTCGGTCTGCAGATGCGACAGATATACCTCGGAGTCTCTACAAGCGCCTCGTCTCAAGCGTGATAAGTTTGATTAGAAGTACCTGGATCTACACATAAAAAACATGCGCAGAAAGGGCATGAGTACACCACAACGGTACTTAGTAAGTGCCAAAACCTCGGTCGGGTAGTGATGAGGAAGGTCAGGGCTCTACCGAGGTTAAATGAAATATAAGGTTCAATAGTATAGAACAAAAATAGTATATATAAGTACAATAGTAAAAGTAACACAGGATATAAAGGACAACAACAACTACCACAGAGGCCAAGTAAACACAGAAGAAATATAGCTCAACACAAAGATTACAACCAGGGATCTCCCAGGATACCGTCCTGTAGTCCCAAATATAAATATCCAGTGGATCTCCCGGGATACCATCCCGTAGTCCAACTCATAATGTAAGGGGATCTCCCGGAATACCAATCCATAGTCCCAAATGTAAATACTCAGTACATGGGGAAACTACCGGGTGTAGTCCCGTAGTTCCAATGTAAATGTGCAGGGGGATCTCCCGGAATACCGTTCCATAGTCCCAAAATAAACATACAGGTGGATCTTCCGAGATACCGTCCCATAGTCCCAAAGTAAACACACAGCAACAAAAAGAAGAGTACACAGTTAAATTTAAGTTCCATACCAATGTAAACCAGGTATTTCTAACCTAACATGCTGCACTTAATCCAAATAAGGCAGTTTGAGCAAATAAGGCAATTAAATAAATTAGACATGCTTTCCTAAGCTAACAACATGCTTAAATTTGCAAGTAGTATAAATAGGAAAAGAAACATACTAGTAATTACTTAATGAAAATCGGATTTTCAACAATTAGCACAAGTACACACTCGTCACCTCACGTACAAGGCATTTCAATTATCAATAATACCAAATCGTAAGGGGAATGTCCCCCCCCCCACAAGGTTAGGCAAATTACTTACCTCGAACTGGCTCAAATCAACCCGAAACCACGTTCTTGCCACGAGTACTCAACTCCAAATGGTCCAAATCTGTTCAATTCAATTGCATAATGTAAATAACACTTCAAGTAACTGATTCTACAAAGAAGTTCTAAGCTAATACGCGAAATTAGGTTAAATGACCAAAATTCCCCTCAGGCCCATGTCGCGGAATCGGGTAAAATTTACATTTTCAGAATCCTCATACTCCCACGAGTCTATACATATCAAGAACACCAAAATCGGAGTTCAATTGGCCCCTCAAATACCAATTTTAATTTCTCTTAATTTCAGGCCCTAATTACCCATTTTGCACTGATTTTTCCCTAATATTTCACCACCAATTAGACCTTTAATCACATATAAATGAGTTATGAAGTCAAAAATGTTACCTCCAAGTGATTCCCCTTTAGTTTCTCCAAAAGGCTCCTTCAAAAGCTTCAATCCCGTTCAAAAATGGTGGAAAAATGAAGAAGGGTCCCGGATTGGCTATTTAAATAATGCCCAGTTATTCCTTCTTCGCGAACGCGGCCACTACCTCGAGTTCGCAAAGCATAAAATCACGAACCAATACAACTCCTCTTTCATGAACTCTAACATCTCCTTGCGAACGCGATGCTCGAACTCTCCAAGCCTTCGCGAACGGGACTCCATCTACGCGAACATGAAGCACAAAGTTCCTGGGATCCCAGCTGCCCCAAATACTCTACGTGAACGCGGAACCTGACTTGCGTTCGCAATGCACACTATTCCATACCCTTCACGAATGCGGGAGCAGTGTCGCGAACGCAAAGGGAAAATTCTCTGCAACACAAAACTGAAGCAATCTGCAACTTTCAAAACAAGAATTTGGTCAGTTTAACCACCCGAAACTCACCCGAGGCCCTCGGAACCTCAGACAAACATGCCAACATATCCCATGACATCATTAAAACTTGTTCGAACCTTCAAAACACTCAAAACAAAATCAAAATACCAATTTTACATCGGATTCAAGCCTAAGAATTCCAAAAACTCTCAAATTACGCTTTCGATCCAAAAGTCAATCAAACCTTATCTGAATGACCTAAAATTTTGCACACACGTTACATGAAACACTATGGAGCTACTCCAACTTCTGAAATTCCATTTCGACCCTCGGATCAAAATCTCACTATCGAGCCAGAAATTTCAAAAATTCAACTTTCGGTATTTTAAGCCTAAATCTGCTATGGACCTCCAAAATACAATCCAAACACGCCCCTAAGACCAAAATCACCCAAGGGAGATAACGGAACAAACAAAATCCCATTCCGAGGCAGTCTTCATACTGCTCCAACTACAGTCCAATTTCTAAAACTTAAATTGTCATTTAGAATAAGTGTCCCAAAACTCTCCGAAACTCAAAACCAAACATCCCAACAAATAAAAAATAGCAGAAATAAACACGGGGAAAGCAGTTAATAGGGGATCAGGGCGTAAATTCTTAAAACGACCAGTCGGGTCGTTACAAATTGGTATGGTCATTACGAGTTCCTTGTTATGTCATTTGGGCTAACCAACGCCCCATCAACATTTATGTATTTGATGCATAGTTTGTTTTGACCTTATCTTGACTCATTTATCATTTTATTTATTGATGAAATTCTGGTATACTTCCGGAGTCGGGAAGATCATGAGCAACATTTGAGGAATGTGCTTTAGACCTTGAGAGAAAAGAAATTATATGCAAAGTTCTCAAAATGTGAGTTTTGGTTGGATTCAGTGGTATTTTTGGGTCACGTAGTATCGAGTGAAGGGTTCAAGGTGGACCCGAAGAAGGTGGAAGCAGTGTAGTGTTAGCTCAGGCCATCCTCATCTACAGAGATCCGGAGTTTTCTTAGTTTGGCGGGCTTTTATCGTTGATTTGTTGAGGGATTTTCATCTATTGCAGCACTCATGACCTAGCTAACCCAGAAAGGTGCTCTATTTAGGTGGACAGAAGAGTGTGAGGAGAGCTTTTAGAAGCTCAAGACAGCTTTGACTACAACCCCAGTATTGGTATTGCCTTCAGGTTCCGGGTCTTATACATTTTATTATGATGTGTCCCCAAGTTGGCCTTGATGCGGTGTTGATGCAGGACCATAGGGTGATTGCCTACGCATCCAGGAAAATGAAGGTGCATGAGATGAACTATCCTGTCCATGACCTTGAGCTTGTAGCTATTGTTCATGCCTGGAAAATTTGGAGGCACTATTTGTACGGTGTCCCTTGTGAGATCTATACTGATCACTAGAGTTTGTAGCATCTGTTCAAGCAGAAGGATCTTAATTTATGTTAAAGGAGGTGGTTAGAGCTACTTAAGGATTATGATATCACCATTTTGTACCACCCAGGGAAGGTGAATGTGGTGACCGATGCTTTGAGTCGCCGAACAGAGAGTTTGGGGAGTTTAGATTATCTACCAGCAGCGGAGAGGCCCACGTCGTTGGATGTTCAGGCCTTAGCCAGCCAGTTTGTGAGATTGGATATTTCTGAGCCTAGTCAAGTATTGGCTTATGTGGTATCTCGGTCTTCTCTTTATGATCGTATTAGGGAGCGTCAGTATGATGACCCCCATCTACTTGTCCTAAAGGCCACGGTTTAGCACGGTGATGCTAAAGAGGTTACTATTGGGGACGATGGTGCATTGAGGATGTAGGACATGCTATGTGTGCCTAGTGTGGATGGTTTGCGTGAGTTGATTCTTTAAGAGGCTCACAGTTCACGGTACTCTATTCATCCAGGTGCCGTGAAAATGTATCAGGACTTGAGGAAGCATTACTGGTGGAGGAGAATGAAGAAAGATATAGTAGAGTAAGTAGCTCGGTGCCTAAATTGCCAATAGGTGAAGTATGAGCATCAACGGCCGGGTGGATTGCTTCAGAAGTTAGAGATTCTGGAGTGGAAATAGGAGCGGATCACTATGGATTTCATTGTTAGACTCCCATGAACTCAGCAGAAGTTTGATGCAGTTTGGGTGATTGTGGATAGACTGACCAAGTTAGCTCATTTCCTTCGTGTGATGACTACCTATTCTTCCTAGCAGTTGGCTCGAGTTTATATCCGTGAGATTGTCAGACTTTATGGCGTGCCAATATCTATCATCTCTAACCGGGGTACGCAGTTTACATCACGGTTCTGGAGAGCCGTACAATATGAGTTGGGTACTCAGGTGGAGTTGAGCATAGCATTTCACCCCCAGATGGACGGACAGTCCGAGCGCACTATTCAGATTCTTGAGGATATGCTCCGTGCATGTGTGATGCAGTTTGGAGGTTCTTGGGATCAGTTCTTACCACTTGCGGAGTTTTCCTACAACAACAGTTATCAGTCCAACATTTAGATGGTACCGTATAAGGCTCTGTATTGTAGGTATTGTCAGTCCTCAGTGGGTTGGTTCGATCCGGGCGAGGCTATATTATTGGGAATAAACTTGGTTCAGGATGCCTTGGAGAAGGTTAAGGTGATTCAGGATAGACTTCGCACAGCCCAGTCCATATAGAAGAGTTATGCGGACCGGAAGGTTCGCAATGTTGCGTTCATGGTTAGGGAATGGGTCTTGCTCTGCGTTTCACCTATGAAGGGCGTCATGAGGTTCGGAAAGAAGGGCAAGCTGAGCCCCAGGTTCATTGGTCCATTTGAGGTGTTGCGGTGAATTGGGGAGGTTGTTTATGAGCTTGCCTTGCCTCCTAGTCTAGTAGGATTTCATCCGGTATTCCATATTTCTATGCTCCGGAAGTATCACGGTGATCCGTCTCACGTGTTGGATTTTAGTTCAGCTCAGTTGGACAAGGATCTATCCTAGGTTGAGGAGCCATTGGCTATTGTGGACAGGCAGGTTCGAAAGTTGAGGTCAAAGAACATTGCATTAGTGAAGGTTCAGTGGCGGGGTCAGCCAATCGAGGAGGCAACTTGGGAGACTGAGCAGGATATGCGCAACCGTTATCCTTATCTTTTCACCACTTCAGGTATGTCTCTATATCCGTTCGAGGACGAATAAATGTTTTAAGAGGGGGAGGATGTAACTACCCGGCCGGTCATTTCGACAGTTAGATCCTCGATCCCCTATTAACTGCTTCCCCTGTATCTATTTTCTACTATTGTGACTTGCCAGGAGGTTTCATTTTGGATTTTGGAGTGTTTTGGAACACTTAGTCCCTAAATGGAGGCTTAAGTCTTAGAATTTGGACCGTAGTCGAAACTGTGTGAAGACGACTTCGGAATGAAGTTTCGTCAATTCTGATAGCTCCGTTAGGTGATTTCAGTCCTAGGGGCATGTCCAAATTGTGTTTTGGAGCTTCGTAGTTTATTTACGCTTGAAATGGTGAAAGTCGATTTTTTGGAGATTTAGACCGGAAGTAGAATTTTTGATATCGGGGTCGGAATCCGATACCAGAAGTAGTAGCTCTGTAATGTTGAATATGACTTGTGTAAAAATTTTGGGGTCAATCGAACGTGATTTGGTTGGTTTCGGCATCGGTTATCGAATTTAGAAGTTTCAAGTTCTTTAAGTTTAAATCGGAGGAGGATTGTGTTGTTAGCATTGTTTGATGTATTTTGCGTGCTCGACTAAGTTCGTATGGTGTTTTAGGATTGGTTGGTATGTTTGGTTGAGGTCTCGAGGGCCTCGGGTGTTTTTCGGATGCTCAACGGGTTGAAAATTGGACTTAGGCCATTGCTGAAGATTTTCTGGTGCTGGTGTAATAGCACCTGCGGAGAGGTCACTGCAGGTGTGAGCCTGCAGAAGCGGGACTTGGAGCGCAGAAGCAGAGTTAGGAAGTCCAGGTCGGGATCGCAGATGCGAGGTTATTTCCGCATCTGCGAGGAAGGAACCGTAGATGAGGTGAAGGACCGCAGGAGCGGAAGAGATTTCGCAGGAGCGGCCGCGCAGGTGCGGCCCATTGCTCGTAGAAGCGAGACTTGAGGACATAAGTGATTTTAGCACTTGTGATGGATTTTCTGCAAGTGCTGTGCCGCAGGTGCGAAGAGAGGTCCACATATGCGGTTTGACTAGGCAGAAAAGGGGCTTAATCGAGAGTTTGTTTCATTTTCACCATTCTTAGATTTGGGAGCTCGGGATTTGGAGATTTCTTGAGGGATTTTCAAAGAAAGCTTTGGGGTAATGATTCCTTACTCGTTTTTTGCTATTTTTCAATAATCTATTATTGTTTTCTTCATTTAATCGGGGATTTTGAGTGAGAAGTTGGAAAAATGGGGGAAATAGTTCCTCAATTGAATTTCTGAGTTTTGAGTGGGATTTAGACCTCGGATTTGGATAAATTTTGGTATGAGTGAACTCGTGAGTAATGGGTGTTCATAATTTATAAATTTAACCCGATTCTGAGACGTGGGTCCGAGGAGGCTTTTCGGGCGTTTTTCTAATATTTTGCCTTAGATTTGATTTCGGTAGCTAGATTAGTTTCTTGTAGCTATATTTATGTTATGTAATTGGTTTTCGTTAAATTTGTGCCATTCCGAGCTGGATATTCGCGGAAAGAGCATTATTTTGGATTGATTTGAGTTTGGTTCGAGGTAAGTGGCTTGCCTAACCTTCTATGAGGGAACTCCCCTTAGGATTTGGTAATGTTTGATATATGAGTGCCGTATACGTGAGGTAACGAGTACGTACACGGGCTATTTGTTGTAAAACTCCATTTTTCACTAAGTCATAACATGTTTTCTCCTTGTTTGATTTACACTAGCATATGTACTTTCTTGTTTAGACTAGAAAAGCATGCGTACATGTTTTAACTGCCTAATTGAACTTTGTGCAACATGTTTAGTGAATTTACCTGGTTTTCTTTGATTTGAACTAATCCTTAGCTGTAGATTTTCTCGTTGTGACTGTTATTCATATTGGTCGTACTGCATATTTACTTTGGGACTACGAAACGGTATTCCGGGAGACTTCACTATACTGCATATTTACGTTGGGACTACGGAACGGTATTCCGGGAGATCACCCAGCACTGCATATTTATTTAGGGACTACGGAACGGTATTTTGGGAGATCCACGTGCACATTTACCTTTAGGACTACATGACGATATCCCGGGAGATCCCCTGTTGCTATTACTGTGTTTTGAGCTATTGGCTTTCATTAAATTCTATTCCTGTTAGATTCCCGTATTTATTTTACTGCAATATTTCTTTCCGTCTTATTTTATTATATATTTTTCAGTAGGGCCCTGACCTGATCTCGTCACTACTCGACCAAGGTTAGACTTGGCACTTACTGGGTACCGTTGTTGTGTACTCATGCCCTTTCATGCACATGTTTTCCGTGTGCAGATCCAGGTACTAGCTATTAGCCTCGAGTCTAGCTGTGTAGTTGCTGCCTCAGGAGACTTCAAGGTACATCTGCCCACGTTCGCAGACCTCAAAGTCCCTTTCTATCCCTTTGTGATGATCCCCCCCTATTTTTCCTCAATTATGGATGTATAGAGCAGTAGAAACTCTTAGAAGCTTGTGACATTGCGACATTCCGGGTTTTGGGAAAGATGATTATTGTATACGTCGAGTGGCACCGTTTCCGCTTATTAATTACATATGTTAGCTGTTATCTTTGTGTTTTCATTTCATTTCCGCAATATTAGGCTTTACCTAATCGTAGAGACTAGGTGCCGTCACGACAGTTCACGCAGGGAGGAATTTGGGTTTGGGTCGTGACGAACAAACTTGATGCAGCTTACCGAAATATTGATGTATAAATTATTATAAATTTAATCTTATGCACTACATAAGTTAGATAGAGTAGAACTAAATATTTGCCAGTCAAATAGAAATTGTCTTATGCAAGATCTCAGACTTAGGATGTGTTCATTATAATGAAATTCTTTTTTTTTTGAATAACAATAATAATAATTAATATTAATATCAATATCGAAGTGGTACTTATTCGCCCATAAAAAAGAGAAGTCATTTTTTATTTGATAAAAATCGTTTTCCATGAAAAATAACCTTCATCGTAATAAACATTAAGAATGACTTCCCTAAAACAAATTCGCAGAAGTCATTTTTCCTCATACCGACACATCCTTAATCAGGGTTCTTTGTTAATCTTTCCTTACTTTGAAGTAGTGGAGTGATGGAAATCAGAGAATATAGTGAGAAAACTTTTTGATTATTTTTCTTGAATGAATGTTTACAGTGTACAGTGATGTATATATACTAAACTCTAAGAAGGAAGAATACAAAGAAGAGTAACAAACCTATACACGTGTCTAATCCTAATTGTGTATCTGATAACAAACAAAAAGAATCTTTACAAACAATGCAAAAGTAAATATTATCCATTAGCTCTTCTAGAAGGTCCTGGGTCCTTCAGCTGAAATCCATCTTTGTATTTAGTAAATAAGATGGACATTTCTAATATGTCCACGTTGGAATTTAATGAAGGGCTCTGATTATGTTGATTTGTAAAATGAGACTTTGACTATTTTGACAAGTCTTCTTGTTTCTATCAATCAACAGCTTATGTCTTCTCTCTTCTGAAACAAGTTTCTTTGCTTTATCAGCCATGGAAATTTTGGTAACCAACATCCCCCTCAAGTTGGAGGGTGGAATAGACACGCCCACCTTTCCCATGATACGATGGTGTTGAGGCCCAGACAGTGGCTTAGTGAATATATCGGCAATCTAAGATGATGAGGGAATGAAGGAAAGAGAGATGAGGCCGGCCAGAAACTGTTGACGGACGAAGTGACAATCCAAGTCAACATGTTTCGTCCGTTCATGAAATACCGGATTTTTTGCAATATGAATAGCGGCTTTGCTATCCGAATGAAGCGAGACAGGAAGCGACGGTTTGACAGTCAGATCTGAGAGGAGACGAACCAGCCAAGTGATATCGGCAACGACACGACACATTGAGCGGTACTCTACTTCAGCAGATGAGAGAGACATGGGGGGTTGTTTCTTGGATTTCCAAGAAATTAGAGATCCTCTTAAGCTGATAAAGAACCCACTAACTGAATGGCGTGAATCACGGCAATCACAAAAGGCAAGGAGTTGCAGAGATGGGTCTGAATTAAGGAAAAGACCAAAACTTGGCGTCGATAAAAGGTATCGCAGGCAGTGTATAGCTGATTCAAAATGAGGACGCCGAGGCTGCTGCATATATTGACTTAAATGTTGGACAGCAAACGAAAGATCCGGTCGAGTATGAGTCAAATAGTTGAGTTTCCCAACAAGATGTCGATAAATGGTAGGATCAGGAAGGAGCTCGCCAAATTCAGCAGTCAATTTGCAATTGGGGTCCAGTGGAGAGTGTACAGGCTTCATTCTGTGCAGCCAAAATTAGAAAGGAGATCTAAGGTGAATTTTCTTTGACTAAGGATCAATCCTTGTTTTTCACGTATAATTTCCATACCAAGGAAGTAACTTGCTTCACCAAGGTCCTTAATTTGAAGCTCCAAATCAAGAAATTCCTTTAGTAGATGAATTGCAGTGGGATCATTTCTCGTAATAAGAATATCGTCGACATAGACTGCTAGGATAGTGATACCAGTGTCTGAATATTTGAAGAACAATGAATAATCGTTAAGGGAGTGAGAGTACCCTTTGAAGTTGAGAGCTGCAGTGAGTCTTGCGTACCACTGTCGTGAGGCTTGCTTAAGCCCATAGAGAGACTTCCTTAATTTGCAAACATGGTTGGGACTTTTCTGGATGTGACATCAAGAACCTTATACCCTTTTTTACCAAAAGGATATCCCTAGAAAATACACTTAATGGACCTAGGCTCAAGCTTTGATCTATGTGCAGGCTTTGTAGAAACATAACAAAGACAACCAAAAATTTTAAGAGAATCATAAGAGGGTTTCTTTCCAAACAAAACCTCATAGGGTGATTTGAAATGCAAAACCTTGGATGGAAACCTATTGATCAAAAAGGTTGCTGTTAACAAACACTCACCCCAATAGGTGATAGGAACATTAGATTGAAATAACAAAGCTCTAGAAGTTTCAAGTAGATGTTTATGGTTTCTTTCGACAACACCATTTGTTGTTGTGTATTGACACAAGTAGTTTGGTGTAGTATCCCTTGTGAAGAGAAAAATTCAGAGGTAAAAGAACTTGTTCCTAACTCAAGTGCATTATCGGATCTGATAGTTTTAACCTTTGTATTGAATTGAGTGTTGACCATTGCTAGAAAAGATTTCAACATACTGAAAGCATTACTTTTAGTCTTGAGAAGGTAGGTCCATGTGGCTCTACTATAGTCATCTACTATAATAAGGAAGTATTTATAACCTTGATGCGTTGATATCTTATATGGTCCCCATGTGTCTATGTGAATAAGCTCAAAAGCAGAAGTACTAGAGATGCTGCTAGATGAAAATGGTAATTTGGATTGTCTAGCTTTAAAACAAACATCACATGGATAATTGAATTTAGACACAGAAAGATTGTGAAAACTAGAAATATTCTTCATATTAGATAATGGCATATACCCTAATCTCATGTGCCATAGGCTTACATCAGAGTTTGATTTGGAAACCGAATGAAAAGCTAAACTATCCTTGCATTTATTACAAGCAGAGAAAGACTTAGGAACTGGTAAAATGACTGGCTCTACATGATGTTTGGCTTGAATTGGCTTGAGGAGATAAAGACCATCTTGAACCCTACCAAGAACCACTGGCCTCTTCATTGAAGGGGCCTGTAAAATTGCAGCAAAAGAAGCAAAGAGTAAGAGACAATTAAGACATTTTGTGAGCTTATGAACAAATAAGAGATTGTATCTAAAATCAGGCACATAAAGGACATTTATCAAAATCAAGTCTGGTAGCACTTGAACACTTCCTATTTGATGAACCTTGATCCTGTGAGATTTAGGAAGATTGACATAAACTGGCTTAGTTAAAGGTTTTATATCGAAGTGAATGGAATAGTCGTAGGTCATATGTTCTTTTACTCCAGAATCCAATATCCAATAAACAGAATTAATATGAGAAAAACAACTGGAAGGGTTAAGATCAGGCTGTATTATACCAGCACAATTAGCAGTAGTGTTGGCTTCAGAAACCTGTTCTCCTTGTTGTCCTATTTTCACCAGCTGAAGTAACTGAAAAAGTTGAGAAAACTGATCCTGTGTGATGGGATTCCCTGATGATTGTGTGTCTGTTCCTGTAGGTGTTGTCACATTATCTTCAGAAGTCATTACTTGATTGCTGTAAGCTCCACCTTGAAATTTTCTGGACTTTGTGAACTTGAAGGAAGATGGGAATCCAATAATCCTATAACATTGATCAATAGTGTGTCCGGGCTTCTTGCAGTAATTGCAAAACAGGTTGGACTTCTTCCCTTCAAAATGTGCTTTGAATTTCATATCTGTTCTTCCTGTTTTCTGAGTATTTCCCTGCTAATATGAGGCCAAGAAGGCAGATTCAGTAGGGTGTTGAGCAACATGAATCTCACGCTGCTTCTCATCTTGAATGAGCAGTGAATAGGCCAAGTTCACACTAGGTAAAGGTGATATCATCAGTATGTTACTGCGCACAGCTGATGTATACCTCATTGAGCCCCATGAGGAATTGGATAAGTCGACCATCTTGAAGAGATTTGAGAGCTTTTGTCTTACCTCCACAACTGCAAGTGCATGTACAATGATCACAGGTATTAAGAGCATCAAGCTCATTCCAAATCCTCTTAATTTTGGTGTAATATCTTGGAATGTCTGAGTTCCCCTGAACAAGGTCGCTTAATTACTTTTGAAGATGGTAGAGTTGAGCTCCATTTGACTGACTAAAGCGATCCTCTAACTCAGTCCAAATTTCTTTTGCAGTCTTGGAGTACAAGACACTTTCTGCTATATCCTTGGAGAGGGAATTCAGTATCCAAAGATTACCATATCGTTGCAGCGGTTCCATGGTTTGAATAGAAGATCAGAAGGATCTGGCTGGGTGAAGCTGCCATCGACAAAACCAAGCTTGTTCTTGGCTGAGAGAGCAATAACTGTGGCTCTTCTCCATCCTCCATACCCTTTGCCATCAAAGACAGTGTTAACCAGTACCATCCCTGGAGAATCCGAAGGATGAAGATAATATGAATGAGCCGAGTCATTGATAGCTGTTGTCCCTGTCGCTGCAACAGGTGAACCAGAGCTGACAGTAGAAGCTTCAGTTCCAGGAGCCATTAGAACAGAGCTAAAGAGAAGCTGAGTTTGATGAAGAAGAAAGCAAACGAAAAATAAATTGTACTGAGATCGTATCCTACCGCTCTGGTACCATGATGGAAATCAGAGAATATAGTGAGAAAACGTTTTGATTATTTTTCTTGAATGAATGTTTATAGTGTACAGTGATGTATATATACTAAACTCTAAGAAGGAAGAATACAAAGAAGAGTAACAAACCTATACACGTGTCTAATCCTAATTGTGTATCTGATAACAAACAAAAAGAATCTTTACAAACAATGCAAAAGTAAATTATTATGCATTAGCTCTTCTAGAAGGTCCTGGATCCTTCAGTTGAAATCCATCTTTGTATTTAGTAAATAAGATGGACGCTTCTGATATGTCCACGTTGGAATTTAATGAAGGGCTCTGATTATGTTGATTTGTAAAATGAGACTTTGACTGTTTTTGACAAGTCTTCTTGTTTCTATCGATCAACAACTTATGTCTTCTCTCTTCTAAAACAAGTTTCTTTGCTTTATCAGCCGTGAAAATTTTGTCACCAACATGGAGTACTATATATAGATAGAATGCGACTCTTTCTTTGAGTATATGTCCCCACTGTGCAGAAATGGTCCGTTACGTATTTTCATTGCAGGGCTGACCAGTTGCTGGAATATGATTGGCTGGCAGAACACAGTGTCAAAAATTAGAGTAAATATTATATTATTATTTGCGAAAATACATTCAGATTTTTTAGTGGTGACCTGATGTGGGGAAAGAAAAGGACCAAGTAAGAATTGAACGTTTAAAACTCATAGTGGACTTCAACAAGTACCAAACTTTACCAGCTCTCGTTATCCTTTTCTTCACAACAGTTCTCCCTCAATATTTTTCTTTGTTTTTTTTGGTTTCATAAATTGCACCTGTGCTTCACTGTATACCTATGAATCCATAAGTAGGAATAAAGTATATAAATGCAAACATATGCATGGATACATAAATCTGAACTAAATAAATAATGGTTGGCATCCTTTCAGTAGAATAGTATTAATTTTTTTAGAAAATGCCAGGATGGGGTATTTAAGTCCAAAAATTCAGTATCCCAATACCACAATATTACTTCAACATCTACTCCTTGGACCTCAGCCTTGTGGTCCGTTTTAACCCACTGCCAAACACGTTCTATCCCATAAGTTTGGAAATGGTAAATGGAATTTGGCTTGTGTGGGGGCAGAGGTTGGGGGTTGGTAGACTTCAAAATGAATCAAGCTTGCGTGCATTAAATGGTTAAGATTCTACATTTGGAGGCAGTGCCACAAAATAATAATAATAAAAAAAAATTGGCACTAGCCGTGACTTATTGAAGTGTAATTTTGAATAAATTAGCAATTGAAAGAGAAAGGTAAATATATTTTCTTAATAATAGAGTTGTATACGGTCAAAATCGGACTTCCCTAATTTTGTATGACTAATCGAAATCGGGGTGACGGACCAAGGCTCGATCTCGCATTGCGTCGAACGATGATACGGAGACGGATTGCTAAGCTCATGAGTCGATGATCGATCAAAATCGAGACCAACCATGATCGAGACTGAAGTGAGATAGAGACAGAATGAGATCGAAGGAAGCCTGCTAAACCGAATAGCAGAAAGTCGAGATATCCGTGATCGAGCAAGGACGTGGCGGAAATTTCGGCACGTATCGAGTCAAGGCCGGACATTTAGCCAAACATGAGGTTTTCTTCTGTATTTAGAATTGTACCATAAGTGGAATTCCTCTACTATATAAAGGGGGTTCTAATCATTTTGTAAGAGGGATATTCATGCATAACCAAGCAATAAACTACATTTTCTCTCTTAAGTTCTGTTGTTCAGTTCATATTTTTTTAGCATACTCTGTTTGTTCGAAGGCGATCTAGATCGAAGGCTATAACCGTTCATTATATTTGTTTGATTTATTTTACATTTGATTTCTAACATTAATTCTCACATTTCTCCGCTTGTGCCAAGTGAAATCACATATCCTTAAAACCACTTATAAGTTTAATTGTTATCCAATTTTAAGGGTAAACAATTTGGCGCCCGCTGTGGGGCTAAGAATAATAGTGATTGCCTTGTACAAATTTTCGTAACATACACCAATTTATGGTTGTTCTTTGAAGTATCTTTGATTACAGGATTGAAAGATGTCAAACTCTCAGTCAGCACCTCAACACATTGACAATGATCTCAGCCAACACAGCGAGAATGAGAACATTGCACCATGAAACGTTTCACCCCCTGTTGGCATCTATGGAGTTCCGGCTGCAGACCCAATCGACAGCAGTTCAAATGTAGCCATCAATGGAAATGTGGATGTTGATCTCGAAAGCAGCATTCGTGGGGGTACCCGATCAGCTACTCAGAATGCGCATGGCGGTGAAGATGGCGGGATTAGCCTGCGGGTAATCTTCAAAATGTTGCAGGCCCAACAGGCAATAATCGTTCGACTCTAAAATCAGAACCACACACCGATCATGGTTGAACTCGAGCCATCCCAAGAGGTTGTGCATAGGGTCGAATCGACTTTGAGAAAATCGAATGAGAGAGAATCAGAGACAAATTCCGCTATCCTAAAAATACTCGAAGAATTAACGAAACAAATTGAGACAGTAGAAAACAAGATCAAGGAAAATGATAAGAAAATGGAAACCTATAACTCCAGGGTCGACCAAATCCCGGGGGCACCACCGATATTGAAAGGGCTAGATTCTAAAAAGGTTTGTGCAAAAATCCTTCCCCCTAAGTACGGCTCCGAAGCCAATCCCCAAGAAGTTTCGTATACCCGAGATTCCTAAATATAACGGGACGACTGACCCAAATGAACACCTCACCTCCTATACATGTGCTATCAAATGAAATTACTTGGAAGATGACGAAATTGAATCCGTATTGCTGAAGAAGTTCGGGGAGTCTCTATCTAAGGGTGCCATGATATAGTATCATAATTTACCGCCCAATTCTATTGATTCATTTGCTATACTTGAAGATTCTTTTATAAAGGCGCACGCCAGATCCATTAAGGTTGTAACAAGAAAGTCGGACTTTTTCAAGGTAAGGCAGAAAGATAACAAGATGATCAGGAGTTCTTATCTCGGTTCTAAACGGAAATAATGGATTTGCCACCGGTCACCGATGATTTGTCTATTCAAGATTTTATTCAAGGTCTCAACGTTCGAAGTTCCATAGCTTCATAGAAGTTGAAGCAAAATTTTATCGAGTATCCAACTATCACTTGGGCCGATGTACATAATTGATATCAGTCAAAGATCAGGGTCGAGGATGATCAACTAGGAACTCTGTTTGGGTCCATTTATCCTAACAGACCCATGGATAGAATCAAGAGGGATATCGATCGAGAGCCAAGGTCGAATAGAGATCGATATCAACCGTACAACGGAGATTGTAGAGGCAGCAGTTCTAGACGAAATTTTGCACGGAATGAGAGGAGGAACGATCGAGTCAAAGTTCATGGGAACTCATGAGCAAGGATGGTTTTGAAAAGGATGCCGGGCCCAAAGAAGCTCCATTATTGTCGGAATATAATTTCAGTGAAGATGCATCAACCATCAAACATATCAAGGATACTAGATGGCCTCGACCTTTGCAGACCGATCTAGCTCAGAGAAACCTTAACCAAATATGCAAGTATCATGGCACCCATGGTCATAAAATAGAAGATTACAGGCAGCTAAGGGAGGAAGTAGCCCGATTGTTCAACGAGGAAAACCTTTGGGAATTCTTAAGTAATCGGGCCAAGAATCACTTCAAAAACAGAGATTCAAACAGATAGAACGAGCAAGACGAGCCACAACACGTGATTCACATGATCGTTGGTGGGGTCGATATTCCTCAAGGACCGATATTTAAGCGCACCAAGGTGACGATCACAAGAGAAAAGCGACCTCGAGACTACTTACTGGAAGAGATCTTGTCTTTCAATGACGAGGATGCAGAGGGGATCGAACAACCTCACAACAATGCACTGGTAATATCTGTCCTTATGAGTAAAATTCAAGTTAAATGTGTTTTTATTGATCCAGGTAGCTCGGCCAACATTATTCGATCAAGGGTCGTAGAGAAGCTTGGCCTATAAGATAAAATTGTGCCCGCAACCCGAGAACTTAACGACTTCAACATGGAAAGTGAAACCATTAAAGGTGAAATTAGTTTGCCAGTAAACATGGCCGGGACCATCCAAGAAACAAAGTTCCATGTGATCGAGGGTGAAATGAGGTACAATGCACTGCTCGGAAGGACTTGGATCCATAACATGAGGGCAGTACCCTCGACCCTTCACCAAGTTCTGAAATTCCTAACATTGTAGGGAGTCAAAATAGTGTATGGGGAACAACCCGCTGCTAGGGATATGTTTGCAATCCACGAAGTGATACCGGTATCGACACTTTCATCAGCAAAGGAGTCAGATTCGAAGGGAAAACAGGAGGCCAAATAGCAACCACAATCACCAACTTCGACCCAACCGGAAGAGTAGGGAACTTACGAGGATGGTAACTATATGATACCTCGATCCTTCATAATACCCAATGATTCTGACGCAACCAAATCAATGGTCAAAGAGTTTGAACAAATCATATTGATCGAGCATTTACCCGATCGAAAGGTATACCTAGCCACGGGGTTAACTCTTGAGCTCAAGAAAAAACTTATTCAGTTTCTTAAAGCTAATATGGATTTTCCTGGTCCCATCTCGATATGACAGGGATCCCACCGAATATCACTACTCATAAACTAAGCTTGGACCCAAAGTTCTGCTTAGTAAAACAAAAAAGGAGGCCTTAGTCAGAGGTAAAACATGTTTTCATCAAAGATGAGGTAACCAAACTTTTCAAAATAGGATCCATCCGGGAAGTAAAATATCCCGAATGGTTAGAGAATGTAATAGTAGTCCCTAAGAAGGGAAACAAACTTAGAATGTGTGTAGATTATAAAGACCTGATTAAAGCATACATCAAGGATTCTTTTCCTTTGCCTAACATCGATCATATGATCGATGCCACGGCCGGCCACGAGACTTTTAGTTTTATCGATGCCTACTACGGATACAACCAAATATAGATGAACCCGGAGGACCAGGAAAACACTTTGATTATCACTAAGTATGGCACCTACTGTTATAATGTAATGCCATTCAGACAAAAAATGCTGGTGCAACTTATAAATGCCTAGTAAATCGAATGTTCTAATAACAAATAGGGAAATCTATGGAGGTTTATATTGATAACATGATAGTTAAGTCCCTGTGAGCAGAAGACCATTTGAAGCATTTGCAGGAAACTTTCGATATACTGAGGAAGTACAACATGAAGCTCAACCTAGAAAAGTGCGAGTTCGGGGTTGGCTCAGACAAGTTTTTTGGCTTCATGGTGTCCAATCGGGGGATCGAGATTAACCCTGACAAAATCAAAGCTATCAAGGATATCACGATCGTAGATAATGTAAAGGCCGTGAAGAGGATAAAAGGGCAAATAGCCGCCCTAAGGCAATTCATTTCGAGATCCTCGGATAGGAGTCACCGATTCTTCTTATTGCTTAAGAAGAAGAGCAATTTTTCATGGACTCCGAAATGCCAGCAGGACTTGGAGGAACTAAAGAAGTTCTTATCAAGTCCGAGCTACTTCCTACCCCGAAAGTGGACGAACAACTTTACTTGTACTTGGCAGTCTCAGTGGTAGCGGTAAGTGGAGTCTTGGTCTGAGAAGAACACGGTACGCAAATCCCTTTCTATTATGTTAGCCAGACCTTAGGTGAGGCTGAAACTAGGTGTCCTCATTTAGAAAAGTTGGTGCTCACTTTGATAAGCGCCTCTAGGAAATTAAAACCATATTTTCAATGTCATCCCATATGTGTTGTAACAACTTATCCCCTCCAAAATATTTTGCACAAACCTGAGATTTCGTGTCGATTGGCCAAATGTATCGTCGAAATCAATGGGTACGATATTGAGTATTGACTCTGAATTGCCATCAAGTCTCAAATGTTGGCAGACTTCATACCAGCCCTCGTACCCGAGGTTTAAAATAACTACTGATGAAATCGGGTATATCTTCGTGGGTCTAGACCTTCTTTACAAATGGTGTTTCGAACGTGAAGGGATCTGAACTAGGCATCATGCTAAAATCACCCACGGGTAATATAATTAGACAGTCTATCAGAACTACAAAATTGACTAACAATGAGGCTGAATATGAGGCCATGATTGCAGGTCTCGAACTAGCTAAAAGTTTGGGAACAGAGGTCATAGAGGCCAAGTGTGATTTCCTCCTCGTGGTAAACCAAGTGAACAGGACATTCAAAGTCCGAGAAGATCGAATGCAGAGGTACTTGGATAAATTGCAGATGACTGTACATCGATTTAAGGAATGGACCTTGTAACATGTACCTTGAGAATAGAATAGCGAGGCTGACGCTCTTGCCAATCTAGGTTTGTTGGTCGAAGACAACGAACTCAACTCGGGGACTATTATACAACTCATGAGATCGGTGATCGAAGAAGGCCACACCGAAATAAACTCCACGAGTTTGACTTGGGATTGGAGAAACAAGTAAATAGAGTACTTAAAAAACGGGAAGCTTCCATCAGACCCAAAGGAGTTGAGAGCTCTATGCACAAAGGCAGCCCGGTTCACTTTGTCCGAAGATGGAACACTATTTAGAAGGATGTTCGATAGACCATTGGAAATATGTTTGGGATGGGGAGATACTGACTACGTCCTATGGAAAGTTCACGAAGGCCCTTGTGGAAACCACTCAGGCCCTGAATCACTGGTTCGAAAGGTAATCATAGCCGGCTATTACTAAAATTGTATGGAAAAAATGAAAAGGAGTCTGTGCAAAAATGTGATAAATGTTAGAGACATGTTCCGATGATTCATCAACCCGGAGAGCAGCTCCATTCGGTCTTATCCCCATGGTCGTTCATGAAATGGGGAATGGACATCGTTGACCCTCTTCCATCGGCCCCATATAAAGCTTAGTTTATTTTATTTATGACAGATTATTTTTCTAAGTGGGTTGAAGCACATGCTTTCGAGAAAGTGAGAGAAAAAGAAGTCATAGACTTTATTTGGGACCACATCATATGTCGATTCAGGATGCCCTCCAAGATCGTATGTGACAACAGAAAGCAATCATAGGCATAAAAGTGACTAAATTTCTCGAAGTTGACAATATCAAAAGAATTCTATCCACGCCTTATCATCCCAGAAGGAAAGGACAAGCCGAATCGATCAATAAAACCATCATTTAGAACCTTAAGAAAAGATTGAGCGACGCCAAAGGGAAGTGGAGAGACATACTGCCCGAAGTTCTATGGGCATACCGCACAACATCAAAATCTAGTATCGGAGCCACACCATTCTCGTTAGTTTATGGTGCCGAAGCCTTGGTCCCGATTGAAGTCGGAGAACCTAGAATCAGATTTCGATATGCAATAGAGGAGTCAAGTAATGAGGCTATGAATACAAACCTAGAATTGTTGGACGAAAGATGCGAAGGTGACCTTGCCTGATTGGCCGCCCAAAAATAGTGGGTTGAAAGGTACTACAAGCAAAGAGACAATCTTCGATATTTTAGAAAAGTCACTCTCAACACCCGAAATCTGTATGAAGGGAAACTAGGTTCGAACTGGGAAGGACCGTACTAGGTTTTTGAAAACACAGGAAAGTGATCCTACAAGATTGGCACGATGAACGACGAACAATTACCAAGTCATTAGAACGTATCACACTTAAAATGATACTACTGTTGAGGTACGGTACCTTCCATCTTCATTTACATTTTAAACTAACTCTTCCAGGTGTTCGATCAGAAATAACAATGGACTCTTCGACACGAAGTCAGTAGGTCTGAAAGCACGCATTGCACTCTTTTTCTCTTAGACCGATTTTGTCCCAAATGGGTTTTCCGGCGAGGTTTTTTAATGAGGCAACCATTGATCGTGCTAACTTAGAACAATTCAACAGTATCCGAGGCTTCATTACAATCAACCTTGAATACTGGGGGGCATTACCCTCGAATGTCAACCTTGTTGCGAGGAAATTACTTCATGGCATCAGGGTCTCGATAGGAAAATTTGTAAGAGCCAAACGGTCAAACGAATCGTGCCCGCGTAGTTTGCTCGAACCCTGGAATAGAACATGTACTCATGTATGATCAATTATAAAGAGACATATTTTTCCTTGCCAATATCTTATGATTTAGAAAAGTTATTCTACTTCACAATTTCATACTCTTGATCTATTATATAAACAGGCTTAAGGGCCTATCATAACCAGAGTTTGGATAATTACACCCATGCTCGGGGATTGCCATCAGAAAAATAAACGAGATCGAATTATTAAAACTTTGAGATCATAAGACCTTTTAGGCAACTCTCGACTGTTATAGGCCACGGCTACCCCAGTCGGGGACTTACACTTCGGGTAAGATCGAAGTAAAACGGGAAAATAAGCCCACGGGACAAATCCCGAACTAAATAGGCTACGACTAAATTAACACAACTCAGAGACGTCCGAATTTTATAACAAAATAGTCCTTCGAATTCTTTCATAAACTGGTTAAAAGGGCTACCCCGACAAAATAATAAAAGGATTTGATAATATCAAGCCTCGAAAACTCTAAAGAGTACAAAGTTGTTCGAACTCTCAAACAGTTCCTTATTTCATGCTAAAACATTACAACCTTTGTGAACACAAATGATAAACAAAAGGAAAACTTTAAAAGTCGAAAAGGGTAGAAAAGCCTTATATATATGATTAAACAATCATTTTACATAGGCCAGATCGGCCAAATACAAAATTTACAAAGGCCTAAGGGCTACTTTCACTTCGAGTTCGAGAGTTCCTTCTCACTCAACTAGAAAGCCTAAGGGCTACCTAATTCCAAGTAGGAGCATGTCCTCACTCGATCATTAATCTTAAGGGCTACATAAACTCAAGTTCGAGTTTTCTTTCGGGGTCCATCGATTAGAAAGAGTCGAAGGCAAGGCTTATTATCGTCCCTTACCTTCCCCAAACCTTGGACCATCGAACACAACTTCATGATCTTATACTAAGGAATTTTGACCCTTACATGAAATAACAAAAAAGACAACAGATTCGTAAGATATGGAAAGGAAGAAGTTTTATATATTAATCAAAAAACATTTTGCAAAGGCAACACAGCCCGATGGAAATTCTTTACAAAGGCCGAAACGACCTCAACAAAAATTCAACAAACTATCTAAAAGCTTAAGTGTCCTGGTCATCTTCGGGAGAGGCATCTCCACCCTCGGGGCCCTCTCCCCTTTCAAATTCGCTCAAGTTCCCAGAATTGTCATCATCTTCAGGATAAGCTAATCTCCAGGCTTCATCTTTGAGCTCCTTAGCACTTTTGTTCTCGGATGTGAGATCAAAGGCCAGAGCATGGATTTCCTCGAGGGTCTCCCTTCGAGATTGACATTTGTCATACTCGGCAACTTTCTATGCTCAAATTTGAGTGGCCTTGGCAACCTTCTTTGCTCGAATTGGAGAAACTTCGGCATCGGCCCAGTAAACAGCCACCACTACATCAACATTGGCCTTGGTCGCTTCGACCTCCGGTTTGGCCATTTCGAGCTCATTGACCAGCTTCTCCCGATCGAAAATTGCAAAACCCAACTGAGACTGGAGCTCCCCGATTTTCTTGGCTTGCGCCAAGGTTTTTTCCTTTATATTTTGGAGTTGAACTTCAGTCGAGGCTAGCTGGGCCCAGGCAGTCTCCTTTTTTGAGGCTAAGCGATCCATGTTCTTTTTCCACACTTTGGCCTCATTCTTTAAAGTCTCTACCTCTTCATGGAGCTTCCCAATTATGTCAATCTTGGTTAACCTGCGGGTTCAAATCGTTAGTCATAGTACCTGATTCATCTTTAGTAACTTCAAAGATTTTATTTACCAGCTCGAGCATATCACCATGTTCTTTTTGGGCCACCTCTAAATCAGCTCGAAGGCTCTTAACCTCCATTTCTCTATACTCACTAAGAAGTTTGAAGGCATCCTTCTTCTCAGTGAGCCCCCGTATCTCGCCCTCATAGGCTCAATTCCCCTCAGAATCGGAGGAAAGCCTCGTGATGAAGCTTTTTACCGTGAAAATGGTAATAATAATTAAATTTGATTTTGTGGTTCTAAAAATACGTGATCTATTTTTATGCTAGTTGTTAGGCAATGGATGCTAAGTAAAATATTAGAAATCAAGATTATAGCCTAGAGGCGATCTGATAATCGAACCAAACGACTGGAGATCAGTGCCTCGAGCTATCGTATATGAGGCCTCGATGTCGAGTTGGGTGACCGGCTTAGAGCGATCGAGGGAGGATGATGGCTCTTCATGATCAATGATAAACAATAAATGAAGAACGATAAATAGAACACAATGAATATAAGCAATAAATTGAAGTAATGAGATCAAGAGAATATGTTAGAGAGCAGAGAGAATGTTCTTGTATATTTAATATTGAGTATCAGATCCTTACAAAATGACAAGGATCCCCTTTATATATGAGTGGAAATTCCAACATAGTAAAAATGCATTTATTACAAAGATATGGGGCTGGTACAACTATTTAATGCCTTGATTTGGGTCTGAACTAGCCCACTAGACTTTGTCAGCTCTAGTTACATGCCTTGGGAACTCCCCACTTTTCCATCATAACCGCTAGTTTATACTACTTCGAGGTCAAGCGCTGATAGCCCCTCGGGGGTGAACCTCGACCATAGCCTCGAGCCTTTGAAATGTGCTTACAAGGCATCGTAACAACGAAAGATGGGACCCTCTGATTTTACCGTATATAGATAGTCCCCGTGTTTCTTAGAGTAGAATGATAAGAAATGACTTTGATATTCATCTCTCTGAACTTCCTGTGATGATGTCATACTTATGACATAAGCCTTTGTGATAACTGAGGCATCCCGTCAGTTCATCTTTCCAAAATCATTCAATGCGCTACCAATTCTTATTTTCCAAAGTGATAATATCACCACTGGTTCAGCTCCCAAAAACGCATTGATTACATCTTTCGAAGACATTGATGGCACCGTCAGTTATGTTTTCCAAAGAGTATTGATTGCCCCTGTCGGCTGCGCTACCCTTTCTCTATAAATGGAAGCTTTTTTGAATCAAACTTCACTTAGTCATTCTTTACCATTTTTAACTCCTTTCTTCTCATCGTTTTCTGCTTCATCTTCATCACTTTCCTCTTCTTCATCTTCTCCCTTGAAGATGCCATTTTGGAAGATCGAGATGAGGCCCCCGAGGAGATGGTGCTCGAAGATACTACCACCGAGGATGTACCCCTGAAAATAAGTTAGACTCTTGGCTTTTATCATATATGTATTTTTTGCTTCTTTGTTTCTATGTAAGGACCCCTCGTGGGATTTTGTAATCATGGTTTATTAATGCAAGGATATTTCTTCGATTTGTCTCTGATTTATGTTGAATTCCCTTTTTGTTTGCATTTGTGAAAACTCTGAATGCATGACTCTACTGATTGATATGAATATCGAGCTCGAGTGTAAGTATTTCTTCTGGCTCTTAATTGATTAACACAATTCCCTATAGAACCCTTTGCCGTTCCTTGGACCGAGCCCTGATTGGATTGATAAACTCGGGTCGTCCGGACCCCCGACTTCAAGTTGAATGAGAGTAGGGCTATGAACTTTCAGAATGAGACTTAGCCTTTTAGACCCCACGATAGTCCTCGATGGGGAGATTTGCTCGGATGCTTGAGAATAAAGATAGCTTTTAGGATTTCGAGATCAGTCCCCGAGTGGGGGTTCGCTCAAGCTCGGGCGACCTGGAAACTTGTTTTGAACTCAGTGTAGATAGCCTTATGGCGTTGCAGATAGATCCTGGATGAAGGCTTACACGGGTTTAGATGGTGCCTGGGTTAAAGTAATCGAGGGGATGGTTATAACTCGACCTGAGGACTCAGGTAGCTCGAGGGCCGGAGGGTCGGGTAGATGACCCGTACTTACAATAGCAGAAATCCTCGAGATAGGGTACCACCTCAAGGTTAAATTTATATGAGTAGGTTTTTAGAGCTTGTTTTCTTCTTGAGAGAGGTCCTCAAGACCGGGTACCATCTCGAGTATCATAATGATATTAATGGCTCCTTAGAGCCTATCTTCTTCTTAATAGAGGACCTCAAGATCGGGTACCATCTCGAGGCTTATGATGATGTCAATGGCTCCTTGGAGCATATCTTCTTCTTGGTGGAGGTCCTCGAGATCGGGTACCATCTCGGGACGTGTAGTGATATCATTGGCTTCCTAGAGCCTATCTTCTTCTTGGTGGAGGTCCTCGAAATCGGGTACCATCTCGGGACGTGTAGTGATGTCATTGGCTTCCTGGAGCCTATCTTCTTCTTGGTGGAGTTCTTGGAGATCATGTACCATCTCGGGACTTGTAATGGTGTCATTGGCATCCTGGAGCCTATCTTCTTCTTGGTGGAGGTCCTTGATATCGGGTACCATCTTGGGACTTGTAATAATGTCAATGGCTTCCTGGAGCCTATCTTCTTTTTGGTTAAGGTCCTCGAGATCAGGTACCATCTCGAGGCTTGGTTGATGCGGGGTCTCTGACCCTAAAACGTTGTATGGCAGGGTCAAGTGTATGACATGGTTATGAAATGACCGAGGCGATCCTACCGACACATCTTCCTAAAGTGATAAAAGCTTTAGCCAGTATTTTTAATTGGCCTTTAAGGCAGGCAAATAGTCGCTGCTTTCTTCATATATAGGGTTGTCTTCGCCCCTTTGAAGATTCTGCTATTCTGAGTAGTTATCCTCTTTTATAGAGTTCTTCTTTCATGCGTTAAGTCCTCTACCATTTCAATTTTGGCGCCCTTGCTCAAATTCCAGCTCCAATTCTTCATCTTTACCACAGTCATGGCCGCTACGTCAGGGTCCGCCCGGCAAGGAGAAGGGAGTTTCTTGCCCGGTTGGCGGTGTGACGTCGATTCCAAGCGAGCCATCCTCTAGGCATTTTGTTTCGAGGGGGGACCTCACATCAGAAAAGTCTTTCAACATTCGAAGTCATTGGGAGTATACCTCGAAGTTTATTTCTCTAATGGGAGAGGAGCACCTTGAGTCAGCGAGGAAGGATTGTGGATGGGGGGAAGAGGTAGTACTGCGGGTACCTTCCCCGGAAGAGAGCATCATGGACCATGCCGAGGGGTTTTCGAACACGTATACGTACCATTTTACGCTGGGCCCCCTTGATAGGGTTGTGCTCGACTTCTGTCGAAAGTACCAAGTTACCTTGGCGCAGATTCACCCGTCATTCTAGCGGATAGTATTGATGATGAGGTTCTTTGCAGAAGAATCAGATCTTGAGTTCACTCTTAGTCATCTCATCAGGCTGTACCAGCCTTTTCACCATCGAGGTCTACTAACCCTGTGATGCTGATCCTCCACACTTTTTGTTGTTGATGACAAAGAAGACGGAGATCAGGGATTGATGAGCCGATTTGTACAAGTACGGACTGTCGATATTATTCCTGTGGAGTTTCTGTCATTTCCTGAGGAATAGAATTTTACACATAAGAGATACACTCGTACCTTTGTAGTTTTGCTTATGGCGAAGGCGGGCTCGATAAATGCGCCTCCCTTTCCTTTTCTATAGCAATTTCATGGATACCGTGCGAGGTCCCCGATATGCCGGATTGGGCTCGGAAGTTGGCGACCCACTCGACCTACAATGATCATAAGTGGCGAGCTTTGTCCAAGGATATGTGGGAGGAAAAACACCACGGTACGTGCTATGTGATTTGCTTCCCCTTTTTCTTGGAAGGGCATTTTTTCTTTCTACGTACTAACACTGTCATCGTAGGCATTGAGGAGTCCTTTAAAGTGAGGTCGCGCCCTCTAGAAGAGGGAGAAAGATCGGCGGCTTTAGGACCAAGGGATGATAATAATAGCATTAAGCAGAAAAGGTCTTTGCAGGGCAATGATGATTGTAGCAAGACATGCCCAGCCCGGAGGCTCAGAGAGGGCGTGTCAGTCGAAGTTGTGGCACCCGAGATCTCTGACTTTCGAAAAATGGTCCCTCCTCCACTTCCATCTTCCTTTTTCGTCGAAGGTACTTCGAGGAACGAGGGATCCCTGCCACCGACTTCTTCTCCTGTTGAAGGTACTTCGAGGGGCCATATATGTCGGATGATCGTATACAAACCAAGAGTGGTCCTATTGTGGTTGACAAAGCCGGGCTAGAAAATATTCGTTCGAATTTTGAGAGAGCTCAGTGGCTCTACTCCGTGGTGAGTTTTAGCTGATCGCATTAGTTTAATAGTTTTTGCAATTTTGCTCTCTTATTATGTTTCTCTTCCATATGCTTTTAACAAGCTCAAATCTGAGCTGCTTCGCCGCGAGGCCAGGCTGCGGAAAGCCGTAGATGGGAGAAGTCTCTCAGGCTTCTTTGTGATGGAAGGGAAGACGATTTGGCACACTTGTGGTATGAGGCGAGTCGCAGTTTGAACTACGAAAGCTACCTCGAGGAGCAGGTAACATTTTCTCAAGGAGTGCATGTTTCTTCTTCTATCTTCCGAGGCTAATGTTTTGTTTACTTCAGCTACAGAAAAAGATAGAAGACCTGCAATGCCTTAGGAACGAAGTTGGTTAAGCCAGGTGCGAGCGTGATGAGCTAAGGGCTCGGGTGGACACCTAGAATTGGCTAAGAAAGATGCTTTAGCCAAGGCTTCCACCCTCGAAGTGAAACTTCGCAATGTTCACGAGAATAGCATGGTCCGAACGGACATGATTCCAAGACTCGAGTCCAAGCTCCTGAAGATGAAGGCCGAAGTTGTGGATGCCCGGGCTAAAGCCGGAACAATATAAGCTAAGGCTGATAAGAAGGTGGCTGCCTATTTAAAGGATGCTGCCGATGCTCGTGCTGAGTTAAGGGAGGATCTCGACCAGCAGAGAAGAAATAAAGAGTATACGGGGTGCAAATCTCTGAGGAAACCCTCGAGGAAATTCATGCCAGGGGCTTCGATCTCTCGGAATAGATAAAGTAGGCAAAGGCGGAAGAATATGATGCTAAGTTCCTTCTGTCTGATGCCGAGGATGGTGAGAAAGAAGCCGACAGACCATAGTCCCCTAGGGGGACGTAGATTAGATTAGGCCTTTACTTTCTTGCTTTGCGTAGAGTGATTTCAATGAACTTGGTAAATGAAGCTTGTATTCCCTTGCGTATATGTATAAAAGGAATCCTCGTGGTTTTATTTTTCATGCATTTCCTTTTGCCTTGACTTTAACCATATGAACTGGTCTTCGAGTTAAAAGGAATCCTTAGATTCGTAGTATGGTTTGGGGCTCATTGGGCTGGCCCGTAGGCTCTTACGCGCTTTGTCGGTACGACCTTTTAGTATAAGCTGACGTTTGAGCTCTTATGCTTTTTCTCTTAGGCATATTTAGTTAATTGTTTTGGGTTCAGTCTCCAAGTTGGGTATCGACTCGAGCTCATTCGACCCTCAAGTTTTTGAATTTAAAGCTGGCCCTTAGGCTCTTACGCGTTGGGTCGGTACGACCTTTTGTATGTGCTAGCGACAGTGGATCTTACACATTGGGTCGATGTGACCTTTTATGTGTGGGCTGGCGATAGTGGCTCTTAAGGACTTTTTGAGATTGTGTTTGCCTGACTCTTTGACGGTTCGATTAAAACCTCAATTGTGAATCATTGTAAGGCGATGATCGAGCACCTCGAGAAGTTTGGCTTGGTGGCTGAGTATCTCAAAGACTTATAGTTTGGAGCTGACATGGTTGAAGCTCTTTTGCCTATGTCGAGGGTAGCCTGTTTAACCAGTTCTTTTGAAAGTATTTTCGAAGTATTTGAAGGCCTATGATTTTATAGCGACGGTCGGGCATCCCCGAGTCACGTTAGTTTGGCTGGTACAACCTTGTGACCATAGTCATTTGTGTTTTACCGAAGCCTTTCAGTCTCCGAGTGAAGTAGTTTCGACATCTATATCGAGGGTATGCCTTTTTAGGGGTCTTACAAGTTTGATATATATCCTTAACTTTAAGACCGGGATTATGCCTTTAGTAAGGTCTTACAAGTTTTGCATGACTTTGAGGTCTTACAGTTTTGGTTACTTTGTACAAGTATGGTTCATGCCTTGATGAGGTCTTACAGATATTGTCACTTGGTACAAGTGTGGTTCATGCCTTACTTGAGGTCTTACAGATATTATCACTTGGTACAATTGTGGTTCATACCTGGCTTGAGGTCATCCTGATATTGTTATCGCCTTATATAGATCTTACGAGACCGAGGTTGCCTGCATGTGGTCTTGTGGCTTCGGGTTTTGATAAGTCGATGGGGATTGCGATTAGCGGTAGTCCCCGAGTCATCGAGGGTTTCTTGTCTCGGGAGACATTACTTGTAAACTTGGTATTACCTCATTGAGGGCTTACGATTTCGAGGTTTCCGACCTAGAGGTCATGTGGCTTTGAGTTTTCGATGCCAGTCCCCGAGTGTTCGGGACATTTTTGGCTCTGGAGCTGTTTTGTGATCTTGATGTTGCCTCATTGAGGGCTTATGAGTTTGGAGTTCTGACCCGAGGGCCGTATTGTTTCGAGTTATTGACGCCAGTCCCCGAGTGTTCGGGACGTTTTTGATAGAGGAGCCATTTGTGCAAAAATACCGAGCTTCTTTGAAACGCAAAATGCTTTTGGAAAGTATTCTTTGATTACTTGGTACAAGTATAAATGTCTTTGATGCTAGGGGCTCAGTTATTCTATACGGACATGGTTCGTTCGACCGTTTGGCCCGGTACATTATTTTCCTATCGAGACCCTATTTAGCGCATCTTGGATTCTTTGAGTAGGTGACCTTCCGGGGGGATGCCCCCCAGTATTCGAGGTTGGTTGCAAAAGAAGCCTTGAATAATTGTTGAGTTTTTCTTAGGTAGTATATAGATGTTGCCTCGTTAAAAACATTGTCGGTAAAACCCTTTTCGAGATAAAAACACGATCGAAGGAAAAGAGTGCAACGTATGCTTTGAAACCTTTAAAGTCTTCGAGCTGGATTAACGCTTCGACTGTCTCAGTCGGACAACTGCATAAAGGTTAGTGTGAAGTGTAAATTAAAAGGGATATGGTAATACCTTAGTGGCGATGGCGCTTTGAGCCTCTGTAGGCCTTTAATGTTTGTTTTGAGGACACGGTACGGTGCTTTATTTAGTCATTTAGGTATAGCTGAGAACGTGTCTTATGATTGCTATTTCACTGTTTGTTTGTCCTGCATCTTCTTCGGCTTTGATGGCATCAGTGCCGGCACCACATCGTGCGTTGTGAACATTTCCCTTGCTGCACGTTGTTCCCTATACACGGTTTTTATTCTGTCCTTTGTCGGAAACTTCATCATTTGATGAAGGGTTGATGGTACTGCTCTCATGCAGTGTATCCATGGCCTTCCAAGCAAAGCGTTGTACCTCATGTCTCCTTCGATGACGTGGAATTTGGTATTTTGGATAGTGCCGACTACGTTGACCGGGAGGGTGATCTCCCTTTTGGTTGTCTCGCTTGCCATATTGAATCCGTTAAGGACTCGAGAGGTGGGCAAGATCTTGACGAGCAGTCCGAGCTGCTCCACGACCCTTGACCTGATGATATTGGCCGAGCTACCTGGATCTACAAGTACACATTTAATTTGAAATGTATTCACAAGGAAAGAAATTACCAGTGCGTCAATGTGAGGCTGAGACAAGGTCTCGATGTCCTTATCGCTGAATGTGAGGGCGTCCTCGGGTATGTAACCTCTAGTTCGCTTTTCTCTGGTGATGGATATTTTCGTTCTTCTGATAGTGGGTTCTTGTAGGATGTCGACCCCTCCCTTGATCATGTGGATAACATGTTGCGGCTCATCTGCTTCATTCTTCTTGGTCGCCTCTCTTTCCCGGAACTAATTTTTGGCTCAGTCACTGAGGAATTCTCGGAGGTGACCTTTGCTGAGTAATCGAGCTACCTCTTCCCGGGGTTGCCGACAATCTTCGGTCCTCTGGCTATGTATGTTGTGAAATTCACACACTAAGTTGTGGTTCCTTTGTGAAGGATCTGATTGTATAGGCCTTGGCCACCTGGTGTCTCTGATTTTACTGATGGTGAACACGATATCTGAAATATAGACGTTAAAGTTATATTCTGAAAAGCAGGATGCCTCCATCGGTCCTGTGTGCCTATCAAACCCAGCTCTGTTGACAAGTCCCTGAGCATTCTGCCCTCAGTCCGTTCTTCTATCATTCTGGGGTATGTTACGCCTTGGGGCGTTTTTCCTATCTTCAGTGTATGGCTGGTACCTTTTTTTGTTTGGCTTCAGTTCCTTCACTAGAAGCTTGATTGGGTATACCAAGCCTGAGGGGGCTCCTAATTGGTTGTCCTCGACCCTGATCTTCGATTGATATTGGTTGTAAACATCCGACCATGTCACAACGGGTATTCAACCAGATTCTATTTCAGCTATTTCGAGGCCACCGAGCTTCGTTCATTCAAACCTTGAGTGAAGGCATGCACTGCCCAATCATCAGAGACTGGCAGTAGTTCCATTCGCTCCATTTGAAAGCGAGATATGAACTCTCGCAACATCTTATTCTCCCTATGTTTGATCTTGAAGATGTCGAATTTCCTTGTTGCTATTTTGATGGCACCAACATGTTCCTTTATGAAAGAATCTACCAGCATGGCAAATGCATCTATCGAGTTTGGGGCCAGGTTGTGATACCACATCATTGCCCCTTTAGAAAGCGTTTCTCCGAACTTCTTCAGTAAGACGGACTCAATCTCGTCGTCCTTTAGGTCGTTGCCCTTCACTGCATAACTGTAAGAAGTAACGTGCTCATTGGGGTCTGAGGTTCCGTTGTACTTCAGAAGCTTGGGCATTCTAAACTTCTTTGGAATGGGTTTTGGGGCCGCTTCTTGCAGGAACGACTTTTGCACAAATTTCTTTGAATCTATACCTTTAACAAAAAAAGCAGATTTATACGGAATAACATAAAATAATAAGGTTAAAACCAGTTTTGGGTTCGAATCGGAAAGATCTGAAAACCCTAACATTAGGGTTAAGTAAGAATTCAAGAGATATATGAAAATATTCGTACTTACAGAGGTTAGAGTGAACACAGATGGAAATAATCAACAGGTTAGAGATTTTGAACAAGATTTGGTTCGGATCTCTCCAGATTTGCTTGCCATTTTAGGCAAGCTATTATGTAACACCAAAAAACGGGTAGCCAGTAAGGAAATAGGACCAAATAAGGTAATGAATCACAGGTTGATTCCATTTATGGGGTTAGAATCAGAGGGGAGATGGGAGTCAGTCGCTAGGGTTTTAGAAAAGAAAGGGAGGAGAGATGCGAGAGTTTGAGGGCGGCGGAGTGGGTGAAATAGGGTTAGGGTTAGACAGGGTAGGATGTAATTAAAAGGGGTTGGGATGTTGTGAGCCGTTGATCTTCAGAGATCAACGACTGTGATTTTAAAAAGAAAATTGGGTCGGGTTTATAAAGGAGTATGGGTTTGGGTTAATGGGTATTTGGGTATTGGGCTGATGTTTTGAGCTGGGGTAATGGGTAGTGTATAGGTCCGAAATTAATTAAGAAAAGGGCTAGATTTTAAATACTCAATTAAATCAGTAAATAGTTTATAAAAAATAATTAATAAATAACAAAAACATCACTTGTGCATGAACATAATTTAAAATAATTACTTAAAATTATAAAAATATAGAAAGTTATTTTCCGTATAAATAATGTAATTATGCATATATATGTGTTATTATTGCAAAATATGCAATTTTAGCCTAAGGGTGCAAAATACAATTATAATAAGTTTATATAAAAATATTCAAAGCTTAATATGAATATAAATGATAAAAAATTAAATAATAAATCATTATAAAATTATTTGTGATGCAATTAATAATTATTTATGCAAGAATAAATTTATTAAACCCCCTTAAAAATTATGGAAAAATACTTGATGATGCTCATGCACTATTTTAAAGGTATATATGTATATTTAAAAATATATGAGGGAAAAATTGGGTATCAACAGTGATGCCTCAGGTTTGTGCTAAGGACGTGAAGGGGTTTTCGAGTAAAGAAATGATTAATGTTTGTTGACCGAATGGGGTAATTTGGAAAATATAGGCCGCACCCTGGTCTTTGAGTTGCCTACATATCCTTGGTTTTACAGGAATCAGGCTGTGTGTAGTTCTGAACCCAATGGTAAATGAAATCGATGGAATTGTTATAGGAATAGTCGTATGCTTTGGAAAGGGTTCTTTTAGGAAGGATAGTGTCAGATGGATTTATGCGGAGTTATGAATGTGAATCTGAAGTGTAACGGATGTATCACAGGGCAGATATCTGAATAGTCATAGAGTAAAGGTGAGTAATTGATGAGAGGCGGTTACGTTTGAAATAGTGGCAGGGTGTGAATGGTATGAGCGAAAACCGGAGCGAAGGTTGCTCCTGTTTAAAGAACGGTTCACTTCTGAATTACCTGCAAAACTTAAGACACGATGCGTGAAAATATATATGGGCTATTACGAGAATTTAAACATGATGCAAATTTCCTTTGGACCATGAGGGTTGTCTTTGGACAGTGAGGATGACGTCCTTAGACCATGACGTCCCGGGCTATGAATCATGAGATAAGGGATTCACTAGCCATGAAATGATGTTCTCGGGCCATGATAATGGTGCTTCCGAACCATGACGCCTTTGAATAATGATGTACGATATTGAGAGATCCTCAGGCCATAACATGGTTTCTTCAGGCTATGAGGATGATGCCTTCGGACAGAGACATGGTGATGCATATGAGTAAAACAAGATAGAGCTTAGTCTTGTATAGGATCGAGATAAAGCTTAGCTCCGGTAGTGCTAGGTCTGAGATATGATAATGTTCAGTTATTAGACAAGGAAAGGCAGAGCTTAGCCTTATGCAGATGGAGAGGCAATGCTTAGCCTCATGAGAGAAATGTAGTTCTTAGCCTTATGCAATGATGAAGGCAATGCTTAGACTTGTGCAAGTGATTAGAGTAGTGCTTATCCCGAGGTAAACAATGAGGGCAGTGCTTAGCCCTATGCATGTAATGAGGGCAAGGCTTAGCCCCATGCAGAGGAAGGCAATGTTTTGCCTTATGCAATACTGGAGGCAGAGCTTAGCCACATGCAAATAGGGTAAGGTAGGGCTTAGCCTTATGCAAGATTTGAGATAGGGCTTAGCCTTATGCAAGATTTGAGATAGGGCTTAGTCTCGTGCAAAGAGAAGGCAATGCTTAGCCTTATGCAAATAATGGAGGCAGGGCTTAGCCTCAGGAAAGATTTGAGACATGGATTAGTCTCGTGCAAAGAGAAGGCAATGCTTATCCTTATGCAAATAGGGAGGCATGGCTTAGCCTCATGCAAGATTTGAGACAGGGCTTAGTCTCATGCAAAGAGAAGGCAATGCTTAGCCTTATCCAAGATTTGAGACATGGCTTAGTCTCATGCAAATAAAAGGCAATGCTTAGCCTTGTGCAAATAGAGAGGCAGGCCTTAGCCTCATGCAAGATTTGAGACAGGGCTTAGTCTTATGCAAATAGAAGGGAATGCCTAGCCTTATGCAAATAGGGATGCAAGGCTTAGCCTCATGCAAGATTTGAGACAGGGCTTAGTCGCATGAAAATAGAAGGCAACACTTAGCCTTATGCAAATAGGGAGGTATTAGTCTCATGCGAGAAAGGGGAGACAATGCTTAGTCTCATGCAAGGAAAGGCAGATAGCAAATAGGAGCAGAATATTTCTTAGTTGGAGATATATTTGCGCTTGGCGGTCTGGTTATTATAAAGGTAATGATTTTAAGGCGCATGTACTTGTGGTTATTCCTCGTTCCAGCATCCAAAGAAAAATCGTGAGTTTTGCAAGTTGGTTCATGGCTTTGTCTGCTTGTTTTGCTTTGATTTGCTCTGGAAATCCTGTTTGAGTTGCCCTGGGTAACACCTGGCTGCCATAGAAATAGAGTTTTCAAAAAATATGCACTTATTTGATGAAAAAGAGTTATTTTAGAAAACATAGTGGTATATAATATCAAGTAAATTAGATGAACTAATGACTGCGACACTTTTAGAGACATTGCGGCTTTCTTTGCGTTAGAATTTTGAGGGTCCTCCTCAAAATTCTGCCCCAGTTTAGTAAGCGATCCTTTGGCCGTTCTGCATGTAATGAAGTTTGTTTGATCTGCTCCGGAATTTTGAGAATCCTTATCAAAATTCTGCCCCAGTTACTTTACCGATTTTCTGACTATCTTACACATGATGATGTCGTCTAGACTTGCTCCAAAATTTTGAGGGTCCTCCTCAAAATTCTGCCCCAGTTTCTGATTTTGGGAAATGAAGCTTTTATTAAGATGTGACCGAACCCACAGGGCTGCCTACGTATCCCCTCTTAAATGGGAATCAGGTCAAGCATAGTTCAGTTACATCAGATTAAGAAATGTAAACAATCTAAAAATAGTATCTTTTGACTGCGTCTGAATTGATAGGTTTTGGCCAAACTTCTCCATCCATTTCTGCAAGTATGAGTGCTCCTCCTATTAGTACCTTGTGAACCATGCAGGGCCTTTTCCAATTGGGTGAAAACTTTCCTTTGGCTTCATCTTGATGCAGGAAGATTCGCTTCAGCACCAGCTACCCCTATGAGAATTGTCTTGGTTTGACCCTTTTGTTGAAAGCTCTGGACATTTTGTTCTGATAAAGCTAACCATGACACACGACATTCGTCCTTTTTCCAGAGGGCTAATTGCTTATTGCCGCTCCTTATCCATTCTGCATCACTGAGTTCGGCTTTTTGTATGATCCTTAAAGAAGGAATTTCTATCTCGGTAGGAATGACAGCTTCGGTACGGTAAACCAACAAATAGGGAGTTGCCCCAATTGATGTGCGGATTGTGGTATGGTATCCCAAAAAGGCAAATGGTAACTTCTCGTGCCATTGCTTGTGATTTTCTACCATTTTCCTTAGTATCTTTTTGATGTTCTTGTTGGCAGCTTCCACGGTTCCGTTCTTTTGAGGCCTGTATGCTATGGAGTTTTTGTGCTTGATTTTGAAAGTTTCACATATGGCTTTCATCAGATAACTATTGAGATTGGCGGCATTATCAGTGATGATGGACTCAGAAACCCCAAAAAGACAAACAATACGATCCCTGACAAAATTTGCGATGACTTTCTTGGTTACAGCTTTGTAAGATGCAAGATCTACCCATTTTGTGAAGTAATCGATGGCAACTAAAATGAACCTGTTCCCGTTTGAAGCAGTGGGTTCGATTGGACCAATGACATCCATTCCCCAGGCAGCAAAAGGCCAAGGTGCACTTGTTGCATTGAGTTCGTTCGGTGGCACTCATATCATATCTGCATGTATCTGGAATTGGTGGCATTTTTGGACATACCGGGTGCATTCTATTTCCATAGTCATTGAAAAATATTCAGCTCTAAGTATCGTCTTGTCTAGAACAAAACCATTCATATGTGGACCACAAGTCCCAACATGTATTTCATCGAGCAATTTGGAAGCTTCTTTAGCGTCAACACACCTTAATAGTCCTAGATCAGGTGTTCTCCTATACAAAATTCCTCCACTTTGGAAGAAATTATTGGACAGTCTACGCAGTGCGTGCTTCTGAGTATTGTTTGCCTGCTCTAGGTAGTGTCCTTTTGCCAAATATTCCTTGATGTCGTGGAACCATGGATTTCCGTCCATTTCTTCTTCAATATGAGCACAATAAGCTGGCTGACTATGGATCCAAACTAGGATGGGATCGATGAAATTCTTGTCCGCATGCTGTATTATGGAAGACAGAGTAGCCAGTGCGTCTGCGAACTCGTTCTGGATTCTCGGAACATGTTTGAATTCTATTTTTGTAAACCTCTTTATCAGTTCTTGCACATGGTATAGGTATTTTAGTATCTTAGTATTTTTCGTAGCCGATTCTCCTTAAACTTGATGTACTATAAGATCTGAATCGCCAATTACCAACAACTCTTGTATATTCATGTCGATGGCCAAATTGAGTCTTATGATGGAAGACTCATATTCTGCCATATTGTTGGTGCATGGAAACCTAAACTTTACGGATACCGGATAGTGTTGACCTATCTCTGACACCAAGACCGCTCCAACACCCACTCCTTTGAAGTTTGCAGCTCTGTAGAAAAACATTCTCCAACCGTTGTAGGCTTCAGCAATGTCCTCTCCCATGAATGACACTTCTTCGTTAGGAAAATATGTTCTTAGTGGTTCATATTCTTCTCCTACAGGATTTTCAGCAAGATGGTCTGCCAACACTTGTCCTTTGACTGACTTCTTAGTTACATAGATGATGTTGAACTCACTCAACAATATTTGCCATTTGGCCAACTTTCCGGTAGGCATAGGCTTCTGAAATATGTACTTTAGAGGATCCATACTTGATATGAAGTATGTGGTATAGGCACAGAAGTAATGTCTCAATTTATGAGCTGTCCATGTCAAAGTATAGCAAGTGCATTCTAGTAGAGAGTACCGTCCTTCATAAGGTGTGAACTTCTTACTCAAGTAATATATGGCTTTCTCCTTTCTTCTTGTCTTGTCATGTTGTCCCAAAGCATAGCCGAAAGCCTATCTAGTATGGACAAATAAAGTAGAAAAGGTCTCCCAAGTTCTGGCGGGTCTAGGTCTGGTGGCGTGGACAGGTATTCCTTAATTTTGTCAAAAGCCTTTTGATAATCTTCAGTCCAACTGGTTTTAGCATCCTTCATTAACATTTTGAAGATGGGTTCACATATTACTGTGGACAGTGCTATGAAGCAGCTGATGTAATTGAGGCATCCCAAGAAACTCATCATGTCCTTCTTGTTCTTCGGTGATGGTAACCATTGGATAGCTATAACCTTTGACGGGTCCAACTCGACTCCTCGACGGCTAACAATGAATCCCAATAATTTTCTAGCAGGAACCCCGAATGCACATTTTGCAAGGTTCAGATTTAAATTGTACTTTCGTAGCCTGTCAAAGAACTTCCTCAAATCTGCTATGTGATCTGTGGCTCTCTTGGATTTGATGATGACGTCGTTAACATATACCTGTATTTCCTTGTGTATCATATCATGGAAGATGGTTATCATGGCCCTTATATAGGTGGGCCGAACATTCTTTAGACCGAATGGCATCATTTCGTAGCAGTACACTCTCCATGGTGTAATGAAAGTTGTTTTTTCTACGTCTTCTTCATCCATCCAAATCTGATGATAACCCACGAAGCAATCTACAAAGGATTGGAGTTAATGCTTGACTCAATTGTCGATCAGGATGTGTATATTTGGCAGTGGGAAATCGTTCTTGGGACTTGCTCTGTTTAAATCCCGATAGTCAACACACACCCTGACTTTCCCATCTTTCTTTGAAACCGGTATGATATTGGCTAACCAGGTTGGTACTCAACTACCCTGAGGACTTTGGCTTTGATCTACTTAGTGACTTCCTCCTTGATTTTTAGGCTCATGTCTGGTTTGATCTTTTTGAGTTTTTGCTTCACAGGAGGACACATTGGATTGGTAGGCAACTTATGAGCCACTATGGACGTGCTCAGGCCGGTCATGTCATCATATGACCATGAAAAAATATTCTCATATTCTTTTAAGAAACAAGTGTATTCTTCCTTCTCTAACGGTAACAGGTGAATACTTATGCGAGTTTCTTTGATGGTTTCAGAATCTCCCAAGTTGATCGTCTCGGTTTCGTCTAGGTTGGATTTAGGCTTGTTCTCAAAATTCTCAACTTCTCTGATAACTTCCTCAAGTATCTCATCTTCTTCTTCTTCTGAGTCACTATCCTTATGTTGCATTGTCTCATTATATGTCACAATCGTTGGTTCATCAATGTAAGAAATAGTAATGCTGTAGAAGAAAGATATGAAAGATAACGATAATAAAACATCAAATTATTTGATAAATTCTGAAATGTTAAACAAAATATCATCTGAATGACTTCAAAACAATGTTTTCCAAAACAAAATACTGAAAAGAAGATGTTTTAAAAACTAAATGCTCAAAAGACTTGTTTTTCAAATAACATTAGTAGCCATGCTACCCCGGGACTCGTCTGGCCCTCGATGGTATGTCAGTCCAGTTCTTGAGAAATGCTCCCCTCTCCACTATCTGAATGGTGGGGCCTTCTTCCTCCTCCTCCTCTACTGCCACATTGCAATCCATATCTTTGTCTTCTAAAAACAGGTTCCTTAGCCCAGCCAAAGCTTCCTCTTCTTCAAATCCCCATATTGTATCGACCTGGTGAAAGGTCTGACTCAGATGTGGCACTGGCTACTCAAGAGGGTAATAGGGACCATGCCATGGGGGCGACCAATCATCATATTCCTGCCATGTATACGGATATCCAATCCCAAAAGTGGTACCATGATGTTTCAGCTATATTGGTTTGGTAATGCCTTGGAGTTTCTTCCCAAGTCCTTTGCTGGGTTCATACCCTGGCCATGCTAGTATGTTTTCTATTTTGCTGCTCCTCCATTTATGTTTCTCAATTGCATTGACACGCTTGATGCAGTGACAAGTTTCTCCTCCTAGCATTCTTCTATTCTCGACAACCGGGACGGTTTGACTGGTGTAAATGGGATTACCTCCGTCTCCATGAATGATTACCTCCTGATGGTTCCATTCGAATTTTACAGCTTGGTGTAGCGTAGAAGCCATAGCTCCAGCACCATGTATCCATGGTCGTCCCAGTAAAAGATTATACGTAGCAGATATATCGAATACCTGAAACTCAATATCAAACCAAGTTGGGCCCATCTATAAACAAAGGTTAATTTTCCCAATTATGGCCCTTTGAAACCCATCATATACCTTCACATTCATACTCCCTGCTCGTATCTCATGGAAATCTTTACCCAACCTTTTCAGAGTAGTCAATGGACAAATATTGCGCATGAACCCCCATCTATTAGGACTCTGGCGATGAATTTGTCCTTAAACTGTACTGTGATGTGTAGTGCCCTATTGTGACTTAGTTCTTCAGGTGGTAGTTCATTTTCGTGAAAGGTGATCTTGTGGCTTTCCAGTAGTTGCCCTACCATGTTGTCCATTTCTCCACTGGTGATGTTGTTGGGCATATAAGCTTTATTCAACACTTTCATTAACGCATTCCTATGCATCTCAAAATTCTGTAGCAGCAACAGAATGGAAATCTGAGTAGGGGTTTTGTTCAAATGATCAACAACAGAGTATTCTCTTGCCTGTACTTTCCTCCAGAGATCATTTGGACCAATTTCAATGATGGGTTGTTTGGCAGCAACTTCATTGCTTGTTCCTCCCAAATTTTTGGGTGTATAGATTCTTCTAGTTTTGGTCATCCCCTGTGCATCACTAGACTCTTCCATTTTTTCTTTTCCTTTTCTCCTAGCTCCAGAAACATAATCCCAAGGTATGTCATTAGAATTGAAGGGTGGTGTGGATGCTACCGTCACAACGAAGGGTGTGGCTACTTCTACTTCAAATGAAGTAGGTGTACTCGCATGTGATGTTACTTCAATTTCAAACGGAACTGATGCGACTACTTTAACTTCGACCGGTGGCTTTATCTATACCACAATAGGAGTGAGTGTGACTGCAGGTTTAGGGTCGTCACCTTCCCGAATAAGCCCAATTGACCCTTCAGGATCCCATTCTTCATCGATTTCTATCACATTTACTCCTTCATCCCTATAATCTGAGAGGGGATTGTTGCGGACATTTGGTGCGGCTTCCTTTGCTTTTATGAATTTGGTATCAATCAGGGATTGAATATTGTCTTTAAGAGTGCGGCATTCATCAATAGTATGCCCCTTTATGACAGAATGGTACGCACATATTTTGTTTGGGTTGACCCATTAGGAGGAGTTTTCCATGGCAACAGCGAGAATAAGGGTAACATATCCGACAGCCTTCAGTCTTTCATATACCTGGTCGATGGGCTCAGCAATATGGGTGTATTGTCTGGGCAGCCTACGATCGAAATTGTGTCTGGGTTTTTGATAGTTTTGACGGGTTGGAGGTGAATGGTAATAGGCTGGCTATGTGTTATAAGTGTGATAGGCAGTAGCGGCTTGAGAATATCTTGAAGGAGAAGGTTGTTATGTAGGTGGGGGCGTTTGGTATGTGAGTGGGGATTTTGGACCTTGGGCTACCATCACTGCCGCTACTTCTTTCTTCTTTGATATACCCCCTGACTGTAATGCTTTGTTCGTAGCCTGCAATGCCTCAAAATTAGTTACCATCCCTCTTTTGATCCCTTCTGTGATTTTTGATGACCATTAACCTTTCATAGTATTGTGGATCCTAGGCCCTGACGAAGAATTTGTTCATCTACTCTTCTTCTAGTGCCAGCCTAACCTTTGCAGCTTCTGACCTCCATAGAGGAGCATACTCGCGGAAAGTTTCCGTTGGTTTCTTGTTGAGGTTCTGTATGTAGCAGACATCCGGTGCATTCTCTGTATTAAACCTGAATCGGTCCATGAAGTCCGATGCCATGCATACCCAATTAACCCACTTCTTGGGATTCTTATTGATATACTAAGATAGGGCATCTCCAGTGAGACTCCTCATGAATAGTTTCATACGAACTCTTTCATCTTTCCCAACTCCCACGAGCATATCACAGTACGTTCTCAAATGTACCTTCGGGTAGCCCGTTCCGTCAAACATCTCGAACTTAGGAGGTTTGTAACCCTCCGACAGTTCTACATATGGGTGAATACATAGATCATCATAATTTAAACCCTCAATTTCTTTGCCTCCTACAATACCCTGGATGCGGCTTGTGAGCTTCTTGAGCTCCTCCGCCATACTCTTAATGAGCAGGTCCTTCTCGGCATATTCTGGAGTGTATAAGATTGGCTAAGTAGAGTGGGGTAAGGTTTCCACATATATGGGATTGTTTTGGTGGGTGCCTGGGGTTGGAGTGTAGTGGTGATCATTAGTTGAATTTTGCGGATCAGGGATAGGTTGTGGGGTATTCTGAGGAGTATGGTAAGTGGTTTGTGGGTATTGAGTAGGAAGATGTTGGTGTTGAGGAGGAGTGGGTACTGGTGGAGGATTAGGATTTTGGGGAGGTGTTGCGTATTGATGGGGTGCGGGAGGATTTTGTGGACGTTGGTTTGGTGTGTTTTAGGACGTTTAAGGTGAGGGAGAGGTTTGCTAAGTTGCGGACCTGCTCAAGTTCCCCTTGCAATTCTAGTATTTTCTGTTCTAATCGTAGGACCAAATCATTCAGGCCTGGAGTACTCCGACCTTCTGAAGTTTCAGCGTTTTCCACATGTGCAACATTTTCTTTCTGGATACCACTCATATCATCCATCTTAGCTTTTCCCTTGCCTTTCGGATTACTTGGAGGATGAGGAGGTAGAGCGCTGGTGTGATATGTTGACAATGCTAGTATGTGCGAACCAACCTTAGGGGATGTGAATAATCAAAATAATAAAAAATGAAAAAAGGTAAACAAGTCAGTAAGGGTTTTGAAAAGTATTTGCAGTATTTAAACACGTATTGTAGAAATGTAAATTCACGTCCTAATTTGAGAAACCTCGTTGTGCCCGAGGTAAGCCTAGCAACAATTAGATTTGGAGAGATTTAATACTGATAAATGCTTCATTTCATTAATGTAATAAATAAGATGAACCTAAAAACGACAATAAATAAATGAGTTACTAATGGCATCTGCCTTATTACATTCGAATTCCAAAACGACTCAAAACAGATAAACCTAATCTACTTGGTCCCAGAGGGACCTTCCCCATATTTGACTTTCTTGGCTCCATCAATTAGATTCCCCAGGTCGTGCATGTCCAGCAGCAGGTACGCCCTTGCTAGGTGTCCTCCTTCATTGCCCTCTACATTCTGACAGTCTACGACCCTTTTCCTCCTCTTCCCTTCCAGTTCCATTAGACTCTGCTCCAAATGTTCCAACCTTTCTGTCGACCTTGTATCCATTTCCTTTCACTCGTTAATTGACTCCATGTATAACTTGTGTTGTTCGAAATGCCCCGCTTACGACTCAAGGACTCTTTTACGTAGCCTCTCATACTTCACTTGTGCTTCAGCAACCTCATCTATAACCCTGTTTCCTTGTCCAGCCCCTGGCTCGACTATTCCTGCTATGTTATCTTCTAAGCATGATAGGTAGAAGTACATATGACCTGTGTGATATCGATCTGGCTCGATGGTATCCTTTTCCACGATAATCTTCAAATGCCACATGTGCTGGGCCTCACATTTGTATGGAATGGCGTTATCCTGAAAATCGGCTCAGTAGTGACTTATTTTGGAGACTTGTGGTATGACTTGTTTTATACCAACTTGTCTCATGACCCTGATAGGAACATAGGGATGTATTCCCCCCTTAATCCAATCAACACTAAATGCAGAACATCCCTAGATCTGATGATGAATTCGTTAATGGGGAGCCACTCAAACATCTAGTGAACCTTGTCCTCCGTCAGATTGTTGAAAAACTGTCACCCATTCTGTAGCATTCTCTGGTTGTGCAAACCTATCTGGGATAAAGGTCATTCTTTTCAGATGGTGGAAAGCTATGTGATCATTCCATGGTCTCCATGGAAACTCTTGGCGGTATTGGCCCCTCTGAAGATGTTCTAAAAACAAAATATGTGGCAGCAAGTTACAACCCTCAAAATGTTGGAATCCTTTCTTGTAACGATGCAGAGCCCGATATATTTCTACTACAATCATCGGAACAATAGTAGAAGTTTGTCCCTCAATTCCCTCCATTAAAGCTTTGGTTACCATGTCCAACTTGGTGTGAATTCTATCCCCTTGGCTTGGAAACACTATCATACCCTGAAAGCAAATGATGAATACAAAAACCCTACGATGAGTCCAACCCAAGAAAGTGATAGAGAATTCGTCATGGAAGATACGGTAAGGTTTGATGTGTCCATATCGTTTATAGAGGAAGTCTAAGGGTATGTAGGACTTCTTCAGGCATTCCAAGTCGCCATTCTTTCTCAGACCCATCATCTTCGGAACTATCCCATGGTAACCCAGTGAATCCTCCTATTTCCTCCAAAAGAGGAGTCATTTCTATATTCCCAAAATGGAATACAGCCCTTTCTCCGTCCCATAACATAGTAGCAGCCTCGATCAGCATGTTATTTGGCCGGATGTCTAACAAGGAGGGTAAGTTTCCAAGAACCCTTTTCACGTGATTTTTATCGCTTGGAAAAAGGTTTTCCCACCAATACAGCAATAACAGTGGTATACTTCGGACCATGCCAAACCTGGGGACTTCATGCCTCATTTTATGCAAAATAAACAAAGTTAGACCCCTGCCCCCTCTGGATTCAACTACTTACACATTAATGATTAGCATGTCGGCATTTATCTCTCCAAATAATGCACATATTGTGGTTCCGCCTGTTGGGATTATGGAAATCCCGGTGGACTTTGGACAAGGGTTTTCTTAGAGGACAACATATTAACCCAAACTAGGTTTCATCATGATGCTTGTATAGTCATTATCAGAGTAAGGTTTCTATAGAAGTATAGATTGGTACCCTCAAGCGGACAACTTTAGAGGTAAAGACACGGAACTGTCGACTGCACCACTGATCGATTAGTTTTACTACAAATAAGCCTTTCCAAATTTAAAGGGTGTTTTTAGGAAGAGCGTGGATACTCATCAAGTGCCGCTATAGTATTAGTACGCACAAGTGGAATATGATGTTGAGCATGCTTTGTGCAAAAATAACACATTGTCAAGTGTTTTCATAAATATAAATGCAGTATTGAATAAACGTAAAGACATAAAGGAAAGAAAAATAGTGAAGATGTTAGTTCGCAAAATGAAGGAATTGTAATAAAGCAAATAAATGGGTGATGCTTGGGGAGAGGCATGATATAGCAAAATTAAAAGTTGGGAGAAAGTGTACATGATAAGGGGAAACACACGTTCTAATTGAATTAAACGAAGAGTTGCATATGAGTTCATAAAAAGGGGAAGTAGGGAAAATGATGTGCATGTAGGAATAAAAAGGAGAACAAGATTGGGATATTCAAATAATAGCAAAATAACAAAAACAAGCTTATCGAGAAATACTAATTCATATAGATCAAGTTCATAATGGTAAGAGCCTAAAGATATCCCCAGTAGAGTTGCCACGCTGTCGCGCCCCCTTTTTCTTGTGAAATCGGGTTTTGACATTTGATGACTCCTTTGAGAGAGTAGGGAAAAAGGAATTGGTTAGAGTCGTCACCTAACGGATTAAGGTGTGTTAGGGCACATATAACTCATGTTGTACCAGTTTACATCACCAGAGGTCGGGTAAGGGCTCAAAATTACCTTGAGGGGAAGGTGTTAGGCACCTCTCGAGGTCCACAATGGTGGGTCCCGACCGAACTTAACTTATGAATTAGTCTAATAAAGAAGCAAGAGGGATATTTAATAGGGATGAGGGGTCCTAAATTTTTTAGCCTAAAGGATCACCCCGTGCAACATAAATAATACTTCGTAACTCCCTCGAGCCGGGGTGTTACTCATATTATTTAGCGGGCATAGACTATCATCTCCTGTTACTCGATTACTATCTTTAAGTTGTTACCTAATGGGCTCTAATTGATTCTAGTTCGATTCCTATGCGTGCACTACCCGTCCCTTACCTATGGCCCTGTAGGTATTAAGACCTCTATTTGGGATAGTCCTAGACTAAACCTAGGTTGATCAAAATGTTAAAGACTAGACGACAAATAAAACACGTTAGGACTTGCAAATACGAAGCAAATAGGGGATTATATTAACCTCTGCACATAAACAACAAATGCACGCAATTAATTAACAATCTTTATCGATCTTAAAATCCTATAGGCAGGATATCTATGCGAGAAATAGGCGAGCAGTGTTATATAGAAGCAATTTCATTGAGGCGAGTATTAGGAACTGCTATTTACCTGCTAATTTTAACGAATATCATCTGGGTACTGCATCACGCTTACAAAAATCCAGAGTTATTATTAAGTCCTATAGGCATATTGTCTAAGTGATTGACACTAGCGATTGTATTCAAAATCAATTAGTAGAATCCTATACGCATGATGTTTAATGTAAAACTGGTTTTAACCCTATAGGCATAACTTCTAGATGCACACTGATTTCAGTTTCATAGACATATCTCATAGCCTTGTATTTCCCTTTAATCTTATAGGCATGCTTTCTAATTACTGGCCTAACATAAATCCTATAGGAATGATCTCTATATTTGAAACTGATTTTAATCCTATAGTAATGATATCTATTACTAAATTGATTTAAATCCTATATGCACGATTTCTAGATTTGAAACTAGTTTTAGTCCTATAGACATGGTATCTATTAAACAATAATACGGGCAGAAATTGTGCACATTGCCAGAAAGGAAAAATAATTAGATCAACATTGAGGTCCTATAGGCATGATTGCTAACATATGTTTGTTGGACAAGTTAATACAACCTATAGCCAGGATTTCTAATGCAATTTAATTTCCAATAGGTAGGATTTCTAATATGCAAACATAGTACATCACTCACATGATTTCAATAGATATGAGGTAAAATAGGACTAACAGAGCAAATGAAACCCTATTGGCAGAATTTCTACCCAGATTTGCCAAAGAGAATAAAGACCCTTCCAAATTTTACTATATACCCCCAGAATCTGTTTGTTACAAACTTATTACAGGCCAGAGTAAATGAATAAATTACATAATAATAGCAAGATAAATTATATGGAGCCTTCAAAGCTCAACTGAATCTGGGAACTAGGCCTTCACACCAATCAACATTGACGCTCATTTCATAGGTACAACATAGCCAAAATATGAGTGATTCACTCATAGCACATATAGAACCAGGTTTACAGTGTGTCAAAGTTTCCAAGGGCCTCAGGGACCCAGGGCAATACTCACACCAGAACCATGTATTCAGTAGATGATTCAAAAGAGATGCGTAACCAGTTCCCAGTGTGTCAGAGTTCACATGAGTCTCATGTTGACCCTGAGCAGTGCTCACATTGGGGTGGTTGAGAACCTAAGGGACTAAGAGTGGGCCCAGGTTCTCTTTCTTCAAGAAAGGGTAGCTTTAAACAACCCAGATCCAAACACACCAAACAAGCAAGCGACTCCCCTTCCTTAGCATACCCGTCCATTAAGGCATTCTTCCTTCTTGCGTATGTGTTATAGCTTATAGCTCTAAGCCCCAATTCCTTGGTGAAAAGAGCTGTCGCCTTTAAATCATCGGAAAAAAAAGAAGGAACCGCTCGAAAAGGACCACACAACAATGGCTCATAACTGGAAAACATAACAACAATGTCTCCTAGCTGCAAAAGAATGGCTCCCAACTGAAAATTTCTCCCGATCACTCTCTAACAGAAAGCCATTTTCCCTTTCGCAAAAAGTAAACTTGGAATTCTTTCCTAAGCGGAGACTTGGACTACATGGACCTAAGCAACCCGCCGACAGGGGCAGCCTTTCACTGTTGGAAACTTTGATTTAGATTGGTAGGATTCTGTCTAATCTTTCCTAATTTAGAAATTGCACTCATTCAACATAGTTTCCACTCATTCCTTCTCGACCGCCTCTTTTCTAGTCACTTTTGATCAAATCTTTCTTGTGATTTTCTATTCTCTTATGAGAAATGGTTTGCTTCGTTTGAGCCGTCGTCGCTTAATGCATGTAGGGGGGCTGGGGCTTTTCCCCCACGACCCCTTTTAAAGGAGAACCAGAAGAACAACAATGAACTCAAAGCTAATGAAGGAGATCCGCAACTTGAACAAGGTACACGGGATCTTTCCTACCCCTTTCTATTTCGACTTCTTTGAAAGGTGAAAGAGTAAGAAGCTAGACCGACTTGCTCTTAAATTAAAAGCAGCAAGAGCAAGTAAGTAGGCTTTTCTCCGCAAGAACAATCTTGACTTTCTTTATACTTTATAATATAAGGCCCTTTAAACGATCGTAAATGGCCTGAAATGTAACGACCTATGAGAGAAGGGTTTTTAGAAAAGAAAGCGTACCAATCCGGCAAACAAAGCAAAAACAACGGCTCCTACATAAATACAATAGAATTGAAATGCTGTCACTAGAACAGACCACACAAATAACATCTTTCTAGCCGCCTAAAGGAAGTATTCAAAGATAAGATAACGCTATGCGCACACAAGCTAACTTCAGGTATGCAGTTAGTTCTCAAGCGATTCCTTCGGATCTTAGGTGCGACCTTAGGGAGCTTGTTTTGGCAGCTACTCTCTTATAGTTATGTGTCCTGGTTTCCGAGTTCTAGTTCAAGGAAGGGCAGGACGGGACTCACGAGGGTTGGGGGTTAAAAATCATCATATAAAAAGGAGTAGGGGCAAATTTCAAAACAGTTTGATTTCAGAAGAAACAAGGTTTAGAACACAAAATTGCATTCAGAAAACAGCAGAGTTTGCAATGTACATAGTTTTAAACATGTTAATTCAAAAGAGAGACTTAATTACACTAAGGGAGCATACTGACATTTAAGACAACCATTGTTTAATCGCAGAAATAACTTAGGCAAAACAGTCAGATCATCGCATGACATATTAATAGATAGGGCATATGAGCAACAAATTAACTAATTACATGCTTGTAGTATCCTAAGAATGCAAGGTTCGAAATAGGTGCAGGATTAACAAACCGTGTGCCCAAACAAATTTGAACATTAAGCTAACTTATAAGAGGATTCATATTATTCAAAATAGCTAATCTTAAACTAGTAGTATTAACCATAAGATTAGAAGAGAGTCATAGGAGCATAAATACTAGAATCATGCTAAAAGTACGGTTCAAGACATGTTGTTCCAGTAACACTGATTATGAGAAACATGGAGAATGAAATGACAAGGGATTGGGACTTACTAGTTAAGCAAGAAAGCGAGTAGATACGCTACAACAGTTAAGTTCCAGAATCACTTGGCCTTGGCTTTCAGCCGGCCAAGACCGAAAACAATGAGCATAGAATCAGAGTAGAAGAACTAAGTTTTAGTGAGATTATGAGAGTTCGAGTCTATTCTAAATGGAAGAGGAGAAAGGGTTTAAATAGTGTTTAATTAGGCAGACAAATAAGGGAATAAATCAAACATACACAAATAAGGAAAGAAAATAAATCCAGAATCAATTGAAGTCAGAGTTCAGTCAATTAACGAGTAATCAGGCAAATACTACTTACAATAAGGTAAGTATCATATAGAATCAATTATCAATCAACAAATAAGGTAAAGAAGTAAAGGAACAAGGTAGGGTGAACATAACAAGGAAAATATCAGCACTATACGAGAAAGAAAAGAGTAAACGGAAGTCAGTAAAAGGTTTCAACCCTAATTTTCGGGTAAATCATAAAATCAACAGAGATAAAAGGCAAGAGTCTCATGCTTCATAGGATGAACATAGACGGGAACATGTTTACAGAATACACAATTGAGACAGATCTGGCCCCAAAATAAAAAGGTTTGAAAACCCTAATTTTAGATAAGCCATAAAATCGATAAAAACAAAGGTAAAGAATCAAGTATTTTAGTAAAATGAACATAGACAGGGGTTATTCATAAAATCGAACCAGATCTGGTTCGATTAAAGAATATTTAAAGTCCTAAATTGGGTAACTAAAAGATTTAACAAAAAATAAGCAGATTTATACAGAATAACATAAAAAAATAAGGTTAAAACCGGTTTTGGGTTCGAATCAGAAAGATTTAAAAACCCTAACATTACGGTTAAGTAAGAATCAATATGATATATGAAAATATTCGTACTTATAGAGGTTAGAGTGAGCACAGACGGAAATAATCAACATGTTAGAGATTTTGAACCAGATTTGGTTCGGATCTCTCCAGATTTGCTTGCCATTTTAGGCAAGCTATTATGTAACACCAAAGAACGGGTAGCCAGTAAGTATATAAGACAAAATAAGGTAAGGAATCACAGGTTGGTTCCATTACTGGGGTTAGAATCAGAGGGGAGATGGGAGTGAGTCGCTAGTGTTTCAGAAGAGGGGGGATGAGAGAGTTTGAGGGCGTCGGAGTGGGTTAAATAGGGTTAGGGTTGGACCGGGTAGGATATAATTAAAAGGGGTTGGGGTGAAGATCAACAACTGTGATTTTAAAAAGGAAATTGGGTCGGTATAAAAGAGTATGTGTCTGGGTTAATGGGTATTTGGGTATTGAGCTGATGTAGTGGGTTGGGGTAATGTGTAGTGTATATGTCCGAAATTAATTCTGAAAAAGGGCTAGATTTTAAATACCCAATTAAATTAGTAAATAATTTATAAAAAATAATTAATAAATAAAAAAATATCACTTATGCATGAAAATGATTTAAAATAATTACTTAACATTATAAAAATATAAAAAGTTATTTTTTGTGTAAATAATATAATTATGCATATATGGGCTATTATTGCAAAATATGCAATTTTAGCCTAAGAATGCAAAATAAGTATATATAAAATATTTAAAGCTTAAAATGAATATAAAATGATAAAAAGTTAAATAATAAATCATTATAAAATTAATTTTGATGCAATTAATAATTATTTATATAAAAATGCACGAATAAATTGATTAAAAACCTTTAAAAATTATAAAACATTATGGAAAAATACTTGTTGATGCTCATGCGCTATGTTGAAGGTATATATGTGTATTTGAGAGATATGAGGGAAAAATTGAGTATCAACACCCTTCGAGAAAAAACTCTTCAGGTCGTGGTTCCGCCGCCCGTTCCTTGCCGGCCGACCGTGACGATGAAGCAGTCTCCTTTCGCAGAACAGCTTAAGATATTTTGGCCATTTTAAGCAAGGAAGAATAGATATTGGAATATTTGGTGTTTTGGGAAGAACAAGCAAAGAGACTCAAAGATCTGGAGATAGGAAGCTTTGAAGAGTGCAAATAACTGTGGAGATTAGGATGAAGGAAATTGAAAGTAAAGTTTGAAAGAATGAAGAAGGGGGATATTTATTGGCTTCGCAATGACGGTTCAACACTGGTAGTGGCCGACCTTCGTCTGATGTACATTAAATGTCCAGGAAACTGAACCGATGGGACGTTTCGACCACCTTTGCTGCTTGCATCACGATGCTTACGTCATGGTAAACCGAGGGTAGGTTCGAAGAATCAATTCGTTTCTTGTTATTTTACTCCAAAAAATGAGGGAGCTATATATATACGATTAGAATCGGGCTTCCCTAATTTCGTATGGCTAACCAAAATCGGGGTGACGGACCATGGATCGACCTCGCATTGCATCGAACCACGACAAAGTGATGGATTCCTAAGCTCATGAGTCGATGATCGATCAAAATCGAGACCAGCCGTGATCGAGACAGAAGCGAGATAGAGACAGAATGAGATCAAATGAAGCCTGCTATATCAAATAACAGAAAGTCGAGATATCCGTTATCGGGCAAGGAACGTGGCAGAAATCTCGGCATGTATCGAGTCAAGGCCGGACATTTAGCCAATCATAAGATTTCCTTCTATATTTAGAATTGTACCATAAGTAGATTTCCTCTACCATATAAAGGGGGTTCTAATCACTTTCTAAGGGGCACATTCACGCATAACCAAGAAATATACTATAGTTTCTCTCTTAAGCTCTGTTGTTCAGTTCATACTTTTTTAGCATACTATGTTGGTTCGAGGGCGATCTAGTTTGAAGTCCTTAACCGTTCATTATATTGATTTGCTTTATTTTATCGTTGATTTCTAATATTAATTCTCACATTTCTCAGTTTGTGCCAAGTGAAATCACATATACTTGAAACCACATATTATAAGTTTAATTGTTATCCAATTTTATGGGTAAACAAGAGTAACTTCAACATTTTGACGATAGTAAAATTAAATATTGATACCTGAACACGCCCAAGTATGCCTTATAAAAAGGACTAAGCGGTCGTTGCAAATATAATCCGTTTACAAGTCCGGAGTCGATTCCCACAGAGAACTAAGGCTTAGCTACAACTGTTCAATATTGCTAAGAAGACAAGCTCGAATAATTCCTATGTTATAAATATTAAGATTCTGGTATCTAATTAACTAACAAATTAAATTGGTATATTAACAACTAAGGATACTAAGAGTTGGAGACAAGATTAAGGAGGTCTAGAGTTATGATTTCCCTTATTGTCGGAATCCTTTGCGCTATATTTTCTATAAATTTGCCTAAGTCTTTTCTACCGATTGTGAACACGTGATTTTTGCCTTACGAAAACTACTCCAAAAATAAATCAAAAATAAAATAAATTTCTTTTACTGTGTAATTTTTTGAATTTGCGTGGGGTTAAATATTTGTTGTATGTCCGTAAATGTTTACTTTGTCATAATAAAATGAAAATTAAAATAAAATACATGTTGCATGCATATAGGATTTAATTATGTATTTGAAAGATAATTTAAATAAAATCACCAAAATATGCATTTTATTCTATTTTTATATTCCACTGTGTGATTAATGTTTTATCTGTATGTTGAATAGTTGTTATGAAGTGATTAATATTTTTGTGTAAGGTTAAAAATTGTTTTATAATTTTTGTTAGGATTTTTAATGATAAATAATAAAATAGAATAAAAAAAATAAAAAATAAGTTGTAAAATAAAAATCGGACCTGGATTAAAATCCAGGCCCAAATCAAATTACCCCCCCACAGCCCAATCCAGGCAACCCCAAGTCCGGTCCAATCCAGACGAGCCAAAACGACAGCGTTTGGTCATAGCTTCTCAGGGACCGTTGGATCAAATCCAACCAACGGTTAAGATCTCACCCCCTTACCCGTAACCCGTAACCCGACCCATTGACCCGACTCAGCCGACCCTGGTATTAAACCAAACGACATCGTTTGGTTTAATGAATTGATCCTGGCCCTTCATTCTACTTGATCTAACGGTTAGTATCAATTCACCTTCCCCCTATATAAATCCCAAATCCCTACCCCGGACCCTAGCCAAACCCCCCCTCCTTCCCTGTTCATCATCCCTTCCGAAACTCACCCTTAACCCTAGCCGCCCTAGGATCCCACCGCCTGAAACCCGGCGGCGTCACCATCTTAACACCCCAGAACCCCCTGAACACCCTCTATCCGAATATGTTAGCCTATTGGCTCGAATCTTCCTGAAGGTTCTCGAATCTTCATTTGAAGATTCAAGCCAAACTCAGATCTAAACCTAACAGCCCCAAATCGACACCATAGCTTCCCCTAACCACCCTAGGTATGGATCTGTTGCTTGTTTGGATTTAATAACTTCCGAGCTTCTCGAATCTTCTTTTGAAGATTCGGACCAAACAAGAACAAACTCAGATCTGTTCTAAATTGACACCAAATGACCCCTAGGTTACCCTCACCCTTGTGTCGTATTTGGTCCCCCTCGAATCTGACCAGAAATGGTTAAGTCCCAAATCGAATCTTCAAAAAACCTAGAAATACCAGACTTTTGGATTCTGCCCAAATTAAATAAAGATTGAGGTTTAATCGACCTTAGTCGAAGTATTTTCAGTGGAAAATACTTCGACTAAGGTCTGTTTGATTTCAAACAAAGTCCGAATCCAAGTTGAGTTCGAGTCCGTATGAAGTTTGAAGATTCAGAGGTATTTTTCTATTTCTTTTGTGTATTCTACGTGTATTGTTGTTTGTCTTAATAGCCTGTTAATTTTTCATGATTTTATTTGATTAATTCTGTCATCTTTGTCTCATGCCCGTCTATATGATCAAATATGAAACTATTTCTGTTGGTTGTGATTATTTACAATGTAAGTAATCGACTCGATTAAGTTCGTCGATTAGTTATAATATGAATTCTCATTTATGATAATGCTGATTGAAATAGTCTGCTTCTATTATTTTAGACTGATTATGGACAAATGTTGTAAATAGTCAACTGATTAATACTCGTCAATTAAATCATGTTTGTTTACAAATCAGTAAATTAAAATGTATGATGTGTATATATTGTTTTTTTGAACAGGGCATTGTCAGTATATTGACAATGCTCCTGTGTTTGTTTAATTTTTCGTCCAATGTTGAAATTCAGTTGAACTATTAGGCTGAATTCAGTATAATATTGTTGTGATGTTAGTTTTGAATTCGAATTTACAAAGGTTGGTTAAATACAATTGTATTAGGAGGTTAATCCTAGGAATGGTTATAACTGTTAAAACAGACTTTAAAATCTGTTATGTAACAGATTCTGACTTTAGTTTAAAGGCTGTAAATACAGTAGTATTTCAGGTTTATTTTGGATTGAAACAGTAGGGTAATGTGCTAGTGTGCTTATAATGGAATGATAGTGGCTATAATTTAAGTAATAATGGGGAACAAGGGATAATGGGGCTGCTGAAAAATCAGGATAAGAGCACTTAGATTTAAAGTATTCAAAAGCAGTTTTAATGGAAAACTTTCTGATTTTAAAAGGAGAAAAGGGTCCAAGAAGCACTTAAAATGATAGGACCAGCCCTGTATAAATACAGGGAGCTGGATAGACTTTTGGGGGCAGACTTTAAGAGATTTGAAGAGAGAAAAAAAATCAGATTTGAAGAGGGGAGCCTTTGAGTTCAGAAGAAAAATAAGGAAGAGATTGAGAGAGAGAAATCAGTTTTCAGAAAAAAGAATTTAGGTCTGAATATCAGTCTTCAGGGAGAGTTTTTTAAGAGAGTGAAAAGTCAGATTTGAGTGTGGAAAATCAAGCAGAAAATCAGAAATGAAAATCTGAAGAGGAAAAAGAAACAGAAAAGAAAACAGTCACATACACACACACAGATACAACAGCAGAAACAAAAAATCAGAAATGGGAATTTGAAACAGAAAAGAAACTGAAATCTGAAATATTGTTCTTTCGTTGAATCTGTTCAAATTTATTTGATTCCATTGTTCAGTTAAAATCTGAAGTGTCTTTAAATATACTGTACTGTGCATTTGGTTTCCTCGGGTCTTATTATTGCTCAAATCTGTGGAAATACTGCTATTCTGCTGATTTTGTTACTGCTGCAACTGCTGAAATTTACTCCTTCTACCTTCATTTTCAGGTACGTATCTCTTAAATTCTATGTTGGAAAGAGATTCAACATGACAAATAAATAAAGTTTGAATTGTAATACTATCTTCTATTCATTTGAGCTCTTTAGTTAAAAATTCAGTTTTGTTTCTTGATCAAAAAAGTAGTATATGTTGACAGGATGACTGTAAGTCAAATGTCCTTTATTGAAGTCTGTATAAGTGTTGTAACAAGGTTAATTTCTAAATTTTCATTAAAGTATAGTTATGATTGAATTGTTAAGATAGGGAACATGGCATGAAGTTGGCTATTAGTTAAGTCCTATGACATTGTTAGTCAGGTATAAAGTATTCTAAAATATCAAGAAAATGCATGGTTAGTGTATTTCGATTGTTTGGTTGTGGATTAAGGTTAGATGTTGTTAGTTGAATAAAGAGTAGTATAAAAATGTCAAAAACCATATTGCTAGCTTATTCTAATACCTGATTTAGTTATGGATTGAATGATGTGAGTTATACGTTCATATATGGCGTGATAACAGGTATATATATAACCATTAACGGATGATGAGTTGATGTATCTCATTATGATGTTAAAATGCTATGAATGTTTTAGACATACAACTATGTTGCATGTAAGGCAATATTATTAATCGATTTATAATTCCCTTTCTTATCAATTTGATGCCTATTTACCATCCTAAATAAATAATTAGGCCTATTAGATTAAAAGCAAGTATATGAGAATAAGATGAGATATACAAATTGCAACACTTTATATCAATGACAATTAGAAATAGGATTTGCACTAATTAAATAATAAAATTGTTCAAAAAATACTTCTTCCCTTCATAAATCATGTTTGTTAGTTTCATATACAATTCATCCTTTGGCATATATATGTTGTATTTGCTAGAATCATATTTTTATTCTTTTCTTTGAACTTGAATAGTTGGGCTGAATATAATTTATATCCGGAAATTATAATCGACGGGCAACATTTAATAAATTGTGAATTTCTTTTAAAAGAATTCAAAGACATCCCTTGAATATGAATTTCTCAGTATTTTCATATAAATGTGTAGATATAACAAACAATTTGTGAAAAATTCATAATACCATTAAGAATATTTGGTGTAATTAGGGATACGTTCGGGTAACCTGATTATACCAACAAAAGCAATTCGAATCATGCGTACGCGCAATTTCGAGCGAATATTTAATATAAGGGATTTCTTCGAGGACGTTAAATTGATTTCATAAAAATCCGAGATGTGCGGTTCACTATTTAGGAAAAACAAATATTCTTGATTCGACACAATTTCGAAAAAAATGATTGTTTAATAAATATATTATCAAAAGTTATCGTGTATACGTACGCGTGACACAATTCCGCATTTTTAAATTTATAACACGAATATACGTACGCGTAATTCGATTCAAAGAAGGGTCCTTAATCACAATAAATAAAAGCGTAGTAAAATTATGCAATAAAACATATTTAATAAAAATCAAGATAATTAAGCATATAATAAAAACAGTTAAGCGACCGTGCTAGAACCACAGAATTCGGAAATGCCTAACACCTTCTGCCGGATTAACAGAATTCCTTACTCAGGATTTCTGGTTCGCAGAATAACAAACAGAGTCATATTCTCCTCGATTCAGGGATTAAAACCGGTGACTTGGGACGCCTTAAAATTCTCAGGTGGCGACTCTGAAATAATTAAATAAATCCCGTTTCGACTGTCCTTTAATTGGAGAAAACTCCCCACGCGCCCCGCGGGCGCGATAAAAAGGAGGTGCGACAGCTCTGGCGACTCTGCTGGGGATAAAAGTGTAAACTGTAACCCAGAACCATTGGTTCAGGGTTTAAAGAATTCGAGCTTAAAATATCTGTGTTAATTGGCTTTATTTACTATATGATTTTCAACTGTTTATATGCTAATATGCTAAATGTTGCTTTTTACCGCTTTAATATTATTTGAATTGTGAATATATACAACTGCTACGAAACCCCCTTCTTTTTGAGTCTTCTGAATTTATGGTGTACACGTGCGCGTGACCCACCTTTCTGTTAAAGTCATACCAAATAAGACGGAGTTGGGACAAGTAACTAGGCCGGACAGACTTTCGTGCTCCCGGTACGTTGCCCCCGCTTCGGCTCAAACTGTCCGTTTGGATAAGCCAGGTTTAGAACAATCAACCTCAGGTTTTACACTTAGAATAACTCAGCCATGTACCGGATCCCTAGTAGGAACGTGTATTTGCATCATATACATTTGGCCTTGGAGACTCAACACAGTGGTTGGGTCTGTCTAGGACAGGTGAACCCGAAACAAAAAGACCATCCTGATGCATCCTACTTGCTACTTGTGGATTCATTTGCCTCGAACATGCTTGTTGACCAGCTTAAACGAAATCATGGTGAGAAGAGATGAATAAAATGGGTTGTTTTTTTTTAAATCTTGAAATAAAGATAATTTAATAAATAAAATGATTTTTTTAGTGTAAATTTTCAAAAATATAAAAATTTTGAAAATAGTTTTTTTTTTATTTTCAAAATGAGTCTTAACTTTATTAAATTAAACATCAGATACAAAATGAGCACCACACAAAGCCCCTCATCCACGAGTACAGAAGAATTTCTCTTTCAGCTTCAAATATGGTGGTATGATTTAGGCGAAGACGGTCAAAGATGGGTCGTCAAGCATTTGGGAAACCTCACGGTTATTATGAAGGTTAAACCCCGTGATGATATGATTGCGGCATTAGTAACTTTTTGGGACCCTGCTCACAATGTCTTTCGTTTCTCTGACTTCGAGCTTACTCCTACATTAGAGGAAATAGCTGGATATGCTGGTTTTGACGGAAGTCTAAGAAATCAAAGCCTGATATTCACAAAGGCTCCTTCGGTACTTCGATTCTTCGGCCTTCTGAACATCAGCAGTCAAATCAGGAAAAGCAATGTCATCAATGGATGTTGTTCCTTTAACTTTTTGTATTCAAGGTTCGGAAAGTCAGATGGGTTCAAAATTCATGAGAAAGGCCTTACTAACAAGCAAAACAAAGACATCTGGCAGATTCACCGTCGCTTTGCCTTCATGGTGGCTTTTCTAGGAATCGTGATCTTCCCAAACAAAGAGCGAACAATTGATATTCGCACCGCAAAAATTGTGCAAATCCTCACCACCAAAGAAAATCACACCCTTGTCCCCATCATTCTATCAGACATTTATCGGGCTTTGACTTTATGTAAATCAGGAGCAAAGGTCTTCAAAGGATGCAAAATTTTGTTGCAAATGTGGGTGATGGAACATCTCCAACAACAGCCCAAGATCATACAGTATGGGTCAAACAATGATAATTGCATCGAGAGCTATGAGGAAAGAACAAAAAATTATCAGGCTCCAGAAGGAATAGAAGCATGGGTATCTCGTCTAAAGGCTTTAACGGCAAATCAGATTGAATGGACTTTGGGATGGCTCCCGATGAGGGAAGTAATACACATGTCAACCTCAAATAGTTATCTACTACTATTGGGATTGAGAAGCATTCAGCCGTATGCGCCACTAAGAGCCTTAAGGCAACTAGGGAGATATCAAGTAGTTCCTGATGATGAAGATTTGAGTATGCAAGTAATCGAATTACACCCAGAAGCCACTATTCCCGAGGCTCTACTTCAGCAGATGTGGAATGGATGTCGATACTTAAAAAGTGATACTCAAGTCCCAGACACTACAAAGGGTGAGATAAATCCTGGATATGCAAGGTGGTTTGAAAAACGGTCTCGCGTGGATGATGTACCAGATCCTAAGCTAAGAAGGCCAACAAAAAGACCCCATGTTCAAAACTTCAATGATAAAATCCAAGAGCGGTTGATCTGGGGAGAAAAGGAAAAAGGGTACAAAGCAACTATCCATGCCCTAAAAGAAAATCTGAGAAGCCTCAGTTTGGAGAAAGATTTGCAAGCACAAGAAGCCGAAGGCGAGAAGAAGAGTCTAGCTTGTGAGAATGAAAATCTTCATGCTCGATTCCAAAAAATGAAAAGAGTTTCTGAAACACCAAAGAGGAGCTGGAAGGATAAAAAAACCATCGCCAATCTTTTTGAAAGAATGCAAGATTATGATTCTATTCTTGCAGAAAACGAAAGGACGTTGAGCAAAGCAAAAGAAAGGATCCAACGATTAAACGAAGAAGCCATGTCTAATAAGGAACGCCAAGAAAGGCAATCCGAAAAAGACAGGGCACAATTCAAGAAGGAAAAAGACCATTGGATGCGATCAGAAGACCAGCTTCGTGCGCAACTAGAAGAGGCAAGAAGATGCAACAGAGAACATCAACAAGCAGACCTCGACAGGGAAAGAGCGCAAGCAAGATTAGAGCAGGCCAGACTCCGAGCTCTATTAGAAGTAGCTCTAGATCGTGAAAACCGTGTTAGAGATATAGCCACCACTCGTCAGCAGCAATTGCAAGACCAAGACCAACGTCTCCAAGGTTTCAGGGCACAAATCCACGACCTGGCAGTCTTCACATCTCAAAGTTATGTAAACTGCCAAGGAATGGATTATGAAAGGTTTACAGAGCATGCGCCCACTTTTGCTCGTCATCTAGCAATGGAGTTGGAAAGGATGTATCGTACGCTGGGAGGCCATCCAGGTCAAGCCCCACATTGAGCAGATAATCCAATATTTGACAACAAAAATGGAAAGTGGGGCATGTTGTGAGATGTTAAGAATTGTATCTTTTATTTTGATTTAAGTGTGTGTGTTTCAAACCATTTTCTTAAAAGTTTTCAAATGTAATTCCATCTTTGTATAATGAATAAAAGTGATTGCCTTTAGTCCGAACTACGCAAGGTCTGATTCATGTAAGGGCATGATACGTAGGCAATCTCTATAAGATTCGACCACCACGATAAAAGATATATATAATAAATAGAAGTGAATAACAATAAAAATTTCAAGAAAGCTGGGACGACGCAAGCGGCCGAGCAAATGCATAATAGAAAGGGATTATTTGTCTAGGAGCATTGCATCTCAACGTGTGATTATATATGTGTTAAACTCTCAAAACTAACAAGTTTGTTCATTTCCAGAATTCAAGCAGTTAGTTTCTCTAAAGAGTATACTGGCATATTATCACTATCACACAAGATCAAAAGGACCAATACCCGAAAGTATGTCTATCCCAGATGTTGACACAGGTATGGAGCTAGAGGAGATGGATGTCGGGAAAATGAAAGAAGAGATGTTTAAACTCAAGCAGCAAATGGCTGAGATGTACCAAGCCTGGTCTACAGGACAGTTACCCCCATCTTACCCAAATAGCCCTGCTCCATCAATGACCCAAACTCAGGATAATATTACCACTGAATTATCCCAAACTTCCCCATTTACCAGCACTACCGAGGCACCACCTCTCAGACACCACAGTCTCCACCTCCGAAACCAGTTCCATACTTTCCTCCTGTTTTCATAGCACCTCCCCCTGCTACATTTCACAAATCTCCTAGTGAGCCTACATTCCAGGCCCAGGACAACCAATATTACCCCCGGAGCCCACCCTCAAAGCCTCCGAAATTAATTCAACTGCTCCTCGTTTTGATCTCCCAACCGAAATTGACAAGCCAGCCAAAAATGCTGAACAAGAAGAGATGTTCAGGAAGGTCAAGAGTTTAGAACAATCGTTCAGAGACATGCGAGGATTAGGTGGGCAAGTCAGTGTAGCATACAAAGATTTGTGCTTATTCCCCAATATACAATTACCAAGTTGGCTTCAAGATGCCCAAATTTGACCTATACAACGGGCACGGCGACCCAGTAGCCCACTTAAGGGGTTTCTGTAGCAAGATGCGAGGAGCTGGGGGAAAGGATGAATTATTGATGGCTTACTTCAGTCAAAGTTTAAGCGGATCAGCTTTGGAGTGGTATACACGCCAGGACCATGGGAGATGGTACACCTGGGATGACCTGGCACAGGCATTCGCATACCATTTCCAATACAATCTAGAAATCATCCCAGATCGATTATCTTTGACAAAATTTGAGAAGAAACACAATGAAAGTTTCAGAGAGTATGGTTTTCGGTGGAGAGAACAGGCAGCAAGAGTGGATCCTTCTATGAAGGAGAGCGAAATGGTAGACTACTTCCTCCAAGCCTTGGAGCCAACTTACTATGCCCATCTGGTTTCAGCGGTTGGAAAATCATTCAACGAAGTGGTGAAGATGGGAGGTATGGTGGAAGAAGGCCTCAAGACAAATAAAATCATGAGCTATTCAGCAATTAAGGCGACTACTCAAGCTATTCAAGGCGAGGTAGGAGGAATCGGAAGAAAGAAGAGGGAAGAGGCAGCAGTAGTTGATTCAGGAATTTGGTCAGGACCAAGAGGTTCACCGCCTTACTATAATCAACAACGACCTCGCCAATCAACTTACCACCATGATTTATCCCAACACTACTATCACCCTTCGGAGTCTCATTTCTCCATTAACCATGCTCAAGCATACAATCAGCCACCTGTTCACGCCAATTGGTGTGCTCCTGTCATACCAAGTACTTACCCACGAGCCTATCCCGGACCAGGGTTTAGGCCGAGGCCAGCATTTAGGGGGGAAAGAGAACAAAAAAAGAAAACTTACACTCCATTGGGAGAGTCTTACACTAGTCTGTTCCACATGCTGAGACAGCTGGACATGCTGAGACCAATACAATCCAAGCTACCCAATCCTCCTCCAAAGAATCTGGATTACACCATTAGCTGTGAATATTGCTCCGGTGCACCAGGCCATGACACAGAGAAATGCTGGAATTTGAAAAATGCAATACAAGAACTGATTGATACTAATAAAATCGAGGTTCAAACCCCAAAAACTCCAAATATCAATAGAAATCCAATGCCAGCCCATCAAGAGGCCAATATGATAGAAATCATACAAGCTGATGGGGAGACAAAGAAGCCGTCACAAATTGTCATGATGATCAAGTCTCATGAAGCCAAACCAGATAAGCAGTTAACAAAGGAGAAACCGGTACCTAAACAGAGCAGAAATGGCGATGAATCATCTGTGGTAGACAAGGAGGGATCATCGAGCAAAGTTTCTCCAAAACAAGAAAGGCCGAAAGTGATAGTACCAGGGGTTGCTAACAAACCCATAGTATTCGTGGAAGGATACCGTACAGATCGGGTCATCATCACACCTGTGACCCAGCTGCCAGTCATCAACAACAAAGCCATCCCATGGAACTATGAACGGGTGACTGTAATGTACAAGGGAAAAGAAGTCAAGGAAGAAGTGTGTGAGGTGCAAGGCTTGACTCGTTCGGGAAGATGTTTTACGCACGAAGAGTTAAAAAAAACTAAAAATAATCCAACACCAATAAAGAGAGCTGTGAAGGAAGAAGAGGCGGAAGAGTTTTTAAGAAAAATGAAACTCCATGAATATTCTGTTGTGGATCAATTGAAGAAGACACCCGCTCAAATTTCATTGTTGTCATTACTGATCCATTCAGAGGAGCACCGTCTGGCTTTGATGAAAATCCTGAATGAGGCTCATGTTCCTGAAAAAATCTCTGTAAATCATTTGGGAAGAATAGCCAACAGAATCTTTGAGGCAAACAGAATTACATTTTCTGATGATGAATTGCCTATGGAAGGTACCGAGCACAACAGAGCTCTTTACCTCACCGTGAAATGTGAAAACTCCGTAGTAACCCGGGTATTGGTTGACAATGGGTCAAGTGCAAATATCTGCCCTCTCTCCACTTTAAGCAAATTGAAAATCAAAGAAGAGAGGATCCAGAAAAATAGTATTTGCGTACGGGGGTTTGACGGTGGAAGCAGAGATTCATATGGCGACATAGTGTTGGAACTAACAATAGGGCCAGTTGAATTCAGAATGGAATTTCAAGTGTTGGACATAACTGTTTCTTACAACTTGTTGTTGGGTCTACCATGGATCCATGCTGCTAAAGCAGTCCCGTCAACACTACATCAGGTTGTCAAGTTTGAATGGGATCATCAAGAAATAGTTGTGCATGGGGAAGAAAGTTTAAATGCTCGCAGCAGTACCATTGTACCAGTCGAGGGAACAGAAAATGACCAGGGACCATGGGTATACCAAGTGTCCGACACAGTGTCGGTGGAGAAAATTCCAGAGGGGAAATACCTTCCGAATCCAAAGATATCCTCTGCATCAGTCATGGTAGCTTATGAAATATTAAAAAATGGCTTTATACCCGGCAAAGGTCTGGGCTTATCTTTGCAAGGAATTATACAACCAGTATCTCTCCCCGAGAACTGGGGAACATTCGGTTTGGGGTTCACACCCACTGTAAATGACGTAATAAAGGCCAGGAAGTTGAAACACCAAGCATGGGTTCTTCCAAAACCAGTCCCACATCTGTCAAAGTCTTTTGTCAAGACCGGTGTTAAAAACCGCCCGATAACAACAATTCCTAAATCCCGGGTCAATCCTGAGGAAGAATTAATTGAAAGATTTGAGAAATTGTTTGATGATGTGAATATGTTGGAAAATGGAGAAGGGTGTAGCGACGCAGAAGTTCAATTCATTGGGCCAGAAACAAAGCTTAATAATTGGAAAGCCACTCCTCTCCCCATTCGAAAGGAGTCTTGATAGTTTATTTTGATTTTCTTTCAAGTTTGTTTGGGTTACTTCAGGGTTGTAATCCCAAAGCTTATCTTACAGTTTGTTTGAAGTGTGCAAACCTTGTTATCTTTCATCATCCAATAAAAAGCAGTTTCCTTTTTATTATCATTCCTGATAGTTTTCTTTTCTTTTTCTTTTTCTGTACAGTTCTTTTTACGCTGGCTCTAGTGATATGGCATGCATGAGGAATCCTCAGCCCTGTCTTAAAAATCAATCTGGTTCTAAAGTAATAATTCAAGAAATATATTGTGATTATGAATCAGAATATGATAAAGATGAGGTTTTTGAAGAGATTAGTAAAGAGTTAATTCACTTTGAGGAAAAAATCAAACCTAACTTGAGTGATACCGAAGACATCAATATAGGGGACACGAGTAATATCCGGGAAACTAAAATAAGTGTCCATCTCAAACCAAAGATCCGAGAAGAGTTAATTAAAGCACTCATAGAATTCAAAGATGTTTTTGCATGGTCATATGACGACATGCCGGGACTGAGCACTGATTTAGTAGTTCACAAATTGCCCACCGATCCAACGGTGCCTCCTGTCAAGCAAAGGCTGAGAAAATTCAAGCCTGACATGAGTGTGAGAATTAAGGAAGAAATCACCAAACAATTGGAAGCAAAGGTCATTCGAGTCACTCGATATCCTGTTTGGTTGGCTAATATTGTTCCTGTACCAAAGAAAGACGGCAAAATTAGAGTATGCGTCGACTACCGCAATCTCAACAAAGCAAGTCCAAAGGATAATTTCCCATTACCCAATATCCATATTTTGATCGACAATTGTGCCAAGCATGATATAGGATCTTTCGTGGATTGTTATGCCGGGTATTATCAAATTCTAATGGATGAAGAAGACGCAGAAAAGACGGCATTCATCACACCATGGGGAACTTATTGCTACCGGGTAATGCCATTCGGTTTAATGAATGCCGGAGCAACCTATATGAGAGCAATGACCACAGTGTTTCATGATATGATACACAAGGAGATTGAAGTATACGTGGACGATGTGATCATAAAATCAAAGCATCAGGCCGACCACGTTGGGATTTGAGGAAGTTCTTCTTAGGACTTCGCAGGTACAACCTCAAGCTTAACCTTGCCAAATGCGCATTTGGAGTTCCATCTGGAAAGTTGCTAGGATTCATAGTCAGTCGACGAGGCATCGAGCTAGACCCATCAAAAATCAAAGCCATCCAAAAATTGCCACCTCCCAGGAACAAAACTGAAGTAATGAGTTTGTTGGGAAGGTTAAATATATCAGCAGGTTTATTGCTCAGCTCACAACAACTTGTGAGCCAATTTTCAAATTGTTGAAAAAGGATGATGTGGTCAAATGGACCGATGAGTGTCAAGAAGCGTTCGATAAAATAAAAGGGTACTTGTCGAACCCACTCGTGTTGGTCCCGCCAGAGCCAGGAAGACCTTTGATTCTTTACTTAACAGTTTTGGAAAATTCATTGGGTTGTGTATTGGGGCAACATGACCTCACTGGCAGAAAAGAACAGGCCATCTACTACCTTAGCAAGAAGTTCACAGTTTATGAGGTTAAGTATACTCATCTAGAAAAGACATGTTGCGCCCTAACATGGGTAGCTCAAAAATTGAAACACTATTTGTCATCCTACACTACTTACCTCATTTCTCTGTTGGATCCATTGAAATACATTTTTCAAAAGCCTATGCCAATGGGAAGACTTGCAAAGTGGCAGATATTGCTCACAGAATTTGACATCATCTATGTGACTCGAACTGCAATGAAGGCTCAAGCACTGGCCGATCATTTAGCCGAAAACCCGGTCGATGAGGAATACGAGCCGTTGAAAACCTATTTTCCTGATGAAGAAACAATGCATATCGATGAGGTGGAGCGAATTGAAAAACCTGGCTGGAAACTTTTCTTTGATGGAGCCGCTAACATGAAAGGAGTCGGGATAGGAGCCGTAATCATTTCTGAAACAGGGCATCACTATCCTGTTACGGCTCAATTGCGATTTTATTGCACCAATAATATGGCTGAATATGAAGCTTGCATTTTGGGGTTAAGGCTAGCCGCAGATATGGGTATCCAAGAAATCTTAGTCATGGGAGATTCAGATCTTTTGGTCCATCAAATTCAAGGAGAATGGGAAACTCGAGACTTGAAGCTCATACCATACCGACAATGTCTACATGATCTTTGTCAGCGGTTTCAATCAGTGGAGTTCCAACATATTCCAAGAATACATAATGAGGTTGCCGATGCATTGGCTACCCTGGCATCAATGTTGCATCATCCGGACAAAGTTTATGTAGATCCGATACATATTCAAGTCCACGATCAGCACGCTTATTGCAATATGGTCGAAGAAGAATTTGATGGTGAACCATGGTTCCACGACATCAAGGAGTATATCAGGATGGGGATATATCCCGCACAAGCCACAGGAGATCAAAAGAGGACCATTAGACGATTGGCAAATGGATTCTTCTTAAGCGGAGGAGTTTTGTATAAAAGAACACCAGATCTTGGATTATTAAGATGCATAGATGCCAGACAAGCTACAACTGTCATGTCTGAAATACATTCGGGAGTTTGCGGACCCCACATGAGTGGATATGTATTAGCAAAGAAGATCCTCCGTGCTGGTTACTATTGGCTTACCATGGAGCGAGATTGTATCAGTTTTGTGCGCAAGTGTCATCAATGCCAAATACACGGAGATTTGATTCATTCTCCACCATCCGAATTGCACACAATGTCGGCACCATGGCCCTTCGTTGCTTGGGGCATGGATGTGATTGGACCAATTGAGCCGGCAGCATCCAATGGGCACAGGTTCATTCTGGTAGCCATTGATTATTTTACCAAATGGGTTGAGGCCAAAACATTTAAATCAGTGACCAAGAAAGCTGTGGTCGATTTTGTCCACTCAAATATCATATGTCGATTCGGAATCCCGAAGGTGATCATCACAGATAACGGTGCTAATAATGAAGGAAGTATGTCAACAGTTTAAGATTACACATCGCAACTCTACCCCATATCGGCCCAAGTCGAATGGAGCAGTAGAGGCAGCCAACAAAAACATAAAGAAGATACTTCGGAAGACGGTAGAAGGTTCAAAACAATGGCATGAAAAATTACCATTTGCATTATTGGGATATCGCACTACTGTTCGCACTTCAGTAGGAGTAACTCCTTATTTGTTGGTATATGGCACTGAAGCAGTAATTCCTGCAGAAGTTGAGATTCCTTCCCTTCGGATCATCGCCGAAGCAAAGATTGATGATGATGAATGGGTCAAAACCCGTCTGGAATAGTTAAACTTGATTGATGAAAAACGATTGGCCGCAGTATGTCATGGTCAATTATATCAAAGAAGAATAGAAAGAGCATATAACAAAAAGGTGCGTCCACGGAAGTTTAAAGTGGGTCAGCATGTGCTGAAACGTGTTCTTCCACATCAGGTTGAGGCGAAAGGCAAATTTGCCCCGAATTGGCAAGTACCATTCATTGTGACCAGAGTATTGTCGAATGGTGCACTATGCTTAACAGATATTGAAGGCAAATGCATGGACATGACGATCAATTCTGACGCGGTAAAGAGATATTACGCATAACTTTTGAATGTTTGTATTTAACATTATTTCGAAGACTGGAATGACAAAGGCAATTTATTCTGCTATCCAAACACTATACCCTTTGCTTCCCCTTTTGAGCCATATTTGTTTCGTTCCTACCCTCTCTTGGAATCGATGAAAATCAAATTGAAGTAACAATAATAATAATAATAAAAAAAAAGAAAAAAAAGAAAAAAAAAGAAAATCACTATTATTTAGTGAACTACGTTTGACCTGATTCCTTAAAGAAGGATACGTAGGCTCCTCACGGCTCAGTCATAGGGTGCACGACATACACAATGTGCACGAAAAGAAACATTAAGAGACCCCAATCAAGAAACTGGGGCAGGAATTGTATTGGAAATAAGAAAAGATTCCAAGAGTTGTAATTTTAAACTCATACCAAAGCTATTTAGCTTTTAATACATTTTCCATTTCTAACCCCATACCAAAAAGACCTTTCGATCAATCTTAGAAAAATGCTGAGACAAGCAAATGAAGATGGTTCATAACACTCTGGTACAAACAAGAAAAGAAAGTAAAAATGAGAGAGTCTTATAGGTGAAAACCCACACGGGCACCATAAGGCGACGGAAGTTGAGATAAAAGTAAAATGAGAGAGTCTTATTGGTGAAAACCTAAGTAGGCACCATAAGGCAAAAAGGAAGTGAGAAATGAACAAATGAGGAAGGTTTATCGGTGAAAACTCTTTGAGACATTACAAGTCCAACAGGTCTGTGAAATGAAAAATGAAGTTGGATTACGGAAATTTTGGGGGAAAATAAAAATGAGACAATTGAAAGGAGATTGATTAAAAGACTGGGTTGATTAATCCAAAATGCATACCTTGATCATTGGCGCCAGTAACTCCAATCAGATAAGTTTTTATTCTTTCTCCAACAGTCATCCAAACTTGGATTTTCTTTTCATTCTATAATTGTCGAAATCAGCGTGTTTCGTCACTAATAATCTTACTTTTCTAAAAGCTTTGAGATAAGTTTTATTCCAAACAAATAAGAAGGAATGTCAAGGTATACTACCAAGATTCAAGGTTACATGATGCAAAATACGGCCATGAAAGGCGGGAGATAAAAAGATATTGGTGTAAGAAAAGTGAAATCAAAAGTGGATCAACAAAGTCAGAAGGGACATATGATTACAGTTAAAAGGATTTGAAGGAAAACATACAGAGGGAAATCCTATTGTCAAGGATCAATTACAAGGACAAAACGGTCTTTTTCAACCATTCCAAGGCAATAAAAAAGAGACGAAGAGAAGCCTCACCATCGGCAAGAATACCCCAGTTAACCACCCTGCTTTAAACTAACGAAGTTTTCTTTGATTTAAAACAGGGGCAAAGACAATATTTGTGTCAGGAAATACCTGGTAAAAAAGAAGAAGTCAGGCGTCCACCTGGAGAATGAGGATGAGAATTAAAGAAATCTGGCGCCCACCTGGAGAATGAGGATGAGAAAAGAAGAAGTCAGGCGTCCATCTGGAGAATGAGGATGAGAATTAAAGAAGTCAGGTGTCCACCTGGAGAATGAGGATGAGAATTAAAGAAATCAGGCGTCCACCTGGAGAATGAGGATGAGGAAAGAAGAAGTCAGGCGTCCACCTGGAGAATGAGGATGAGAATTAAAGAAGTCAGGCGTCCACCTGGAGAATGAGGATGAGAATTAAAGAAATCAGGCGTCCACCTGGAGAATAAGGATGAGAAAAGAAGAAGTCAGGCGTCCACCTGGAGAATGAGGATGAGAATTAAAGAAGTCAGGCGTCCACCTGGAGAATGAGGAGGAGAATTAAAGAAGTCAGGCGTCCACCTGGAGAATGAGGATGAGAATTAAAGAAATCAGGCGTCCACCTGGAGAATGAGGATGAGAAAAGAAGAAGTCAGGCGTCCACCTGGAGAATGAGGATGAGAATTAAAGAAGTCAGGCGTCCACCTGGAGAATGAGGATGAGAATTAAAGAAGTCAGGCGTCCACCTGGAGAATGAGGATGAGAATTAAAGAAGTCAGGCGTCCACCTGGAGAATGAGGATGAGAATTAAAGAAGTCAGGCGTCCACCTGGAGAATGAGGATGAGAATTAAAGAAGTCAGGCGTCCACCTGGAGAATGAGGATGAGAAAAGAAGAAGTCAGGCGTCCACCTGGAGAATGAGGATGAGAATTAAAGAAGTCAGGCGTCCACCTGGAGAATGAGGATGAGAAAAGAAGAAGTCAGGCGTCCACCTGGAGAATGAGGATGAGAATTAAAGAAGTCAGACGTCCACCTGGAGAATGAGGGTGAAGAAGTTAAGAAGAAGTCAGGCGTCCACCTGGAGAATGAGGATGAGAAAAGAAGAAATCAGGCGTCCACCTGAAGAATGAGGATGAAGAAGTTAAAAAGAAGTCAGGCGTCCACCTAGAGAATGAGGATGAAGAAAGAAAAGAAGCAGTCAAGGCACCCACCTGGAGAACGAGGGAATGCAATTGAAGTTTTAAAATCAAAAGCCCGCTCATATGATAAAGGAGCACATTTAGAATCAATAAAGCAGAGGAGTCCAACAAAATCCCCAACAAGAAACAACAAGAGTCCCAAAAGAAAATACGGGACACAATGAAAAGGAATACGGAATAAGCCAAATGCCCAAGAGTCACCAAGATATCAAGACAACAAGAAACACAAGGGCATGATCTAGATAAGATTTTTTATAATTCCTGTACCATAATCTAGTTTAATTTTTGTATTACCTTGGAAGTAAGGTGTAATAAGGAGGTCAGCAAGCAGTAAAAAACAGCACGAAGCAGCAGTAACATCACAGTCCCATGGTAGTCCCAGCTACCCAAAACTTCCTGAACTGCATTGACCTGATTCCTTTATAGCCAAGGATATGTAGGAAACCTTTGAAGCATAGGTTCGGTCAAAATCTTTCAAAAAAATGCTTCCCACGGAGTATTTGAACAGACAAAAATCGCTCGTGTCCGCTCACTTTATCTTTCCACGAAAACTCTTCGAGTTTCCGCACAAAGAGGGGCAGCTATGAGCACGTGATTTTTGCCTTACGAAAACTACTCCAAAAATAAATCAAAAATAAAATAAATTTCTTTTACTGTGTAATTTTTTGAATTTGCGTGGGGTTAAATATTTGTTGTATGTCCGTAAATGTTTACTTTGTCATAATAAAATGAAAATTAAAATAAAATACATGTTGCATGCATATAGGATTTAATTATGTATTTGAAAGATAATTTAAATAAAATCACCAAAATATGCATTTTGTTCTATTTTTATATTCCACTGTGTGATTAATGTTTTATCTGTATGTTGAATAGTTGTTATGAAGTGATTAATATTTTTGTGTAAGATTAAAAATTGTTTTATAATTTTTGTTAGGATTTTTAATGATAAATAATAAAATAGAATAAAATAAAAATAAAAAATAAGTTGTAAAATAAAAATCGGACCTGGATTAAAATCTAGGCCCAAATAAAATTACCCCCCCACAGCCCAATCCAGGCAGCCCCAAGTCCGGTCCAATCCAGACGAGCCAAAACGAAAGCGTTTGGTCATAGCTTCTCAGGGACCGTTGGATCAAATCCAACCAACGGTTAAGATCTCACCCCCTTACCCGTAACCCGTAACCCGACCCATTGACCCGACTCAGACGACCCTGGCATTAAACCAAACGGCATCGTTTGGTTTAATGAACTGATCCTGGCCCTTCATTCTACTTGATCTAACGGTTAGTATCAATTCACCTTCCCCCTATATAAATCCCAAATCCCTACCCCGGCCCCTAGCCAAACACCCCCCCTCCTTCCCTGTTCATCATCCCTTCCGAAACTCACCCCTAACCCTAGCCGCCCTAGGATCCCACCGCCTGAAACCCGGCGGCATCAACGCCGCCGGTCACCAAAATAACACCCCAGAACCCCCTGAACACCATCTATCCGAATATGTTAGCCTCTTGGCTCGAATCTTCCTGAAGGTTCTCGAACCTTCATTTGAAGATTCGAGCCAAACTCAGATCTAAACCTAACAGCCCCAAATCGACACCATAGCTTCCCTTAACCACCCTAGGTATGGATCTGTTGCTTGTTTGGATCGAATCACTTCCGAGCTTCTCGAATCTTCTTTTGAAGATTCGGACCAAACAAGAACAAACTCAGATCTGTTCTAAATTGACACCAAATGACCCCTAGGTTACCCTCACCCTTGTGTCGTATTTGGTCCCCCTCGAATCTGACCAGAAATGGTTAAGTCCCAAATCGAATCTTCAAAAAACCTAGAAATACCAGACTTTTGGATTCTGCCCAAATTAAATAAAGATTGAGGTTTAATCGACCTTAGTCGAAGTATTTTCAGTGGAAAATACTTCGACTAAGGTCTGTTTGATTTCAAACAAAGTCCGAATCCAAGTTGAGTTCGAGTCCGTATGAAGTTTGAAGATTCAGAGGTATTTTTCTATTTCTTTTGTGTATTCTACGTGTATTGTTGTTTGTCTTAATAGCCTGTTAATTTTTCATGATTTTATTTGATTAATTCTGTCATCTTTGTCTCATGCCCGTCTATATGATCAAATATGAAACTATTTCTGTTGGTTGTGATTATTTACAATGTAAGTAATCGACTCGATTAAGTTCGTCGATTAGTTATAATATGAATTCTCATTTATGATAATGCTGATTGAAATAGTCTGCTTCTATTATTTTAGACTGATTATGGACAAATGTTGTAAATAGTCAACTGATTAATACTCGTCAATTAAATCATGTTTGTTTACAAATCAGTAAATTAAAATGTATGATGTGTATATATTGTTTTTTTTGAACAGGGCATTGTCAGTATATTGACAATGCTCCTGTGTTTGTTTAATTTTTCGTCCAATGTTGAAATTCAGTTGAACTATTAGGCTGAATTCAGTATAATATTGTTGTGATGTTAGTTTTGAATTCGAATTTACAAAGGTTGGTTAAATACAATTGTATTAGGAGGTTAATCCTAGGAATGGTTATAACTGTTAAAACAGACTTTAAAATCTGTTATGTAACAGATTCTGACTTTAGTTTAAAGGCTGTAAATACAGTAGTATTTCAGGTTTATTTTGGATTGAAACAGTAGGGTAATGTGCTAGTGTGCTTATAATGGAATGATAGTGGCTATAATTTAAGTAATAATGGGGAACAAGGGATAATGGGGCTGCTGAAAAATCAGGATAAGAGCACTTAGATTTAAAGTATTCAAAAGCAGTTTTAATGGAAAACTTTCTGATTTTAAAAGGAGAAAAGGGTCCAAGAAGCACTTAAAATGATAGGACCAGCCCTGTATAAATACAGGGAGCTGGATAGACTTTTGGGGGCAGACTTTAAGAGATTTGAAGAGAGAAAAAAATCAGATTTGAAGAGGAGAGCCTTTGAGTTCAGAATAAAAATAAGGAAGAGATTGAGAGAGAGAAATCAGTTTTCAGAAAAAAGAATTTAGGTCTGAATATCAGTCTTCAGGGAGAGTTTTTTAAGAGAGTGAAAAGTCAGATTTGAGTGTGGAAAATCAAGCAGAAAATCAGAAATGAAAATCTGAAGAGGAAAAAGAAACAGAAAAGAAAACAGTCACATACACACACACAGATACAACAGCAGAAACAAAAAATCAGAAATGGGAATTTGAAACAGAAAAGAAACTGAAATCTGAAATATTGTTCTTTCGTTGAATCTGTTCAAATTTATTTGATTCCATTGTTCAGTTAAAATCTGAAGTGTCTTTAAATATACTGTACTGTGCATTTGGTTTCCTCGGGTCTTATTATTGCTCAAATCTGTGGAAATACTGCTATTCTGCTGATTTTGTTACTGCTGCAACTGCTGAAATTTACTCCTTCTACCTTCATTTTCAGGTACGTATCTCTTAAATTCTATGTTGGAAAGAGATTCAACATGACAAATAAATAAAGTTTGAATTGTAATACTATCTTCTATTCATTTGAGCTCTTTAGTTAAAAATTCAGTTTTGTTTCTTGATCAAAAAAGTAGTATATGTTGACAGGATGACTGTAAGTCAAATGTCCTTTATTGAAGTCTGTATAAGTGTTGTAACAAGGTTAATTTCTAAATTTTCATTAAAGTATAGTTATGATTGAATTGTTAAGATAGGGAACATGGCATGAAGTTGGCTATTAGTTAAGTCCTATGACATTGTTAGTCAGGTATAGAGTATTCTAAAATATCAAGAAAATGCATGGTTAGTGTATTTCGATTGTTTGGTTGTGGATTAAGGTTAGATGTTGTTAGTTGAATAAAGAGTAGTATAAAAATGTCAAAAACCATATTGCTAGCTTATTCTAATACCTGATTTAGTTATGGATTGAATGATGTGAGTTATACGTTCATATATGGCGTGATAACAGGTATATATATAACCATTAAGGGATGATGAGTTGATGTATCTCATTATGATGTTAAAATGCTATGAATGTTTTAGACATACAACTATGTTGCATGTAAGGCAATATTATTAATCGATTTATAATTCCCTTTCTTATCAATTTGATGCCTATTTACCATCCTAAATAAATAATTAGGCCTATTAGATTAAAAGCAAGTATATGAGAATAAGATGAGATATACAAATTGCAACACTTTATATCAATGACAATTAGAAATATGATTTGCACTAATTAAATAATAAAATTGTTCAAAAAATACTTCTTCCCTTCATAAATCATGTTTGTTAGTTTCATATACAATTCATCCTTTGGCATATATATGTTGTATTTGCTAGAATCATATTTTTATTCTTTTTTTGAACTTGAATAGTTGGGCTGAATATAATTTATATCCGGAAATTATAATCGACGGGCAACATTTAATAAATTGTGAATTTCTTTTAAAAGAATTCAAAGACATCCCTTGAATATGAATTTCTCAGTATTTTCATATAAATGTGTAGATATAACAAACAATTTGTGAAAAATTCATAATACCATTAAGAATATTTGGTGTAATTAGGGATACGTTCGCGTAACCTGATTATACCAATAAAAGCAATTCGAATTATGCGTACGCGCAATTTCGAGCGAATATTTAATATAAGGGATTTCTTCGAGGACGTTAAATTGATTTCATAAAAACCCGAGATGTGCGGTTCACTATTTAAGAAAAACAAATATTCTTGATTCGACACAATTACGAAAAAAATGATTGTTTAATAAATATATTATCAAAAGTTATCGTGTATACGTACGCGTGACACAATTCCGCATTTTTAAATTTATAACACGAATATACGTACGCGTAATTCGATTCAAAGAAGGGTCCTTAATCACAATAAATAAAAGCGTAGTAAAATCATGCAATAAAACATATTTAATAAAAATCAAGATAATTAAGCCAATAATAAAAACAGTTAAGCGACCGTGCTAGAACCACGGAATTCGGAAATGCCTAACACCTTCTTCCGGATTAACAGAATTCCTTACTCAGGATTTCTGGTTCGCAGAATAACAAACAGAGTCATATTCTCCTCGATTCAGGGATTAAAACCGGTGACTTGGGACGCCTTAAAATTCTCAGGTGGCGACTCTGAAATAATTAAATAAATCCCGTTTCGACTGTCCTTTAATTGGAGAAAACTCCCCACGCGCCCCGCGGGCGCGGTAAAAAGGAGGTGCGACAGCTCTGGCGACTCTGCTGGGGATAAAAGTGTAAACTGTAACCCAGAACCATTGGTTTAGGGTTTAAAGAATTCGAGCTTAAAATATCTGTGTTAATTGGCTTTATTTACTATATGATTTTCAACTGTTTATATGCTAATATGCTAAATGTTGCTTTTTACCGCTTTAATATTATTTGAATTGTGAATATATGCACTTTGACTGTCGTAACTCTCTCCTGAGTAATTATCACAATTTACTAGACATATTTTCCTGAATTACACTAGCTGGCATTTAGTACGGCTCACTCGGATCGCACCAAGATTTCGTTATCCCTTATCCGACTTTTAAACACTCCGTATTGATCCCCCATATACGTTAGGAGTGATGTTGTTCAACAACTACCTAAATATGCATTCTCTCCCGAGTAATACACAATAAATAGGCACAGTCGATTGAGAGCTCTTCAACCAACCACAATATAAACGTAGTTGAACAAATAAAGAAAAATCTATAACAAATCTATATTAACATTGTCACACCTCCTTTTACACACCCCCAGAAGGGTATAAGGGAGTTTTTCCAATTAAAGGACAATCGAATCGGGATTTTTATTTAAAGATTCAGAGTCGCCACTTGGGAGATTTATGGTATCCCAAGTCACCGGTTGAATCCCGAATCGAGGAAAAGAATGACTCTGTATTACAGTCCGCGCACCAGAAATCTGGATAAGGAATTCTGTTAACCTGGGAGAAAGTGTTTGGCATTCTCGGGTTCCGTGGTTCTAGCACGGTCTCTCAACTGTCATATTCGACTTATTTATCTGATTTTATACATGCTGAACCTATATGCAAATTTTAACTTTTACCGCTTTTATTACTATTATTTTAAAAGAGAATAGCAACGTCATGAAAATGCGTCTCGAACTGCGCCACATAAATGCACCCGTCGTTTTTGAAACATTCCGACTTTGTTGAGATTTGGATTTGGGTCACATAAATGTACACCCGAGTTTAGGGAGGTAACGTTATTAAAATACGCGCCTAAAGAGACTAATGCGTTATTATTTTGGGGAAAGCCGTGAAATTCGCTAAACGGCCCGTTCCGAAATCTAAGTGTTTTAACATATACATTTAACGAGGGCCCCGCAAATTATGTACTTTGTCTGGCGAGGCCCATCTCATTTATTGTTTAAAAGGCCAGCCTAGAAGCGACTATGATTTTCTATTTTTTGTCTGTCTCTAAAATAAAACAAAGATCCTAATTAATTTTGATTAAGAAATCCCATAGTCTATCAGTTAAACACTAGTAGACCAAATGCCGTTTCAACTTTTGGGCCCAAAGGAACCCAATCCAGGCGATGGACAAGGGTTCTTAATAAATGCATGGTATTGGGCCTAGGACAGGCCCAACCTGGATGGGGCGGAATCAGCCGCACAGGCGGGGTTAAGGGGGCGAACCCTTGCAGCTGGGCAAGCCATGAAACGGCTCACAAATGTGCTCATCATTTAATCAGACATATTTAAACAGTGGATTCGTTTTGCTTTGTAATTTATACTTTCTTCCTTCAGCTTCCAGTTATTAGAGCAGATATGAAATGTGGTACTCAAAATCCCTTTTTATGGCTAATTGAAAAGAAAGGTAACTACTAAAGGTTTATATTATTGTTGGCTTACTTTTTCAAATATATTTACAACACAAGATAATAGGCAACTAGGTGAAGCTAACCCAACTTATTATACCAATTTAAATGAACCTAATTACAATTAACACTTAAACTGCAGAAGAAAACGCATATACATTCGTGACAGAACGATTAACATTCCATGCTAATACAAACAGTTTTTAGTTTATTACGACATAAACAATTTCGATCCAACTAGTACAACTTCAAGCAAAGGTCTTAATAACATTAAGGAGTCAGACATTCTGATACATAAACCAGAAAACTAAATCAAATGATCTCATGCTTCAATTACAGGTTCATTCTTCGCATTTCAGTTCACAATTACCCAAGATCAAGTTGTGTACCTTGTAATCAGTTACAATGGAAGAAGAAGAGGTCAGCCACAACAATGCAATAGTAGCAGCAACAAACAATAACACCAGCAGGTTGACAATCAACAGCAACAAACAGAGCCAAATTCAAGACCAAACCACAGTCACAAAGCCCAGGAAGAAAGAAGCTTAACCAAAACAACTGAATCTACTAGAAATTAGACTAGGCAGCCATAGGACATTTTTCAGCAATCAGATAATACCCATCACCCTCGAGTAAATCACCAAATATCTTCAAATGTCCTGAACACCCAAGCACAGAACAGAAACAGAGAGATTTGAACTATTTCTGTTCTTAAAATCAATGTAACAGTGTGAGCTGATTGTCTAAAGCACTCTCTCAAACTCTTAAGGTTTCAAAGTGTAGAGGAATTCAGCTTTAAAAGCTCTCAAGAAAACTGATCCTCAAACTTTCCCTATGAGTTCAAGTTCTCAGAAACTGATTCAAGGCTCCCTTAGCACTGATTTTTAAGACTTCTATTTTCACCCCAGGTCTGAAAAAACTCTCCTCTTATTTCTTTTGAACTTCTATATCTCTCCCCCTTCTCAATCTATATCAGAATCCCCCCTCATTCTAAGGTCTGCCCTGTATTTTATACCCTAAGACAGACCCCTTTTCCAGCCTGTTTTAAAACTTAGATCATTAAGAAATGTATTTCTTCCATCATATTCCCTGACAGCCACTACTAAGTGTCTAATTTCATTATTTAATTCTAAGGTGTATGGGCAGCCTGAATTTAAAACTCAGGCGTGCCCTGACAACGAGTATGGGCTTCCACTTGATTTTAACACTTTCACTTCAGTGATTTACCCTTATCTTTATTAACTAATGATTCCTAAACCAACTAACAAGCATGATACAGATTCAAACAATAGCTAAAACAAACAAATTCACGAAACTCAACTGATTAACCAATTCAGTGTTTTATTCCAACAACAAAAGAAACAAGACAACACTGAATTGCCCATAAGATTGTTTAACAATATGCACGAGCATGGGATGAACAAGTTCTATTAAGTTGAAATGAACCAGTTTGACTGACTAAATTATTAAACAAGGCAGGGTTTCACACAACTGACTATATAGACTTGTGAGACCAAGAACAGATTCCCCAAATATTATGACAAACAAAAAAGCGAATTGGCAACAGAATAAACAAAATGCCAAACGTTTGTTCTTGATAAACAAAATGGTCGAATAAAAAAAATGCCAAAACAGAGGACTGGTCGAGTTTCAATCCGAAAACGACCAGAGAAAAGAAAAAAAGACGGGGAAAGATTGACAACAGAATAAACAAAACTAGGAAATAAACTCACTGGCCAGGCTCGAACTGGGAAATGACATGCTGAGTCAACACAACATAATGCCAAACGTTTATTCTTGTTGGAAAACAAACGTGCGTCATTATTTTACGCTGAAACAGACTTGAATAAACCAAGAAATCCAAACGAATGACTCCCTTGTGCACTGGTCCCAATTTAGGGTTCTAAGGCTTGAACTTAGATTTGATATTCGATGAACTTTGGTCTGATTCGAAAGGAATCCATGATGAATTCGTTATGAAGGAGTCACGGGGGGTATGTGGTGTTGATTTGGGGTCGATTTGGATGAACTAGGGTTTGGGTCGATTTCTTTGATCTAAGATTCGAGGAGCTCGTGGGTGATTCGAAGAAAAAATGAGCGTGGATTCGGAGAGGGGATGGTTTGGTGGTTCAGGGGTGTGAGTTTCGTGGTCACCGGCATCGTTGCCGCCGGCTTTCAGGCGAAGGGGTATGAGGGCGGCTAGGGTTTGGTTGGGGGGTCATTTTAGTCTCTGATTTGGAGACGAAAAGGTAAAAATGAGGCGGGTGAAAGGGGTTTGGGTGTTTTGATATATTGAAAATCAGTTGATTAATCTGGGCCGTTGGATGATGGGAACCAACGGTCCAAATTAATTCACTTAAGTCAAACGGGGTCGTTTAGTAGTAACGGGGTCGGGGCGGGTAAAGGAACGGTTAAGGGAGAGATGATCTTGGCCGTTGATGGATTGAGATCAACGGTCCAGACTGAGCATGACAGAAATGACGCCGTTTGGGCGGTCGTTTGCCAGATCAACTGGACCGGGTACAGGGGTGTCGAATTGGGCTGGTTTTTGGGCCTCATCGGTTTCTTTTCCCTTTTTTTTCATTTTTCCTCTTTTCCTTTATTTCCCTTTGTTAATTTATTTTTCAAAACTAAAATCCTAACTCTAACTATAAACCAAATTAAAAATACCAATTAATTCCTGATAACAATCATCACACACAATTAAATACCAATTAAAATATAACCACACAATTTGACATTAAACGCCAAAAAAATGCCAAGTACATATTTTTGTGATTTTCATTCTCGCAAATCCAAATATGGCTTAATTAATTCCTAATTGTAAAATTAAGTCCTAAATGCACATGCAACACATATTTTTGTATTTTTCTTAATTAAAGTAGAAATAAATATGCACAGACAAAATACAAATAAATAAAAAACAACGCAAAACTATTTTATTTTGGATTTTTGGGAGTAGTTCTCGTAGGGCAAAAATCACAGGCTCACAAACATAACAGGAAAATTATCGTCAAATAGGTTGCATCAAAACCCTAGATAACAAATTAGATATTCATAATAGCATGGAAAACTACAACACTAGAATTCATAACCAATAATTGAAATAGGAAGAAATAAGTGAGAAACTTGTAGAAGAATTTTCTGCCTTGCTCCTCGTGTGTTCTTGCCTCCTTAGGTCGTATCTCTGGTCTCCACGACAGCTCCATGCTCTTTCTAGGTCTAAAGTCTTTCAAAGGTGACTTTTTAGGTCTATTTATATATGTAGGAAAACACCTAAATGTGTAGGCCAAGTCCTAGTCAAACCAGGAGATGAATTATATCTTCAAAACTCGGACTGGACCTAGCCCCAGGCCTGGCATCGCCAGCCTCAGCCTGGCCTTTGGCTGGCCTCACTAGGCTAAAGCCTGGTTTAACCTGGCTTTTGGCTGGCCTCGCCAAGCTAAAGCCTGGTTCAGTCTGTCTTTTGGCTGGCCTCGCCAGGCTTAAGCTTGGTTGAGCTGGCCTTTGCCTAAACATTTTATTTAAATCACAAACAAAGAAAAACTATTTTATTTTGGATTTTTGGGAGTAGTTCTCGTAGGGCAAAAATCACGTGCTCACAGCTGCCCCTCTTTGTCCGGAAACATGAAGAGTTTTCGTGCAAAGATAAAGTGAGCGGATACGAGCAATTTTTTCCCGTTCGGCTACTCCGTGTGAAGCATTTTTGAAAGATTTCACCGAACCTCTGCTTCAAAGGTTTCCTACATATCCCTGGCCAAAAGGGAATCAGGTCAATGTAGTTTGGGAAGTTTTGGTAGCTGGGACTACCACGGAACTGTGGTTTTACTGTTACTGTTGTTGCTGCTGCTGTCGCTACTTACTAACCTCCTTATTACACCATGCTAAAAGAAAACAAGAAGCTAGACTAAACTATAGTCTATGAATTACAAAATCTTATCTAGATCTTCAGCCGTGCTCTTGTGTCTCTTGTTGCTTTGACGTCTTGGTGACTGGTGTTTCCTCTGATGTTTCTTTCTTTCTATCTTGACTCGTAGTCTTCTCTTGATTGCCGAATTTGAACTACTTATTTCCTTCTTGTGAGCTTCGAATTATTTTTCCTTCGAAGCTTGAACCGCCTTCTTCTGACTAGTGTTGCCTTCCTTCCAACCTATGAACTTTAATTTATGATGGGGATCTTTGTTGTAACCCTTCGCTCTCCGGGCGGGCTCCTGACTTCTACCACGATTCCATTCTCCAGGCAGGCTCCTGACTTCGACTACAACTTGGAAATATAACAACCTCCACTCTCCAGGCGGGCTTTTGACTTCAACAACTTCTTAAAAATATAACAACCTCCATTCTCCAGGCGGGCTCCTAACTTTAACAAAATATAACACCTCCATTCTCCGGGCGGGCTCCTGACTTCAATAAACAATTTAAAGATAATACCTCCCTTCTCCAGGCGGGCTCCTGACTTCGACTCCAACTTCTTAAAATATAATACCTCCATTCTCCAGGCGGGCTCCTGACTACAACTACCACTTAAAAACATAATACCTCCATTCTCCAGGCGGGCTCCTTACTACAACTACCACTTAAAAACATAATACCTCCATTCTCCAGGCGGGCTCCTGACTTCATCTACTTCTTCAAAATATAATACCTCCATTCTCCAGGCGGGCTCCTGACTTCAACTACAACTTAAAAATAATACCTCCATTCTCCAGGCGGGCTCCTGACTTCGACTACAACTTCTTAAAATATAATACCTCCATTCTCCAGGCGGGATCCTGACTACAACTACCAATTAAAAACATAATACCTCCATTCTCCAGGCGGGCTCCTGACTTCAACAACTTCTTCAAAATATAACACCTCCATTCTCCAGGCGGGCTCCTGACTTCAACAAAATATAACACCTCCATTCTCCAAGCGGGCTCCTGACTTCAACAACTTCTTAAAAATATAACAACCTCCATTCTCCAGGCGGGCTCCTGACTTCAACAAAATATAACACCTCCATTCTCCAGGCGGGCTCCTGACTTCTATTATGACTTAAAAATGCGTTCTATTGCCATTGTTCCTTCCAGCCTCCTGAACCATTTCTAACTTGAATTTTCTTCTTTCAGAACTGCTTCCCCAACACTGGTGTTTCATTCCTCTGAAACTGCTTCCCTTAAAACTGGTGTTTTCCTTCCTCTAGAACTACTTCCCTTAAGACTTGTATTATTTTTCTCCCGAAATTGCTTTCTTTAAAACTTGTTTTGCCTTCTTCCGAAAACTGTTGGGGGTTCCCCTTTTCTCCAAACTTGTGTTATCTTCCTTCTTCCCCAAGTAGGTACCTGACTTCTAGAAAATTTCCAAAATGAAAGAAAATTTTCTACCCTAGTTTGACGCTCTTTCTTGTGGCCTGTCTTTCTGTCCTCAATAACATTTCCTGTCCCTGCTTAAAATCAAAGAGAATTTGTTAGTTTAAAATGTGGGGATGCTCCTGCTGGGGACGGTTTTCCCTTTGGCTCTTCTCCATGCTCCGTGTTGTTCGACCATCTTGAAACTTGGCTGATAACTTCCGACCTTCTTGATGAATCTGTATTCATCAACCTTTTAACCGTTGTTTTCCACCTTTGCTCCATACTGTCCCCGAAAACTTAGACCAATCCATCATTTGGTCTTACAACGATGTCTTTCTCGTCCCATCACATTATCCTCGCATGTCTTACCCCCATTTACCTTGCACCGTGTTGGCAACTGGTAGTTGGCTTTGAAAATCCTTCTTAAAAACAAACTACTATTGACCAAAAAGAAATGAAACATGATGACTTCGAAAGATAGAACAAGAAAAATCTTTTTGAACGATTGTTTGAAGAGGAAATGACTTATCTGAATGGTATAACCGATCCCAATGGTCATGTCGTGCATTTTTAGATCAATCAACCCAGTCTATTTATACCAATCAATCTTTCTGATGTCCCTTCTTTACATTCAAAAGGTCCCGCAACCCATCTTCTTTTGCCGAAACAACATCTTTATTCTGCTTGACGTCTCGACAGATCCTTTCCATCAAGCTTATCTCGTTTGCTCTTTTTAATTCCTTGTCACCTTATAGTGCCTTTCGAGGGGTTTTCACTAATAAGACTCTCTCATTTCTCTCAACTCCCGTCGCCTTATGGTGCCTGTGAAGGTTTTCACCAATAAGACTCTCATTTTATTTCTCTCAACTTCTATCGCCTTATGGTGCCTGTGAAGGTTTTCACCAATAAGACTCTCTCATTTTTATTGATTTCCCTGCTTGGACCGGAGTATTACCCTGATATGAATCACCTTTGTTTGCTCGACTCGTCATCTCTCGAAAATTGATCAGACGGTCTTTCTTTGGACCGCAATGTGGGCTTTTGGATGGGATTAGAAAGAAAGGGTATCAAAGGCTCAAAATAATTTGAAATGGGTTTAAGATTACAACTTTTGGACTCACATTTCTTCTTACAAAACAACCTCTGCCAAAGTTTCTTGCTTTGGGATCTTTTGACTTTTATTTTACTATGACCGAGCCGTGAAGCGATAACCCAAAAACGCAAATGGTAATTTCTCGTGCCATTGCCTAGAACCTTCCACCATTTTCCGAAGTATTTTCTTTATGTTTTTGTTGGCTGCCTCAACTGCTCCATTCGCCTTGGGACGATATGGGGTAGAATTGCGGTGTGTAATCTTAAACTGTTGACATACCTCTTTCATCAAATTGCTGTTAAGATTAGCACTGTTATCTGTGATGATCACCTTCGGGATTCCAAATCGACAGATGATATGTGAGTGAACAAAATCGACCACTGCTTTCTTGGTCACAGACTTGAAAGTTTTGGCCTCAACCCATTTGGTGAAATAACCAATGGCTACCAGAATGAACCTATGCCCGTTGGATGCTGCTGGCTCAATTGGTCCAATGATATCCATGCCCCAAGCGACGAATGGCCATGGCGCTGACATTGTTTGTAATTCTGATGGCAGAGAATGAATCAAATCTTCGTGTATCTGGCACTGATGACATTTGGGCACAAAACTAATACAATCTCGCTCCATGGTGAGCCAATAATAACCTGCTCGGAGAATTTTCTTTGCCAACACATATCCGCTCATATGTGGTCCGCAGACTCCTAAATGTACTTCGGACATGACAGACGTAGCTTGTCTAGCATCTATGCATCTTAACAATCCCAGGTCTGGTGTTCTTTTATACAAAACTCCTCCACTTAATAAAAATCCGCTTGCCAACCGTCGAATTGTTCTCTTTTGATCCCCCGTGGCTTGTACTGGGTATATCCCCATTCTGATGTATTCCTTGATATCATGGAACCATAGTTCTCCATCAAATTCCTCTTCAATAATGTTGTAGTAAGCATGTTGATCTCGCACTTGAATGTGCAAAGGATCGACATAGGCTTTGTCCGGATGGTGCAGCAATGACGCTAGGGTAGCCAAAGCATCGGCGACCTCATTATGGACCCTTGGAATATGCCTGAACTCCATTGATCTAAACCATTGACAAAGATCATGCAAACATTGTCGGTATGGTATGAGCTTCAGATCTCGCGTTTCCCATTCTCCTTGAATTTGGTGCACCAGATGATCCGAGTTTCCCAAGACCAGAACTTCCCGGACATTCATGTCTGCAGCTAGCCTCAAACCCAAAATGCATGCCTCGTATTCAGCCATATTGTTGGTGCAATAAAACCAAAGCTGAGCGGTAACAGGATAGTGATGCCCTGTTTCAGAAATAAGCACAGCTCCTATTCCGACTCCTTTCATGTTAACAGCCCCATCAAAGAAAAGTTTCCAACCTGGTTTTTCGGCCTGTTCTAGTTCATCAATATGCATCACCTCTTCATCAGGAAAATAAGTCCTCAGTAGCTCATACTCTTCATCGACCGGGTTCTCGGCCAAATGATCGGCCAATGCTTGGGCTTTCATCGCAGTCCGAGTCACATAAATTATGTCATACTCTGTGAGCAAAATCTTCCATTTTGCAAGTCTTCCTGTCGGCATAGGCTTTTGAAAGATATACTTCAACGGATCCAAACACGAAATGAGGTAAGTAGTGTAGGATGACAAATAATGTTTCAACTTCTATGCCACCCAAGTTAGGGCGCAACATGTCCTTTCCAGGTGAGTATACTTAACCTCATAAGCCGTGAACTTCTTGCTAAGATAGTAGATGGCCTATTCTTTCCTGCCGGTGACGTCATGCTTCCCTAGTACACAACCAAATGAATTTTCCAAGACTGTCAGGTAAAGAATCAAAGGTCTCCCTGGTTCTGGCGGAACCAACACATGGGTTTGTCAAGTAACCTTTTATCTTATCAAATGCTTTTTGACACTCATCAGTCCACTTGATCGCAGCGTCCTTCTTCAACAACTTGAAAATAGGCTCACAAGTTGTCGTGAGCTGAGCAATAAACCTGCTGATGTAGTTCAGCCTTCCTAACAGACTTATCACTTCAGTCTTGTTCCTCGAAGGGGGAAATTCTTGTATGGCTTTGATCTTTGATGGGTCCAACTCGATGCCTCGCCGACTGACTATGAATCCTAACAGTTTTCCGGATGGAACACCAAATGCACACTTGGCGGGGTTAAGCTTGAGGTTGTACCTGCGAAGCCTCTGGAAGAATTTCCTCAAATCCTCGACGTGGTTGGCCTGATGTTTTGATTTTATGATCACATCATCTACATATACCTCAATCTCCTTGTGTATCATATCATGAAACACAGCTGTCATTGCTCTTATATAAGTTGCCCCAGCATTCTTCAACCCAAATGACATTACTCGGTAGCAATAAGTTCCCCATGACGTGATGAAGGCTGTGTTTTCCGCGTCTTCTTTGTCCATTAAAATCTGATGATACCCGGCATAGCAATCCACAAAAGATCCAATCTCGCGCTTGGCACAATTGTCAATCAAAATGTGGATACTGGGTTGTGGGAAGTTATCCTTCGGACTTGCTTTGTTGAGATTCCGGTAATCGACGCATACTTTGATCTTGCAATCCTTCTTCGACACAGGCACGACATTAGCCAACCAAACAGGATATCGGGTGACCCGGATAACCTTTGCATCCAACTGTTTGGTAATTTCTTCTTTAATCTTCACGCTCATATCAGTTTTGAACTTCCTCAACTTTTGCTTGACGGGAGGGAATGCTGGATCAGTAGACAATTTGTGGACCACTAAATCAGTGCTCAAACCCGGCATGTCGTCATATGACCAAGCAAAAACATCTTTGTACTCGATGAGTTCTTTGATTAACTCTTCCCGGATCTCTGGCTTGAGGTGGACACTTATTTTAGTCTCTCGGATATTGTCTGTGTCCCTTAAATTGACGACTTTTGTATCATTCAGGTTGGGTTTGGGTTTCTCTTCGAAGTGAATTAACTCTTTACTAATTTCTTCGAAGGCTTCATCCTCATCATCGTATTCTGATTCGTAATAACAAACTACTTCTTGAATTAATATTTCGGAATCAGATTGATTTTTAAGACGAGGCTGAGGATTCCTCATGCTGTCACACCTCCTTTTACACACCACCAGAAGGGTATAAGGGAGTTTTTCCAATTAAAGGACAATCGAATCGGGATTTTTATTTAAAGATTCAGAGTCACCACTTGGGAGATTTATGGTGTCCCAAGTCACCGGTTGAATCCCGAATTGATGAAAAGAATGACTCTGTATTACAGCCTGCGCACCAGAAATCCGGATAAGGAATTCTGCTAACCTGGGAGAAGGTGTTAGGCATTCCCGGGTTCCGTGGTTCTAGCGCGGTCGCTCAACTGTCATATTCGGCTTATTTATCTGATTTTATACATGCTGAACCTATATGCAAATTTTAACATTTTACCACTTTTATTGCTATTATTTTAAAAGAGAATTGCAACGTCGTGAAAATGCATCTCGAACTGCGCCACATAAATGCACCCGTTATTTTTGACACATTCCGACTTTGTTGAGATTTAGATTTGGGTCATATAAATGTGCACCCGAGTTTAGGGAGGTAACGTTATTAAAATACGCGCCTAAAGAGACTAACGTGTTATTATTTTGGGGAAGGCCGTGAAATTCGCTAAACGGCCTGTCCCGAAATCTAAGTGTTTTAACATATACATTTAACGAGGGCCTCGCAAATTATGTACTTTGTCCGGCGAGGCTCATCTCATTTATTGTTTAAAAGGCTAGCCTAGAAGCGACTATGATTTCCTATTTTTTGTTTGTCTTTAAAATAAAACAAAGATCCTAATTAATTGTGATTAAGAAATCCCATAGTCTATCAGTTAAACACTAGTAGACCAAATGCCATTTCAACTTTTGGGCCCAAACGAACCCAATCCAGGCGATGGACAAGGGTTCTTAATAAATGCATGGTATTGGGCCTAGGACAGGCCCAACCTGGATGGGGCGGAATCAGCCGCATAGGCGGGGTTAAGGGGGCGAACCCTTGCAGCCGGGAAAGCCATGAAACGGCTCACAAATGTACTCATCATTTAATCAGACATATTTAAACAGTGGATTCGTTTTGCTTTGTAATTTATACTTTCTTCCTTCAGCTTCCAGTTATTAGAGCAGATATGAAATGTGGTACTCAAAATCCCTTTTTATGGCTAATTGAAAAGAAAGGTAACTACTAAAGGTTTATATTATTGTTGGCTTACTTTTTCAAACATATTTACAACACAAGATAATAGGCAACTAGCTGAAGCTAACCCAACTTATTATACCAATTTAAATGAACCTAATTACAACTAACACTTAAATTGCAGAAGAAAAATCATATACATTCGAGACCGAATGATTAACATTCCATGCTAATACAAACAGTTTTTAGTTTATTACGACATAAACAATTTCGATCCAACTAGTACAACTTCAAGCAAAGGTCTTAATAACACTAAGGAGTCAGACATTCTGATACATAAACCAGAAAACTAAATCAAATGATCTCATGCTTCAATTACAGGTTCATTCTTCGCATTTCAGTTCACAATTACCCAGGATCAAGCTGTGTACCTGGTAATCAGTTACAATGGAAGAAGAAGAGGTCAGCCACAACAATGCAATAGTAGCAGCAACAAACAATAACACCAGCAGGTTGATAATAAACAACAATAAACAGAGCCAAATTCAAGACCAAACCACAGTAACAAAGCCCAGGAAGAAAGAAGCTTAACCAAAACAACTGAATCTACTAGAAATTAGACTATGCAGTCATAGGACATCTTTCAGCAATCAGATAATACCCAGCACCCTTGAGTAAATCACCAAATATCTTCAAATGCCCTGAACACCCAAGCACAGAACAGAAACAGAGAGATTTGAACTATTTCTGTTCTTGAAATCAATGTAACAGTGTGAGCTGATTGTCTAAAGTACTCTCTCAAACTCTTAAGGTTTCAAAGTGTAGAAGAATTCAGCTTTAAAAGCTCTCAAGAAAACTGATCCTCAAACTCTCCCTATGAGTTCTAGTTCTCAGAAACTGATTCAAGGCTCCCTCAGAACTGATTTTTAAGACTTCTATTTTCACCCCAGGTCTGAAAAAACTCTCCTCTTATTTCTTTTGAACTTCTATATCTCTCCCCCTTCTCAATCTATATCAGAATCGCCCCTCATTCTAAGGTCTGCCCTGTATTTTATACCCTAAGACAGACCCCTTTTCCAGCCTGTTTTAACACTTAGATCATTAAGAAATGTATTTCTTCCATCATATTCCCTGACAACCACTACTAAGTGTCTTATTTCATTATTTAATTCAAAGGTGTATGGGCAGCCTGAATTTAAAACTCAGGCATGCCCTGACAACCAGAATGGGCTTCCACTTGATTTTAACACTTTCACTTCAGTGATTTACCCTTAACATAATTAACTAATGATTCCTAAACCGACTAACAAGCATGATACAGATTCAAACAATAGCTAAAACAAACAAATTCACGAAACTCAACTGATTAACCAATTCAGTGTTTTATTCCAACAACAAAAGAAACAAGACAACACTGAATTACCCATAAGATTGTTTAACAATACGCACAAGCATGGGATGAACAAGTTCTATTAAGTTGAAATGAACCAGTTTGACTGACTAAATTATTAAACAAGGCAGGGTTTCGCACAACTAACTATACAGACTTGTGAGACCAAGAACAGATTCCCCAAATATTATGACAAACAAAATAGCGAATTGGCAACAGAATAAACAAAATGCCAAACATTTGTTCTTGATAAACAAAATGGTCGAATAAACAAAATGCCAAAACAGAGGACTGGTCGAATTTCAATCCGAAAACGACCAGAGAAAAGAAAAAGAGACGGGGAAAGATTGACAACAGAATAAACAAAACTAGGAAATAAACTCACCGGCCAGGCTCGAACTGGGAAATGACATGCTGAGTCAACACAACATAATGCCAAACGTTTGTTCTTGTTGGAGAACAAACGTGCGCCATTATTTTATGCTTAAACAGACTTGAATAAACCAAGAAATCCAAACGAACGACTCATTTGTTCACTGGTCCCAATTTAGGGTTCTAAGGCTTGAACTTAGATTTGATATTCGACGAACTTTGGTCTGATTCGAAAGGAATCCATGATGAATTCGTTATGAAGGAGTCACGGGGGGTATGTGGTGTTGATTTGGGGTCGATTTGGATGAACTAGGGTTTGGGTCGATTTCTTTGATCTAAGATTCGAGGGGCTCGTGGGTGATTCGAAGAAAAAATGAGCGTGGATTCGGAGAGGGGATGGTTTGGTGGTTTAGGGGTGTGAGTTTCGTGGTCACCGGCATCGTTGCCGCCGGCTTTCAGGCGAAGGGGTATGAGGGCGGCTAGGGTTTGGTTGGGGGGTCGTTTTAGTCTCTGATTTGGAGACAACAGGGTGAAAATGAGGCGGGTGAAAGGGGTTTGGGTGTTTTGATATATTGAAAATCAGTTGATTAATCTGGGCCGTTGGATGATGGGAAACAACGGTCCAAATTAATTCACTTAAGCCAAACGGGGTCGTTTAGTAGTAACGTGGTCGGGGCGGGTATAGAAACGGGTAAGGGAGAGATGATTTTGGCCGTTGATGGATTGAGATCAACGGTCCACACTGAGCGTGACAGAAACGACGCCGTTTGGGCGGTCATATGCCAGATCAACTGGACCGGGTACAAGGGTGTCGAATTGGGCTGATTTTTGGGCCTGATCGATTTCTTTTCCCTTTTTTTTTTCATTTTTCCTCTTTTCCTTTATTTCCCTTTTTTAATTTATTTTTCAAAACTAAAATCCTAACTTTATCTATAAACCAAATTAAAAATACCAATTAATTCCTGATAACAATCATCACACACAATTAAATACTAATTAAAATAAAACCACACAATTTGACATTAAACGCCCAAAAAATGCCAAGTACATATTTTTGTGATTTTCATTCTCGCAAATAAATATTGTTTAATTAATTCCTAATTGTAAAATTAAGTCCTAAATGCACATGCAACACATATTTTTGTATTTTCTTAATTAAAGTAGAAATAAATATGCACAGACAAAATACAAATAAATCAAAAACAACGCAAAACTATTTTATTTTGGATTTTTGGGAGTAGTTCTCGTAGGACAAAAATCACAGGCTCACAAACATAACAGGAAAATTATCGGCAAATAGGTTGCATCAAAACCCTAGATAACAAATTAGATATTCATAATAGCATGCAAAACTACAACACTAGAATTCATAACCAATAATTGAAATAGGAAGAAATAAGTGAGAAACTTGTAGAAGAATTTTCTGCCTTGCTCCTCGTGTGTTCTTGCCTCCTTAGGTCGTATCTCTGGTCTCCACGACAGCTCCATGCTCTTTCTAGGTCTAAAGTCTTTCAAAGGTGACTTTTTAGGTCTATTTATATATGTAGGAAAACACCTAAATGTGTAGGCCAAGTCCTAGTCAAACCAGGAGATGAATTATGTCTTCAAAACTCGAACTGGACCTAGCCCCAGGCCTGGCGTCGCCAGCCTCAGCCTGGCCTTTGGCTGGCCTCACTAGGCTAAAGCCTGGTTTAACCTGGCTTTTGGCTGGCTTCGCCAAGCTAAAGCCTGGTTCAGTCTGTCCTTTGGCTGACCTCGCCAGGCTTAAGCCTGGTTGAGCTGGCCTTTGCCTAGCCTCTCCTTTTTACTGCTCTCGAGCACACTTTCAACGTTTAAGTATCCCTTTTGCTCTACTTTCATCTCCAATTCACCTACACATAAAATAGACTCCATTACGCGCAAATAAAGTGTAATTTATCATTAAAGCATGTAAAATGCAAGGCACATAATGTGCAAAACTATGAAATTATAGCCACACATTAATACCCCATACTTAAACATTGCTCGTCCTCGAGCAACCAAATTACACTTACAGACACAACCTTGAGCACTTTGTTTTTACACAATTGAGGCACACCACACCAATGACCGTGGTTTATTGCAACAATTAAACTCTAGCATATGCAATCACATACACTTCCCTTTTCTTATGTCATACTTCACGAATATTCATAACAAAGACAACATGCTCCTAACAATCCTAGCCTCAAAAACTAACTCAATGTCACAATGCACTCATGGCTTGAACACTCAACATCCTAGAGAGAAGTCTAATAACGTTACATATCCCTCATGAAACCATGTGGAATCACCACAAGAATAAGAGAGTAAGTTGAATCCACATATTCTAATCAAATGCTCAAATATATTTTAAGGACTCATATATATCAAAGAATATCGCTCACTTTCACAAAAGAAGTCACATGCATGCAATTGGTACCATAGGCTTGCCCATAATGTAAATCTCTACTAATGTAAGCTCACTCGATCTAAAATCAATTAGGACCTTTTTAAGGTTGTAATGTGGGATAAGGGACATGTAGGATATATTTAGGAATAGTGGTTCACCATCCTAAGCACTTTACACATCACTTAATAATTTTTATACGTAGATTCCTCAATCCCCTTCAATTTCACAAATAAAATCATCCCTAACAACGTACCCGTCTTCTTCAAGCACTACTTTAATTCATACCCACTAGCAAGAACAAGACAACAATTTATTAATCTCTATTTTTCTTTTTCTGTTCTCCAACAATTAATGTGCTTTAAGAGGTAAAAAGATCAAAAATATCAGTTAAGAACAAAAAGGGTATAGGCTTGTAATGTGGGTCCCAAATAAAAATCTATAGGATTAAAAGGGTTAGCTAGGGACAGATTTTATTTGTGATAGCAATAACGCTCGAAAAGACATCAAAGAAAGCCTAAAATCATTTTTCACACCGAGCTTCACCTAAAATTTCGCTTCAACTCACATACCGGGCAAGTTGTAGACACAAGTACAATACATGAACTATACAAAATCTCACCACACGTGGCACATGATTCACTAAAATGGTCTCATTCCGATTCTCAAGCTAATGCAAGTATTAACAGAGCCACAAGATATTAAGCATTAAGCACAAAGTGAACATAAGTCAAGAAAATGAGACGTAGGCGTCACAAAACATGCCATCCAAATAACCAAGGCATCATAAGCAATTTTAGCTCATAGGGAAGATACTACACATGCCAAAGCCTAAATATGCTACTATCAAACAAGTCAAGGGCACCTAGGAATCTCATCTTTCTTCCTCCATTTATTTCCTAATTCTAATCTACTCTAAAAATAAAAAATAAAAGGAAAAACTACTACCCGGTTCAAGTAAAACCCTTGGAAAAGAACCACGGCACAAAGGAAAATCAAGGGTGAATTACTACACTACCTATCAAGAAAATCTTTTTATTTTATTTTTTTTATTTAGACTTAAATCCCTCAAGAAAAAAAATTAATTAATTAAACTAACACAACTAAAATAGCATAGAAAGTCACCCAGACAATCTCCTCACCCCACACTTAAAATTGTGCATTGTCCCCAATGCACACCATAACTAATAAGAGGGTAAAAGAAACTCCCTGGTAGGCCAAAGGCCGAAGCACTAGCAGGTCATGGGGTACTCAGACTTCTCCCAGGGTTGGTCCTTCGTACGGGTACCTCACACTTAGTTTCAACCATCTGGTTTGTTGTTGCATCCTTCCAATAGCTTGCTTTCAATGCTCCTAGAAAATCAAAAATTGATACTACAAAAATAATACAATTAAAAAAATAAAATAAAAAAATAAAGAAAGCAATAAAGCTGGGTTGCCTCCGAACAAACGCTTGATTTAATGTCGTGGCACGACGTGAGTCACTTTCTGCCTCCACTTTGAACTTATGAATGGACCCCAAGTTTTGATTCTGCTCTATGATCATGCTCCTGGGGCCATACAAATTGTTGTGAGCCAAAAATTAAATGATACTTTTTGAACTTTTTGGCTTTCAACCGAGGAGACTTTTGCCTAGACGACCTTGAAAATTTCAGAATATAGGGCCCATCTACCTCTTCCTTTAACTCTTGCATTGGCTCATGTTGATCAATTTCCATTTCACATTTGAACATAATGTAGAGAAGTGTTTGGAATTAAGTACAACGCGCTCAAATATATGAACTTCAAGATTTTTAACCTCCTCCACACCGGTCACACTAGAGTCAACTAAATTTGTATCTTCAACGTCCCTGGTTGACTCTAGTATTACTTCTTCAATATTGGCATCCTCAACGTTTAGTTGGATAAATTGTTGGTGTTCTACTCTGACCTCCTCCACTAGCATCTCCTCATATTTTTTTAAATCTTCAATTATAATGGCAATTTCTGTAGCAATTCATGCTCTTCTTGGCTACTCTCCACAATGTAAGCTTGTTGCGCTTTACAAGGTTCAATTAGTTTATTCACTTGAGCCTCCAAGTTGTAAATAATTTTCTCTTGCATTTGTATATGTAGTGGTTTCTTATCATATAGTTCCATGAAACACTTTAACATATCTTCGATCTCCTTTAGGTTAGCTTCCCCAGTGTTCTTTGTTCCTATTAACTTTACCAGAAAGAGTAAAACCATCATAGTAAGGGGTTGGGGGAGGATAAGACAAATAATCACAACCATGAAAGTGACCATCTTGACCACCACACATTTCACACACATTCCACACATAAGATTAAGTTGGTGCACATAACTCGCTCTCGAAAATATTTTGATAATTTTACAATGGATGGTTTCCTTCACAATATGCATAAGGAGGATTAAAAGTAGAATTACCAATATCAAAACTCTCATATCCAAGATGTCATGTTTAAATCAACAAGTAAAACAAAAAACAATTAAAACAAATTCAAATACAAAAATAAAATAAAAGTTCAAATTGGAAACCTAGCAATATGTACAACTACAGCTACACCGTTAGTTCCCCAACAATATCGCCAAAATTTGATCAAGCAAAACTATGCCTTATAAAAAGGACTAAGCGGTCGTTGCAAATATAATCCGGTTTACAAGTCCGGAATCGAATCCTATAGAAAACTAAGGCATAACTACAGTTGTTCAATATTGCTAATAAGACAAGCTTGAATAATTCCTATGTTATAAATATTAAGATTCTTGTATCTAATTATCTAACAAATTAAATTAATAGATTAACAACTAGGGATACTAATGGTTGGAGATAAGATTAAAGAAGTCTGGAGTTATGATTTCCCCTATTGACGGAATCCTTTCCGCTCCGTTTTCTATAATTTTCCTAAGTCTTTGCTACCGATCATGAGCACTCTGACTATCATAACTCTCTCCCGAGTAATTACCATAATTTACTAGACATATTCTCCCGAATTACGCTAGCTGGCATTAAGTATGGCTCACTCGGATCGCACCAAAGTTTCGTTATCCCTAATCCTACCTTTAAACCCTTCGTATTGATCTCTCATATACATTAGGAGTGATGTTGTTCAACAACTACCTAAATATGCACTCTCTTCCGAGTAATACACACTAAATAGGCACAGTTGATTGAGAGCTCTTCAACCAACCACAATATAAACGTAGTTAAACAAATAAAGAAAAAGCTACAGCAAATCTATATTAACGTAACAGGAAAATCATCCTCAAATAGGTTCCATCAAAACCCTAGATAACAAATTAGCTATTCATAATAGTATGGAAAACTACAATACTAGAATTCATAACCAACAATGGAAATAGAAAGAAGGAAGAGAAAAAATCGTAGAAGAATTCTCCGCCTTGCTCCTAGTGTGTTCTTGCCTCCTTAGGTCGAATCTTCGGTCTCCACGACAGCTTCGTGCTCTTCCTATGTCTAAATCCTGTCAAAAGTGACGTTTTTGGTCTATTTATATGTGTAGGAAAAGACCTAAACGTGTAGGCCAAGTCCTAGTCAAACCAGAAGACGAATTAAGTGTTCAAAGCTCGGACTGGACCTGGCCCCAGGCCTGGTGTCGCCAGCCTAACGCCAGCCTCGGTCGGGCCTTTGGCTGGCCTCGCTAGGCTAAAACCTAGGTCAGCCTGGCTTTTGGCTGGCCTCGCTAGGCTAAAGCCTGGTTGAGCTGGCCTTTGTCTGTCCTTTCCTTTTTACTACACTTTCAACGTTTAAGTATCATTTTTGCTCTACTTTTATCTTTAATTCACCTACACATAAAATAGACTCCATTACGCGCAAATATAGTATAATTTATCATTAAAGCATGTAAAATGCAAGGCACATAATGTACGAAACTATGAAATTATAGTCACACATCAACACCATCGAAGGATGGAGTGAAATAGTTTAAGTTTTCATCTCTTGATCGGTGTGGTTTCAAATTTAAGTTCTCAGGACATAATCGTGGAGAGCTAAAATCCTCTAACAAACTTTTTTGCCGCAACTACGATATTAGTTTGCTAGTGAAATTCATAGCAATAGCTTCAACAAAGGGGAATCAAATGAATGGGGAATCAAAAAAAATCCGGACACCGATGGATGGTTGAATGGAATAAATTGAAGATTGATATTCCCAAAATTGGAGTCCCTTTCAAGTGGAAAATGGTTCCCACAGTGTCATCGGCATGCCACTTGACCGTATATGCTAATATGGCTCCGTGGCTCCCACCTTTTGGGGGCCAAATTTTGCATATCCAAAGTTCCAAAACGACTCCACCTTCACATTTTGTTCTTTGGTTCCTTTCTTTCCTTTTCCTATTTTCTCTTTTTAACAATGCGGATTCAATATTTTAAGTCAGTGAGAACGAAATATCATCGCACCAACTATTCTTTTTTGATATATAAATTCGTATTTTGTTTAATAAGTATTCATTTTGAAAAATCTTATACTTAAGTCGGAAGTCGAAGACAATAGACGAGTCCACATCCCTTGCTGAAGGCATGGCATACAATATGCGTGCCCAGTGTGTTTGTTAGGGTATTGCCTAAAAAAGGAGCTGAGGATATCCACAATTTATCTTCTTATCCTTTTTGAATTAGGGAATTGTCGCAAGTTGCTAGGTTCAATACGTGGACATATGAGCATCTAAGAAAGCTAATAGTGTGAGTAGCTCCCATTTATATAGGTGAAAATTATAGTAATCTCATTAACATTAAATGTGATATTTTGCCTCCTATTTCTTGGATAAGTTATAACTGTAATCTTTTAGTCAGAGTAGTGGTTAGTGGAAACTTATGAATTATGTTGTGGGTAACCATATGAGAAATACTAATTAACTTGTGCTAACGATAATCCATGATCTCATTTCAAATTGAATATTTATGTTGACATGGATATGTTTCTTATCAAATAAAGAAAATTAGAAATGGTAATGTCGTTGTTTCGACCACACATCCAAACTCTGCCATCAATTTGTTTAAGAGGATGGAGCGAGTTCTTAATTTGGTTTATTTTATGAATTCAGCTACAAGTTGAGGATTTCCTCTAAGTTTTTTGTTTTGTTTTTCATGTTAACCTTTTTACTTCTGAAGTAGTTTGGACGTAAGGGTTTCAAAGGTGAGTTAATGCTTATGAATCTGCTCATTTTATCTGTAAATAACTACGAATTATTGTTACAGGTTGCAATTTCACCACACATAAATGTTAGATCTAATTTTAATGATGAAAATAATATATTTGTTCTTTGTATAGGAACTCTTGGATAGCTTTCAAAATTGGCGAAATCAATCAACAATGATCAAGGAAAGTATGGATTGATATACAGGGTTGACGGAATATATCAGAGGACATCAAGGAAAAGAGACGCGATTAAAGGAAGAAGAAATCAATTAGAGGATACTGACGGGATCTATCAAGGCTAAACTAAAGGAATCAAATAAATCAAGTATATTGAAGATCCGGCCGAATATTCAATCAAGTGTCTAAATATGGAGGATCAAGATTCCGGGCCCTCACACAAAGAAAACCTTTACAGCCTCTTGTTCAAATGAGCCGTTGCAGAACAGCTTTATTCTTTGAAAGAATCAATCTCTTTCCAAGGATCAAATCTCTTGGGTTGGCAAATCTTTCCAGAATTCAAGCCTCTCTCAAAGTATTTAAACTTGTAATCACACCTTAGCTCAAATACTTTGATCGAACCAAACACCCTCTCTTTGTTCTAGTGCAAACAAACATTGTAGCTCTCTAAGACCTGCTGTGTAACAAGTTAGAGAAGAAAGAGAGAACAACACTGGTGAGGCATTGCATCAAAAGAGACGAGTGATATAGGAACTGAGCTATCACACCATTCTCCTTGTACTCGAAGAAACTTATTCACTGAAAAGAACTCCTTTGCAACCCAAGGGGACTAGACTAGGATTCACATTGAATCCGAACCAGTATAAAAATTCTGATGTCTTTAATTCCTGGATTTAATTTCAGCATCTTATATTATGTTGTTACTACTGTCAGCTTATTACATCTAGTCGACTAATTGAAAAACTAGTCAACTAACAGCAATTAAGTTTAAAAATAATAATTTACCCCCTATTGTACTTTCAATTGATGTCAGAGCAAGACTCGCATTTTTGTTTTGCTTAACAGCTCGTGAGAAAAGATCATGGCAAATCAAGTTATCGTAGGAGCTCTCTTCCAGGAAGGAACTTTACAAGTAAGGCCACCATACTTCAATGGATAATATTTCTCCCACTGAAAAGTGCGTATGGAGATATATGCAAAGGCATATGATGTTAAAGTTTGGAGAGTCATTAAAAAGGGAAATTATCCTCTGCCAGCTGCCGCTCAACCACTTGTTGATCCTGAAGATCTAGATTCATATACAAACGAGCAAATGCCAGTGGTTCAAGTCAACAATAAAGCGAGAAACTTGCTATATAATGCCATAAGTGGTGAAGAGTATGAGAAAATCTTTAACTGTGACACAACCAAATAGATATGGGACAAGCTTGAAGTTACATACGAAGGAACCAACAAGGTAAAGGAAACACATATCAATATGTTGGTTTATGATTACGAACTCTTCCAAATGAAAGAAGGAGAGTCTATTTAAGAGATATTTGCCAGATTCAGCAAAATAATTAGCGATGTAAAAGCCTTCAGCAAGCCATATACAAATGGTGATCAAGTTAGAAAAATTCTCAGAAGCCTACCAACTACTTGGCAGACCAAAGTAGTCACACTTGAATATCAGGATCTAAATAAGTTATCCTATGATGAACTACGAGGAGACCTCATAGACTTTGAAAAGACACATCTCAAGAAGGCAAATTAAGAAGAAAAAAAAGAAAACATTCGCATTCAAGGCCACAACTGAAATAGCTGAAAATGATATCGATGATGATCCTGAAGCCCTTCAAGAAGAGATTGCTATGTTTTCAAGTAACATGGATGGTTTAATGAGAAGATTTAGAAATACGAGGAGAGGAAGAATTCCACCTAGGCGATCCAGGCAATACAACCAATAGGACAAGAATGATGGAAAATGCTATGAGTGTGGAAGATTTGGACACATTCAAGCTAAGTGCCCAGATCTAAAAAGGAAAATTTCCAGAGGTTTTAACATGAACAAATTATTTGAAAGTTGGAGTGATAAAGACAGTTCAGAACACGAAGAGATAGCAAATCTTTGCTTCATGACGATTCTAGAAAACGAGATGAACATATCTTCAGGATGCTGGAAAGACGAGGACACATTAGATGATGAATGCAAAGACAACAATAAGAACTATTTCATGGTACGAGGTGAAACAAGCGAGGTAAGATCTTATAACAGTGAAAGATGCAATGGATTGCAGGATATTCTTGATTTAACTTTAAAAGAGTCTCAAAAAATGATGAATGAACTTAAAAGACTCAATAAAGAAGTAAAAGACTGGAAGCTCAAACATAAAGTATGTGAAATTTAAAAAGAAGTACTTCAAGAAGAGTTTAAGGAATTGCAAATGCAACTCAATGGGATACGTAAATCCACCAGTCATAGTTCTGTCAGGTCAAACCAGGCGACTTACAAGTCAACTGGAAAAGGACCAGTTAGAACAGAGTCCACTAGTACTAACACTAATGAAAGACCTAAAAATAGGTCAGGAGTTACGTGTCATTACTGCAAAAAAAGTGGACATAAATATTTTTTTTGCCACTTTCGTAAAGCAAATATTTCAGCATGAGTTTGGAAACCAAAAAACAATTCTGAACCTAGTAATACTAACCATCCAGGACCCAAGCAATCTTGAGTACCTAAAAAAAGTAATCACTATATTTTGCAGGAACACCACAGGGGAAGCCACAAAGGAAATAGTACTTAGACAATGCGTGTTCCAGTCACATGACAGATGATAAAAACTTGTTCAAATAAGTTTGTTTACCGCGAAAATAGTAATAACAATTAAATTTGATTTAGTGGTTATAAAAATACGTGATCTCTTTTTATGCTAGTCATTAAGCAGTTGATGCTATGTGAAAGACTTAGAAACGAGATAAGAGCTTGAGAGCAAGGTGATAACCAAATCGAATGATTAATAATCGGGGCGTCGAGCTTGCCTATTCGAGGGCCTCAGGGCCGAGTCTGAAGCTCGGTTGGGAGCTGTCGAGGGGCGACTAACAGTTACAATAAATCAACGATGGCTCTTTATGGCCAATAACAAGCAATAAATGATAAACAATGAATAGAACACAATAAGTATAAGTAATAAATAAAGTAATGAGATCAAGAGAATATGTTAGAGAGCAGAGAGAATGTTCTTGTGTATTTAGTATTGAGCAATATATGTTTACAAAATGACAAGGATCCCCCTTATATATGAGGGGGAATCCCAACATAGTACAAGTGCATTCATTACAAAGATATGGGGATGGGACAACTAGTTGACGCTATGATTCCGGTCTGAACTTAGATCACTAGACTTTGTTAGCCCTAGTTGTGCGCCTTGGGACCTCCCCACTTTCTCCTCGTAACCGTCGGTCCGTACCGCTCCGAGGTCTAGTGTCGATGGCCCTTGAGGGATGAAACTCGACCATGATTTTGAGCCTTCAAGACATTGTAACAATGGAAAATTGGACCCTCAGATTTTACTATATACAAATAGTCCACGTGTTTCTTAGAGTAGAACGATAAGAAATGACCTTGATAACCATCTTTCCGATATTCCCACGATAATGTTATACTGATGACATAAGCCTTTGTGACAACCGAGGCATCCTACTGACTCATCTTTTCAGCGCCTTTCAATGTACTACCGATTCTCGTCCTTCTAAGCGATAATATCGCCGCCGCTTCAGTTCCAAAAATGCATTGGTTGCTCCTACTGATACATCTTTCAAGGACATTGATGGCACCATCGGTTACGTTTTTCAAAGAGTGTTGATTGTGCCTGCCGGTTACTCTACCCTTTCTCTATAAATGGGAGCTTTCTGGAACCAATTCTTTATTCAAGTGTTCTCAGATTAGCTTTTCACCCTTCTCTTCTCCTCATCCTCATCCATCGTTATCCCTTACGTTTGAGGCCTGCGGCGTTAAGGTTACATGGCGGCGTTCTCCTCAGCCATGCCATGGCCTTTTTCCTGGATTTTCCCTTGCCGAGCGAGATTACACTAACTTGTTGTTGTTGTTATTGGCTTGAGATGATGAGACAGGGGGGGCGATTTCTTCCGACTCGGGAAGATATTTGGATTCTACAACGCTGCTCACGAGGGTGTTCGGACTACCCCGGCCTGGTGTGACACTTTATCCCTTTTGTTTTCCATAGGGTGAAGTAGGACCTCTTGCTGGTAACTTGCACGGCATAATGTCCCAAGAAGGGAACTCAAAGTAGCCGTGCAAGTAAGGACGACGCTCGCCAAGTCTTCTACCGGGCCGTGATCTTCTTGGCCTAGTAAAAGCATTTACTCTTTTGCGGGCTATGGCTTTTTTTCATCCTCTTCTGCTTCTTTACTTTCCTCTTCTCCATCTTCTCACTTTCCTCTTCTTCATCTTCTCTCTTGGAGATACCATTTTGGAAAACTGAGATAAGACCCCCGAGGAGATGGCGCTCGAACATACTACCGTCGAGGATGCACACCCAAGAATAGATTAAGCTCTTGGATTTTACTATATGTATAATTTTGCTTCTTTGTTTCTCTGTAAGGACCCCTCGTGGGCTTTTTTAATCATATGTAAGGACCCCTCGTGGGCTTTTGTAATCAAGTGTTTATGAATATAAAGATGTTTCTTCAATTTGTCTTTGATGTATGCTATATTTCCCTTTATCTATGCTTGTGAAGAATCTGAGTGTATGGCCTCACCGATTGGTGCGAATATCGAGCTCGGGTATGAGTATTTATTCTAAATTTTGATTGATTAACATGGCTCCCCGCGGAACCCTTTATCGTTTCTTGGACCGAGCCCGTATTGGACTGATAAATTCGGGTTGTCGGGACCTTGACCTTGAGTTGAATGAGAGTAGGGCTTCGAACCCTCAAACCGAGACTTAGCCTTTAGACCCTGCAATAATATTCGAGGGGGGATTCATTTGGAATCCCGAGAATAGAGACTGCCTTTAGGCTTTTGAGAACAGTCCCCGAGTTGGGGTTTACTCAATCTCGGGCCACCTGGACACTTATTTTGAACTTAGTATAGAAAGCCTTAAGGCGTTGTAGATATATCCCGGATGAGGGTATACCCCGGTTTAGATTGTACTCCGAGGCCAAGACCATTTGAGTAGAGTCTAAGTGCTTATTTTCTTCTTGAGAGAAGCTCTCGAGATCGGGTTCCATCTGGAGTCTTGTAATGATATCAATGGCCCCTTGGAGCATGTCTTCTTCTTAGTGGAGGTCCTCAAGATCGGGTACCATCTCGGGACTTGCAATGATGCCAATGGATTCCTGGAGCATAACTTCTTTTTGATGGAGGTCCTCGAGATCGGGTACCATCTCAGGACTTACAATGATGCCAATGGCTTCCTGGATCCTAACTTCTTTTTGATGGAGGTCCTAGAGATCGGGTACCATCTTGCGACTTGCAGTGATGCCAATGGCTTCCTGGAGCCTAACATCTTTTTGATGGAGGTCCTCAATATCGGGTACCATCTCGGGACTTGCGATGATGCCAAAGGCTTCCTGCCCCGAAACATCATATGGCGACGTCGAATGTATGACATGATTATAAAATGAATGAGGTGTTTCCACCGACATATCTTGCCGAAGCGACAAAATTTTTAGCCATTATTTTTAATCGCCCTTTGAGGTAGGCGGGTGGTCGCTGCTTTTTCCATATATAGGGTTGTCTTTACCCTTTTGAAGATTCTACTATTCTGAGTAGTTATCCTCTTTTATAGAGTTCTCCTTTCCTGCGTTAGGTCAGTGGTACACCGCCGCGTCAGGTTTCGCTCGGCAAGGAGAAGGGAGCTCCGCCTCTAGGCACTTTGTTTCGGGAGGGAACCTCCCGTCAGAAAAGACTCCTAATGCTTAAGGTTGTGGGTAGTATGCCTCAAAGTTTATTTCTTTAATAGGAGTGGAGCATCTTGAGTTGGTGAGGAAGGACTGTGGATGGGGAGAAAAGGTAGCATTGCGGGTACCTTCCTCGGAGAAGAGCATCATGGACCATGCAGAGGGATTTTTGAACATATACCCATACTCCTTTACGGTGGGCCCCGTTGATGGGGTTGTGCTCGACTTCTATCAAAAGTACCAAGTTAGCTTGGCGTAGATTCACTTATTATTTTGGCAGATAGTACTGATACTGCGGTTCTTTGTGGAAGACGCAGGTCTTGAATTTACTCTTAGTCACCTCATCAGGCTATATCAGCCCTTTCATCAACGAGGCCTGCTAACCCCGCGATGCCAATCCACTACACCTTTCATCTGATTCGTTCAGGTACAGACTATCAATATTATTCCAGTGGAGTTTCTGCCATTTCTGAGGAATGGAATTTTACGCATAAGTGATACACTCGTGCCTTCTTAGTTTTGTTTATAGCGAAGGCTGGCTTCGTATATGCGTTTTTTTTATTTTTCAGCAGCGATTTCGTGGATGCCGGGCGAGGTTTCCGATCTGCCAGATTGGGTTCGAAAGTTGGTGACCCACTCGACTTACAATGAGCGTAAGTGGAGAGCATTATCTAAGGATAGGTGGGAGGCAAAACACCATGGTACGTGCTATGTGATTCTTCCCCCCCTTTTTTCTCGGAAGGGCGCTTTTTCTTTCTGCGTACTAACTCTGTCGTCATAGGCATTAGGGAGTCCCTCAAAGCGAGGTCGTGCCCTTTAGGAGAGGGAGAAAGATTGCCAGCTTCCGGGGTAAAGAATGATAACAACAAGCAAGAAATGCCTTTGCAGGGCGATGGTGCTCAAAGCAAGATGAACCCAGAGCGGGGGCTCAGAGAGGATGTATTGACTTAGCCTTCTTTACCCGCGATTTTTGGTTTTGGAAAGGCGATTTCTCCTCCACTGTCGTCTTGTTTTTTTGTGGAAGCTACTTCGAGGGATACTCAAAACCTGGGATCATATACAACGAGAGACCGTATCCCAACCGAGGTCGGCTCTTCTGGGGCTGAGGGAGCCATACTAGCAGGTGTGAACTTAACCTTCAAGGAAGATCAGTGGCTTCACTCTGTGGTGAGTGTTGGCATAGGCCCTTTGAGTTTCGCGCCTTCCCTTTCTTATTACATTTTCTTTTGTAGTCCTTTGACAAGTCTAAATCCGAGCTGCTTCGCCGTGAAGCCAGGCTGCGGAAGGCTGCGGATAGGGAGAAATCCCTTAGGTTCCTTTGCGACGAAAGGGATGTCGAGTTGGCTCGCTTACGATATGAGATGAGTCGGAGCTTGAATTATGAGAGTTACCTAAAAGGACAGGTAATTTTTGTTCTGAAAGAGTGTGTGTTCCTTCTTCTAGCTCCCGAGGCTCATGTTTCATTTATTTTAGTTGTAGAAAAAGATGGAGGATTTGGAGCACCTTTGGAACGATGTTGGCCGAGCCAAGCATGAGTATGATGAGCTAAAGGCTTAGGCGGACGCTCAGGCTTCGACGGAGAAGTGTTCTCTGGCTAAATCTTCCGCCCTTGAGGTTTAACTTCGCTTAGCTCGTGATAATAGTTTGGTTCGAACATATATGATTATGAAGCTCGAGTCTGAGATTTTGAAGATAAAAGATAAGGTTGTGGATGCCCGGGCTAAAGTTGTAATGAGCCGAAATAAGGTTGATCAAAAAGTGGCATTCTATTTTAAGGACGCTACCGATGCTCAAGCTGAGCTAAGAAGGACCTTGACCTTGAGGATAGGAGCAAAGAATCTACTCGGTGCAAGTCTCGAAGGGAAACCTTCGAGGAGATCCATGCTAGGGGCTTTGACCTCTCGGAAGAGGTGAAGCGGGCGAGGGCGGATGAACGTGGCGCTAAGTCACTTCTGTATGACGCCGAGGATAGCGAGGATGAGGCCGACGGGCCATAGTTCCCAAGGGGGATGTAGATTTCCTTTTCTAATTCTGTACATAGTACTTTCGAAGTACGTTGTAAATGGAGCTTGTATTTTTTCGCATATATGTATAAAAGGAAAGCTTCGCAGTTTCATTTCTCCTGCATTTCTTTTTGCCTTTATTTTAGCCATATGTATTCGTTCTAGAGGAATCCTTAGATTCGTGGTATAGCCCTGAGGCTCATTAAGATGGCCTGTAAGCTCTTACGCACTTGGTCGATACGACCTTTTAACATAATCCGTCGTTCGAGCTCTTATGCCTCTGATCTTAGGCGTGTCTGGTCAACTGTTTTGGGTTCAATCTCCGAGTCAGGTATCGACTCGAGCTCATTCGACCCTTATTTTTTTTAATTGCAAGCTGGCCCTTAGGCTCTTAAGCACCGGGTCGGCGCGACCTTCGATTTTAGTGCTGGCGATAATGGCTTTTACGCTTTTGGTCAATGCGACCTTCGATTTAGTGCTGGTGATAGTGGTTCTTACGCTTTTTCTCTTAGGCATATTTACTTAACTATTTTCGGTTCAGTCTCCGAATCGGGTTTCGACTTGAGCTCATTCGACCCTCAAGTTTTTGAATTGCAAGCTGGCCCTTAGGCTCTTACGTGTTGGGTTGGTGCAATTTTTGTGTGGGCTGGCCATAATGGCTCTTATTCCTCAGGTCGATGCGACCTTTTTGTGGGCTGGTGATAGTGTCTCTTACACCTTAGGTCGATGCGACCTTTTATGTAGGATTTATTTTTCCCACTATAAGGATTTTTGAAATAGTGTTTGCTTGACTCTTTGACGGTTTAACAAAAAACCTCGATTGTGAGTCGTTATATGGCGATGATCGAGCACCTCGGGAGGTTTGGCTAGAAGGCTAAGTATCTCAACGCTAGTGTTTAGGAGCTGACATAGTCGAAGCTCTTTTACCTATGTCGAGGGTAGCGTGTTTAACTGGTTCTTTCCGAAGTATTTTCGAAGTATTTGAAGGCCTGTGATTTTATAGCGACGGTCGGGCGTCCTCGAGTCACGTTAGTTTAGCTGGTACAGCCTTGTGACCGTAGTCATTTGTGTTTGACCGGAGCCTTTCAATCCCGAGTGAAGTAGTTTCGTTGTCTATATCGAGGCTATGCCTTTTTAGGGGTCTTACAAGTTTGATATATAGCCTAAACTTTGAGATCTGGTTTATGCCTTTAGTAAGGTATTACAAGTTTTACATGCCTTTGAGGTCTTACAGTTTTGGATACTTGGTACATGTATGGTTCATGCCTTGCTCGAGGTCTTACAGATATTGTTGTTGCCTTATACAAGTCTTACAAGACCGAGGCTGCCCACATGTGGTCTTACAGCCTCGGGCTTTGATAAGTCGATGGAGATAGAAATTGATGGTAGTCCCTAAGTCATTGAGGACTTCTCGACTTAGGAGCCATTACTTGTAGACTTGGTATTGCTCATTGAGGGCTTATGATTTCGGTGTTCCCGACCCGGAGGTCATGTGGCCTTGAGTTTTTTATGCCAATTCCCTAGTGTTCGGGACGTTTTTGGCTCTGGAGCCACTTTGTGATCTTGATGTTGCTTCATTGAGGGCTTATGAGTTTGAAGCTCCGACCCGAGGGTCGTATTATTCCGAGTTGTTGACGCCAGTCCCCGAGTATTCGGGACGTTTGTTTTGGCTCTAGGGCCGTTTTTTGCAAAAAATATCGAGCTTTCTTGAAATGCAGAATGCTTTTGGGAAATATTCATTGATTACTTGGTACAAGTATACATGTCTTTGCTGTTAGGGGCTCGGTTGTTCTATGCGGACACGGTTTGCTTGACCATTTGACCATGTACATTATTCTCCTATCGAGACCCCACTTAGCGCGTCTAGGCTTCTCCGAGTAGGTAACCTTCTGGGGGGATTCCCCCCAGTGTTCGAGGTTGATTGCAAAAGAAGCCTTGAATACTTGATGAGTCTTCCTTAGGTAGCATATGGATGTTACCTCATTAAAAATCTTGCAGGTAAAACCCTTTTTGGGATAAAAACCCGGTCGAAGGAAAAGAGTGCAACACATGCTTTTGAAACCTAAGGCCTTCGACTTGGAGAGTGCTTTGGCCGTTTTGATCGGATACCTGCATTTAGGTCAGTGTAGAATGTAATTGAAATAGAAAGGAGACAGTCATACCTTAGTGTAGAATGTGTCGGCGATGTTTCAAGCCCTGATATATTTCAGTCGCTTGTGATGAGGACGCGGTACGGTCCCCTGCTTTGTTTATTTGGGGATAGCCGAGAGTGTAGCTTAGTATTGCTATTTTACTATTTTCTTATCCTTCGGCTCCTTCAAAGGCGGAGGTACCGGTGTCGGGTCCACATCGTATACCGCAAACATTTCTCTCACCGCATGTTGTTTCCCATAGACGGTCTTAATCCCATCCTTTGTTGGGAATTTCATCATTTGATAGAGGGTGGATGGTACTGCTCTCATGTAGTGTATCCATGGCCATCCGAGCAAGGCGTTGTACCTCATGTCTCCCTCAATGACATGGAATTTGGCATTTTGGGTTGTGCCGGCCACGTTGACTGGGAGGGTGATTTCCCCTTTCGTTGTTTCACTCGCCATGCTGAATCCGTTGAGGACTTGAGAGGCGGGTACAATTTGGCCAAGCAGTCCGAGCTGCTCTACCACCCTTGACCTGATAATGTTGGACGAGCTACCTGGATCCACAAGTACAAGTTTAATTTGAAATGTATTTACAAGAAAAGAGATTACCAGTGCGTCATTGTGAGGCTGAGACAAGGTCTCGATGTCCTCGTCACTGAATGTGATAGCATCCTCCGGTATGTATCCCAGAGTTCACTTTTCTCTGGTGATGGATATTTTTGTTCTTCTCATCATGGGCTCTTGTAGGGCATCGATGCCTCCCAAGATCATGTGGATGACATGTTATGGCTCATTCGTTTCGTTCTTCTTGGCCGCCTCTCTTTCCCGGAACTGATTTTTGGCCCAGTCACTGAGGAACTCTTGGAGGTGACCTTTACTAAGTAGTATGGATTCTTCTTCTCGGAGTTGGTGACAATCCTCGGTCATGTGGCCGTGCGTATTATGGAATTCACACACTAAGTTATGATTTCTTTGCGAAGGATCTGATTGCACAGGCCTGGGACACCTGGTATCTCTGATTTTACTGATAGCGAACACGATGTCTTATACATCGACATTGAAGTTGTATTCCGACAAGCGAGGTTCCTTCGTTGGCATTGTATGCCTATTGAATGTGGCTATGTTAATGAGTCCCCGAGTATTCTGGCCTCGGTCCATCCTTCGGTCATTGCGGGGTATGTTACACCTCGGGGCGTTTCTCTTATCATCGGTGTATGGCTGATACCTTTCCTTGTTTGGCTTTGGCTTCTTTGCCAGAAGCCCGCTTGGGTATACCGAGCCTGAGAGGGATCCTAGTTGGTCGTCCTCGACCATGATTTTTGATTGATATCGGTTGTGAATGTCCAACCAGGTCACGACTAGATTCTGTTTCAGCTGCTTCGAAGCTACCAAGCTTCGTTCATTCAGACCTTGAGTAAAGGCCTGTACTGGCCAGTCATCAGAGACTGGTGGTAGTTCCATTCGTTCCATTTTAAAGCTAGATACGAACTCTCACAACATCTCGTTCTCCCTCTGCTTGATTTTAAAAATGCCAAACTTCCTTATTGCTACTTTGATGGCATCGGCATGTGCCTTTATGAAAGAATCTACCAACATGGCAAATGAGTCTATGGAGTTAGGAGCTAGGTTGTGATACCACATCATGACCCCTTTTGAGAGTGTTTCCCCAAACTTCTTTAGCAAGACAGACTTGATCTCGTTGTCCTTTAGGTCGTTGCCCTTCACTGCACAAGTGTAAGCAGTAACATGCTCATTGGGGTCAGAGGTTCCATTGTATTTCGGAAGGTCTGGCATTCTAAACTTCTTTGGAATGGGTTTTGGAGCTGCTTCCTTTGGGAGCGACCTTTGTATGAACTTCTTTGAATCCACACCTTTCAGGATCGGGGGTGTGCCCGAAATTTGGTCGACCTTGGAGTTGTAGGTCTCGACCTTTTTGTCATTGGATTCTATCTTCTTATTGCCTGATTCGATCCTTTTTGTGATGTCCTCGAGCATCATTACGATGGCGGGGTCGGTTGCCGACCCGTTGTTGCTTGATCTCTCCGGTACCTGCTCGGCTGGGGGAGCCATCCCCAGCGCTACCGTGCTAGGAGTTTTCTTGTGACTTTGCAGCTGAGCAATCACTAGCTGTTATGCCTACAACATTTCAAAAATAACATGAAGGCTAACCTCCCGTTTTTCCTTAGCCGGGGTTTCCTGATCTTTTTGTTAGTCTCCTTGGTGCACGCTCCTGTTGGTGTGGGAGCTTACATCGACGTGTTGAGAATCGCATGAGACCGCGTCCATGGGAATTGGTTCTGGTGCGTTCTCAGGGTTTCGCGGTGGCACACCAACACCTGGAACATCCACACCATTCTCTCCATGGTTCTCGAGATTATTGTTTACTGAGTCAGACATTTTGACCTGAAATCAAAGATATTGGGCAAGAAAAAGTGTGAAAGATATCTTGCGTTGTGTAGTAAAACCAGCAAGAAAATAATCACTATTATTTTTATCCCCACGGTGGGCGCCAAACTGTTTACCGTGAAAATGGTAATAACAATTAAATTTGATTTAGCGGTTGTAAAAATACGTGATCTATTTTTATGTTATTTGTTAAGCAGTTGATGCTATGTAAAAGACTTAGAAACGAGATAAGAGCTTGAGAATAAGGTGATAACCAAACCGAATGATTAATAATCGGGTCCTCAAGCTTGCCTATTTGAGGGCCTCGGGGTCGAGTCTGAAGCTCGGTTGGGAGCTGCCGAGGTGCGACTAACAGTTACAATAAATCAACATCGGCTCTTTATGGCCAATAACAAGCAATAAATGATGAACAATGAATAGAACACAATAAATATAAGCAATAAATGAAGTAATGAGATCAAGAGAATATGTTAGAGACCAGAGATAATGTTCTTGTGTATTTAGTATTGAGCAACAAATGTTTACAAAATGACAAGGATCCCACTTATATATGAGGGGGAATCCCAACATAGTACAAGTGCATTCATTACAAAGATATGGGGATGGGACAACTAGTTGACGCCATGATTCCAGTCTGAACTTAGCTCACTAGACTTTGTTAGCCCTAGTTGTGCGCCTTGGGAACTCCCCACTTTCTCCCCGTAACCATCGGTCCATACCGCTCCGAGGTCGAGTGTCGATGGCCCTCGAGGGATGAAACTCAACCGTGGTTTTAATCCTTCGAGACATCATAATGACGGAAAATTGGACCCTCCGATTTTACCGTATACAAAGTTACAAAAATTGATTGAGGAAACGTTAAGTTTGGATATGACTCAAAAGGAAAGATAATCGGTATTGGAACAATTCCTTTCAATAACAACTGTGTTATTACTGAAGTTTATCTCGTTGATGGACTTAACTACATTCTCCTGAGTATAAGTCAGCTATGCGACTCAGGATATGAGGTAAATTTTAAAAAAATAGGTTGTGCTATTGAAGATGAGACAGGTAAAATAATCCTCCCAGGTAAAAGGTATGGAAATATTTATATTCTTGATGGTTTTGAAAAGATAGATGGTCACATTTATTTAATATCCATGTCTAATGATCCATGGTTATGGCATAGGAAACTTGGTCATCCAAGCATTCATTTAATAGAAAAATTGTCCAAGCATGAGTTGGTTATTGGTCTACCCTAACTGAATTTTTCTAAAACACATATCTACGATTCCTGTCAAATAGGAAAACAAATCAGAAACTCTTTCAAAAATAAAGATATTGTATCTACTTCTAAACCTTTGTAATTGCTTCATATGGTTTTATTTGGGCCTACTAGAACTGCTAGTATAGGAGGAAAAAGATATGCTTTTGTTATTGTTGATGATTATTCACGTTTCACTTGGGTGATTTTCTTATCTCATAAAGATGAAGTATTGAAAAACTTTGAGATCTTCTGCAAAAATGTTGAAAGAGAAAAGGGATATCTGATTACAACAATCCAGAGTGATCATGGAGGAGAATTGAAAGCAGAGCATTTGATGACTTCTGTAATGATCAGGGATATACTCATAACTTCTCTGCACCACGATCACATCAACAAAATGGATTTGTTGAAAAGAAAAATAGAACCCTCCAAGATATAGCAAGAATCATATTACTAGATCATTCACTGCCAAATCACTTTTGGGCAGAAGGTGTAAGTTCAGCATGTCACATCCTTAACCGATGTCTCATAAAGCCCATTCTGAAGAAGACTCCATATGAACTATGGAAAGGTAAATGTCCCAATATCAGTTACTTTCATCCTTTTGGAAGTAAGTGTTTTATTCACAATAATGGTAAGGACAATCTTGAAAAATTCGATCCAAGAAGTGATGAAGGTATTTTTCTGGGCTACTCATTAAATAGTAGATCTTTTAGAGTCTATAATAAACGCACATTATGTGTGGAAAAATCTATACATGTTATGTCGGATGAAAATAACCCCTCGGCCGAGAAAGAAATTACTGCAGGTGATGAAGATCAAGCTCAAAAAATTCATGAGACAAGCAAATCTCAAGAGTCAACTGATAAATTTGATGTTACGATAGAGTCAACTAATGAAAACAGCAGCAATGTACCAGATCATCCGAAGGAGTCGACTACTAATGCAGTTCGTCTAAATGAATGGAGAAACGAACCTGGATATCCTCAAAAATATATCATAGCGGATCCAAATGAAGGAATGAAAATCAGGGGAGCTCTAAAAAAGAAATCAAACATAACATTAATCTCTCAGGTTGAACCAAAGAAGATAGAGGAAGCTCTAAAAGACTCAAGTTGGATACAATCAATGTAGGAAGAGTTAGATCAATTTGGCAAAAATCAAGTGTGGAAACTGATACCCAAACCTTAAATTATTTCTGTAATTGGAACAAAGTGGGTTTTCAGAAATAAATTGAATGAGGATGGAAAGGTTGTAAGGAACAAAGCCAGATTAGTTGCTCAAGGATATTCACAACAGGAAGGATTCGACTATGATTAAACTTTTGCTCTAGTAGCTCGTATGGAGTCTATACGAATCCTTCTGGCATGTGCATCGTTTAAGGGATTCAGGCTATTTCAAATGGACGTCAAAAGTGCTTTCTTGAACGGATTTATTGAGGAAGAAGTATACGTGAAGCAACCTCCTGGGTTTGTAGATTCAAAGTTTCCCTACCATGCATATAAGTTAACCAAAGCACTATATGGACTAAAGCAAGCTCCACGAGCATGGTATGATAGACTTAGTTCATTTCTTATTGATCATGGTTTTATAAGAGGTAAAGTAGACACTAATCTATTTATTAAAAGATCATCATAAGGTAATCTCATTATTCAGATTTATGTTGATGATATTATATTTGGTAGTGCTAACCCTCTTATGTGCAAGGATTTTTCAAATCTTATGCAAAGTGAATTCGAGATGAGCATGATGGGAGAGCTAACATTTTTCCTTGGACTTCAAATCCAACAATCTGAAGAAGGAACATTTATATGTCAGACGAAATACACAAAGGAACTGATTCAAAAATTTGGCATGAGCAATGCTAATGACATTGGCACACCAATGAGTCCTTCAACGAGTCTAGACAAAGATGAATAGGGAATCCCTGTTAATGAAACTAAGTATCGTGGAATGATTGGCTCACTGTTTTATCTAACTGCAAGACGATCGAATATTATGTTTAGTGTCTGTAAATATGCCAGGTTTCAGTCAGATCCTAAGGAATCTCATATGACTGCAGTAAAGATAATCATTCGATATCTAATTGGAACTGTCTCTCATGGACTGTGGTATCCTCGCTCTAACTCTTTAAATTAGATGGTTTTTGAGATGTTAATCTTGCAGGTGATAAGGAAGATAGAAAAAGCACAAGTGATACATGTCAATTATTTGGGAAAGAATTGATATCCTAGAACAGTAAAAAACAAGCATCAATTGCATTATCTACTACTAAAGCCGAATACATTGCTATTGGATAATGTTGTGCACAATTATTATGGATGTCCCATCAATTTGGTGACTATGAACTTTCTTTTAAACCTATACCAATTTTCTGTGATAATTCAAGTACAATATGTCTCTCTAAAAATCCTGTTCATCATTCTAGGGCAAAGCATATAGATATCAAGCATCACATCATTAGAGATCATGTTCTTAAAGGAACATAGAACTATCTTTTGTTGGAACAACTGATCAACTAGCGGATATTTTTACCAAGCCTTTGTTAGGAGAGAGATTTTGTTCACTAAGAAAACTACTTGGCATTATTTGCATTAATAGTCAAAATTAGGACCTATATGCCACTATTTAATTTTGTATATAAAATAGTCCATATCTGTTTTTATTCATTAACTACACCTATTTTCCCTAATTTTTCCTCTCTATTCACATCAGTCACAGAGTTCAAAAAAGGAAAACCAATCATCGTGTCTGATCAACTGACACCTTTTACTTTTATGTACTCAACCGTTAGAAAACCCCTTGTTATGTTGAACTCTCATATCAATCTCCATCGTCTATATTGCCTTCAAACCCTTCTCCGGAATCTTGCTCAACCACCAACCTCCTACAATGGCTAAACAATCCAAAAATCCCTCTGCCTCCACTAGAAAGAGCACCCGCTCCAAGGGAAAACCCCCTTCTCTGCCCTCTGAACAGGTAGACCTAGGGTCCGATCACTCTGAGGGGTTTGCCTCTTCTCAGTCGGACTTCTCTGATCATTCTCAACCCTTAGGAGAAAAAGCCCTGGGTAAAAGACCCATGGAAGACCCCCTGTCTCCTCCACTCCAAAGAAATCAAAAGTTGACCTTTCCAGTTGTCTTGAGTCGGAACTCAATTTCTGGGATTCTCCAAATAGGGACTTCTTTCTTGCCCTAAAAGATAAGCCTATTGCTCATGGGAGAGTAGTCGAACTTGATGACATGGAAGCCCTAAATTGTAAGGTAAAGGACCTTTTTGTTTATCAAGGGTGGTCGAAGTTCTTTTCTGTTCCCCCGCCTAAAGTTTATGAACCCCTATTGAGAATGTTCTATGCGAATCTTCGTTCTAGTAGGTCGGATAAGTTGGTGTTCTTAGTATTAGAAAATCGTATTGTTCTTGACTGTGCCATATTTGATTCGATTTTTAGTGCAAGTGTTCTGGTTTCCCTACGCTCTTTAAAAATTCCTGGTCCGATGATTTTGAAATTTCCTTTGATCAAGCCAAAAAATGTATTGCTGAGTGTCCATCTGAATCCCTTCCAAACCAGCTAGGTCCTAGTGATGTTAGTTTTGAAAATCGTGTCCTAGCCCACATTGTGGCAACCACTCTGCGTCCTCATACTGGCTCTTTTTCCACCTTCTCTCTACGAGATACTTTTCTGGTCTATTGCCTTGTGACCAAACTCAAAATCAAACTATCCTCCTGGGTCATCAATTTCATGATAGAAAGTGTAGAAGATCCCACTAGTCTACCTTATGGAATGTCCATTACTCACATTCTGGAAGCTCATAATATTTCCATCTCTGCATATTCCTTTACCTTCATTTTAAAATTGTACAACTCCAGAGCCTTTGCAAGTATGGAGTATGTGTGTGTGAAGGGTTCATGGGTCAAGAAACAAGAAAGTGATGTCAAGACTGCTCATACAGACTCCAAGCCCAAACCTTCTGCTTCCCATCCTAGCCATAGTGACTCTGACCTTGGAGAGAAACTTAGCTCCATTGGCAATCAGCTCTCCAAGATAAGGGTTGTGGTTCTAAGAGTAAGGGAAAACGCTGTCAAGGCTTTCAAGGAGGTTTATGACAGGCTTGATGGAATGAGTGTCTCAGCCAACGCCAGCTTTGTTCTACTGAAGGAGGCCATCTGCAACACTCTTACCTATTTTCTGCATCGTTAGTGTGGAAGTTTAAGACAATATTTTTTTGTTGTGCTGTTTTTGGACTAAGTTATCAGTCGGTGGATAATTTTTTTTTCCTTCCTTTTGTTATGTTCTAACTATGCCAGTACACTCTGCTATGAATTATGTTTATGCGTCCCGTTTTTTTATTCCCTCTTTGCTGATGTCAAAAAGGGGGAGAAAAGATATATGTATTTTATGCTGGTACATAATAAGTCGACTATGGCACTCCTTGAGGAGGAGTCACAGATCCTGAAGAAGTCGACTACATGCGCATCAAGCTACTTACTACAAGACATAGTTCACTGTTCCTATTGAGGGGGAGCAAACTATAGGAAAGTCAACTGATGTTTATACCTATATTATTTTATTATCATCAAAAAGGGGGAGATTGTTAGATCTAATTTTAATGATGAAAATAATATATTTGCTCTTTATATAGGAACTCTTCGATAGCTTTCAAGATTGGCGAAATAAATCTTCAATGATCAAGAAACGTATGGATTGATATACAAGATTGACGGAATATATCAGAGGACATCAAGGAAAAGAGACGCGATTAAAGGAAGAAGAAATCAATTAGAGGATACTGACGGGGATCTATCGAGGCTAAACTAAAGGAATCAAATAAATCAAGTATATTAAAGATCCCGCCGAATATTTAATCAAGTGTCTAACTATGGAAGATCAAGAATCCTGGCTCTCACACAAGGAAAACCTTTACAGTCTCTTGTTCAAAAGAGCCGTTGCAGAACAACTTTATTCTTGAAAAGAATCAATCTCTTAAGGATCAAATCTCTTGGATTGGAAAATCTTTCCATAATTCAAGCCTCTCTCAAAGTATTTAAACTTGTAATCACACCTTAGCTCAAATACTTTAATCGAACCAAACATCGTCTCTTTGTTCTACTACAAACAAACATTGTAGCTCTCTAAGACCTGTTGTGTAACAAGTTAGAGATGAAAGAGAGAACAACACTGGTGAGACATTGTATCAAAAGAGACGAGTGATATAGGTACTGACCTATCACACCATTCTCCTTGTACTCGAAGAAACTCATTCACTGAAAAGAACTCCCTTGCAACCCAAGGGGACTAGACTAGGATTAACATTTAATCCGAACCAGTATAAAAATTCTGGTGTCTTAATTCCTGCATTTAATTTCAGCATCTTATATTCTATTGTTACTACTGTCAGCTTATTACTTCTAGTCGACTAATTGAAAAACTAGTCAACTAACAATAATTAAGTTTAAAAATAAACAATTCACTCCCCCGTACTTTCAATAAAAAAATTCCATTTCTTTTCCTTCTTTTATCTACCCCAGCATAAGAGAACTCTATTTCACTCACTATAAATACATTTTTTCTTCTTAATTAGGACAAAAATTAAGTTAAAACCAACGCATTTGTAATTAGTTCTGCGCATATATAACATTCTGCACAATCTAATAAAAAGTAACAACCACTCGTGTATACAAACTTCGTAGATGCTGTAAGCATGCATATTTAAATAGCTTAAATTTTAAAACTTTGAAGAAGGATAATCATAAATAATGCGCCTTATTATCTTAATCTATTTTTAGGGAGACTCATTTTTCACCAAAGCTGTGGAGATACTAATAATTTTGGGAATTATTTTCGACCACTGAAATGATTGACTCAGACCTAATTGTAAAGATTTCAATATTGGAAAAAGAAAGCCTTGGCATATTCATAATCCAGATTCATTGACCGAATGTTCCCAAAGAAATAGAAAAAGCAACTGTTTCCTAACTATTACTCCTATTATTTTTCATTTTGTCGCATTAATACTTCAACTTAGACGAGAATTTAATCACTTCAAGTCTCTTGTCTGTTTTCTTGAAGGACACATCAAAATACTAGACAAGAAGAGGACCGAAAGACAAATTGAACTAAGATCCTCGTAAGTTTTGTGGATTTTAAACTCCTCTTTCTTTGTGTTGTAATTTATCACTACTTACATGTGTTCGTAATACATGTATGGTGCCACATTTAAAGAGTGACGTATAAAAACCACTTGTAAAATTTCGTAGTATTATTCAAAAATTGTCGTCCTTGAAGATGATCTGATGCAACTTTTATGTATTAAGATTCCTATAATGTAAAATTAATCTACCTTAGCTCCGATCTTTTTCAACTTGATTAAGAGTCTATGACCCTATTGGCCATTATTTGGAATCTTATAAGAACGAGTCGCGATATGGTAATAAGAAAAATTAGGTCCACACAGATAGTTTATAGACCAGTGAAACGTTCGTTAGTTATAATTGACTAATACCAGCTTTTGTTATATGGACAACTGATAAATTAAATTGATATACTTGTTAACATGCCAGTGGACATTTGGCGGATATATAATATGCTTGATATGCTATCTGATATTCTCGATGACTCGTTAATAACTAAATATTTTAGGGCTGTAATGTTGCGACCACTCTTCACTTGACTAGTCTTTTGCTCCTTTAACTTCTGATTTGCTGAGCTAAGCGTATGTTGATTTTGATGATTAACAAACCGTTATAAAAGAACCAAGTCTCTTGAAGTCCGTTGATTAGAAGTTGGAAGTTATTTCCTAGTGCAAGATGGATTGAGCTAGAAAAACCAATTCATATTCCTTGAAGGCTTTTGTTCGTGGACTCAAAGGAATGGATTTCAATTATGGAAATGCTTGCATGGAAAGGAAAATGCATAAAGGAGTCTTTCAAAGAAAGAAATAGAATCTTTTTATGATTTGTTTTCCTTAATAGGTGACCAATGATTTTATGTTTTGGAGCTAAAATCGAAAAAGAATTTGGCAAATCTCACTCCTACGTAAAGCGCCTCATTGTTGTTATTCAAAACTACCGCTATTTCGTATAAACATTGGAATTACTCTTGGCAAATAGCAATAGCAAGAAGGTATTTTCAAGGACTCAAGCTACTCAAAGAAGACGAAACTGTTGAAGTTCTTTAGTTGCTTAATGTTGAGTCAATTGTTCTAAATTGTAACCTATATAGCACATTGAGAAGTGTATTGTAGGTAAATAAATTGAAAGAGTTTGTTTAGCTTTCTAAGCTAGAGCTTATAATCTAAAAAAGAATATCTTTAATTGGATTGATTGTAGGGGTAAGCCATTAGAGTTACTCCCTTTGGTTATTGAGTTGTAACTTAAAATTGCTCGTCAAAGTTAGTGAAGTTTTAAAGTAAATCTTACGAGGGTAGATTATGATTTTTACTCCCTTGAGGAAGGAGGTTTTCCACGTAAAATTATTGTATTATTTAATTTTTACACTTTACTTCCTTATGTGTCTAGAATTTCTAAGTTAAAGAACCAGGTTCTTTAACACGTAAAAATAAGGAGTAACACAATTCATCCCCTCCTCTTATGTCTCGGTGCATCATAAGATAACAAATAGTATCAGAGCAGGTTCTTTCAAATAAGACTAATACCTTGAAATGATCTGAGATGGCTACACCTCCAGACGCTCAGGAAGGACAGTCAACCACTATGCCACCATTGTTTAATGAAACATACTACGGATGGTGGATCTGGGACATCATTCAGAAAAGTCCTAAGGTTCCCATGGAAAAGGACGACAATGGTGAAGTAATTGACCCCAAAATCCGAGAGCATTTATGATGAAGATGTCAAGGTGTTAAAAAGAATGCCAAGGCTAAAAAAATTTAATTTGTAGCATTATATCTGAAGAGTACAATCGAATCTCTATATGCACTAATGCTAAGCTGATCAAGATGCATTGTAGACTACGCATGAAGGTATGAACCAGGTCAAATAGTCCAAGATTGATATGTTTACAAGGCACTATGAACTCATTAATATGAAGCAGAGGAAAACTATCCAAGACATGCATACTTGGTTCACACAAATTATTAATGAGTTAATCTTTTCTTGGAAAAATTATTCTTATAGACACAATCAAAAGAAGATTCTGAGTATACTCTCTGCCTCCTGGGAAAGTAAGGTTAATGTTGTCACTGAAGCTAGAAATTTTGATATAATGACTATTGACTATCTTATTGGAAATTTGAAAACCTATGAACTGAAAAGTTTCAAGATCGTCAGATGAAAAAAAAAACCTGATTCTCAAGGCCACTAAAAAATCAAAATTTGATTATAATGATGATATGGCACTAATAATACATAGGTTCCGAAAGATGTTCTAAAAAGGTAAATTCAAGAACAAGGATAGCAACTCAAAAGCTAAGTCTCCATAAAAGAGCAATACTGATTAGTGCTATAGGTTTGGCAGTCACGATCACTTCATCGTAAGTTTTCCAATGTGGGAGGTTCAGTGAACAAAATATAATCCTGATAAAATGAAAGAGGAGAAAAATGACCGAGTTCCTGAAAAAGCTAACAAAGAAGAGAGTAGATAAAATCGTAAAAGGGTTAGCTTCTAATGGAAATACCTCTAGTGATGATTCTGAGGGCGGTGACAATTAAGATTATTCTTTGGTGGTCAAAGATGTCTCTGACTTAGACAATAAAAATATTTTTTATTTAATGGCCAACTCAAATTCAAATGTGGAAGATAAACAAAGTGAGGTTACAATATTAGAACAGATTCATACTTATTCTAAAAAGAAACTAGTTTTATTATCTAAAGTCTTAATTGATACATATCATAGTCTCTGTGGTAAAAAAAATCATAAATGAATATGACTCTTAAATTTGATAAAAAAGACCTAGAGGTAAGTAAAAAAATCTAAAAAATATTATTAAATAAGGACTGGGTTCTCTCTCTAGATAATAAAAAAAATCAATTTTAGAGGTTAAAAACAAAATGCTTATTAGTCCACCTGCTGAGGGAAAGAGTCATACTAGTGAGATTCAAAAAAACCTAGAGAACGGATTGAAAAAGGTAATAAGTGATCTCTCTATTGAATATGAGAAAACTAGGGTGCTTTAAAAGAATATAAACAACTATGTATGAACCAAAAGAACTCTGATTTGGAACAGCATAACGATCTGGTCGGTCATTTTGAGTATTATAGCCCTGTTCTCCTATTTATTACTTATTCAGTGCTCATTTGTTATTATGTGACTTGCCTGGATGATTGGTTTGATCAGAAATGTTTCGAAATAAGTTGGGACACTTAGTCCTAAGGTTAGAAGCCTAAGTTGAAAGAGTTAACCGGATGTTGACTTATATATAAATGATCCTGAAATGGAGTTTAAATAGTTCTGATAGCTCCGCATGGTGAATTTAGACTTAGGAGTGCGTCCGAATATTAAATTGGAGGTCTGTATATGATTTTAACTTGAATTGGCAAAAGTTGGAAAAGTTGAAGTTCGGAGAGTTGACTTTATAGCTACCAGGCTCGGATTTTGGTTTCGGAAGTTGGAATAGGTCCGTTGTGGTGTTTATGACTTGTGTGCAAAATTGAGGACAATCGGAGTTGGTTTGGTATGTTTCGGCATTAGTTTTAGATGTAAGGAGTTCATAAGGTCATTAGGCTTGAATCGACGTGCGATTCGTAGTTTTAGCAGTGTTCGGTGTGATTTGAGGCTTCAAGCGAGTTTGTATAATATTTTAGAACTTGTTGGTATATTTTGTTGAGGTCCCAAGGGCCTCAGGTGAATTTCAGATGGTTAACGGATTGAAATTGGTCTTTGAAGATTTGCTGAAGTTGCTGATCATGTGCTTCTGGGTTCCTTATACGCGATCGTGAGTGGAAGTTCGCGATCGCGAAGAGTTGTTTGGGGCGACTGGTGAAATGGTTCTATGTGGTCGCGAAATTAGGTCTGCAATCGTAGAGCTACGGTCAGTAGTACTACACGAATGTATGGGTTGTACTGCGTTTACGAAGAAGGAAGGAGGGGTGGCCTCAAGCCACGAGTTTGTTCATCGCGATCGCGTAGAATTGAGTTCATGTGCATCGCATTCATGCTTGGTGTTCTGAATTTGTGAAGGATAATTTTGGCAGCTTGCATTTTTGTGCTTTGTGATTGCGAAGCATTTCCTGCAACCACGAAGAGGAGCATCTGAGCAAAATATAAGATTTCAAAAACGATGGTTAGAGTTTTATTTCACATTTGTACTTTAGGAGCTCGGATTGTGGCGATTATTAGGGGGATATTCAAGGAATTGATTGAGGTAAGTGATTCTAACTCGGATTTGGTTAATATACATGAATCTTTCATTATTTTTACCACTTAATTAGCGTTTTGGGTTGGAAAAATATGGAAAAATTGTATGCACTTCATAAACTATAATTTGATGATTTGAAGGTCTAGTTGAGATCGGAATTGAGTAATTTTTGTATGGATGGACTCGTGGTTGAATGGGTGTTCAAATTTTGTTAATTTTGTCATATTTCGAGATGTGGGCCTGGGGTTGACTTTTTAACTTTTGTTAAAGAACCTAGCTTTATCATATGGAATTGATTTTTACAGCTTGTGTTGATTGTATTAAGTTGTTTATGGCTAGATTCGAGTTGTTCGGAGGCCGATTCGCGAGGCAACGACTTGTTGGAGTAGAGATTTGCGTGATATAAGGTAAGTAACACTTCTAAACTTGATTTTGAGGGTACGAATCCCTGAAATATGTGTTATGTGGTTGGTGTTAAGGTGACACACATGCTAGGTGACAGGCGTGTGAGCATGCACCATAGTAATTGTGACCCGGTCGATTCCGTAGTACTGTGTAGTTATCAGACCTTGTACTATTCATGTTATTCCTATATGTTAGAGTAAATGAGCTGCCATCCATGTTAGAAATCATGTTTAGGGTATATGCTTCGTCTGTTGGGACCTACTGGGTCATTTCTGTTGTTGATTTATTTGCTTAAATGGTAATTATGTACTTAGTCACATCCATCATCTGTATATCATATCCATGTTAGAAATCATGTTTAGACTAGAGAGATTGACAATTGAGTTGGGCTTGAGAGTCGTGTTGTGAGTCCGGTGTGGATCGGGCTGCACGCCGCAGTAGGCATTCCTAGCTTTATATATATATTATTTATTTTGGATCGGTATAACTCAAACTCATTACTTAATAATATTTATATATAATAATAATAATAATAATAATAATAATAATTATTATTATTATTATTATTATTATTATTATTATTATATCAGGCTGCACGCCAAAGCAGGCTATATTGACTTTATATTAGTGCTTGGGCAGGATCTGCCTCTTCGGAGTCTGACATACTAGCAGTGAGCACAGGTATCATACAATACTGAGTGATTGAGTGTGATGAGTGAGAGTGGAGACAATATGATTGAGTACTCTGAGAGTGGGAGTACGTGAGGTTATTTTTGTGATGCATTACATGTGACATGCACATTTGACATGCAGATATAGAGATATAACATTCCTCATATCAGTCACACCTGGCATATTTTATCCGTGTTGAACTTAAACTGTTAAACTTGAAAGCATGTCTATATTTCTACACTAGCGTACCAACTGATTATGAGATTTCTCTGAGTTATTACTGTTATATTTCCTGTCATATATGTACTATTATAATCTAGATTTGGACTATACCTATTTGAGCTCGTCAGTGCTTTCAGCCAAAGGATAGTCCTATTCCGTATTGAGTACATTGGGTCGATTATACTCATACTACACTCTGCACTTCGTGTGCAGATCCAGGTACTTCTTGGCATGGTAGTTTCTAGATTTGGAGTACTTCCGGCTTAGAGACTTTTAAGGTATCTGCCTTGGCGTCCGCAGACCTCTACTTTCCTTCTATTTCCTTTTATTTAGCACTGTTCTATCTTTCCAGACAGTTGTATTAGAAGTTTTGACTATGTTGATATTTAGTAGCTCATAAACTCAGTGACACCCGAATTTTGGGAAATTTTTTATTTGAGTCGCAATATCTCGTATCGGCTTTTTATGATAGTTATTATTGTTAAACCTGTTTCATCTTGTTTTCCATTTAAAAGTGCGTAGCTATTTGTGGATGTCGGCGTACCTAGTACTGTGATAGGTGCTATCACGACATGTTGAGTTTTGGGTCGTGACAAGTTGGTATCAGATCCTAAGTTACATAGGTCTCACAAGTCATGAGCAAGTTTAGTAGAGTCTTGCAGATCGTTACAGAGACGTCTGTACTTATCTTCGAGAGGCTACCGAACCATTAGGAAAACTTCACTTTCTTGTATTCTTGTCATACAAATTTGTTGATTCCAGAAATTAAACTTCTGCTATTCTATTCTTTCATAGATGGTGAGGACACGTGATACCAGATCGCACGAACGGCCACCAGTACCACCAGGTAGGGCCGCAAGAGGCCGGGCGCCCAGTAGAGGCCAAGGTGTAGCTCATACAGTAGCTAGAGCAGCACCTGTAGATCCACCAGTTGCTCCAGCTCAGGAGCAGATCCCAAATGTGGTTAAGCGGTTGGACCAGCTCAGGCACCAGCTGTGCCCATTGTGATTCCAGGCCTTCAGGAGGCTTTTGCCTAGATATTAACTTTATGCACTAGCCTTGCTCAGGCAGTTTCAGTTTCGGCCGCACCAGCCACTTCTCAGGATGGGGGAGGCGCTCAGACTCCCGCCGCCGAACTCGGTGTAGGTGGTTCAAGGACTTCTAAAACTGGGGGCACTACTAGCTCAGCCGGTTGCAATTGCTCAGGCCCAGGTGGGTCCACCAAGAGTGAAGAGGAGCAGAAGAGATTAGAGCAGTTTAGGATGCTCAGGCCTCCATCATTAGGTAGGGCTGAGTCGTAGGATGCCCAAGATTTCATAGACCGATGCTAGCGGATCCTTTGCACGACGGGTATTCTGGGGATTGTGGGGTCTCATTTACTACTTTTTAGCTGTTCTGGGCATTCTTCAGATGGTGGGAGACTTATGAGTTGAGTAGGCCAGCCGACACTACACCACTTGCATGGCACAAGTTCTCTGTTCTCTTCTTAGAGAAGTTTGTTCTACAGAACACGATCGTGACCTTGTGTACACATCACTTTTCACATGACACAAATAGGTAATTAAGGCGACATCATATAGAGTATTTCCCCACACAAGGTTAGGCAAGATACTTACCTCAACAAGTAAAAACAATACTCAAAAAATGCCTTCCCGCGCTAATCATCCTCTGAACGAATCAAATCTAGCCAAAAACAACTAAATAATATCAAATACTTCCTTTGGAATCAAACCCAAACGATAAAGGTCGAAGGTCAACCCGGGCCCGCACCTCGAAATTGACAAAACTCACCAATTGTATAATTCATTCGAATACGAGTCCAACCATACAAGTTTCATCCAAGTCTGAATCCGAATCGATGGTCAAAACCCAATTATTCACTTTAGAAAGGTTTTGCCAAAACCTCCCAAATTTCACTCTTAGATTCACCAATCAAATGCCAAAATCAAAGGTAGGATCATGAATAATAATCAAATCCTAGTCAAACGTACCTACCCAATCTAAGTGGTTGAAAATCACCTAAACAATCGCCTCAATCCAAGCTCCCAATCTTAAAATATGGTAAAATAAGTTCCAAGTTCGAAAATAGGACCTTATACCACTGCTCCAGGTAAACTTTTCATGAGCACGGCATGTGCCTCGCGTTCGCAAAGCACAAAACATCACTATCCAAACAATATTCTTCGCGTTTGCGGAACCTATCTCGCGAACGCGATGCAAAAAGATGCCAACCCTATGCGAACATGGCATCGACACTACGAACGCGAAGCTAACTCCACCAGCTCCCAGCTCTCTTAGCTCTCTAACGCAAATGCGAATGCAACCACATTGTCGCAAACGCGAAGAGGAAAAGTACCCAACCCAACAAACACCCTTCATGAATATGGTCCCTCACCCGCGAACTCGAAGAAAAAATATCCTCCAGTCCACTTTCCTTATTCGTGAACGCGATGATAGCCCCCTAAATGCATTTCACAGTTGACAAAAGCAAAATCCAGCATTGCAAACATGAGATAAAAAGTTCGAAACTATACTGAAACTCATTCGAGCCCCTCAGGACCCCATCCAGTCATGCCCACAAGTCCAAATATATTATCCAAACTTATCCAAATACTTGAAACACCCTAAATAACATCAAAACCATGAATCATCGATCAAGATCAATCTTCTAAGTTCATAAACTTCCAACTTTGAACTAAGCGTCTGATTCAAGTCTAACCAATCCGGAATGAACCCAAACCATGCATACAAGTTATAAATCACCATACAAACCTATTCCAAGGAGTGAAATTCCAAACAGACATCAATAACCTCAAAGTCAACTATGGGTCAAACCTATCAACTCTCCAAACCTTCAAACTTCCAACTTTCGATAATTAGCCTCAAAATAATCTAGGAACACTGAAACTCAAAGTTGGGCATATGCCCAAGTCCAAAATCAGCATCCAGACCTAACATAACCATCAAAACTCTAATCTGAGGTCAAATACACAAAATTCAAACTTGGTCAACACTTCCAACTTAAGCTTCCAAGCTAGGAACTAAGTGTTCCAAATCACTCTGAAATCTTCCTAGAGCCAAACCAACCATGCACGTACCATTACTCAATTACTCAAAACCTTAAATCACCAAACGGAATACCATTACTCAAAACGACCGATTAGGTCGTTACATTCTCCCTCATTTAAACATACGTTCGTCCTTAAACGTGCCAAGAGTCATTCCAAAGCCATCAAATCATTGTATAAAGTCACCATACATATACCCATGCATGATCCCACGTCATCTCAATCTATATAAGCCGTCAACGCAACCTAACTGGAGATTCATTCTTCAACCTTAGTCCATAGACCTTATAACCCAATTTCCAACAACTAAAATTTATAATAATACCCGATTCTCGCATCGGTACACTGTATAAGTCTCAAAAACCTGTATCAAGCCATAACTATATTCCAAGATATATTCACACAATATATCACATAACTCATGTACTCATAGTAATATTTTCTAACTACAATAACTTCCCATTGCTAATCTCGGTACTAGTAGCTAATGTCACATAAAATAAAACTTTATTCTAATCCTTTGTACACTATTAAAGATTAAGGAAACACGTAAAAAATCATAACCACCCATCAAATCAACAAGTTGTGGAGCTCTCTCGCCCGACAAGAACTATAGCCAAATTATAAGCTGACTAATGACATTATTCTTCCAAATATACCTTAACTAAATCTAATGGCATAAATCCCAGGTCCAAATATCGCATTTCACACAATGAAAGCTACTCGACTAAAATGCCACACCAATGACACCTAGATCTACATACGATGTAATCCGTGCACCTATAACCAATGATGGAAGGATAACCAAACGAGACTATCCCACAAGTTCAACAAATACAACCACAAAGCACAATACTATGAACCATCCCACAAGGGAGAAGTAAAACACGTGGAATAAGCACAAAGGATCGTATCCTAATACAATTTTGTTGCGGCCCTCGATACAAACATATTGGTCCACATGGAATACTCATCGAGCCATAATGCTCACAATCAACAAACAGATGTGTATCAATTGAAAACACGTGAAGTACATGACCATAACCATGGAGAAATAGATATCACCTTATACCACAAACAGGAAAATGCAACTAACTGTAATAAGCAACTCGACATCTCAAGAGCCACCTCATTCAAACCTCTCCATAAAGCCCAAGCAAAACCACATCATGTGTGTAAATAATCAACAGTCTCACAACCCATTGTAGCATAAGAGAGTGACACAGGGAATATCAGGTCATGAATAAGATTAACTCTAGTCTATCACACACGCCTAAACAATAGCTGTGTTGAGTAGACAAACCTAATCCGATGTAGATCCCACATTCTTATTAGGCCTACTAATGGGCCCCCAAATCAAATTCGATCATCCACAAATAGGTAAAATAACCTTCCAAAAAATCCACAATAACCTAACCATAACACATACAATCAACCGTCAAACTCTTAAAGTGTTTTCACTATCCGCAACAAAGGAATAATCTACCTCTGAACGTCTTATCTCTAAACCTCAAGAATACAGGAATCTCCATATTCGATCCTAACTCTACCACTCTAATGACTGACACATCCCTCATACACTATCATCTTATGAGAAATACTCCTATGAATCCTCGGTACCACATAGCAAAGTCTGAATATCAATAGCTATAACCAGGCGAGTACCGTAATACAAGTCAAGCATCCACAATTCAAAAAACATACTGCGTCTTTTTGAAATACACACCCTTCTTAGGTGATACCAAATAGTTCTAGCATTTTTCTAAACATCTGAAACCATCCATGATGTCTAGAACTCATGACCTCCCCTTCGAAATTAAATGGCAACCTTTTACATGCAATCTCAATCCCACACATTGTACCGTATCTATCATGCCATCATGTGAAAAATACGAGAATCTCATTATCAATTCTGAATCATAAGTAGGATACACTTTCCATCATCCATAAAACTTCTACTCGACCCCATCCAAGAGAAATGTCACAACACATAACAAACGTCCCATGCCCGAAGAAGACATCCGTCTCAAACCATGGTCAAAACCAACCAGAACTCTTCGAGACCTATTTGCACAAAACCAAGCCATCGGAACTGAATCCCTCTAACTCAACCAAGTCACGCTGGTTTTCAAAGCCAAGAGCATTGCCACAAAACACTTGTAACCCTTCACCACAACGAAAGAACCGATCACTTTTATTACTATAATAATCCAAACCACTACCAAACTAACCTATTTCTTCGAGTTCCTCTTGAATTGCCTTAAAGTTAACACTTCTACTTGCTAGTACACTATGATCCTTAATCAAAGCTCCCCTAAGAGATCTTAGCATGAAACCACGTCATCATAAGGCCCATAAGTCATTATATTCCCTCTTAAACACCCAATAGTACCACAACCAAGATGCTCACTACGAAGAGACCTTCTATGAATTTGAAGTTTTTTCTTTAAATTCTGATACTGAAACGTAGAGTCAATAACGAATAAGAAATACCGCAAGTCCCAACACTATCCAATGCAAATCTACGATCTTATCCATATACAAATCTAGGGAATCCTCACACACAACGTATGAATCTTGAATGCCTTAGAACCTTCTTGAGAGTCATCAACTCTGTTCTAATCTCCAATGCACCACCAATACGAGTCGAATCAATTGTGATCCATTATCACACAAACACCGAAGGAAGCAACCCCACCCTTAAGCAACCGAGTGAATCCCTTTTCCTTGCACACAACCACCACGAATAACAAACCCGAATCATTTAAAGGTTTTCATATGCCCATAAAGTATAGTACGTCATGCATCCAATAATTTCCTTCCATGTATCATCCTTGAGGTCAGCCCCTTCAAGTCATAACTGGTCCACAATATGCCTTAGGCCAAAACTAATATAACACATGACCATGCAATCTGATCATTAATAATAGACTCCCCCACTTAGCTCGAAGCCAACACATAATCTAATAACCATGTTACGCTTCCTTTATAGCTTCCAAGATCTCGTACGATTATTAAGTTGAATTCTTCATAAGCTCATGTATCTCTAGTCATAAGATACTCCAAATCATCTGCCAAGTGTATTTTCATCCTCATGACAGTCATGTGAACTTCTTCAACCGATCCGAACTCAAATTGCAGCACATGCTTCCCACTGGGTAGAAAGAAAACTTTCCATAAAAATGTCATAAGGATTGCACAACTTCAGAACATCCCGTAAGAGATAACCCAACTTAGCTTTAAATTGGAAATTTTCTAAGCCATATAATGGTCACAATTACTGTGCAATCACTTAATCCTCCTGATTCTGAACTCGTCAACAAGACATAAGAATATACTTCATTCTACAAATGAACAACTGAAAGATCCCTCAACACACTCATAACCCGAGACTGTATAACACATCAAGATAGAAATCAAGCATCCATATCCCCTTTTGGCCCCAAGCATATTCTTCTCGTCATATCTGAAACATCTAAACATAGTTTGCAATCACATAATGCATAATATAGCTACCTCGCAACTCACTGAGCCATCAATCCCAGTCCTAGGGACACTACCAGACATATAAGTCGGATTGCACATACTCATACTACTGAAACTACCGAACCCAAGATGCAGTCTGAACCTGGCCCCAAGTCCTCCAGACTGGCCCACTTCCACAACACAGAAAATACATCTCACACCTCATCCATGACATCATAAGCCATTGATGTGCAGCTGATACCGAGTGCTCAACATCATATATGAGTGAATGGAAAGAAATCGAAGATATAATCTTCAAGCTAAAATAAAGTCACACGGTAAAGAATAAAAGATAGGAAGTTTCCTAGATGTCTTGTAGCCTTTCGAAGATAAGTATGGAACTTATTATGCCGATCCACAAGACTTTACAAAATACTTTCTCATGACTCGTAGAACCTATGAACCTAGAGCTCTGATACCAATTTGTCATGACCCAAAAATCCTCTGCCAAGTATTAATGGCATCTAATCCAATTCGCTAGGTAAGCCAAACAGTATAAGTCACTATATAATGAGAAATCATCAATATTGTTAATAAAAATGCAAAAGAATTCAATACAACTATGTGCACGGTGAAATCGGAGGACCAATTTTTCATTGACAAATTGCTTCAGTAGGTCGCCTCAGAGGCTCGGGACCTCGATCCAGTTACTTCCCTTAAGATCTTTTGATACCCAACCGAGGATAAGATCGACCGAAACCCTGACGAACACGAGAAGCCTCCGAAGAGTGCATCCGGAGTTGATTAAGTCTACCTGGGCAGCCTAACATTTGCCTACATATACGTCACGAAGCTAGTTATCTGTCCCATCCCGTTTCCTTTATCATTCAACGCATCTTGTACTAAGTTTGGCCTCCCCCCTCTTATAAAAGGGGAGTCATTAACACTATGTAGGCAGAGTTCCAACTATTCTGCCCAAGATCAATAATATCTTTCTCCCTTTTCTCTCTAACTCATCTACTCGAGGCTACTTTATCCATTTCTTGCTTCCATACTTGTTCTTCATTTATTGCTCAATATTGGCCAGTAAGAGCCTTGTTCAATTATTTTCTAATTGTCATTCCCTTCTTGATTACCCCCGATAGCTCAAACTCGAGCCGGATATTGACCCCAATGTCCCTCATCGACCAGTTTGAAGCCCGGGCAGCAAGCCCCTCGGTTTGATTACTACCTTGTTTTAGCTTGTATCTCATCGTTGAACTTCATACTCCTAGAATCAACTACTCTAACAACTAGCATAAAAATAGATCACGTATTTTTAGAGTCCCATTTACAAATTTAATTGGTGTTACTATTTTCAAGGTAAATAGTTTGACGCCCACCGTGGGTCTAAAAATAATCGTGATTATTTTCTTGCTAGTTTCATTACACAAACACAAGTTACCTTTCACGTCTTTCTTGTTCAAGATCTTTGATTTCAGGACAAAATGTCTGGCTCGGTAAACAGAGTCGAGAACGAGAACCTCAAAAACGATGGGGAAAATGGCATGGCTGTTCCGGTTGTCGGCGCGCCACCACAGAATCCCGATAATGCACCTGGACCGATTCTAGCTGACGTGGATTCATAGGATGCACAACAGGTCGATGAAACCTTGCACACCGGCAGGAGTATACGACATGGCGACCGATAGGAAGCCCAAGAAACCCCAGCCCAGGAAAAATAGGAAATTAGTCTTCGTGTTGTTTTTGAAATATTGCAGGCACAAAAGTTGGCCATCGCTCAGTTACAAAGCCATCCGAAGACTCCCAACATAGAAGCGCCAGAAACATCTCCCCCCGCCGAACAAGTACCCGATAGATCAAGCAATAACAGATCGGTAGCCGATCCCGCCATCGTGAAAATGCTAGAGGACCTCACCTAAAGGATTAAGTCAGGCGAGAAAATGATAGCGGCTAGCGATAAGAAGGTCGAAACCTACAACTCTAGGGTCGACAAGATCCCAGGTGCGCCCCCGGTCCTCAAGGGCATGGGTTCGAAGAAATTCATACAAAGACTGTTCCCTGAGGAAGTGGCCCCCAAGCCCATTCCAAAGAAGTTTAGAATGCCGGAACTCCTTAAGTACAACAGGACCACCGACCCTAATGAACACGTTACTACCTACACCTGCGCGGTAAAAGGCAACGATATAAAGAATGACGAGATTGAGTCCGTATTTCTGAAAATATTTGGGGAAACAATCTCGAAGGGGGCCATGATGTGGTATCACAACTTGGCTCCTAATTCCATAGATTCATTCTCCAGGCTAGCAGACTTCTTCGTAAAGGCACATGCCTGAGCCATCAAGGTAGCAACAAGGAAGTACGACGTTTTCAAAATCAAGCAAAAAGACAACAAGATATTACGGGAATTTGTGTCTAGCTTTCAGATGGAACGGATGGAGCTACTACTAGTCTCGGACGACTGGGCAGTACAAGACTTCACCCAAGGCCTGAACGAATGAAGCTCGATGGCTTCGAAATAGCTAAAACAGAACCTGATCGAGTATCCAGCCATGACCTGGTCGGATGTCCACAACCGGTACCAGTCGAAGATCAGGGCCGAGGATGAATAGTTGGGAGCCCCTTCAGGCTTAGTATACCCAAACAGGCTCCTGGCAAAGGAGCCGAAACCAAACAAAGAAAGGTATTAGCCATACTTTGAGGATAGGAGGAACGCCCTAAGGCGTAACCTACCTCACAATGATCGCAGAATGGATCGAGGACAGGACCCTCGAGGGCTCATCAATAGAACCAGGTTCGATTGAAATGTAGTGCCAACGGGTGCGCCCCACCTATCAGAATACAACTTCAACATCGATGTGTCAGACATCGTGTTTGCCATCAGTAAAATCAGAGACGCCAAGTGGCCCAAACCTATACAGTCAGATCCTTTGCAAAGGAATTATAACTTAGTATGCGAGTTTCACAACACGCACGGCCACAGGACCGACGATTGTCATCAACTACGGGAAGAGGTAGCTCGGCTGCTTAACAAAGGACATCTTCAAGAATTCCTCAGTGATCGAGCCAAAAATCAGTTCCGAGAAAGGGAGGCAACCAAGAATAACGAGGCAAACGAGCCGCAACATATCATCTACATGATTATGGGGGGCGCCGATACCCCGCAGGAACGCATAATGAGAAGAAAAAAAATATCCATCACCAGAGAAAAATGGACTCGGGGATATATCCCTGAAGACGCCCTCACGTTCAGCAAAGAGGACATCGAGACCCTGTCTCAACCCCACAACGACGCACTGGTAATCTCCTTCCTTGTAAATTCTTTTCAAATAAAACATGTACTCGTGGATCCAGGTAGCTCAGCTAATATTGTCAGATCGAGGGTGATAGAGCAGCTCGGATTGCTCAACCAAATCGTGCCCGCCGCCCGGGTCCCCAACGGATTCAACATGGCAAGTGAAACAACGAAAGGAGAAATCATCCTCCCGATCACCGTGGTCGACACGACACGGCACAAATTTCCATGTCATCGAAGGAGACATTAGGTATAACGCCTTATTCGGGTGATCGTGGATACACTACATGAGAGCAGTGCCATCCACCCTTCACCAGATGATAAAATTTCCAACAAAGGACGGAATTAAAACTATCTACGAGGAACAGTAGGTGACGAGGGAAATGTTCGCAATACACGATGTGGTACCAATGTTTATGCCTCCGCCTCCGAATAAACCAAAGGGTGAATTGGACCTCACCCTCGATCGAACTTGACAAAGAGAAGTAAAGAGACATACCGCGTCTTTTCCTCAGGCAATTGAAACAAATCAGCCCTCACGATTTTAACAACTCAATCCTGAGGTATCGCTAGCATATCTCACTTCAAGGTACGACCATCTCCCTTTTTGTTTCGAATTTAAAACTAAACCTTATGCAGGCACTCGACCGGAGCTGTCTGAATGCTAACACTGCCCGAAGACCTTGAGGCTCTAAAAACACACCCGTTTCACTCTTTCCCTTCGACCGAGTTTTTGTCCCAAAAGAAGGGTTTTACCGGCAAGGTTTTTAAAGAGGCAACGTATGCGGGCTGTCTAAGGAAAACTCCGCAAATGCTCAAAATTTCTTTTGCAGACAACTTTGAACGGTGAGGGGCATTCCCCCAGAAAGCTACCCGCTTGAAAAGGTCTTGAAACACCAAATAGGCTTCCTATAGGAAAGTAAGGTACCGGGCCAAATGGTCGAACAAACAGTTTCCATATAGCAAGGTTCCTGTCGGCATGTACATGTACTATTGTATCGAGCCATCAAAGAATACTTTTTGTCAAATACACCTTCATAAAGTAAGGTAGCAATTCTTTCACTGGAAACTTCCAGAACACTCGGAGACTGACGCCAGCAATTCAACACCTAGACAGCCTCCTGGTCGAAACTCAAAAATCACAAAACCTTCATGTAAGGCAACGCGAAGATTGCCAAGCGTCGCCCACATCAATGGTACCTTGAGTACTCGGAGACTGTCGCCAGTCGCCACGCACTTAAAAACCCGAGGCCGTATGACCCCGAGCAAAGAAACTCGGTCTAGCAAAGATCTATTCAACACAACAACATGTATTTACGTCAAGCAATCAAAGGGTAGCTTTCACCAAAAGCATATCGTGCTCCAAAAGAAAGTTCAGCATGCTCATGGCAGGGATCCCTCCACCAAGTACGAAATACTCGGAGACTTAGCGTCAACAATTTGGCACCTGCACAAACTCAGGGTCGGAACTCCGAACTCACAAGGCTCCAACAAGGCAATTCCGAGCTCACGAATAATGGCCTTCTAGCCTAAGAAAACTCGATGACTCGGAGATTGCCATCGATCACCATTTACTGGAAAACCTGAGGCTGTAAGACCCGAGCGGGCAGACTTAGTCTAGCCAGATCTATTTTACATAGCAACAGAAACTATAAGACCTCAACAGGCATGACAAACTGTAAGACCTCAACAGGCATGACAAACCGTAAGACCTCAACAGGCATGACAAACCGTAAGACCTCAACAGGCATGACAAACTGTAAGACCTCAAGAGGCATGAAAAACTACAAGACCTCAACAGGCATGAAAATCTTGTAAGACCTTACTACATGCATAAAACTCAATCACGAAGTTTAGGCTATATGTCACATTTGTAAGACTCCCGAAAGGGCATACCCTCGATGTAGACGCCTAAACTATTACTCGGGATCAAAAATGGCTCCGACCAAACACATATGACTACGGTCAAAACGGTTGCACCAGCCAAATTAATGCGACTCGGGGACACATGGCTGTCGCTAACAAAATCACATGTCACTACTTCGAAAAGAATCGGTTAAAATATGCTACCCTCAACAGGCAAACAAGCTTCGACTATATCAGCTACAAATCACAAGGCTTCGAGCTACTCAGCCTACGAGCTAAACCTTTCGAGGTGCTCGAACATCGCTACTAACGACTTGAAATTGAGGTTCTTCTCGAATCGACAATGGGTCAGGCAAAATTATTTCATAAAGACCTTAATGAGAATAAAACAAAGCCTACAATATACCCACAGCAAAAGCATAAGAGCCATTATCGCCATCCAAACGAGCATCAGGGCCGCACACTAAAAGTTCTCAACGACCGAAAGCGTAAGAGCCACTGCCGCCAACTAAAGAAAATTGAAAACTTAAGGATTAAAATAAGCTCAAGTCGTAACTCGATTCGGAGACCAGATCCAAAATAGCTAAATATACATGAATAAGGGAACAACGTAAGAGCCACAGTCACCAGCTTCACGAGCCTCAAGGCCGCACACCTAAAAGGTCACTTCGACCCAAGGAATATGAAAGCCATTTTCATCTGCCCATACAGGCACAAAACCTTGCAGGTCAATTAAGCTCGAGTCGCAACACGACATGGAGACTGAACCCAAAATAGTTAAAATGCAAATGCGCAAAAGCAAGACGCAAGAACCGTTATCGTCCGACCATGCAGGCACGGGGGATTAAAGGTCATGTAGGCTCAAGTCAAAGCCTGACTCGGAGACTAAACCCAAAATAGTTGGGCAAAGCACAAAAGCTCTAACGTGTACTCGTGCTAAAAATTGCACTTGACCGAGCAATAAAGAGCCTCCGACCCTGTCTAATGAGCTCTGGATCCGTAGGGCTCCCGCCAAACACAAAACCAGCCCGCTGGTCGAAAGCAATGCAGAAAGAGATAAAAACGAGATAAATCTTCAAGTTTCTTTTATTAACATACGCAAAAGGTGCGTTCTCCATCTACAAACATGCTCTGCGAATATCAAATACAAATTGGCAAAATGGCGAAGTCTACATTCTGCTCCAAAAGGCTACGGCCTACCAGCCCCAGCTTCGCTCTCTGTGACATCGGCAAGAAGTGACCGAGCATCACGCTCATCTACCCTCACTCGACCCAACTCTTCTGAAAGGACGAAACCCCTGGCGCCAATCGGTTCGAGTACCTCTCTTTGGGATCTGCAACAAACATATTCCTCGATCCTCTTTTCACTATCGATGGCCCGCTTCAACTCGGCTTGGGCATCAGTAGCGTCCTTCAAACGAATCTCCATCTCCTGATCAGCCTTGGTCCGACTCAATGCTACTTTAGCACGAGCATCAATTATCTCATCCCTGACCTTCGAGAGATTAGACTCAAGCTCCGCGTTCATATCTACTTGAACTGAAGCTGGAGCCTACGCCTGAGCCCTCAATTCACTACAAGAATTCCTAACTTGGTCGGCTTCGCCCCTAAGGTACTTCAGAGTCTTCATCTTTTTTCTGCAACTAAGATAAGCAAAAAGCCTAACCTTAAGGGTTAAAAAAGTGAAACGCTTACTACGAAAGGTCACCTGCCCCATCAAATCACTCTCGTAATTCGAGCTCCAGTACGCCTCATATCACCACTTCATCAACTCAACCTCCTTCTCCTCTTTAGGGAGCATAAAGGACTTACCCTCATCCAGAGCTATCCGAAGCCTAGCCCCGTGATGGAGCAGCTCAGACCGGAGCCTATCAAAGTCCTACAAAAGGGAAACTTGATGAGGAAGGGAAGACACGAGATGCGGAAGGACTGTGCCGAAGCTTACCACAAAGTAAAATCGGCGGACTTCCTCGAAGGCCGAGCACATCCATGTTGGTCCAGCCCCCTCGTCTTGGAAGAACCAACCTTGGAGGAACCACTGCTCTGAAGGTGAAGCATGATCACTCGGAGGAACCACTGCTCTGAAACAAAAAACTTCAGGAACAGCAGGCTCGGGCGATGTTCTCTCGCTAGAGACACGGACCCGTTTAGCCCCACTAAATGCTCCATCGCACTGCGAGTGCATATCCCATTTATCGCCATTATTCCCTGGCTCAGGAGCCTAAAACTCCTCCCCCTCTCCGAAGGACCACAGCCTCGCCTCTAGGGGACCGTCTTATACCTACAATGCCCGTATAACCACGACAGAAGAAGAAAGGAAGACACAACTACTAAATCTGCTCTCACCATAGGCGGAACTGGAAAAACACGGGGCACGCCGCCTAAGACTATTTCTCCATTTTCCAAAAAATAATACGGGTTCCTAAGGTATAATACTAGTAGTCAGCACCTGAGCAAAGCGACTTGTCCATGCCTGGTCTCTACCGTTCTCGGCAAGACCCCGATGATCCCAAAAATTGGGGGGGGGGGGGAGCTTTCCCCCTTGTTAGATTAATCCTATCATTGCCGCCATAGCAGTCGCAAAGTCGAAAGACTAAAAGGTGGAAAGATGTACATGCATGTTAATACCGGAAACATGGCATGGGAAATGGAAACTGTGTGAGAAAAGCTAATCCTTGGGAAGGAGGAAACAAACTCATGTTATATATGGGAAGAGCGGCGACGATTCGAAGCTGACCGAAAATGGTAACCAATAGGACCATCTCCAGCCTCGAAGTGATACCTAATCTCGAAGATCTTCATCATAGTAAGGCGGTGCTTCAGAGAGCCAACAACTCCTTCACCAACATAAGGGTGGCACGCGACTGCGAAGATCTCCATCAAAGGGAACCAGTCTATTAAGAGATAAGCATTTTTTGAACGTCGCTCGTACGAACCGAGCTCCGGGTGTTGGCGAGGATGGTCCCAGTGCGAGCGAGCCTTCACTCAATGACTACTCTCAATAAATCACAAGTATCCCCCGTCCAAGGGTCCCCGAGCATATTTCTTCCCAAAGGTTAGTACGGGGCCCAAAAACATTATCCTCATTTTCAGGCGAAGTCAGAGTCTCGGCGGCCCAAGGTTATTGGCTTTATTCGGGTTCAGTCCAAGGAACCACAAAAGCCCCGTGATGCCATTTCCATCAACCGAAGGTCGGAAGGAATGCTTGCATCCGGGTTCAGTGTTTGCAATGACAAACGGGATCGTGCATTTGAAGCTTTCGCAAACATGAAGAAATACAACAAGTATCAAAGGCAGGAGTCAAGAAAATATCTTTATATTCATAAAATGTTTGCTTACAACGGCCCTCAGGGGGTCCTTACATGTGATTACAAAAGCTCGCAAGGGGATCCTTACACAGGAACAAAGAAGTTCAAGGGTATGCATACAACAGAAGTCTAAGAATCTAGCCTATTCCCAAAGTACAACATTTTCGGCATCATCTCCTCAGGCGTGAGACCTCAAAGACAATATATTCCATGTTCAATCCCTCGGGGACCTCATCTCAACCCACCCAGATTGGAATCTTCAAAAGGAAGGATGTAAAAGAGGAAAGCGATGTAGAAGAGCAAAATGACGAAGGAGAAGCCAAAAGAAGACAAGAAGTGGCTAGGTGAAAAATCTGGCTAGTACGAACTTCGTCAGTACTACTATTATAAAGCCACTTCCTAAGGCGTTGCCTCGGCCCGAGAGGCAACAGCTAGTAGAGAGTGTCGCCATACCCCCAAGAATCCAAAGGGGGTGTAACATGCCAAGTCGAGGAAGGAGGATGAGCAGCAATGTATAATCCGAGCCCCCTCTTAAGCAGCGGTGCATAATCTAAGTATCTCTTCGGGTTGGGGAGAATCGGTCCTCTGCTTCATCACCCCGAGCTAATGGAGACAACAACAACAACAACAAAAATAGCATCACATCAACACAACTTTATCCGACCGAAGAAGGTTTAGGAGTTGGGCCATAGCGCGCATGACGTTGGCATGAGACCTTGAGGCCATTGGCCTCAAACATGGTGAGACGGGGAAAGAACAAAAATAGTAAGAAAGGAGGAAAGGATGGATATCGAAGGATGCTGAGATGAAAAATTGATCACAAGAAGCCCCATTTATAGGAGGAAGGTCAAAGTAACCGATGGTGCCATTATCGCCCTCGAAAAGCGTAATAGCAGGCTCAATCAATGAATTCATGGAATTTAAGTCGACAACAACATTATGACCCCGAAGGACAAGGAGTCATGACACGTCGGAAAACCCTGAAGAAGCACAAGACTGAAGCGCCTTGGCACTCATAAGAGGGGCTGCGTCATCAGCACGACGTCATTATGGGAGCCCATAAAGTGGGATGTCAAAATCATTTCTTATCGCTTCCCTCTAAGAAACACGGAGACTATCTATGCATGGTGAAATCGGAGGACCAATTTCTTATTGACAAATTGCTTCAGTAGGTCACCTCGGAGGCTCAGGACCTCGAGCCGGTTACTTCCTTAAGATCTGTCGATACCCAGTCGAGGATAAGATCGGTCGAAACCCCGACAAACACGGGAAGCCTCCGAAGAGTGCATCCGGAGTTGATTAAGTCTACATGGGCAGCCTAACATTAGCCTACATATACGTCACAAAGCTACTTATCTATCCCATCTCGTTTCCTTTATCACTCAACGTATTTTGTACTAAGTTTGGACTCCTCCCCTCTTATAAGAGGGGAGTCATTAACACTCTGTAGGCAGAGCTCCAACTATTCTACACAAGATCAATAATATCTCTCTCCCTTTTCTGTCTAACTCATCTGCTCGAGGCTACTTTCTCCATTTCTTGCTTTCATACTTGTTCGTCATTTATTGTTTAATATTTGTCACTAAGAGCCTTGTTCAATTATTTTCTAACTGTTATCCCCTTACCAATTACCCCCGATAGCTTGAACTCGAGCCGGATTTTGACCCTGAGGTCCCTCATCGACCAGTCCGAAGCTCGGGCAGCAAGCCCCTCGGTTTGATTACTACATCGTTTTAGCTTGTACCTCATCATTGAACTTCATACTCCTAGCATCAACTGCTCTAACAACTAGCATAAAAATATATCACCTATTTATAGAGTCACATTTACAAATTTAATTATTGTTACCATTTTCACGGTAAATAAACTACCCAAAGACTGGTAATACAAGTCATGAGCCACTATAATTTAGATTTAAAAAGCTGGTAAAAGGAATTAATACAACATCTGTTCGAAGGTTACATAAACCAAAATTAGGTCCTAATCTACCATGAACAAATGGTAGCTTGATATGGGGCACCGCTACAACTTCAATACTTGCCATTGTCATCCACAACAGCTCAGCTCAACAAATCTACATGCAAGGTGAAGAACTGTAGTATGAGTACACGACGATCGGTACCCAGTATGTATTAAGACTAACCTCGTGAAGTAGTAACGAGGTTCAATTCATGCGATACACACTACTCAAATAACCTATGCAATATATCAAACATTGGCAATAGAAAGTATAGTAGAAAAGTAATAACAATAATTTCATCATAACTAATAATAACAATTCAATGCAAATAAACGCTCAACTTTACCAATAAGTCATCAACTAAAAATTCGCACATATGGCACCTCGTTCCCACATTATCAGTCACACTCGCATGGCAAAGACCTCATGCCAAAATACCAATCACACTTGCATGGTAATGACCTCGTCCTCGCACAAAAAAGACTTCAAGGCAATATCAATCACACTCGCACGGTAATGACCCCATTCTCACACGACAAAGACCCCGTGCCTATATAATCACACTCTCACGGCAATGACCTCATGCTCGCATGGCAAAGACCTCGTGCCAATATAATCAAACTCGCACGGTACAAACCTTGTGCCAATATAATCACACTTACGGCGAAGACCTCGTGCCAACATCAATCACACTTGCATGATAATGAACTGATGCTCGCATGACAAAGACCTCGTGCCAATATCAATCACACTCGCATGATAATGAACTGGTGCTCGCATGACAAAGACCTCGTGCCAATATAATCACACTCTCAAGGTAAATACCTCGTGCCAATATCAATAACACTCCCATGGCAATGAACTGGTGCACGCACAGCAAAGACCTCGAGCCAATATAATCACACACACTAGCACTGTAAAGACCTCGTGCTCGCACAGTAAAGACCTCGTGCCAATGTCAATCACACTCGCACGACAATGAACTCGTGCTCGCACTAAAAAGACCTCGTGCCAATATCAATCACGCTCACACAACAATGACATCGTTCTCACATGATAATGACCTTGTTCCAATATAATCATACTCGCACGACAAAGATCTCGTGCTCGCACGAAAAAGACCTCGTGCCAATATCAACCACACTCGCACGGAAATGACCTCATGCACAGCTGACAAAGAACTCGTGCCAATACCCAAACAATCCGCTCAACATGTCCACATGTTCCACGAAATCACAAAAATAATGCCAAAGTTTTTATCACGGATATGAGTTCATAATTTATTATCAAAGTGCACAAGGACATGAAAAATAGTAAAATACAGATGAATATTTAACAAATAAAGCACTACTATGGCTAAAAATAAGTGAAATGATCATGCTCACATAGCCACGAAGTGATTAAGCATGTTTCATATGCAATACATCCTCAAATTAGGGAATATTAATAGCCTAATATCTATTACAGTCACAAACCACACATAGCACCTGCGTATGCAGTCGTCACATCGTATACACGTTGCTTTTCACATAACACAAATAGGTAATTAAGGCCACATCCTCAAAGGTATTTACCCACATAAGGTTATGTAAGATACTTACCTCAGCAAGACAAAACAATACTCTAAAAATGTCTTCTCATGTCAATCATCCTCCGGACTGCTCGAATATAGCCAAAACAACTCAATTACATTAAATATTGCCATAGGAATCAAACCCAAACAATAAAGGTCAAAGTTTTAATCAAATACTCAAAGTCAACCAAAACGTCAACTCGGTCCCACACCTCAAAACCCAACAAAACTCACCTATTCCAATAACACATTCGAATACTAGTCCAACCATTTAAGTTTCATCTAAATACAACTCTGAATCAATGTTAAGAACCCAATTATTTACTTTAGAAAAGTTTTGCCAAAACCCCCAAATTCACTCTTAGATTCACTAATCAATGCCAAAAAATCAAATCTAAAATCTTGAATATTAATCAAATCCGAGTCAAAATACCCTATCCATGTGGATGAAAATCGCCTCAATCCGAGCTCCCAATCTAAAAATATGGTAAGATGAGTTCCAAGTTCGAAAATAGAACCTTATACCACTGCTTCAAGTAAACCCTTCACAAATGCGGCGCGTACCTTGCATTCACTAAGCATAAAACGTCACTTCCTAAAGAATACTCTTCGCATTCGTAGCACCTACCTTGCAAACGCGATGCACAAATATGCCAACCCTACGCGAACCTGAAGGTAACTTCACCAACTCCCACCTCTCTAACGCGAATGTGACCACATTGTCACGAAAGCAAAGAGAAAAAGTACTGATAAACCCAACACGAGTCGGGGTCGAATCCATAAGGAGTTTACAATAGGTGTTGAGGTAAATACTTAAGAAAGAAACTCGAAATAACTAGATTTAGCTTCCAAATAAAAGTGGTTAACAATTCTTCTAAATTAAACTACTAAAAAAGTTTACTAACTCATGAACAAATAATGATTGAAATACTCTTTTGAAGTTTTATCAAATAGAAAAAGGCATAGGGTTGTAATCTTAACCTAGGTATAAACCTAATGGGTAGAGTAAATCCATAATTGCTTGGTAGATTAGGTTTTGTTATGACTCTCAATGCACAAATACCCACTCAAGAACTCTCGGTTAAAGAGTGATGATGCCAAATTGGCTCTCTCAAGTCCAAATGGGTAGCAATCAAAGCAATTGAATATGCTTTCAAGTTAGATTATCCCTATCTCTATTTAAAATCCTTTAACCAAACTAATCGATACTTCAACTAGCTTAATTTCTTGTTAGCCAAGTTTTTCTAGACTAAATTCTTTTTTTCAAGTAAGAACAAAGTCAAATAGGCATAAATCAATATTTGCAACCATTAATTCCAACTATAAAGAATAAACAAGGGAAAATAACATTAACCCAATCAATAGAAAATATTAATATTAAACACCCATAAGTTCTACACGTTAGGGTTGGATCACAACCCGAGATAAATTCTAGCTAGTCATAGCAATTGACATAGAAAAATGAAAAGGAGAAGAAATTGAAGACATAAAACTAAATTAAAATGTAAAAGTAATTGATCCTCTCTAATTGAATCTCAAAGTTTCCCCAAATGGCTAAGAATAACTACCAGCCGCTGCTGCAATTCAAAAAGATCCCCTAAAAATATTTCATATCTATTTATAATGCTCCGAAATTCCTGACAAAAACACCCTTTGGAGGGTTCTGTGGGCACACTTTAACATCTCTGGTCCGGACTTTGGAAGGTTACTATTGCGAGTGATTTCAGTTGGAGGAGTTCTGCGGCACCACATTAGTATCTACGGCCGCACTTCAGCTTATGCAGCCCCACTAAATTGCTACAGACCATACTTTGAGGAGGCTTCAGACTTTGTTCAATTGCACCATCTCCGATCTTTCATTCATATCACTGCGAACTTGATTGTGCAGACCAAGTGCGATAGCACTACTGCCAAAAATTCATGAAGCTTCAGATCTTAATCTATGGACATATTTTATTTTCTGCGGGCTGCATTTGCTTTTTGTGGTTGCAGATGAAATTTTACGGACTACACTATACTTTACATTTTTCCTCTTTGCTAATCTTAACTAGAACATCTCCTTTTTGAGTTATACTTCTTCATTGAGCTCACATTCTCCTACACGCCTGCAATTCACTCATTTTCATTAGATTCGAAGACAAAAATCTTTACTTTTGGACTAAAAACTAAAGCAAGAAGGTACTAATAAGTGGTTAAAATCCACACTTATCAACTCCCTAAAACTTAAGTCTTTGCTTGTTCTCAAGAAACTAGATTAGTTCTCTCCTTCCCTCATTGTATGATCATTACAAGGAGTCACCCACAAGTCATTTATATTCAGTTGGGACCAACAATTACCCATAATACTCATGCATTCTAAACAAGGTGGCAAATTTTTCAAAAAGGTGCAACTTTCATATAATTCTAGTGTGACATTTGAGCCTCATGAATTGACTTCCTTCATCATGGATTCTTGCAATTTCATATAAATCATGGTGGACTCCAAACTCATCCTCCTTTAGGTTCCATTTGTGATGCTCACTACAAGTTTCAATGCTCAATTTCTAAAAAAACAAAGGTTTCTCTCTTCTCTCACAAAGGAATGTGACAACTTAAGCTTCAAGTACCATAAGCTTGCCCCTCCGGCTTGCCCCTCATGTAAATCCCCACTAATGTAAGCATTCTCGGTTCGAAATCAAATAGGACTTCTTTCATGTTGTAATGAAAGCTTTTGATCTGGGGTATGATACCATATGGGATACAAGTGGTTACACCCTTTCTTAAGCACTCCACATCTCATTTTTAGCTCACATTTGTCAAACTCTTTAGAGGCATTTCTTTTTCTTAGAGGCTAGAGATACTTATCAGCACTCTTTATTAATAATTGCATTATTTTTCTCCCTTGATGTTTATACTAGAGGTACTTGCCTCACTCAATTTCATCAATCTCCATTTTTGTCCCCTTTTTGAAGCTCTCTCTTTTTTTCATCACTTTCTTTTCTTACTTTTTCTTTCATGGAGATCATTTATTTTGTCTCATTTTAATGCCTTGATGCCTCTTTAGATTTCTCAACTTCTTCCCCAAACTTAGGCTTTGAGCAACTTACTACATATGAGTGTGTAGGAGGGTTCGGGTGCCAAGAGGAGATCTTGTTCAAAACGGGTAAAGACTTGTAGCATGGTTATCAACCAAGAAAGGCTAAAGGCTCAAAGGGGGTTGACTAGAGATAACGATCATAGGGTAGCAATTGAAAGCTCAAATGGTCCAAGGAAAACCTACGATCATCTTTCAAACTAAGCAAACTTAAAATTTCGTCTTGAAGCACATTCATAGCAAGTTCTAGACTATTCATTAAAGTACTTGGACTAGCAACAAAATATCATCTCACCTCTCATGCAACTAGACCATAAAAGAGGATAGAGTCTAAAACCCACAACAATCACAATAAAGTTAAAGATCTCTATGGTCCACTGAACCACCTAATGATTATCAAAGACAACTCAGGAGCCTCAAAGTCACTTTTACTAGAGTTACTTCTTTCAAAAACCTTGTTTAAACCATAAGCATGTAGTTAAGTATGTTGGTGCCCCAGGAAGCATAAATAACTCATTGTCATAGACTAACTTGATAAAGGGTATTATTAATTGCTACTTACCACCACTATTACCTAAACATGAAATAAACTCATTCGCTTAAGAAAGTTTTCAAACTATCCATCCCGGGTAAGAATCACCCGGTTCACACAAAAATGCCCACCTTGGAAAGAACCGGCATTAGGAAAATCAAAGGCATATTACCAAGGAAAAGCATAATATTTTCACTACCAAAACAAACAAAATTATAAATTACCACTAATTGTATTAAACTACTAAAGATAAACATAATAAATCATCCAATTATTACATCCCAGTGTCATCAAATATCAAATTCTCCCCCTCCCCCCCCCCCCACAAATAAAAGGAAGCACTATCCTCAATGCTTAGAAAAATAAGATCAAAGAGTAGAGAGGGGCAAAGAAACTCCCTAGGGGTCATTGATCATTAGGGTATTACCAGCAGGATCAATCCGAGCTTGGCATAACTGCTTCAGTTGTCTAGTAGTAGTGTTAGATGAAAGGCAAGGCTCCTCAGCCCGAAAATAGTATCCTAATCAGAAGGCTGAGCTGGGTGATGTGCCGGAGAATTTCGGCACATTTCAATACTAATTGCTTAGATTTTAGCTTGTTTTGAATGCAATTACCTTTCTTACTAATGTAATTTTAGTGTTTTTGCAGTACATGAGGTTTAAGGACCCAAGAGCATGGAAATTAAAGCAAAAAGCCACAAAAAAAAAGAAAAGAGCAAAATGTAACAAAAATGTGGATATGCGACGAATTATGCAATCGCAAACCCTACACGCGATCCGCATAAGGTGCAAAGGATCGCAAATCAAAATAGAAAGATAGCCAAAATCTGGTGCAAGTGCTGATGGTGGAAAATACGACGCAGAATGCGATCGCATAGCTGGAATGCGGTCCGCAAACCCACAATGCGACGACGGCCTAGAAACTAGGGTTTTGAAGTGCGTGGTCATGAAGAAAATGCGGACCGCATGTCTGATTTGCGACAGAAATGCGGTCGCTTACTTGCCCTGAACGAGCATTTTTGTTCGTTTTCTGTCTCGATTTTTGGCCCTCTATAAATAGATTTATTGTGATTTTGTGGGCTCATCTGGTCTGACTTTGAAGCTACAATACAAGGCATTAATATTCCTCTCTTTTGGAAGGTTTTGGGTCAAGAATCTCTCACTTCGTAAGCTTTATGGCATTAAATAGTGTCTTCCTTTTGTATTTTAGCATGAGTAGCTAACTTTAAATACTAAGGTTGTGGACCCTAAATGGATGTTTAACATTGAATATATATATATATATATATATATATATATATATATATATATATATATATATATATATATATATATATATATATATATATATATATATATATAATGGTTGGTTGATATTTATTTACTTCTCATTCTTCATTTATTGTTGGTGGTTGCAAACATTAACAAGTGCCATTAAATTCTTGCTTTGCTTGGGAAAGTGGGTTGGAATTTGGAACAAGTAAATATCAAAGACTCAAGGCTTTAAACCTTGTTTAATTGAATCGCTTAGGAATAAGTGAGTTTTATTTGGCATATATTGATTGTTCTTAATTGCAACTCTTTTATATTTGGAAAAAATCATAAAGAGGAAATACTACCCAACTATTGGAAAATATTGGGTAGACATTTAGATATCATTTGCATATCAAAAGGACCTTCCATTAGAAATATATCATATTAACACCAACACCGATAGCATTACACTTCATTAAAGGGGACACAACCTTGGTTTCTTTAATCAAATTATTTACATTCTCAATATTTCAACTAGCTGTTACTTCAAATCAAACTCAACTCAAACTCTTGTTACCATTAATTCATACTCTTGTTACCGTTAACTGGATAGAACTGTGACTTTAGTCGAGCAACACACTAATCGAGTAACCTTTTCACACATATTCCCTGTGGGATTCGATCCCAACCTTGTTAGGCTATTATATTTGACACCGACCACCTTACACTATTTATTAAAGTGTAATTTGAGTGTATCAAATTTTGGCGCCGTTGCCGGGGAATACGGTTTTGAAATTACTAATTTGTGTGTGCTTTACATTACGTCTTATTCTATTCCATCACACTTTGCTTGTTTTGCTTAGTATTGATAGGAAAACATGTCTGAGTATGGTGATTGTAAGCACGTGATTTTTTCCCTATATGAGAATTACTCCCAAAAAATTCAAAATAAAATGATTTTCCTTGGTGTGCAATTTTGTGAGATTTTGTGATATTTTTGGATAATTATTTGTATTTGTCTGTGTTTGTTTATTTGTTAAATTAATAAAAAATACAAAAATATGACACATTTGCATGTAGGATTTAATTTTATAATTGTTACCAATTATATTTGTTTACAAAAAATTAAAAATTACAAAAATAGGCATCGTTTGCATTTTTAGCATTTAATGTCCAAATATACAATTCTATGCTTAATTATTACTTAATTGTTCGTTAATTGTTATTGGGAGTTAATTTGTGCTTTTATAACTTAATTTAGTTCTTAATAATAATTTAAGTATTTTTATAATTTAGTTCTAGAAAAATAAAAGAAGAAAAAGAGCAAAAATATAAAGAAAAATCGGATTGGGCCATTTCTTCAAATTTCAACCCCAAACCCAAATAATTGTCCAATCTTCCTCATGACCCGATCCATTTCAAACCGGGTTGACCCGGTCCATAAACCCATAACCCAACACCCCTATTATCTTACATTTCAAAAAAATAAAAAAAAAAAAATGAAAAACCCTAAAAACTAACCTAAACTACCCGCCCCCCCTTTTCTCTTTCTCTCTTTCTTCTTCTTCCTTAAGCTCCCCTCCCATGGTTTCCCCCCCTTCCATCCATGGCTGCCCTTTCCCCCTCACCCTCATGCCACACACACACGTCAACACATACACACACATACACAACGGAAAAAAAAATCACACACGCAGCGGCTGCCTCTTCTTCATTCTTCGCTCCAAACGACTATCGTCGTCATGCCACTGCTGCCTGCGCCATGGCTGCCCGCGTCGCCTCTGCAGCTTCGTTTTCTTCCAGCTGCTGCCACTGTCGTTGCTGCGTTCCATCTTCTTCTGCCTTCTACTACGTCCAGCCATGGACGAGCTTCGACGTCGACCATGTCGTCGTCCATTGCTGTCCGCGCCGTGCTGCTACTCGCTACTTCTGGCTGCTGCTGCTTCACGTCATCTCCTTCGGGCTGCTGCTGCTTCTTTTTCCTCCATTGTTGTGGCTTCTGCTACAACCAAACGTTGTTGCCTCATCGCTTAAAATCAACCGAAAAACATACAAAAATTTCGGGCAGATTTGAATTATTTTAGTTCGAAGCTTCCGGGCAGATTTGTTTCCGTTCAAGTTCGTCATTGTTTCGATCCGGTTAGTTGGTTTAAGTTTCATTTTTTGTCCGTAATTGTTTGATATTTTTCGGATCCAAAATCGATAAATGATTCAATTCTTGTTTTGTTTGTTCATCGTTGAAATAATTTTTAAGTTTGTTCATATGTTTTGTTGGTTTAATTTTCAGATTCAAATGAAAATTTAATTAATTGTTTTTCAGTTTATTTCATGTTAATTTTATTTTTGTAAAAAAAAAAATAATTGTTAGTTTAAGTTTAATATTGTTAGATTTAGTTTAAATCGTTTAAATCCGTTGTTTGTTGTTAATATAGATTTAGTTCATGTTCATCTTGTTTGAAGTTCATTTTTTAATTTAGTAATTTAATGCGAAGTTATGTTTTGGTTTTAATTTTTGGATCATGTATCTTTGTTATAAATTTTGTTGGATTTAATTTAAGAAAGATTAATTGATTATTTGAAGATTAGTGATTTGAATATGTTTATTTGTTTAGTTTAAGTTTAATTCGAAGTTTGAATAAAGTTTGTTTATTATTATTGTTGAATCTTTTCATTTATGTTCATACTTTGTTTGGTTGATCTTGAATCCGAAATTTGTATAATTTGATTTTCTTGTTTATTGTTTATCATTTATGATTATTTCTTGAGTTTGTCTCATAATCTTGTTTAAGTTTAATATAGGAATTGTTTGTTGTAATGTTGTTAGAGTTGATTTTAAGTTCAATATTATTGAATTTAGAAATCTGAATATACTTGTTTGTTATTGTTGTTGTTGAATCTGAAAATAGGATTGTTTGTTGCTAAAATATTGTTTAATCAATTTTTAGTTGTTCTTTGTTGTTCAATTTGTGTTTATGTGATTTGTCGTTGAAATGTTGAAGAAATCATGTTCATGTGATTTGTTGTTGAAATATTGAAGAAATCATGTTCATATGATCTGTTGTTTAAACATTGTTAGAAATTGGTCATATTGACTATATTTTAGTTGAGTTTGATTAATTGATTTGTTATAGCTGATGGGGTAATTTGGTAAATCGCAGTACGTTTGGGGGTAAAATAGTAATTGCAATAAGGTCGGAGGGGTAGTTTAGGAATTGTACATTTTGTAATTTTTTATATGAAGCATGGGGGACAAAATGTAATGGGGTGGGTTGTGATATAGTTGTTTAATATAAAGGAGGGACATGACAAACTTTAGTGGGGAGAAATCTTGTATTTGTTTAGTGAAGCATGGGGGACAAAATATAATGGGGTAATGATGATATATTTATTTAATGTAATGGGGATGAGTGGGAAGATAATGTGTTTGGTAGAGAAAATGGGTTGATTTTAATTGATTAAACGATTTATGGGAGGGGATATAAGGAGAAGTCTTGAAATCAGATTTGACGGACAGATAGAGAAAAAAAAAGAGGAACGAATCTAGAACAAAAAGAAAATAAGAGAGAAAAAAAAAAGGCTGAACATTTAAGAGAGAGAAAAAATTCCGAAAAATATTCAAACCTTCAAAATAAAAAAAAAACAAAAAAAAAATATTCTGCTTTCTTTCATTGTTTGAAATCAGCATTAATTGTTGTTGTTTCATAAAAGTTGGAAGCATTTGTTTTGGGATTACTACTCCACCGGTCTGTTACTGGGTTGTTACTGTTGCTGGGCTGTTGTTGCTGTGTTGTACTGTTATTACTGCTGTTGATTCTCATCTTCATTTTCTTTTACTTCCAATATCAGGTACACAACTGAAAAGCTGGTTATTGTAATCCGAAATATGAAGCATGAATACGAAAAATGAAGAGTTGAAATTCTGAATTATATTTAATTATATTCTGAATTTTATTTGTATGTATAAATTATTTAGCTTGCAAAAATCAGAATCATGTAGCTATTTAATACATATAGTGGAACATCCGACGATAGCTTAACGGATGAACTATCTATATATATTGCCAAAAAATAAATAAATGGTGTAGTAACTCCGTCGAGTCAAAAAAAAAATCAAACGAATAGGCCATCTAGTAGGAACTTGGTAGGAATATTGTTTAGTTAAATAATATTGGTTAATTTCAGCATGTAAATGGTCTAGGATAAAAATTAGATTTCTAAGTTTTTTTTTTTAATTTGACAAACTGAGAACATGCCTAGTATAATGTAACTAGGTAATAACATGTAAATAAATTAAGATATTTTCTCTTTATTTTGTAGAGACAAATTTCAAATAAAAAATGTAGGCATTTTAGGACTGACCTTTTTTTAAAAATAAAATGAGATGAGCCTCGCTCAATAAAATGCACCAATTGCGGGGCCCTCAATAAATGTTTAATTGAGTATTTAGAATTCGGGATGGACTGTTTAGTGAATTTCACGGTCTTACCCATAAATAATAATACGTTAATCGCTTTAGGCACGATGTTAATAATAATACATTCTTAAACACGGGTGCGCATTTTTGCGACCCAAATCCAAATCCCAAAACATTGAATAAAATGTGTTCCGGATTGCGGGTGCATTTCATGTGACGTAATCCAAAGACATGTTTTAAACAATGTTCACATTCTTGTAAAAATAATAATAATAACAATAAAAGCGGTTATAAGTTAAAATTGCACTATAGTGTTTGAACATGTATTAAAATCAGATATTTTAGTCATCACAACAGTTTAAGCGACCGTGCTAGATCCACGGGATTCGGGGGTGCCTAACACCTTCCCTCAGGTCAACAGAATTTCTTACTTAGAATTTCTGGTTCGCAGACTTCATTTGGAAAGTCGAATATTTTCCTCGATTCGGGATTAAATTGGTGACTTGGGACACCCTAAATCTCCCAAGTGGCGACTCTGAAATAAATAAACAAATCCCGTTTTGATTGTCCTTTAATTGGAAAAACTTCCTACGCCCCCTGGCGGAGGCAGAAAAAGGAGGTGTGACAGTGATGACATAGAGGCAGAAATGGGAGAAAATCCTTTTGCGGACATCGAGGAGTACATTGAGGATACAAATGCTATTGTACCTCTGGCTGTTGGCACTGCAACATTCAAGGTGGAACATGGTTTAATCCTTTTGCTCAAAGCGGAGGGGTTTTTCAGGAATTCCACTAATGATGATCCGACACAACATCTTAGAAACTTCTTGGGTATTGTGCAATGCATAAGCAGAATAATGTCTCTGATGATGCCCTAAGGTTGAGATGCTTCAAGTATTCTCTAGCTGGGGACGCAAGGAAATGGATCCAAAATCTGCCCCCAAACTCCATTCATTCTTGGGCCAAACTTGTCCGAGCCTTCTTGTCTAAATGGTTCCCGCAAAGTAAGAAGTCGGAGCTCCGGGATAAAGTTTTCTTTTTCAAGCAAGTACCGGGAGAATATCTACATGAGGCATGGGATCATTTCAAATTATATTTGGGGATGTCTCCAAACCATGGTTTTCCAGATTCTATTTTGTTGGAGAAATTCTACATGGGCTTGGATCCTTTGAACCAATCTATAGCCAAGAATGCAGCTGCCTGATCTTTCATCGACAAATCATTCGCAAGGGTGACACAAATACTTGACAAAATGGCAAAGCATAATCAAGCATGGCACTCCGAGGGTACCACAGGTGGAATTACATAAGGTTCTCCTTCCTTGAGCAACATGATCAAGGAAAATCAAGAGAGAGATCAAGTGATTGCATGGCTTGCTACAAATGTTAATGTGTTGACAAAGATGTTCACCGAAAGCCAAACAAAGAAGGTAAATATGGTTGGGGATGTGCAACTCGTATCCAATGAGGATTTTGAGGAAGCAAATTATGTCAACAACTCTCAAGGAGGGTACCAAAGGCAACAATACCAAGGTCAAGGACAACAAAACCAATGGAGGCCAAACCTGCAAGGGCAAGGCCACCAACAATGGCGAAATGATCAAGGTGGCTCAAACCAAGGAAGTTGGAACAACAACAACAACTTCTCAAACCAGAGTTCAAACCCTTTTGTTCCCCCAAAGGGTCACTATTCAAATTGAGGTTCCTCAAGCGAGTCTAAGTTGGAAAGTATGCTTGAACGGGTATTGCAAAATCAAGAAAAATCCGATATTTCTATGAGGAACATGACCGAGCTTGTTGGATCTCATACCGCATCCATTCAAAAATTGGAGATGCAAATGAGAGACCTCTCTAGGGAGAAAAATCCAAAGCAAAAGGGAACACTCCCTAGTGACACAATTGCGAACCCAACTCCCTACTACTAGGAGTGGGAAGTTACTACAAGGAGAGGGTGAACAAGTGGTTGAGATAGAAGAGTTTGAGAAATTGGTTGGGGTTGAAGAGCCAATTGTTGTTGAAAATGAGAAAATTCCGGAAAATGCGCAAGTGCAAGAAGAGAAATGGGAAGCGGTAAAGGAAAAGGTAAAAGAGACACCAAATACTCTTCAACCTATTCCTAGACCTCCTCCTCCATTCCCTCAAAGACTCGCTAGAAAGGTTGATGATAGCAAACTCGAGAAGTTCTACGACATTCTCAAGCAATTATCGGTGAATATCCCATTTGTGAAAGCATTTCAAGAGATACCGAGTTTTGCTAAGTATTTGAAAGATTTGATCACCAAGAGGAAAACCACCAAAAATGAAGTGGTGAATGTGACTTACCGGGTTAGTTCCATCATTGCAACATCACTCGTTCAAAAGAAAGAGGACCCGAGAGATTTTACCATTCCTTGTACCATCAGGGTACATGATTTTGCAAGAGCCCTTTGTGATAATGGAGCGAGCATAAACTTGATGCCTCTTGCCATTTACAAGAAAGCAGGATTGGGTATGCCAAGGCCCACAAGTATGAGATTGCAAATGGCCGATCGTTCCATCAAACACCCGGTGGGAATTGTTGATGATGTACTTGTGAAGGTGGGAAAATTTCATTTACCCGCCGACTTTGTAATCCTTGATTGTGTGGTTGACAAAGAGATCCCTATCATCTTGGGGAGACCATTCCTTGCCACGGGAAGAGAACTCATGGATTCAGAACGGAATGAGATTAAATTTCGTGTGAATGATGAAGAGGTTACATTCCAAGCAAGCAAGGGTATGAAACTACCGCATGAGTATGAAAGCATCTCGTTGATCGATGTTGTTGATGATGTAGAGGATGCAGTTGAAATGAAAATGGAAGAACAATGCCTCGGTGAAGCATTGGCGGCTATTTTGGTGAACTTTGATGGTGAGGATATGGAATCGGTAAATGCATTGGAGGGGTTTGGTTCTTAAACTTATGTTCCAGAAAAGTTCTCTCTCGAATTTGAGAATAGAGTCACACCTCCCGCAAAGCCATCTATTATTGAGCCGCCACAACTAGAGCTCAAACCACTTCCACCGCACTTGAGGTATAAATTTCTTAGCTCAAATGATACTTTACCGGTAATCGTTTCTTCTTTGTTGAATGATGTGCAGGTAGAACAATTGTTGGAAGTCTTGAAGGAGCATAGGCAAGCCATTGGATAGACAATTGCGGACATTAGTGGGATTCCCACAGGAATTTGTAAACACAATATCCAACTAGAGAGCCAGACAAAACCAAGTGTGGAACATCAACGACGGTTGAACCCATCAATGCAAGAGGTGGTAAAGAAGGAGATCATCATGTGGTTGGATGCCGGGGTAGTCTACTCTATTGCCGATAGTTCTTGGGTGATCCCGGTGCAATGTGTGCCGAAAAAGGGAGGCATGACCGTGATCAAAAATGAGAAAAATGAGCTCATCCCAACAAGAACGGTGACCGGATGGAGGGTATGCATGGATTATCAGAAGCTTAACAGTGCCACATGCAAAGACCATTTCCCTACGCCTTTTATTGATCAAATGCTTGATCGGCTAGCAGGGAGGTCATTCTATTGATTCCTTGATGGATATTCCGGCTACAACCAAATCAACATAGCCTTGAAGGATCAAGAGAAAATGACTTTCACTTGCCCGTATGGAACTTTTGCCTTTAGCCGAATGCCATTTGGGTTGTGCAATGCTCCGGCCACTTTTCAAAGATGCCTGATGTCCATTTTCTCCGACATGGTAGAGGACTTTCTAGAAGTCTTCATGGACGACTTCTCGGTAGTTGGTGATTCTTTTGAGCATTGTCTTCACAATCTTAGACATGTGCTTAAGAGATGTGAAGAGACCAACCTTGTGCTCAATTGGGAGAAATGTCACTTCATGGTGGACGAAGACATTGTGTTGGGGCATAAAATTTCAAAGCATGGCATAGAGGTCAACATGGCAAAGATCGAGATTATTTCTAAGCTTCCTCCACCTACTTCCGTGAAAGGTTTTCGAAGTTTCTTGGGGCATGCTGGGTTCTATAGGCGCTTCATCAAGGATTTTTCCAAAATTGCAAAACTTATGTGCAAACTCCTTGAGAAGGATGTCAAGTTTGTGTTTGATGAGAAATGCCTCAAAGCCTTTGAGGAATTGAAGCAAAGGCTCACCACGGCACCTATTATTGTCACACCTGATTGGTCTCTTCCTTTCGAGCTGATGTGTGACGCCAGTGGTGTAGCTATTGGAGCAATGCTTGGCCAAAGTCACAACAAAGTTCTCCACTCGGTCTACTATGCAAGCAAAACACTCAATGGGGCACAAATGAATTACACGGTAATAGAGCAAGAACTTCTTGCCATTGTCTATGCCTTCGAGAAGTTCCGAGCTTATTTGTTGGGATCCAAGGTGATAGTGTACACAGATCATGCGGCTCTTCGCTACCTCATGGCAAAGAAGGATGCAAAGCCTCAGTTGATTCGATAGGTCTTGTTGTTGCAAGAATTTGACTTCGAAGTCAAGGATTGCAAGGGAACTCAAAATCAAGTGGCGGATCATTTGTCAAGGCTTGAGGAGGCAGGGAAACCAAAGGGAGATCTTGAAATCAATGATGCATTCCCGGATGAACACATATTGGCACTATCTAGAACTTTTGCTCCTTGGTATGCCGATATTTCTAACTATCTAGTTAGTGGCCTTATCCCGAATGGATTGGAATCCCATCAAAAGAAGAAGTTTTTGAGAGATTGTCGGCAATACTATTGGGAGGAGCTATTCTTGTTCCGTGTTTGTGCTGACAATATTATCAGATGGTGTGTTCCGAAAGAAGAGATTATGCCAATTCTAAAGGCATGCCACGACTCACCAGTTGGGGGTCATCATGGAGGAAATCGACCAGCGGCTAAGGTTCTTGAATGTGGTTACTATTGGCCTTCAATCTATCATGATGCCAATAAAATGGTCAAGGCTTGTGGCAAATGTCAATGACAATGTTCAATCTCCAAGAGGCATGAAATGCCAATGCACTTTGTGATGGAGATAGAGATCTTCGACGTGTGGGGAATCGATTTCATGGGGCCCTTTGTAAGTTCTTGTGGGATGAAATATATTTTGGTGGTTGTGGACTATGTGTCCAAATGGGTTGAAGTGATTGCCTTACCAAACAACGAGGCAAGGAGTGCGACCACATTCTTGAAGAAAAACATTTTCACTCGGTTTGGCACTCCTAGAACCATTCTTAGTGATGGTGGGTCTCATTTCTATAACAAGGCTTTCACGGGGATACTTGAGAAATATGGCATCAAGCACAAGGTAGCCACACCTTATCATCCGCAATCAAGTGGTCAAGTTGATGTTTCCAACCGGGAGATCAAGAGTATTCTAGCAAAGACTGTTAATGCAAACAGGACCGACTGGTCAAGGAAGCTAGATGATGCACTGTGGGTGTACCGCAAGGTGTACAAGACTCTTATTGGTACTTCTCCTTATCGGTTAGTCTTCGGAAAAGCTTGTCATCTACCGGTGGAATTGGAGCACAAGGCTATGTGGGCATTGAAAAGGTTGAACTTGGACTGGGCTGAAGCTGCAAATGTGAGATTAACACAACTCAATGAAATGGAGGAATTCCATTTCTATGCTTATGAAAGTGCAGCGGTGTACAAAGAAAGGATGAAGTTCGTCCATGACAAGAAGATCTTGAAAAGAGAGTTCAAGTCGGGTGACTTGGTATTGCTCTTTAACTCAAGGCTCAAATTGTTTCCGGGCAAGCTTAAATCAAAATGGTTCGGTCCGTTCAAAGTGGTCACTGTCTCTCCTTTTGGAGTTGTGGAACTAGCATCAGAAGATGGGCTCCGGATATTCAAAGTAAATGGCATTTGGTGGAGCATCTAGCTCTCAAAGATGGTCTGTGCCCGACCATTGAGTAAATCCAAAGGAACACCAACTTCGTCATGCCGTGACATTAAATCAAGCGCTTCATGGGAGGCAACCCATGTCTGGTAACACCCTTTTTGTTCTTTAAAGTTTTTAATTTTTAATAGATACATTTACTGGAGCAATTTAAAGTGTGTGTTAGATGCACGGGATTCAAAAGATCACAACACTGGGTAGGAATGCATAAGAAAGGGAAGAAAAACCACTGTGTGAAGTTTGCTGCAAAGATGCGGTCGCATTTTCACTATGCGGACCGCATTTTGGTCGCAAACCAAAACAATGAGTTCGGCTAAAATCGTTGGTCAGAATGCGACAAGGTGGTGTACTTTGCAGACCGCATTTCAACTATACGATCGCATTGTGCACTGCATTGTCACTCTTCTGCAAGTTAATTGAATCCACCGCATAACACTTATGCGGTCGCATAGTGTGTTATGCAGTGACTTTCCAACCGCAAAGTGGTCAGGTAAGTCGTCGCATTCTCTCATCTCTCACACATTGAAAACAAAACAAAAAAAAATTTCTAACAGAAGAAAAAAAAAGAACGAATAGAAAAGAGAGGCAAACACAGACTGAAAAAAGGGGCAAAAACGGCTAGTGATCAAGTCTGATAAAAGACGAACACCCATTCGTAATCTCCATAGGGCCTGTACTAATCTTCACTGGTATGTATGCTTTCCCTAATTCTCTAGTTCCAATTTCACGTCTATCTCTTCTGAGTTTTTCTTTATTTTCGTTCTGCATTTTTGATTGTGTTGTTTTTCATAGTTGTTTGTACATATCGTGGTCGATTCTGGGTAGAAAATGTAATTGGGGTGCTGGGTAGCAAGAAATAGGGCCGCTTGTTAAGGGTTCGGTTGAATTGATTGGGACGATGGACTATGCGGCTCGCAAAACCCCAATGCAGTTCGCATTTTTGCCGCATATCGGAACCCTAGGTTGGCTAAAGCAGATGACAAAATGCGGCAAGTTTGCGATCGCATAGTTGATATGTGGACCGCAAACTCAACGCATACTAAGTCAGTACACCCAGTTTCTCAGCATGATTTTTGCGATCATTTTGCGATCGCATTTCCTACTTTGCGGTGGGATTTGCGATCACATTTTAGGTTTTGATTTTCTGTGGAATCAGGTTTTCGATGGTTATGCGGTCCGTATAGTGGTTATGCGATCGCATAAACCATCACATATTTGTATCATTTCCGGAGCTGCAATTTTGCGACAGGTTTGCGGTCAGCATAGTGGTTATGCGATTGCATACCTGTCGCATTCTTAACCTCTTCTTTAATTTTTTCTTTCTTTTTTGCACTGCTGCTTGCCATGTCGCTCACAGTTCACTTTCGTGTAGATATGGCTGCCAAGAAACATGCATCTTCTGCACTTAAAAGGGACTCCACCAATCATCAAGAATCACAATCAAAATAACCCCGGACGGATCCTAACATACCATGTCCCTCCCAATCTGATGAGGAGGAGACCTTGCCTGCAGTAGACCTACAGGCAGAGCTAAGACGAAAGAGGGGAGATGACTACCAACTTCGGTTTGCAGTTGAGGGTTCTAGGGAACTCTATCGAGAAGGGCTAACAAAGAGAAAAATTCTTCCCGAAAAGCAAGTGAGCATGAACGGACTTAAGGAGCAAAACTCCCACATTTGGGAGAACATAACAGCTAGAAAATGGCAGTGTTTCACTGAGCTGCCAGATGACTACAATGAAACTCTTGTCTGTGAGTTTTATGCCTCATACGGAGCTTCCCGGACTGCTCACCACAAACGCAACAGGGTCTTCTCTGATACTGTGCTAGTTCGACGGAAAGAAGTGAGCTACAGCACTAAGTCTATCAACAAATTCTACATCCCTGACTGGAGCCTAGGAACAACTGAGTACCAAGCCAAATGGGTGAACCGGGAGAATAAGCAGGGTTGGATAGCATCTATAATCGCAAAGGGGACCCCTGCATGGATCAACCCTGTGCACAAAATCTACAAAGAGGATCTTACTATAGAGAGTCGATTTTGGCTCGGTTTTGTCACATATTGACTAATACCGTCCACAAATGAAACTGACATCAACATTGAGAAGGATCTTCTCATTGCATGCATTATGACGGGCATAAAGATCGATGTGGGTGCCCTTATCTTCCAAGAGTTAGGGATCCAAGAAAGGTAGAAATACACTTCACTGCCCTTCCCCTGTCTGATCACAGCCCTCTGCAAGGCTGTGAACGTCCCACTCATGTCCTATTCTAACAAGACAGGGAAGGAGCTGAAAGATATTGACATCACTCGCATTAGTGATGTTGTCACTCCACCGGAGGTTCAGACTCCAATTCCAATAGAGCCCTCAGAGTTCCAGATTCCTGTGTCCCTTCAGATCCCGATTGCATCTACTTCCACTGCACAGCCTCCCTCTCAGTCCACCGTTGCTCAGCCTTCTACTGCACTACCAGTAGTTTCGAGGCTTGGTCTTATTGCTCAGCATGTCAATGCCAAAGTAGACCAACTTTTGAAGACCCTGCCCAACCTCATCAAACAAGCTTGACTCCTATACAATCCTCCATGACAGCTCTCCAACAACAACAAACAATGTATGGGGATCGCTTGCAGCAGCTTGAGTTAAGGGATGAGAAGGTAGAGCGCGGTGAGGTTAGTGGTTTGCCTACGCTCAGTGAGGAGGTTGCTTCTATGAATACTGAGCTCCATAAGACATAGGTCTTGATTTCACTACCCTAATGGCAGACATTGCGCCTCAGACAGCCGAGACTCCCTAGCCTCCAGCTCCTCTGGTACGTATTGATATTCCTGATGCGGAGGTTTCCGTACGATCTATTGATTCCGAGGAAGAGGAGGCAGATGAGGGCGAGGATGAGGAGAGTTCATGGTCCTTGGATGATGATGGCCCTCAGGAGAAGGGCAAGAAGATTGGTGTTCCTACAGTTGAGGAAGTGGAGCAAGAAGAACTTCAGATAGCGATCAAACATTCGCTAGCAGATTTGGCCGCCCTAGTAGATCCTTCGGCCACTCAACCATCAGTGGGCGAGGCTAGCAGTCACAGGCCCCAACTCCAGTTCTGGACCAACCAGAGATCCCTCTTCCATCAGTGGAGGTCACTCCTCAGGTCGAGCTCCCATCGGTCCCAGCTTCAGCATCAGAGGGTGACCCCACCATCACTCAGCCGACTGCCGACTCCCATAGCGCTTAGTGCGCCTCAGGGAGCCCCTTAAACTCTACTCTATGTTCTTATGCATTGCGGCCAATGTATGCCTTTTAGTTGGGGGTGGTAGCCTTGTTTATACTTTTGTGACATTAGCAACTGTTGTACATATTTATGCCTTTATGTTATAAACAAACTTATGTACTCATGTGTATTTTGTGATTCTATGTATGTTAGTGTTTTGTAATTTTCGTACATAAGTTATGTTCTGTAGTTCGTAATTTGTATATATTAGTGCTTTGTGATCTCCGTACATAAAGTATGTTATCCTTGTGCAAAAAAAAGCAATGAATTTCCCTTGGTTTTTCTTTGTCAAGTTATTTTCCAAGGGTGTAATAGTAGAATGAAACATATTGACCGGTTTGGTGTAATTGTCTAGTGTCAAGCAGGTGTGTCTGTATATAGCATATATCCTTCCATATATAAAAAAAGAAGAGATCAACTGTGTGAACTTGAGGCTCGCTCTGTGACTCTATGTCTACCTAGAGTTATACTTGTATATCTGATGAAAGCTTTGAGTTGCCAAGTGTTGACTCGAGGGCTTCAAACTATGTTAGCCAAACAGTTCGTGTGCCATGTGTGTGAGTTCTTTGTGTAAATAATTCTTGTGTTTGCTTCTGCCATCTAGAACTTGCCCGGTTGGTTTTTCGATGCTTATAATAATTACACTTGGTTGGAGAAATGACCTTAGCAGTATTTGTGATTTTTGGAAAACCAGTTAGCCTTTCAAGCCACCAATTGTACAGATAGTATCACTAGTTACCACATTTGAGCCTTTAACCTTTTCTTTGGCTACCTCATTATAATCCTTTCCCCTTTTGTGAAATAATTCCCTCTTTTGAATCCGTCCCTTCTTGAGCATTGAGAATGAGGCTAAAAGCCTAAGTTGGGGGTGTGGTGTAAAGTCAGAAATTGGCAAGATTGTACAATGAGCGTTGGAAAGTGAACCTCAAAATGTGAAATTATTCAAGCTCCAAAAGAAAATATTTTATAAAAAAAAGAGAGAAATATTTGTATGTATATAAATTATGGATCCTTGAAGAAAATTAGAGAGGTAGTTAAGGTGGTTCTATATTGGGAACTAGATGCCAATGAGGCTATGGGGGTTGAAGAGAAACAAAGCGTAAAAAGAATGACAAATGTGAGTAGTGTTCAAGGAGGATGAAGTTACTTGTATTCAAATGCTTATCCGACCCTTCCCTAAACCTACATTACAAGCTTAAAAAGTCCTTATGGGATCCCCAACTGAGCGTTCTTAGAATAAAGTGATGAATTAAATAAGGTCAAGCCTATGGTATGGTATGTTGAAACACTTGAAATTCTTTTCTGAGAGTGAGTGTCTTTGTGAATTCATCCATTTTTGTTGTCATTGTACATATTGTGATTTTGGGACTTTCTTTTTAGTGAGGGCACATGAACTGTAAGGTTGAACACAAGTTGGGTTGTTGAGCCAAATGCAAGTGCACTCAACTGAGGGTAGCATTTTGTCACATTGTCTGAGGCTCAAAGTTCACAAGTTAATTAGTTTTCCTTGTATATATTGATGGTTCAGGAAGGGTAAAACAACTAAAGATGCATGCTTGAAATACTAGCAACAAACACCATCCATGGTCATTATTGTTTCATGTTTGGTAGATGGAGTCTAGACTAGAATAGTGTTGTTTTAGTTGCTTGAGGACAAGCAAGAGTTTAAGTTGGGGGTGTTGATGTACCGGAGAATTTCGGCACATTTCAATACTAATTGCTTAGATTTTAGCTGGATGCAATTACCTCCCTTACTTATGTAATTTTAGTGTTTTTGCAGTACATGAGGTTTAAGGACCCAAGAGCATGGAAATGAAAGCAAAAAGCCATAAAAAGACAAGAAAAGAGCAAAATGTAGCAAAAATGAGGATTTGCGACACATTATGCGATCGCAAACCCTACATGCGAGCCGCATAAGGTGCAAAGGATCGCAAATCAAAACAGAAAGTTAGCCAAAATCTGGTGCAAGAAATGCGGTCCAAAATGCGATCGCATAACAGGTTTGCGGACCGCATAATGGACCGCAAACTCATGAATAGAAGTGCTAATGGTGGAAAATGCGACGCAGAATGCGATTGCATAGCTAGAATGTGGTCCGCAAACCCACAATGCGACGATGGCCTGGAAACTATGGTTTTGAAGTGCGTGGGCATGAAGAGAATGCGGACCGCATGTCTGATTTGCGACAGAAATGCGGTCGCATACTTTACCTGAAAGGGCATTTTTGTCCGTTTTATGTCTCGATTTTTTGCCCTCTATAAATAGATTTATTGTGATTTTGTGGACTCATCTGCTCTGACTTTGAAGCTACAATACAAGGCATTAATATTCCTCTCTTTTGGAAGCTTTTGGGTCAAGAATCTCTCACTTTGTAATCTTTATGGAATTAAATAGTGTCTTCCTTTTGTATTTTAGCATGAGTAGCTAATTTTAAATACTAAGGTTGTGGACCCTAAATGGGTGTTATGTTAATGGGTGTTTAACATTTAATATATATATATAATGGTTGGTTGATATTTATTTACTTCTCATTCTTCATTTATTGTTAATGGTTGCAAACATTAACAAGTGCCATTAAATTCTTGCTTTGCTTGGGAAAGTGGGTTGGAATTTGGAACAAGTAAATATCAATGACTCAAGGCTTTAAATCTTGTTTAATAGAATCGCTTAGGAATAAGTGGGTTTTATTTGGCATATATTGATTATTATTAATTGCAACTCTTTTATATTTGGAAAAAATCATAAAGAGAAAATACTACCCAACTATTGGAAAATATTGGGTAGATATTTAGACATCATTTGCATATCAAAAGGACCTTCCATTAGAAATATATCATATTAACACCAATAGCATTATACTTCATTAAAGGGGATACAACCTTGGTTTCTTTAATCAAATTATTTACATTCTCAATATTTAAACTAGTTGTTACTTCAAATCAAACTCAACTCATACTCTTGTTACAATTAATTCATACTCTTATTACCATTAACTGGATAGAACTATGACATTAGTCGAGCAACACACTAATCGAGTAACCTTTTCACAACTATTCCTTATGGGATTCAACCCCAACCTTGTTGGGTTGTTATATTTGACACTGACCACCTTACACTATTTATTAAAGTGTAATTTGAGTGTATCACTGTGTGAGGCTTAGTGGGGTCCATCATCATGTCAAACGATAAGTCGTCGGCCTCAGCTATCTTTGTTACCTCGGCTTAGAGTGAGTCAACTGACTTTTTGCTGACCTGTGTCTTTTGGCTCGAAGTGAGTCAACTGACTTCTTGCTCACTTGTGTCTTTCTCATCTTTTTCACCTGCTTGGCAACTTCTCAATTACTGCACCATGTTGTACCAATGTATCCATAATCATCTTTTGGTTGTCCAAGACCTTGGTGAGTTTCATGCCAATGTCAAAAGGGTCCAGCTATGTAGATGTCTACCCTGCAACCGTACTAGATATCTCAAACAGCTTTGATGTAGCTGTCTGCATCCAATTATTGAGATTCATCAACGTCTGAGAAACCCATAAAGTAGACAGTGCACCGTAGGCAAAGGAACCGGCCTCAGAGCTGGTGCATGCAATAGAGTAGGGGGTGATTGTGGCTCAAGAACAAGAGCTCTGGAACTGGTGGAAGGCTCAGATGAAGTGCAAGGGATCTTAAAGGGACCAGGAGCTACTACTAATAGCTCATGAGACTGGCCAGTAATAGTGCTAGGCTGGCTGCTCTTCTTCGAGTTCCTTGGGTCTTGCAACTTGTACAGATCAAAGGGATCAGTTAGCTTGACTTCCATATCAAATGGCGTGGACTCCACCTTGGAATCTTTCAAGTACTCTGTGATGGTACTGGGGTAGGGGTAGGAGGTGTTACTCTGCTGAGCTACCAAAGTGATATTGGCCAACATCAAGGCACCCGCATTGATTAGGTTCTTGGCCATGATAGAGGCTACTAGCACTGCTCTTGGAAAAGGCAAGTTGTTCCTATTCATACATGGATCAAGTATTGTACACACAAAAGTCTGCCACCCCTTTGCCTCAAAACTCAGTGTCTGGTGGAGGATCGGCACTATGTCACCTATCTAAGGGGAGCTGGCCCAGGTGCAAGAATATCTACGATCCATGGTCTGACCTCCTCCTTCTCAGCCAACTTATCCAAATAATCCTTCGTCTCCACATCCTCAAGTATAAGGTAGGCATTCAAAATGCGCTGGTCAAATTTTACTTTTAGGTTTAGCACTTATCCTTGGTCCCTTTTACAATGTCGTGTTAGTGTAGAATTCCCTGACAATGTGTTCCTTGACATTCACCAGCTTCTCAGTGAATTGCATCCACCCTTTCCTCTTTGTAAACTGCTCCAGGACTGTCAGATTGTACTTGTCATAATCCTTGGTGAGGAATTGTCTTTCATGATTAAGGGATATTTCCTTCCACCACATTCGAAATTCTAAATAAGTATTTAGGCTAAAAAAAATGTCTTTCCAGACCACCTTATTCTTTGTTCTAACTATGCCATCTTTTGCAATTGTTTCCCCTTTTCAGTTATCAGGGGCATCATCAGAATCAGAGTCTTGAGAAACTGCATTTGACTCATGACTGGTGCTAACTGTGCCCCGGGAGGTGCTCTGAGATGTGGAGGGCACAACTTGGGACTCAGACCGCCTATATGGCTGAGACTACTCCTCATTGTGCTCTTCAGATAGAGACACGGAATTTCCTTTGAAGGCTTCCCTAGACAGGACATAAGAATCTAACTCTAAGAGGCTCCTACCTCTCCCCCAGCATGATGTAGTCTTCATGGTGATTGCCTTTTGGCCATTTGGTGCATGGCACTTCTGCCTCTTACTTTCCCTTGGCTACCCCTTCTTTTAGATGTCTCTCTTTTTCCTCTTGATCGCACCATTATATATGTATGTACAAAGAGATTTGTCACTTGTTATACAATTAGCAAAGCTGTTAAGTGTCATGTTATCAGTAGGGGTCACCTTAGAAGCAGTAGGGTATGTAGTGTGTAACATGCATAAGATAAGGTTAGACTGCGGTCCGAACAAATCCAAGTGCGGTTGCACTCCTGCACAGATTTTTCAAGTCCTCAGAGAGAAGTCTCTAAAGGACAATGCAGACCTATATTTGCAGCCACAGATATCCAACTGCAGTCCGTATAATTATTTTTGTGGTCCGTACTTAAGTAAAATTAATTAGGTCCCAGAGAAAAAGTTCTCTGAAGGACAGTGCGGACCTCTCTTTGCGGCTTCAAAATTTCAAAAGCGGTATGCTCAAACAAAATGCGGCCGCACAATCAGGCTTATCAACCAAGTTTCCAAAATCGGATATTTGCGGACCACGCAATTTCAAATGTGGTCCGCACAATCAAGAATAATGACATATGAAAGTTATTTCAAATTGTGCTACTAGGTAACAGCGTAAAGGAATAATAATTGAAAACCCAGCCCTATCTAAGCATGCTTTGACAAATACTCGATATTAAACTACCCCACATAGATACAAATAAAGGATGTAATCACAAATGAAGTGATGCATACCAAATTGTGCTAGTGTAATAAGATCAATTGGAGTGTGGGTGGTTATTTATGATCAAAAGCGCAAGAAACTAGATCTTTCATAGAGTCTTAGTTGGGAAGTGAAGTAGTGAAAAGTGTAACTGGAAGACTACAAATCTATTTATACTCACATGAGGGTAAGGGTGAAAGAGGGCGAGTGCGGCTGCATAATTCCAAGTGCGGGCACTCTGTTACTTGGGGTGGTGTAGAGCATGTAGTTTTATCGTCCGAACATTTTCAAGTGCGACCACACTTCTGCAAACTTAGTTCCAGTGACTTCTCTGAGATTGCTCTCTTGCGATCGCAAAATTTATGATAGTTCGCAAACTTACCTCCGCCCTATTAGGAGAAAAGTTCAAAGGACTTTCAATTTAGCACTTGATCAGCTTCTTGCAAATGCGGTCGGCAGGTAAAATCTGCGACCGCGAGCAATTTTCCACGGTTCACATTCCCTCTTATGCTGCCGAACTAACAAAAGTGCGGTTCGTATTTTTCCATGCATGGCACAACTTTAGCCATCATCTCAATATCTAACACTGATCACTGCATCAAATTTCAAATCTAGTTAAAAACAAGAAGCAACATCTAACTAAAAGAGAAAACAAAGGAAAGGAACTTGCGTTGCCTCCCAAGAAGTGCCTTATTTAATGTTGTGGAACGACACAATGTTATAACATCCTCAATTAAGGTGAAGTACCACCAACTTGTAGCTTTCACCAACTTTTTCTAAGTAGTTCTTCACCTAGTAACCATTGACTCGAAATATTTTATTGTGCTTGTTCTTTAATTCCAACGCACCAAAGGGTGTCACACCAATAATTTCAAATGGACCATTCCACTTTGATTTGAGCTTCCCGGGAAACATTCTCAACCTTGAGTTGAACCATAACACTAGATCACCGGTCTTAAACTCCTTGTACCAAATATACTTGTCATGAAGGTATTTCATCCTTTATTTGTACAAGGATGAACTCTCATATGCATGGTACCGGAATTCATCTAATTCATTCAAATGTTCAACCCGCAACTTAGCGGCTACATCCTAATTAAGATTCAATTTCTTCAAGGCCCACATTGCCTTGTGCTCTAATTCCACCGAAAAATGACAAGCTTTTACGAGCACCAACCGACATGGAGACATTCCAATAGGTGTTTAGTAAGACGCTCTATATGAACATAGAGCATCATCAAGGTTCTTAGACCAATCCGTCCGATTTGCATTCACTGTCTTGGAAAAATATTCTTTATCTCACAGTGGAAAACTTTCACTTGATCATAACGCTTGAGGATGATAGGGACTTGTCACTGTGTGTGTGACACCAAACTTTCAAAGCAAAGTATCAAAAGACTTGTTGTAAAACTGGGACCCTCCATCACTTATGATTGACGGCAGAGTCCCAAACCTAATAAAAATGTTCCTTTTCAAGAAAGACACCACAGTTCTAGCCTCATTATTGGGTAAAGCAATGACTTCAACCAATTTAGACACATAATCCATCGCGACCAAAATGTAGGTGTATCCACAAGAACTCACAAAAGGGCCCATGAAGCCACTGCCCCAAACATCAAATATATTAATCTCCAAGATGGTTGTAAGGGGCATTCATGTTTCTTTGAAATTCCACCGGTCTGTTGACATTCATCACATCTTTTCAACAACTCATTTGCATCTTTGTAGAGAGTAGTCCAATAGAAACCACAACTTAGGACTTTCACCCCGTTCTTGCTCCACCGTGATGACCACCATAGGGCGAAGAATGACAAGCCCTAAGAGTACTAGTTTGTTCTTACTCCAACACACATCTTCTAATTACCCTGTCCGTAAAAATCTAAAAAAGGTATGGTTGATCCCAATAGTAGTCTTGACAATCCTGTCACGCCCCAAACCTGGGGGCGAGACCGACACCTGGTGTCTCACCTATCATTACGTACCAACTTGTGACTAAGGAACCCTGAACATGTGATTTCATACTTTGGCCATGGGTCATATTGCAAGACAACTGTGAATGTTAACTAAATATCAATATAAAACCGGACCGACAATACCATCATAATTATTACAGATGATAAGCCAACCAAATATACATACAAGGCCTACAAGCACAACATATTGCACTAACTGACAGGATATGTCTACAAGCCTCTGTTGATGCATATACTGTGATCAGAACAACTCTCCGACCTACTCATTACATATATACACAAGATGTACATAAAGCTCTAGACTCGACAACTCCGAAGGATGTGGAGCTTATCGATAAGGTTAAACTTGGGCAACACCTACTAAGGAGGTCTACCTGTCTGTCTGTCTGAACCTGCACGCATGAAATGTAGCACCCCCAAAAAAGGGACGTTAGTACGAAATAATGTACCGAGTGTGCAAGGCAATATACTGAAAGTTGAAACTGAATCGATAATATAGTACTACAGGACAACATTCCCCTCTTTGGAACAGTCTCCCTCGAATGTTGGCTGATGCACTTATCATTCTCATAACCCATAGCTCTTGTGAATACTTTAATATTCTCCTTTCTAATTAGTCCTCTTTCCCACGCAACTCTTCCTCCAGCTTTTAGCCAATCTCTAGGCCTTACTTTGTAAATATATATAAGCCTTAATAGGATGCCTCTCTAGGTATTCATAGGTGTACGGAAGTTCTTCGCTCGGTACTTTGTAGAACATGTGAATATGGCTATGTCTTATTTCATAGACATGGTTATACATTCGTATGACTTTACTGCATCTACGTAGGTCATACTACACCATAATTCTTACTTCAATTTATCGTTACTGAGGTCTACAACCAACTCCAAGTTACTCTCGTTGTTTATCCTTAAGACTAATGGTCTAATCTCATCTCATACTGTTGAACTTTTATCCATCTATTGTTGATTTACCTTAATATTGATCCATCATCTACCACTGATAACTTGATCTTTTATGTAACACCGCCGCTAGGGCTCGCATCTCACTGGAGACATCTGGAGTAATTAGATTGATCTACCTAGGGTGATACTATACTTCCATAACCATACTTTATAGCATCCTAATGTGACTCACCTTATATAGGTATTTAGTCCCTTACAATTCATGAAATCCTTTTCCTTTTTTTTCTCTTCTTCAAAACATTACTCAAGCGAAGGGCCAAACGTCATCCTTTATTTATCATAATTACACCCTCATTCTAGTACCAGGGCAGCATCCCATCTCTTCTCAATGATACTAGTCTTAGACTCATTTGAGTTCATCCAAGCTATATTGAGCTTTCTATAACTTAGAGGAACCATCAACTCTTTTGTTTTCACGGGCTTAATCCTGAGGACTTATCCATTTTCGTTAGCTTCTCACTTGCCTTCTTCGTATCCTTACTCTTATTTTTCTAAAACCTTGTCGTTCTATCATACTTTAGCTTGTGATCGATTCCCTTAAGCTTTTCTAGAATATCAATCGAGACATTGTACGTCTCTAACTCTTCTTTTACTTTCTAATTAGATCTTTCAGTACTTAGAAACCATAGGCTAGAAGGTATTCCACTAATGATGCCGCTATCATTCCTAGATATTGAATCCCCATGTTTCTAGCCTTCCATCCGAAGTATGGACTATTCACAACCTTCTGCATCTGAGTATCTCGTACGTCGTTCACCTTTGCCTTACTTACTTTAAAGTCTCTCATCACATATTCTATCTCCTTAATGACCTTCCTTCCATATAGGTAGAATTCACATCCATAATTTGAAGCTCTATTGTAATACTTGCACCTTTAGTGCCTATACAATCCGGTAGGAGTTGCATACTGAATTTTTATGAGGCTGATATTTTTCTAACTGGCTTTATCGTAGATCTGTTATAGAATATGGTTTTTGTGCTATCTCTCTTGCACCTATAATATTAAGAGTGATTCTCCTATGTGCTCAATCATTAAATCCATGATTTTCTAGGTTCAATAATCAAACTCCTGATTTACTTGATTGATGTAACTCTTTAGTTTCCTCTTTCCTCTGATCAACCTTTATGTAGGCTTAAGCTATCTTCTGATCTGCAACCCATGGTGTTAGTTATTACTTTTAGCCTTTCATGGCACTATGGAATATGCATGATACAATCCTTTAACGACTTAATCCTTCATCTATGACCTGGGCTCAATTCTTTCTTTTAACGTATACTAGAATCTTCTACAGCTGTAAAGACTTCAAACCTTTGAGCACGTTCATAACATAACCAACTCTGGGTCATTGATCGAATAATTCCTTTTTTGCATCTTAGCTTTCTTTAAACGTAAGCTATTACTTTTCCTGATCTTTCTTCCCTCTTGTTGTGTCCATACTTAGATTATCTTAGTGCCCACATATATTGAAATTCCATACAACTCATATGATCCTGAATATCACTTCTAATTTTACTCCTTGTTTATTAGACACTATAGGTGCCACTTTCCTTTGGAGTGCATACTTTGTAGTGAGACTATTATTACACAACCATTTCCTCCTTAGGTTACTGAGCTTAGGTTGAATCCTTCTTCCTTACTTCCTCAACTAGTCTTTCACTGGAGCATTTTGGGAGGATCCCCTTACTCTTGTAAAGTAGTGAGCCTATTACATAGTATACTCGACGGACCTTCTGATGTCCTTCCTTGCCTATACTTATCTGTAGTTACTTAACTCCATGCCCTTGTTCTTATAGGGTTGCTTCTGAACTGATATTTTGACTGCCTTTTTAGTGGCACTTTCTTTTATCCCCGTAACACTTATACGGTACCTTTAACTACCCTGACTCCTATTTGAATATATCTCAAGTATTATAATGACATTACTGCGAGACTAAATTCTCCATGTTGGGGTTTACTATATTTATCTTGCATGATCTGCTAATTTGTCTGTAACTTCTTGTCTAGTCATGACTGGGCTCTTCCTGAATCAACTCCTAACTACTCGTCGACCCATTCTCATATCCATATTCCACGTAATCTTTCTTGGGTTATTTACTTGTCTTAACTTACCTCACTTACTGACTCCTTATCTAACAATAACATCCCGAGCAGGAACCCTTACTTCCTTTTCTTGACGTCGTGCTTACATAATGTTCTAGAATCGTAGCATATCTGTAGGATTTGGATAAGTGCAATCTCATCCCTTTCTCATTTTTATAGAATTCTTCCTTTATCATTCAATATTCCCCCTTTTAGGGGAGTAGTAAGACTTGAAGCTATGACGACCTGCCTATAGATGTTTTCCTCTTCATCTTTGGCATCCTTTCGCATCATCAATGACCCTTACTCATCTTGCGGTAATCCTTTTGTACAAAGGATAACAAAATTCCTCACTTGCAATGGTGGCACTTAGTGTAACTGGCACATATAGTTCTTTAAGCTTAATTTTTCTCACATTTCTTGCTTTAGGGAAGCGTTTTCCTAAATGACCATTTTTTGAATTCATCATGGATCTTTTTCTGTTGTCCATTTTATTATTGCCGGAATGCAATCTGAAATTCTCATGATGCTGACTATTATCAAATCATTCAGTTCCTAATTCTTATTTAGTTTATCTTGTTCACCAGTCCATACTGATTTCTATTACTCTGGGTCAAACTTTTCCTTTTGTTAATCACGTTAGAGTCGCGAACTTATTTCTCGAAAAGAGGACGTGACTATATGGCTTATACTCTTTTGTTGTCTTAAGGCCCATTACATCTCGTCTCTTTCTTCATTTGACTATAGATTATCGTTTCCATCTATGTATCACATTTCACTCATAATGCTTCATAATCCCTCTTCGTGATTCCCTTCTAATATTTCTATCTATCACTTTATTCTGAAAACTTTAACAAGACATTCTTTTGCTCTTAGCTCCCCTTGCTCCATCTACTAGCTCTTCGGGCTGCCTAACATTCTCCCTCTACTAGGGATGGGAGTCACACTAAGGTAATATTTATCCCTTCCAGGCTTTCAGTGCCTATCATTGTAGTGCTCATATCTAGTCGTACTATTTTAGAGTGTAACATCTGGATATCTCACGAGTAGATGTATTAGCATATTTTCAATATTCTTCGGAAGTGTCAACTGACGCAAACAATTCATCCATCCTTTTGGGTTATTCTAACCCCAGTCGGATCCTGATATTCCATCCTTCTCTTATACTACTCCTGTTAACCCCCATAGGGCGTAACTGGAATGGGTGTGACTAATTTTACATACCTATGTTACTATTGAAGGTAACTCAAAATGCTTATATTTATCTGCCTGAGTTGAGAATACCGATAATCTTCATTAACTGGGTACCTCGTACCCTTTTTCACCATTCTTCCTTTACTTGTAGAAACTTGTATTTATCTTCTTAATCTCTCATTGTCTTTTACCATAAAGGTGGATAGATATTCTTGCCTTAAGGATCCTTTTCCATAAGCTCACCGAGTTCTTCTGACACAACTCTTTGACAACCGCATCAATTCCTTACCAACCATCTTTCTAACTGTAGGCATCGTCGTATTTTGAATAAGGTTGAGTTTAGGAAATTGTGTTCTTACAACTGAGCTCTACCATACAATCTAGAGTAAGAAGAAAGAGTGACAGTCCTAAATGCCCTATAGCCTCCTGCTTATAAGTATGGTACATGACACACCCATAAACAAGACTCTACTAGACACGACTTGTAGACTCCCTATGATAGAACTACTCTAATACCACTTTTGTCACGCCCCAAACCTGAGGGCGAGACCGGCACCTGGTGCCTCACCTATCCTTACGTACCAACTTGCAACTAAGTGGCCCTGAACATGTGATGTCATGCTTTGGCCATGGGCCATGTTACAAGATAACTAGTAATGTTGACTAAATATCAATATAAAGTTGGGCCGACAAGGCCGTCATAATTATTGCAGCTGATAAACCAACCAAATATACATACAAGGCCTACAAGCCCAACATATTACACTAACTGACAGGATATGTCTACAAACCTCTGATGATGGATATACTATGATCGGAACAGTTCCCCGACCTACTCATAACATATATACATATATACACAAGATGTACATAAAGCTATAGACCTGGCAACTCCGAAGGACGTGGAGCTTACTGATAAGGCTGAACTCGAGCAACACCTATTGAGGAGGTCTACCCATCTGTCTGTCTGAACCTACACGCATGAAATATAGCGCCCCCAGAAAAGGGACGTCAGTACGAAATAATGTACCAAGTATGTATGGCAATATACTGAAAGCTGAAACTGAACCGATAATATTATATCTGCAAGTAATTGAACTCAAAGATAATCTGAAGATATGTTTACCTGTTGATACTAACTCAGCTCCCTTAATATAATAAGTAAAATAGATGCCCGACCCTATAAGGCTCAGTATATATATATAACTGCTCTGCCATAGTAGGCTCTCTCATTGGCGCTAGGCCATACTAGGCTTTGTATCTCGGCCAACTGGGCTCGCTCGTAGGCACTCGGCAATAGTAGGCTCGGTATATATCTTACCATCTGATCAGAGGTTGCCCAATAGGGGCTTGTCCATCGATTATAGCTCTATGGTAATGAAAATACTGTGATACTGTATATATATATAGACTTTCTTCTCTCTTGACCGGAAGAAGGAAATACTCAAATGAATATGAAGTCCCGATAAAGAGAATAATGTAACTTACAAAACTAGGAAAATATACGTAACTTGCGAGACTAGCAAAATATACGTGAATTCCGGGATATGAATTTTTCTTTATGCCTCGATATCAAACTTGTGTAATGACGAGATCATGCAAAATGAAGGAAGAGCTTAGCCTTAACATACCTGAGCCGGTTCTCTGGACAATTCCTCTAACATACGAAAATTGCGACAAAACATGTAATGAGGAGATCGAAGTGGAAAGTAAAATCCGTATATTATCTTTGAGAAAGATTACAATCTTCTTTCATGAAAAACCAACTCATGTTGCTTCTACTACACGGTTGCCACATTGTTTATTACAATCACATTTCCACCAACACTCTTTGATAACTTTCCTCATCAACTGACCTTTATAAGCTTCTATAATGTCCTAATTTTTTGATCTTTCCAATGGACACTCTTTGCAAAAGAAGTTGTAGTGTTTCTTAAAGTCACGATTCATGGAAATACATTTATTAAGAAAGTCTTCTTTTACAAGGCCTTTTCGGTTTTCTAATCCACCACATATACCACACAACTTTAGACTTTGCCACATAATATTATGACTTATAAGAGTCATCTAAACATTAAGGGAGGGGCTTCCACGTGGGGATGGGTGGGAAAGTTTAATCTTTATCCACTTATTAGGTAATTAGGTAGTTCCATGTTACCCAGTAATTAACCAATTACCCACATAATTAAGAATTGTCTCAAATTACTTAAAATTTTACTTATTTTTAATACACTTTATATATATATCATACTATCATGGTCATATGATACCTTGAATGGTACTAGTCCATAAATATCGGGTATTAATGATCGGCCCGTATTTTATCCCAACATGCCAAACTTGGACGAAAATTCATTTTCTTTGACTTGCTTCCCCTCTCACTTTCACTAATTTACTCATCACTTGTTTGGAAAAGCATAATCCTTATAATCTCCAAATAATCTTTTCCTTGGACTGATGTCAATTACCTTACGACAAATTCAACGTACAATACTATAGGGTGCAACATCATCGTAATTTAATACTGCAAAGCGTAACAACATTGTAATATGATAATGTAGGATGTAATATCAACATAATATTGTGGGACGTAACAAATCCCTCTTGATCTTCTTCCTTTGGTTTGAAGTGAACTCTTCCGGAATGATAGCACTCACAAAGAAAATTTGCCAAACTCGTGAACCATGACACCTCTTTCATTAAAAGTGTCAATAGTTGCTCGTCGGGGAAAGAGTCATTGATTTCAAGGCCACCATGTGGTCTCCCCTTCTCCTCCAAATGAGATAAGTGGTCCACCACTTGATTTTTACTTCCCTTCTTTTCTTGGATGTCTATATCAAACTCTTGTAACAAAAGCACACATATAATAAATAGATCTTTAGATTCCGCTTTGCTTATAAGATAGAGAAGCTCTACATGATCCATGTTAACTTTGGCTCTCATCAAGTATGGGAGGAACTTCTCAATAACAAACACAATAGCAAGGAGATCCTTCTCCATAACGGTATAATTGACTTGGACATTATTTATGGTCATACTAGCATAGTAGACCGGATGAAAAACTTTGTTGATACGTTACCCAAAACAGCCCCAACCACTACATCACATGCATCACACATGAGCTCGAACGGCAAACTCCAATTTGGAGATGTAATGATCGGAGTAGTTGTCAACTTGAGCTTTAATCTTTCAAAAGATCTCATACAATCATCATTGAAATGAAATTTGGTATCCTTCTCAAGGAGTTTGCACAAAGGATTCACCACTTTAGAAAAATGTTTAAAATAGACAGTAGAATCCCGTATGGCCCAAGAAACTCCTCACACCCTTCACCGAGGTGGGCGGTGGAAGCTTAGAAATAACTTCAATTTTCATCTTATCCACTTCAATACCATTCTTTGAAACCTTATGGCCAAGGAAAATGCCTTCCTCAACCATAAAATGACATTTCTCTCAGTTGAGTACCAAATTTGTTTCCTCGCATCTAGCCAACACCTTGTATGAATTAGCAAGACAGTCATCAAATGAATCCCCAACCACCGAAAATTCATCCATAAAGACCTTAAGGTAGTCTTTAACTATGTCCTTGAAGATAGAAATCATACACCGTTGAAAAGTCGTTGGCGCATTGCACAATCCAAAAGGCATCTATTTGAAAGCAAAAGTACCATATGAAAACATAAAGGTAGTTTTCTCTTGGTCTTCCGGTGCAATAAGAATTTGGTTGTAGTTCAAGTAACCATCAAGAAAGCAATAAAAGGCACAGCCGGCCAACCTATCAAGCATTTGATCCATGAAAGGGAGGGGAAAGTAATCCTTCCTTTTGACTTTGTTGAGCTTACGATAATCCATACAAACTCTCCAACAGGTGACCATTCTTGTAGGAATAAAATTATTCTTATCATTGGTAAGGATTGTCATGCCACCCTTCTTTGGGACACATTGGACCGGAGACTTTCATGAACTATCAGAAATGGGGTAGACAACCCCGACATCCAACCATTTGATAATATCCTTTTTAATCACCTCTTGCATAGCATTATTGAGTCTTCTTTGATGTTCAATGGACAACTTAGCACCATCCTCCAACTTGATCTTATGCATAAGTTGTGGGGATTATGCCTCGAATATCCTCACATGTCCACCTAATATCTTTCCTCTTCTTTTTCAACACCAATAATATGGAATCTACCTGCACGTTAGTTAAACAAGAGGAAAGAATAACCGGTAAAGTAGAACAAGGGACAAGAAATTCATACTGAATATGAGTTGGCAACGACTTCAACTCCAAAAGGTTAGTGGCTCTTCAATTGAAGGCTTTGTAGGAGGAGTGTTTACCGTGAAAATGGTAACAACAATTAAATTTGTAGATGGGATTCTAAAAATACGTGATCTATTTCCGAGCTAGTTGTTAGAGCAGTTGGTGCTAATGATATGGAGTTTAATGATGAAAAGCAAGCTAAAACAAGATAGTAATAGAACCGTAGGGCCTGCTTCCCAGGAATAGGTCTGATCGATGAAGGACCTCGGGGTCGATGTTAGGGTTGAGCTCGAGCTATCGAGGATAGTCGGGGATGGGATAACAATTGAAGGTATAATTAAACAAGGCTCTTTGTGGACAATTCTAAGGCATACGATGAAGAATGAGTAAGAACGCGATGAATATCGAGGTGGCCTCGGTCCAGTGAGAACGAACGAGTTAGAAAGAAAAGAGAGAGAGAGATATTATTGCACTTGTGGAGAAATGGAGCAACATCAGTCCCCTACAAGGTAGGGTGAGTCCTCTTTATATAGGAGGGGGAACTCGGTTACAAGTATGTGGAGATCAATTGCAAAGTATGGAGATGGGATGGATTGACGTGATGCCTCAACATAGGCTCTGGATAGGCCGGCCCTGTCAGACTTAGCTGTGTACCTTGGGAGCTTCCCCCTCAGTCCTGGCTTCGGTCTCCGTTTGCTCTGAGTCGGGCCTCGTTGAGCCCCGAGGTCGGGAACTCGGTCATGGCCTCCCATCCTCGGGGTCCCAAAAATGCTTCCAAAATGACTCAACAACGAGAAATCAAGTCTTCTGATTTTTCTGCATACAAATAGTCTCCGCATTTCCCATAATAAAGTGATGGGAAATGATTCTGACACTCGACTCCTCAGTCTTATTTGATGATGCCAAATCGATGATATGCCTCCTAGCATGAGCTTTGTGCCAACCGGACATCCACGAGATCTTGTTTTTTGACCTCATTCTTTGTGCTATTAATTCTCGCTTCCCAAGGTAAAGGTACCGCCGCCGGTTCGGTTTTCCATAGATGCATTAACTACGCCCGTCTATCAGTCTTCCGAAGCCTATATAACCTTGTCGTAACCCCTTATAAATGGGGGGTGCCGTGGTTTTGCTTTTCCTATCCCAGTGCCTCTGTTGGTTTGCTTGGCTATTTCTTCTTATCATTTTCTTTCACCCTTGGACATCATGCCAAGGGCTCATGACCTTACAGCTGTTTTGAGAAGTTTCCTTAGACTGTGTTGTGGCCTTCTGCTGGGGCTTCCCTTCGTTGAGCATAAGCATTCTGTCCCGCTACTGCTGTGGTCGTTAATATGTTCACTGTGGTTACTGATGTTGGCCCGAAGTAATGATGGATGGAGTCAGTTTTCCCCTCATTTAGACAGCTGTTCGGATTATGCACCACTGCTCACCCTTCTACTCGAGCCTGGTATGGCACTTCATCCTTAGGGTTTTTTCCTTCCCAAGGGATAAAGTCGCACTACCCGCCGTTGAGGCCGGGGCCCGCCAAATCTTCAACCTTTGGCTTCGGTGGGCCTTGTCTCTTTTCTCTGCCTCCTCTATGTCCCCTCATTTTCCACTTCTTTATCTTCTCCGGCATGAATCCCTCGAGGGATTGTGCTGGGAACCTATGGGAGGTGGAGGTCAAAGGAATCACCCTCGAGGAAACGCGCTCGAGGGTGCGGCACTCGAAGATGCTGATATCGGAGATGGATCTTCGAGGGCGGACCGAGGTCCCAGGTTTCATCACATGCACATCCTTCTATTCCTCCGCTTCAGGTGTAGACTCTTGTAGGTTTTTGCAATAGTATGTAACGACCCCTCGAGGGCTGCTTGTACACAATTTTTTATGAATAAGAATACACTTTACTGACTTCTGCTTTCCTCACTTTTTATGCTTTCATACCCTTCGAGGCCCTTCGAATGCCTTCTTTTATTTGTTGACTGTTGATATCCAACTTGGGCGCGAGCGTTGTTTCCGATCTTCTGTTGATCGGCGCGGCTCTCTTTCGAACCCGTCATCGTACTTAGGACCAATCCTGGATTAATCTGATAGGCTCGGGCTATTGAGGCCCTCCGAGTTATATGGAGACCATATGTCGAATCTCGGAAACTTTGGGAACGTTATCCTTAATGAAGGTCAGCTTTGGGTACCAAGGGGTCCCTTTTGATCTTGATGTAGATAGCCCCTTTAAAACATATAGGATAGAATTTTGTTAAGGGGTTGTCTGTACTCAGACGTTGCCTCGGACCCTCGTGGAGCTTTCGTGATTGGAGATTCCCATGTTTATTCCTCTCTTTCAGGAGAGGGGAACCATGAGACCAGGTACCTGCCTTGCATCGGGTGATGGCGTTGAATGCTTCCCGAAGTCCGTCTTTTTTAGGTCGGGGATCCTCGAGATAAAATGTTATCTCGAGCTTGGAGATAATATGGACGACTCCTCGACTCTTGACTTCTCGTTAAAGGATGCTTTTCGGATCGGGTACCGACCCGTCGACCCGTATCGAGGTTGTCGGCTTCCCGGGGCTCACCTTGGGTACGCGACTTGTCGCTGCTTCTCGCATATATGTGGGGCGGCTTCAGCTTCTTTGCAAGACCTCATTATTTTAGATAGCTGCCCTTCCACTTTGGCATAGGGTTCCCCGTTTCTTCAGGCGCAGAAATATTGGCACACGTTCTTGCTTTGTTCTGTTAGTTTTACCATAGTCATGGAGAGCACTTCGAGGTCGGCCCGTCAGGAAGTAGGGAGTGCTGCTCCCGGCACCCAGGATCCGCTGGGGTTCGTTCTGAAGACTATTTCTTCGGTAAAGGAGGAACATCTGGAGATGGTGAGGAGATTCTGGGGGTGGAGCGAGGGGATAACACTACAGGTGATTTCCCCAAATAAGGGTATTACGGACTCCACTGATGGATTCTTGAGCGTACACCTATATCCTTTCGCATTTGGCCCCCCCTGATAGGGTTGTGGTTGATTTTTGCCTAAAGTATCGGGTTACTCTGGTGCAAATACATCCATCATTTTTGTGAGTGGTGTTGATGATGAGGTTCTTTGCGGAGAAGGATGAGCTCGAGTTCACGCTTGATCACCTCGTTAGGCTATCCAGCTATTTCATCATCGAGGCCTGCTAACTCTAAGGTACTGTTCATCCACGCCATTTGTTGTTGACGATAAAGAAGATGGGGATCGAGAGTGGGCCAGCTGGTATATCCTGGTTCAGACGGCTGGCATTATCCCTGTGGGGCTTTTGCCATTTTCCGAAAGGTGGAATCATGCACGTAAGTGGGGCGTCTGGCACTTTTTCAGATTTTGCATTATAGCGAAAATTAGTTGAGTAATAATGTTGTCTCCCTTATTGCAGCAACTTCGTGGACGCCGGGCAAAGTTCTTGACCTGCCCGCCTGGGTTCGGAGGCTGGTGACCCATTTGACCTACGACGAGCGCAGATGGCAAGCTGAATTCCCACTAGATGGGGAGTGGAATACCAAGGTATGTGCGTATGTTGCCTTTCCCTTGACCTTCATATATTTGAGGTAACATTTTCCCCTTTCATTTGTACTGGATTCACCGTTTACAGACATCGAGCGGTTCCTTGGGGTGAGGTAGTGTTCTTCCGTAGAGGGGAAGGAGTCATCGGCCTCTGAACCGAGGAGCGATGGCGGTAAGGGGGATCGACACCCACGGTGTGATGGAGATTTTAGTGGTGCTGGGTAGGCCCGTATCTTTGAGGAGAGGGCATCGTCCGAGCCTGATGTTCCCGAAGTATCAGATTCCCTAACAGCGGTTCCTCCAAGTGAATATGTTCTGCCCGAGGTTGGTTCTCCTGGGGCCGGGGTGGCAAGATCAACAGGAGTGTGTTCTGAGTTAGAGGAAGTCTGTCGGCCTCTCTTCAAGGTGAGTTTAGGCTCGGTTTTTCCCGTATGTCACGCCCTCCTCCATTTATTGAGTTTTTCTTGCGCAGGCATGTGATGGGCTTATATCTGAGCTGCTCTATCAAGGGGATAGGCTCTAAAAAATCCATAATGAGGGTGAGTCCCTTAGGCTATTTAGCGAGGAGAAGGAGGCTGAGTTGGTGCATTGGCGATATGAGGCATATCGGAGATCAAACTATGAGAGTTATTTGGTGGAGCAGGTAACTTCCTGTAGTACGCACTTCACTCCTTTCAAACTTTAGGGCTAACCCCTTTTGTTATATCAGCTGCAAAAAAAGGCAGAGGCCTTGCAGTGCCTTAAAGGCGACGTCAACCGTGCCAGAGTTGTTTGTGGAGAGCTAAGGGCTCAAGTGCAGCCTCGAGCTTTGGAGGAGGTGAGTGCCTCAACCAAGGTCCTTACCTGTGAGGCCCAACTCCGCTTGACTCGTGATAATGCCAAAGATCAAACGGACATGATTGGGAGACTCGAATCTGATCTCTCGAAGGCCAGACCTAAGATAATTGATGCCCAGGCTGAAGCAGCGCTAAGTCGGACCAAGGCTGATCAGAAGATGGTGATTCATATGAAGGATGTTACTGATGCCCAAGATGAGTTGAAGCGAGCCCTTAACCGGGAGAAAATGATCTAGGAGTACGTTCATTGTAGATCCCGGAGAGAGGTACTCGAGGAGGTCGGTGCACGGGGCTTCGTTCTCTCGAAAGAATTGGCTCGAGCAAGGGCGAATAAGCGCAATGCTCGGTCACTTCTCACTAACGTCGTGGTGGGAGAATTTGACAAGTTGTAGCCCTTTAGTGTGGAACGTATATTTCGTCGTTTTGTTGCTTTGTTAATGATATATGTAGAGCATGACTGTAGATGGAGAACACGCCTTTTTCGTGTATATAATATATAGGAAGAAACTTGAAACTTTATTTCTTTTGTACCTTTTTTCTATTATTGCTTTTGACCGGGCAGGTTGGTGTTTGGCGGGATCCCCGTAGGTCCAGAATTAATCGGACAGGCCCGGGGGCTCTTACATGCGATCCTTGGTATGATCAGGTGCTGGGGCCTCCGTGCTTGGCCCGACTATTTAGGCTTAGTCTCCAAGTCGGTCTTCGACTCAAGCCTTCTTTCCCTTGAATCTTCTAGGACCGTGTGGGCAGGTAGTAATTATTCTTATTTCTTGCCTTTTTCATGTCTCCGAGTCGCATTGTGACTCGAACTTCAATTGACCCTCAAGCTTTTTTCTGCCCGCATGGGCGGATGACGATGGCCTTTTGTGCTTCGGGCCGAAGTGATCTTACAGGCGCGTGGCCCGGGGGCTCACTAATGATGGCATTTATGTCGTGCCCTTAGGCATGCTGTAATTTAACTGTTACGGGTCCAGTCTCCGAATCGCGTTGCGATTCGAGCTATATTTGACCCTTAAGTTCTTTATTGCCTGCATAGGCGGAGGGCGATGGCCTTTTGTGTTTCGGGTCGAAGCGACCTTACAGATGGGTGGCCTGAAGGCTCACTCGGCTAGTGATAGTGGCATTTATGTCGTGCCCTTAGGCATGTTGTAGTTTAGCCATTTCGGGTCCAGTCTCCGGGTCGTGTTGCAATCCGAGCTTTAATCAACACTTTTTGGTCATCGAGACCTTTTAATATGTTACCTGGAGGCTTGCCTAGTTTACCTATTTTAGATCCGGTCTCCGAATTGGGTTACGATTCGAGCTCACTTTAATCCTCAAGTTGTCAATTTTTTAGCCGGCGATGATGGCTCTTACGCTTGTTTGGTCGTAGAGACCTTTTGATATGTATCCTGGAGGCTTACTTAGCTTGCGACAATGCCTCTTATTCTATTTTTGCCCATGGGCTTTTTGTAGGCTTTGTGTTTTGCTCGTTAAGGTCTTTTGAAAGATTTTGCCTGACCCGTCGTCGGTTCTGGAGAACCTCGATTTCAAGTCGTTATCAGCGATGTTCCGACCACCTCGGAAGGTTCATAGCTCGTAGGTCGAGTAGATCGATGCTCTTGCAATTTGGAGCCGACATGGTCGGAGCTCATTTTTTGCCTATTGAGGGAAGCCTATTTTAACCGGTTCTTTCCGAAGTATATTCGAAGTAGTGGCCTGCAATTTTAGCGACAGTCGGGCGTCCCCGAGTCGCGTTATTTTGGCTGTATTAGCCGTTTTGACCGTAGTCATATGCGTTTGGCCGTAGCCATTTTTGATCCCGAGTGATAGTTTAGGCGTCTACACCGAGGGTATGCCCTTTGGGGATTCATACAAATGCGATGTATAGCCTAAACTTTGGGATTTTCATGCCTGTTGAGGTCTTACAGTTTGTCATGCTTATTAAGGTCTTACAGTTTGTCATGCCTGTTGAGGTCTTACAGTTTGTCATACTTGTTGAGGTATTACAGTTTGTATAAGGTAGAATAGATCTGGTTATGCCAAGGCTGCCTGCTAGGGGTCTTACAATTTCGGGTTTTCCAGCGTATGGCGATTAATGGCAGTCTCCGAGTCATCGAGTTTGTTTAAGCTTGAAGACAGCTTCTCATGAGCTCGGAGTTGCTTTGTAGGGGCTTCTTGAGCCCGGAGTTCCGACCCTGGGGTCGTGCGGGTGTTGAATTGCTGATTCTAAGTCTCCAAGTATCTGGGGACGCATTCAGTGGAGAGGCCCTTGCCGCCAGTATGTTGAAATCTCCTTTTCCGAAATATGAAATGCCGAAAAGGTATTCTTTATTGCTTGGCGTGAATATATGTTGTAAATACACGTGGTCTCGTTGTTGTGAGCTCGGCCTGTGTAGGCATGACTCTTCGGACCATCTGATTTGAAACTCAGTCTGCTATTTTCGGTCCTTCCGAGGGGGTGGTGTCCTTAAGAGAAGATCATCGCTCGTCGTCCGATTGTAGAAGAAGGCCTGGGATCTTGTTGGACCCAGCTGGAGGGACCCTCTTTGGGGGTACGCTGCTTCGCTAATAATCTTGCTGGCGGGACCATCTTCGGGTCTGAAGCCTGATCGAGGGAAGAGAGCATGGCGGGCCCTGCCAAGGCCTTAGATCTCCGGGTGGAGTTAAAACTTCTGAATGCCCCGGTCGACTACCTGCATATAGGTTAGTGAACAAATAATGGAGGAGTGAAGTAGTTCTTCCTCACCGCGGGATGTGCAGGTAATACTTTGAGGTTCGGTATGTTTCTTCCGTTCTGAGGCGCGAGCCCTAATACAGCCTTCTATTGTGTTCAACCAGACTTGGTCGTAGGTGCGGTACTGCTTACCCTTTGATCCCTCTGAGGGCAGAGGCATTGATGCCGGCGATGCGTTATGTGGTGGGGAATTTTCTATCGTCGCGTGTTGCCCCTTGACGCCTTATTTTAATCCCTCCCTTTGCGTGGGATTTCATCTTTTCGGCAAAGTGGGGTTGATGCCATCTCCGGGCGGTGTGCCAGAGGTCATCTGAATAGGACGCATGTGCTTTGCGAGCTCGGCATTTTAGTTCGAACTTAGACAGGCTGTATAGAGGGAGCGGTTTTCCTGATTGTTGTAGTAATCAGCATTCAGAATCCGTCGAAGATTTGAGATGTGAGAGTGACTTGGTTTGTCGGTTCGGACCGTTCATTTGACTTTGGTCCGACATTGTTGGTGTACTTGATCGAATCTCCTAAACTCATGAACATACATTTTATTGAAAATAGATTAAACGAGGATGAGGGTTACCAATGTGTCAATGTGAGATTGAGGCAAGGTCTCTGTGTCATTTTCTCTGGATTTAAGGGTTCCTTCTAGAATATTTCCCCGGACACGTTTTTCCCTACCGACGAAGATTTTTGCTTTCCATTTCATGAGTTCTTGGGGGGTGTCGTCGCTCCTTCGCTATCGGGGTAATGCGTCGTTGCTTGTTTGCTTCTTTCTTCCCGGTTATTTTCCTCCCTTGGGGCTGGATTCGCGTCTGACCGTTCGACGATACTTGGTGGTGATTTTTATTGAGTAGCACAGTTGTCATCCTTCTGAGCTGGTGTCCATTTTCGACCCCGTGGCAACACACGCTCTACAGTTCTCGCGCCGGGTTGCGGTTCTTTTGAAAGGGTCTTGGTCGAATAGTCCTGAGTCGTTGGGCGTCCCTGGTTGCGCTTATGGTGATAACGATGCTTGGTATAGCAATGCTAAAATCGTACTCAGCTGGGCGGGGTTCCCCTACCGGTCGTGCCTTGTTGAATCTGGTTCCACTGAAAATTTCTCGAGGGTGTTGTCCTTGGGCTATTTCCCTATTGTTGTGAAGTAGGTTGCATCTTGTGTCATTCTTCCCATATGTGACGCATGGATGGTACCTTCACCTATTTGGCATTAGTTTCTTTGTCGGGATTCTGCTTGGATGTACCGAGCCCGAGGGAGTTCCCGGGCGGTTGTCCACGACCCTGCTCCGTGGCTGGTGTTGGGTGCGGATATCCGGCCAGGTCTCGGCTGGGTATCTGATCAGGCTTTGTCTGAAATGTCCTAGGGTCTTCGGGCATGCTTCGTTTGAGCTTCGGATGAAAGCCTGTGTTTCCCAATTATCCAAAGTCGAGGTCGATCTCACTTGTCCTGTCGGGGAACGAGGCGTGACCTCCTAAGGAATTTCATTCTCTCTTTGTTCGGCCTCCGATGTATCGAGCTCTTTCATTACTGCTTCGATGGCATTGGCGTATGCTTCTGCGGAGGAATCTGCTGGTGCGGTGAGTGAGTATGTGAGGTCGGTTGATAGGTCGCGACACCACATCATGGTTTCTTTCGAGACTATTTCTCCAAGCTTCTCCAGCGAGATGGGCTCGAAATTATCATCTTGAATGTCGCTGCCTTTCTCCGCGCATGCGTAAACAGTGATGTGCTCATCGGGATCCGAGGTCTTATCGCACCTGAGGGGTTTCGGCGTTCCGGGTTTCTATGAAGCGTGTTCCGGAACCGCTTCCTTGGGAGACGATTGCTGTATAAACTTCCACGAACCTGACTCAATCCTTTCGAAGAGATCTCCAAGAATCCTCACTGCGGTAGGGTCGATTACCGATACATTGTTGCTTGATCTCTCGGGTACTCGTTCGGCGTAGGGAGATGTTCCCGGCACTACTACGCTGGGAGTCTCCGGGTGACTTTGCAGCTGAGCGATAGCCAATCGTTGTGCCTGCAACATTTCAAAAATAACATGAAGACTAACTTCCTGTTCTTCCCGGGCTGGGGTTTTTTGAGCTTCCTGTTGGTCGATATGTTGTATGCTACCATCAGTGCATGAGGCTTCGTCGACTTGATGTGCGTCCTGCGAATCTACGTCCGCTAGAATCGGTCCGAGCGCTGTATTCGAATTTTGCGGAGGTGCTCCAACGACCGGGGCAGCCACGCCATTTTCCCCGTGATTTTCGAGGTTGTCGTTCTCAACTCCGTTTACCGAGTCAGACATTTTGACCTGAAATCAAAGGATCTTGGACAAGCAAAAGTGCGAAAGATAATGTGTATTTGTACAATGAAACTAGCAAGAAAATAATCACTATTATTTTTAGCCTCATGGTGGGTGCCAAACTGTTTACCATGAAAATGGTAACAATAATTAAATTTGTAGATGGGATTCTAAAAATACGTGATCTATTCTCGAGCTAGTTGTTAGAGTAGTTGGTGCTAATGATATGGAGTTTAACGATGAAAAGCAAGCTAAAGCGAGGTCGAGCTCGAGCTATCTGGGTCGATGTTGAGGTCGAGCTTTCGGGGATAGTCAGGGATGGAATAACAGTTGAAGGTATAATTAAACAATGATCTTTGTGGCCAATACTAAGGCATACGACGAAGAACGAGTAAGAACGCGATGAATATCGAGGTGGCCTTGGGCCAGTGAGAACGAACGAGTTAGAAAGAAAAGAGAGAGAGAGAGAGAGATTATTGCACTTCTGGAGAAATAGAGCAACATCAGTCCCTTACAAGGTAGGGTGAGTCCCCTTTATATAGTAGGGGGACTCGGTTAAAAGTATGTAGAGATCAATTGCAAAGTATGGAGATGGGATGGCTTGACGTGATGCCTCAACATAGGCTCTGGATAGGCCGGTCCTATCAGACTTAGTCGTGTGCCTTGGAAGCTTCCCCCTCTATCCTGGCTTTGGTCTTTGTTTCCTCTGAGTCGAGTCCCGTCGATCCCGAGGTCGGGAACTCGGTCATGGCCTCCCATCCTCGGGGTCCCAAGGAATGCTTCCAAAATGACTCGACAACGAGAAATCAAGTCTTCTGATTTTTCCGCGTACAAGGAGTCTTCCTATTCTCAAGACCCAATGACAACTTTCAGGGTGTATAATTGTAAGACCCCATCCCTTGTAATAAATTCACACACTCCATGAAACCATCCATCTTATCATCATCAAAGTTGAGCAAAATGGCTTCCAACATGTCACCAATATTGATTGTAGCACTAGTATCATCAACAACGACATCAGTCACAACCTCCATAAAAGAGCACACCTCATTGCTCTTTGGTTGACGCATGGACTTGCACACATGGAATACCACTTGTTCATCACCAACCTAGAAAATGAGTTCTTCGGCTTCAACATCACAAAGGCCTTACTCGTACCAAGGCCTCCCAAGAATGATAAACACTTCATAATTTACCTCACAATCAAGAATCACAAAGTCCGTCGGAAGAATAAATTTATCAACTCAGACCAAGACATCCTCAATCACTCTTAATGGCCTCTTCATAATGCGATCGGCCTTTTGCAACCTCATAGATGTGAGTCTTGGTTTCCCAATCCCCAATGTTTTTAATATAGAATAGGGCATCAAATTGATACTCGTCCCAATATCACAAAGAGCTTTAATAAAATTTACACTTCCAATAATAGAAGGAATTGTGAAAACATTGGTATCCTCTAACTTGGGAGCCATGAAATCTACAATCGTACTCACTTGATGAGAGACCTTGATTGTTTCAAATTTCATCGACCTCTTCTTAGTCACAAGATCTTCCATATGGCATAACAGAGCATTTTTTTCCAACGCTTCCACTAATGGTACATTAATAGAAAGACATTTCATCATTTGAATGAACTTCTTAAATTCTCACCATTTTTCTTAGCAATACTTTGAGGGTAAGGAGGTGGAGGCTTTGGCAAGGGTTCCTTAGCCTTTTGCACTACCAGATCTAGTATGTCAATCATGTATTTCCTAGTCAGGTTCACCTTTTCTCGGGTCTTCTCCATACTATCATCAATATCAATCTGAACGTCATCATATACTTGAACATAATTTTGTGGTATTTCATCTGCTTGGATCACTTGGTCAGCATCATCCACAAGTTACTTTTCATTTGAGGTGGGTGCATTCCCGCCTCTTTTCACTTCTTCTGATGAACGCCATGGCATGACCAGTATTGTTACCACCCTTTGGGTTCACTAACGTACAACTTGGTAATGCACCCTTAGGACGAGTATTAAGATCTTGAGAAATTTGCCCCCATTTAAAATTCAAGATTACGGATTGATGTGGTATGTTAGGCAAGTTAGAATCCGAACTCGCATTCTTTTCTATCATTTGTTTGAACATATTCTAAATACGACCCATTTTATTGCTAGAAGAACTTAAACCATGGGAATGATAAGGAGGTGGGTTTCTCGATTGTTGGTACATTGGAGTTCTTTGAAAACCTAAACTTCGATTTGCATTATTATTATTATTATTTCCCCAATTTTCTTGATTGTTGCCTCCCCAATTTCCTTGGTTGTTGTTATTGTTATGCCAATTTCCTTGATTATTAGAACCCAAATTGCGTTGGTTATTTTGAGAACACTATTGATTTTATTGGAGCCCTAAAAATTACTATGTTGCCATGATAATTGTTCATAAATTGTACCTCTTCTTCTTGATCTTGATAAGTGTCATCTTGGTCATAGCTACCATCATCATGTATATAATTTTCCACTCGTGATTGAAATTGGGGACTTTAGTCCTTTTCTTGTTGGCCAAGACATTCACTCCTTCCATAGAATGAACTTGCTTAGGAGCTTGAGTTTGATGAAGTTGAGCCTTGGCAAGTTGAGTCATAGTTGTGTTCAATTCGGCAGTAACTTGCCCATGGTCCTGCAATTCTTTATGAAGATGGATCATCTTGGGATCACCTTGGGGAACATTATCTCGGGATTGCTAAGACGAAGAAGTTTTTGCCATCTCATCAGGAATCTCACATGCCTCCACATAAGGTGTTGTCATGAAATTGCCTCTGGACAATTGATTTAACAGACATTGATTTGTGGTATTAATACCACAGTAGAAAGTTTGGTGGATCATGTTGTCGCTCGTATCATTGTCCGGGCAGTCCTTCACTATAGTCTGATACCACTGCAAATTTCATGCAAAGGTTTATCCGTAGAGTTGTCATATGCCCGAGAGATCACTTCGAAATAAACTTCTCTAATGTATGAATAGAATGATTAGGCAAGCATTCCAAATAATCCAAAGCCTTACGCCTTAGTGAGAAGGGAAAAAACCTTAACTAGAAAGCATCTTCCGAAACATTTGTTTGATTGCTTCCCCAACACATATCCACAAAACCCTTCAAATGCTTGAAAGCATTTTGAGTTGGCACCCAGGTGAAATAGCCTTGTTGCTCTAGCAAAGTGAGTACCTATTTGGTAATTTGAAAGTTTCCCTCCCTAATGTGACGGTGCTTATGGCACTTGCATATCCTTCATTGGGCAAAATCCGATGTTGCACCGCTTGTGATTGTGGAGGTGGTGGAGGGGGTGGAGGTGGAGGCACATTGTCTTGTTGCCCACGGCCTCGGCGGTTTTGTTGTGGAACTTGTGGCATTTCATCAAGTTGTTCCTCTTTACCATCCACCTCTCCTAATGGTATGATTCAATGTTCATTGTTTGCCATTTGGAACGTACAATCACTTCAACAAATTAGAATCACTAAAGCAAAAGAAGTTACTTCAAGAAACAAACTCAAGTATATAGTTCACACCGTAAACTCCTTAAAAACGGTACCAAAAATTGATCACGTCCAATTTACACCCCAATTAGAGGAACATAAAATGGTCATCACAATAATAAACCCAACGCGAGTTGGGGTCAAATCCACAAGGAGTTTAAAATAGGTGTTAGGCAAATACCTAAGAAAGAAATTCGAAATAACTAGATTTATCTTCCAAATTAAAATGGATAACAATTATTCTAATTTAAGCTTCTAAGAAATTTAACTACTAATAAACAAGTAATGATTGAAATATTTTTTTGAAGTTTTACTAAATAGAGAAGGACCTAGGGTTGTAACCTAAGGTGTAAACCTAATGGGTAGAGTAAATCTATGTTTGCTTGATAGATCGGGGTTTTGTTATGACTCTTAATGCAGAAATACCCACTCAAGACCCCTTGATTAAAGAGTGCGTATGCCCAAATTGGCTTTCTCAAGTATGGGTAGCAATCAAAGCAATTGAATATAAGTCCAACTTAGACTATCCTTATATTTAGTTAAAATGATTTAATCAAACTAATCGATACTTCAAGTAGCTCAATATTTTGTTAGCCGAGTTTTTCTAGACTAAATTCCTCTATCTCAAGTAAGAACAAAGTCAAATAGGCATAAATCAATGTTTGCAACCGTTAATTCTAACTATAAATCATAAACAAGGCTAAATAACATTAACACAATCAATAGTAAGCATTAATATTAAATATCCATAAGTTCTATACATTAAAATTAGATCACAACCCTAGATAAAATCTAACTACTCATAGAAATTGACATAGAAAAATAAAAAGAAGACATAAAACTAAATTGAAATGAAAAAGTAATTGATCCTCTCTAATTGTAGATCAAAATTTACCCAAATGGCTAAATATAACTACCAGCTGCTTGTGATGACCCAAAAGGTCATCTTCTATTTTAGAATCTGATTCCATGTTTCGAGGCCTTGAATACATCATTTTATCTCTCCTCAATTTGTGTGCATAGTCTTGGCGCGTATCCGGAAAGCCCTTATGTGAAAAAACTTAAGAAAAGATGATTTTTTGTTTAAAAAGATGATTTTAGTTAACTTCGGTCAATATTTTGGGTAAACGGACACGAACCCGTATTTTGACTGTCCTGAAAGGTCCGTATTAAAATATGGGACCTGGGCGTATACCTGGAATCGAATTTTGAGGTCCCTAGCCCGAGAATGAATTTTTAAAAGAAATTGATAAGACTGAAAATGCAATAATGTAAATGATTTGATCTTGTTATTATCGGGCCTGCATCTTGGTTCCATAGTCGGGTACAAGTCCGTTATAATATTTAAACCTTATTTGTGAAATTTGGTGAAAAACGGAAGTGATTTGACATGATTCAGACCTTTGATTGAGAAAATAGGAAGTTTGAAACTATCTTGAAAATTTCATGTGTTTTGGTGTTGAATTCATAGTTCTAGGTGTTATTTTGGCAATTTGATCGCATGAAAAAGTTTGTATGACGTTCTAAAACTCGTGTGCATGTTTGGTTTGGAGCCCCGAGGGATCGTGTGAGTTTTGGATAGGCTACGGAATGATTTTGGACTTAAGGAAATTTTCTGGTATGTTGCAGATCTGCAGACTTTGCATTTACGAAGTCTGGCTCGCAAATGCGAGTATCGCATTTGCGAAGAAGCTTTGCATTTGTGATTAGTAGACTGGGAGGGTGTATACGGTAAAATCAGAGGGCTCGATTTTATGATTGTTAGGGCGCCTTGTAGAGACCACCCCCGGAAGGCTCGAAGTTTAGCTTGGATTTCTCCCCTGAGGGTTCTCAACGGTCGACCCCGAGGCAGTATAAATCAAAGGCTAATGATGGGAAAAAGGGAAGTTCCCTAAAGCACTTAATTAAAGTTGTCCTAGGTCTATTAGGCTAGCATGAGCCCGTACCGTGGCATTAAATGGTTGTACTAGCCATATATCTTTGTAATAAATGCATTTGTACTACGTTGGGATTCCCTCTCATATATAAAATGGATCCTTGTCACTTTGTAGGGGGGATAGCACATCTGATACATAATATTGAATACACAAGAATATTCTCTTTGCTCTCTAACTTAACATATCCCCTTGATTTCACTACTTATATTTAGTGCTTACATTTATTGCGTTCTATTTATTGTTCCTCATGTGTTGCTCATTATTGATAGTAAAGAGACGCCAGCAAATCTATCATAACTGTTAATCCTCCATCGACTGTCCTTGGCCGAGTATCCGACTCGACCTTGAAGCCCTGCATACGCATTCAAGGACCCGATTTTTAGCCATTCGGTTTGATTATTACATTGTTTTCAAGCTATTATCTTATTTCTGAATCTTTCAATTAGCGTCTATTGCCTAATCAACAAGAATAAAAATAGATCACGTATTTTTAGAACCATAAAATTAAATATAATTGTTATTACCATTTTTGTGGTAAATAGTTTGGCACCCACCGTGGGGCTAAAAATAATAGTGATTGTTTTCTTGTTGGTCTAACACATAACGCAAGTTATCTTTCACGCTTTTTCTTGTCCAAGAATATTTGATTTCAGGTCGGAATGTCTAACTCAGTGAATGTAAGCGAAAACAACAATCTTCAGGACTATGGACAAAATGGTATAGTTGTTCTATGTATTGGTGCACCACCACGAAACCCTGAGGACGCACCAGAACCAATCCCCGCGGATGTGGTCTCATGCAATGCCCAACACGTTGATATAAGCTCTCACACTAATAGGAGCATACACCAAGGAGATAAACAAGAAGCCCAGAAAACCCCAGCTCGGGAGGAACAAGAGTTTAGCCTTCACGTTATTTTTGAGATGTTGTAGGCACAATAGCTGGCAATCGCTCACCTATAGAGCCACCAAAAAACCCCAAGTACAGTGGCCCCAGGAACGGCCTCGGGAATAGCCCCTTGGACCGAACAGGCACTGGAAAGGTTGAGTAACAACGGGTCGGCAGCCGATCCCGCTATTATGAAGATGCTTGAGGACCTTACGAAGAGGATTGAATCAAGCGAAAGATGATAGAAGTCAATGACAAAAAAGTAGAAACCTACAATTCAAGGATCGACCAGATCCTGGGCGCACCCCTGATCCTGAAAGGTGTTGATTCGAAGAAATTCGTAAAAAAGCCATTCCCGTCAAGGGCGGCTCCAAAGCCCATACCGAAGAAATTCAGAATGCCTGATCTCCTGAAATACAATGGGACCTCGGACCCCAATGAGCACGTCACATCTTACACTTGTGCCGTAAAGGGAAATGACCTAAAGGACGACACGATCGAATCCGTCTTGTTGAAGAAGTTCGGGGAAACACTTTCGAAAGGGGCCATGATGTGGTATCATAACCTAGCTCAGAATTTAATAGACTTATTTTCCATTCTGGAAGATTCTTTCATAAAGGCGCATGTCGGTGCCATCAAGGTGGCTATAAGGAAATCTGACGTCTTCAAAATCAAACAAAGGGAAAACGAAATGCTACGAGAATTCGTATCCCACTTTCAAATGGAGATGATGGAGTTACCACCAGTCTCTGATGACTAGGCAGTGCAGGACTTCACCCAAGGTCTGAATAAACGAAGCTCAATGGCTTCAAAATAGCTGAAGCAAAATTTGGTTGAGTACCCCAACGTGACTTGGTCAGATGTTCACAACCGATATCAATCGAAGATCAGGGTCGAGGACGACCAAACGGGAGCCCCCTCGGGACCGGTATACCCAAGCAAACTTCTGGCAAAGGAGCCAAAGCCAAACAAAGAAAGGTACTGGCCATACACCGAAGACAAGAGAAACGACCCGAGGCGTAACATACCCCAAAATGATCGAAGAACAGACCAAGGTCAGAACCCTTAGGGACTCGTGAGTAGAGTCTAATTTATTAGGAACACAGGATCGACGGAGGACCCACACCTATCGGAATATAACTTCAATGTTGTCGTGTCGGACATCGTATCTGCCATTGGTAAAATTAGAGATGCTAGGTGGCCAAGGCCCGTACAATCAGATCCGTCACAAAGTAACCATAACTTAGTTTGAGAATTCCATGACACACATGGTCATAGGACTGAAGACTGCAGACAGCTCCGGGAAGAAGTAGCCCGACTACTCAGCAAAGGACACCTCCGAGAGTTCCTCAGCAACCGAGCCAAAAATCAATTTTGAGAAAGAGAGGCGAACACAAAGAATGAAATAGATGAGCTACAACATGTCATCCACATGATCATGGGAGGAATCAATGTCCCAAGGAACCCACTATCAAAAGAACAAAAATATCCATTACTAGGGAAAAGCGAACTCGAGGTATATACCTGAGGACGCTCACACATTTAGCGACGAGGACATCGAGACCTTGTCCCAGCCTCATAACGATGCATTGGTAATTTCTTTTCTTGTGAATACATTTCATATCAAACGTGTCTTGTGGATCCAGGTAGCTCAGCCAACATTATCAGGTCAAGGTCGTGGAGCATCTCGGATTGCTCGACCAGATCGTGCCCGCCTCTCGAGTCCTCAACGGAATCAATATGGCGAGCGAGACAACTAAAAGGGAAATCACCCTCCTGGTCAACGTGGCCAAAACAATACATAATGCTAAGTTTCATGTCATCGAAGGAGACATGAGGTACAACACCTTCCTCGGGAGTCCATGGATACACTGCATGAGAGTAGTATAATCAACCCTGCATCAAATGATAAAATTTCCTACGAAAGACGCAATAAAAACCGTATATGGGGAACAACATGCATCCAAGGAGATGTTCGCGGTACACGATGTGTCACCAACATCAACACCTTCGACATCGAAGGAGTCAAAGGATAAGCAAATGGAAAAATAGCGCTCACGAGGCACATCCTCGACTACACCTGAATAAAATAAACAAAGGACCGTACCGCGTCCCCTAAGTGAACGTTGGAAGAATATCGAGGCTCAAAGCACCGCCTCCGCTAAGGTATGACCATTCCTCTTTTTTGTTTACATCTTACACTAACCTTCGTGCAGGTGTCCGACTAGGACAGTCGAAGCGATATCTAGCTCAAAGACCTTAAGGTTTCAAAGTATACATTGCACTCTTTTCCTTCAATCGGGTTTTTATCCCAAGAAGGGTTTTACCAGCAAGGTTTTTAATGAGGAAATATCTATATGCTACCTAAGGAAGACTCAACAATTATTCAAGGCTTCTATTCAATCAACCTCGAATACTGGGGGGCATCTCCCCTGAAGGTCACCTTCTCGGAAAAGCCAAGATGTGCTAAATAGGGTCTCAATATGAAAATGATGTACTGGGCCAAAAGGTCGAACGAACCGTGTCCATATAAAATAACCGAGCCCTTGACAGCAAAAACGTGTATACTTGTACCATGTAATCAAAGAATACTTTCCCCTCTATCAAAGCATTTCGCCTTTCAAAGAAGTTCGATATGTTTCACAAACACGGCTCCAGAGCCAAAAACGTCCCGAACACTCGGGGACTAGCGTCAAAAACTCAAAATCGTACGACCCCCGGGTCAGAAGCTTCAAACCTGTTAAGCCCTCAATGAGGCAACATCAAGTCTAAAAAACGGCTAAGAGCCAAGGAAACTTTTAATATCTCGAGGACTGCCGCCAAATTGCCATCCCGTTGACTTATCGAAACCCGAGGCTATAAGACCCCACATAGGCTACCTCGACATCGTAAGACGTCAAGAAAAGCATGAACCATACTTGTACCAAGTAACCAAAACTGTAAGTCCTCAAGCAAGGCATGAACCATACTTGTACCAAGTAACTAAAACTATAAGACCTCAAAGGTATGTAAAAAATTATAATACCTTACAAAAAGGCATTATCCCGACCTTAAAGTTAGGGCTATATATTCGAACTTATAAGACCCCTAAAAAGGCATATCCTCGATATAGATGCCAAAACTACTTCATTCGGGAACTTAAAGGCTACAGCCAAATATAAAAGACTACGGTCATAAAGCTCCAACCAAACTAATGCGACTCGGGGATGCCTGACCATCGCTACAAAATCACAGGCCTTCAAATACTTCGAAAGTACTTCGAAAAGAACTGGTTAAATAGGCTAACCTCGACATAGGCAAAAGAGCATCGAACATGTCAACTCTAAACTATAGGCTTCGAATCATTCAGCCACCAAGCAAAACCACCCGAGGTGCTCATTCATCGCTACATAATGACTCACAATCGAGGCTCTTAGAAAACCGTCAAAGATTCGAGCGAACACGAAAATTTTAAAATCTTTAACGAGGGAAAACAAAGCCTATTGAGGTCATACTGACCCAATGCATAAGATCCACTATCGCCAGCCCACATTAAGAGGTTATACCAACCCTACACATAAGAGACACTATTGCCATCCCATATTAAGAGGTCATACCAACCCTACACATAAGAGACTAAGAGAGAGCTTAAAACCTTGAGGGACAATGAGGTCGAGTCAAAATCCGACTCGGAGACCAAGCCCAAAATAGTTAACTAAATACGCCTAAAGGCAAATGTGTAAGAGCCTGCGAGCCAGCCTAACGAGCCACGGGGCCGAACTGTAACCTAAGGGTTTTTCTCAAAGGCAAAATTTGCCTGGCTAAACGTTGAAAAAATGCCAAAACTCAAAAACAAAAAAAGGCATACACAAGTAAATATAAATCCATTGAAGGAGAAAACTGAAATGTTTCTTTATATACGTACATATGAAACTATGCAAGGTTACATTTGCAAAAGTTCTCTAAGAACACTATACAAAGAATCAAAAAGAAAAGGTCCAGTCTACGTCCCCCTCAGGGACTATGGCCCGTCGGACTCTTCCTCATTATCTTCGGCATCAGAGAAAAGGAACGTGGCATCGTATTCATCCGCCTTGGCCTGTGCTATCTCCTCCGAGAGATCGAAGACCCTAGCATGAATCTCTTCGAGGGTTTCCTTCCGAGATTTACACTGGGCATACTCATTATTTCAACTCTCCTGATCGGAAGTACCTCTTAATTTAGCCCAAGCATCAGTAGCGTCTTTTAAGTAGACGGCCACTTTCTTGTCGGACTTTGCCCAACTATCTTCAGCTTCAACCCGGGCGTCCATGACCTCGATCTTCATCTTCAAAAGATCAGACTCGAGACTTGCGATCTTGCTTGTCTGAACCAAGTTGTTTTCATGGGCATTCTGAAGTTGTATGTCGAGAGCAGAAACCTTAGCTAAAGCATTCTTCTTGGCCACGAGATGGGCATCCATTTGAGCTTCTAGCTCATCACACTCATATTTGGCTTGACCGACTTCGCCCCAAAGGCTTCCCAAGTCCTCTGTCTTTTTCTGTAACTGAAGTAAAATGAAACATTAGCCTCAAAAGATAGAATCACGCACCCCTTCTGAACAAAAATTACCTTCTCCTCGAGGTAGCTTTCGTAGTTCAGACTTCGACGCGCCTCATACTGCAAGTGTGCCAACTCGTCTTCCCTTTTATCGCAAAGAAGCCTGAGGAATTTATCCCCATATACGGCTTTTCGCAACCTGGACTCACGGCGAAGCAACTCAGACTTGAGCTTGTTAAAAGCAAATGAAAGAGAAACTCGATAAGAGAGTAAAAATTGCAAAAACTATAAAACCAATACGATCGGCCAAAACTCACCACAGAGTACTGCCGCTGAGCTTCCTCAAAAGTAAAGCGCACATCTACTAGACTGGCTCCATCAACCCCAGTAGAACCGCTCCTGGTTGGTATACGATCACCTAATATATGCGCCCCCTGGTGTCGAATATCCCTCGAATACCTTCGACGGGAGAAGAAGTAGGTGGCAGAGACCTTGCTCCTCGAGGTACCTTCGACGAGAAAAGAATATGGTAGCGGAGGACGGACCATTTTTCTAAAGCTAGAGATCTTGGGCACTGCAGGCTTGGATGATACATCCTGTCTAAGCCCCCATCCTGGACTTATAGCAGCGTCGCCCTGCGAAGGGACCTTTTGCTTATTATTGTCATTCCTCGGTCCCGAAGCTGACGATCCTTCTCTGAGAGGGCACGATCTCGCCTCGAAGAACTCCCCAATACCTAGGATGACGGAGTTAGTACGCATAAAAAGAAAGTGCCTTTCAAAAAGGGAGAAAATCACATAGCACGTACCGTGGTGGTTTGCCTCCCATCTACCCTTAGACAAGTCTCACCACTTACGCTCATCATAAGTCGAGTGGGTTGCCAACTTCCAGCCCCAATCTGTCAGGTCGGGGACCTTGTATGGCATCCATGGAATTGCTGTAGAAAGGGAACGAAGGGCACATTTATGGAGCCCGCCTACTCCATAAACAAAAGAACGAAGGCAAAAGTGTACCACTTACGTGTAAAATTCCATTCCTCAGGAAACGGCAGAAACTCTGTGAGGATAAGTTCAATTTCCGTACTCGGACGAATCGGCTCATCCATCCCTGATCCCCATCTTCTTTATCATCGACAATGAAGGGCCTGGTGGATCGGCATCGCAGGGTTAGCAGGACTCAGTAGTGAAAAGGCCGGTATAACTTGATGAGACGGCTAAGGGTGAACTCAAGCCCTGCTTCCTCCGCAAAGAATCTCATCATCGATACTATCCTCCAAAATGATGGATGAACTTGTGCCACGGTAGCCCGATACATTCGACAGAAGTCGAGCACAACCCTATCAATGGGACCCAGCATAAAGGGACACGTGTATACATTCAAATACCCCTCGACATGATCCATGATGCTCTCTTCTGGGGAAGGTACCTGCAGTACTACCTTTTCTCCCTATCCACAATCTTTCCTCACTAACTCAAGGTGCTCTTCTCCTATTGAAATAAACTTCGAGGCATACTCCCAATGACCCTGAACATTAGCAGATTTTTCTAATGAAAAATCCCCCCTCGAAACAAAATGTCCCGAGTGTCAAACCTCCTTTTTCGCCCGCGCCGCCTCAAAAGGGCGCGGAAGGGAGTTTTTTCCAATTAAAGGACAATTGAAACGGGATTTATTTATTTATTTCAGAGTCGCCATTTGGGAGATTTATGGTGTCCCAAGTCACCGGTTGAATCCCAAATCGAGGAAAATATTGACTCTATTTAACTATCTGCGCCGCCAGAAATCCGGATAAGGAATTCTGTTAACCCGGGCTAAGGTGTTAGGCATTCCCGAGTTCCATGGTTCTAGCACGGTCGCTCAACTGTCATATTCGGCTTGATTGTCTGATATAATACATGTTGAACATATGTGCGAATTTTAACTTTTAACCGCTTTTATCATTATTATTATTTTAACAGAGAATTGCAACATTGTGAAAATATATCTCGAACCACGTCACATCAATGTACCCATGGTTATCAACATATTTCGACTCTGTTGAGATTTGAATTTGGGTCACATAAATGTACACCCGAGTTTAAGAAAATAAATTGTTAAAGGCGCGCCTAAAGCGACTAGCGTATCATTATTTTGGGTAAGGCCGTGAAATTTGCTAAACGACCGATCCCGAAGTCTATACAATTATTAACCATTTATTGAGGGCCCCGCAACTTGTGCGTTTTATTGGGTGAGGCTCATCTCATTTATTTTAAAAGGATAATCCTAAAGTGCCTACATTTTTTCTATTAAATTTGTCTCTAAAAAATGAAAAAGAAAAGGTCCTAATTTATTTACATGCTTACAAGTTGTTATAGTCGGGTTCCGAACGCAATTTGTTAAATCAGAATGTAAGCACAATATGGACAGCCCGTTGGCCAACGTGGACCCAGGCCCAACGTGTATGGCACAAAACTGGACCTGGGCCATCTCATTCACATGTTACTACCTAGTTACATTATACTAGGCATGCTCACTGTTTGTCAAATTAAAAAAAACTTGGCAATCTAATTTTAATCCTAAATCATTTACATGCTGAAATTAACCAATAGTATCTAGCTAAACAATATTCCTACAAGTTCTGAAGCGGTTTATTCGTTTAATGAGCTAACTGTTGAATGTTTAAGAATAGTCTAAATCAGCTAACATGTTTTTTGAGATATGATAATCATCAAACAATAACGAACTATTTGAACAGAGTTACTACACCATTTTTTTTAGCAATACATAGACAGTTCGTCCACTAAGCTACTGTCAGATGTTCCATTATATATTAAACAACTACATGATTCTGATTAGAGGAAACTAAATAATGTATATACACAACTAAAATTCTAAATATAACTAAGATAAATTCAGAACTTCAACTCTTCATTTCATATTCATGCTTCATGTTTCAGTTTACAGTAACCAGTGTGTCAGTTGTGTACCTGATATTGGAAGCAAAAGAAAAGGAAGATCAGCAGGAATGCAGTAGCATACAACAACAGCAACACCCAGCAACAGATTTAAAAACCGAGCAGAAATCCAACAACAACCAGTGAAGTAGTAGCAAATAACCAACCAAACTCAAGGAACAAACCAAATGAAAATCCAGAAACACCAACAACAATCAACGGGCAGAAACAAAGTGAATCTTTTTCAGATTGAAAGACCTGTTAATGTTCAACCCTTAATTTCTGAATCCGTATATCCAGTGTATTCAGATTATATATCGGGTGTATACTACTCTCTCTTTAAATTTCTAGAATGTTTTTTTCTGTTCCGAAAAATCCTCAAATCTCTCTTAATATTCAGAAAATCTCCTATTCTCTCTCGATATTTTCGGAATTCTCCCCTACTTCTGTCAAGCTCTCTCTTTTAATTGTGTCCAGCTCCCCTTATTTATAGCCAAACTTCAAGCATTTAAAATTAAAATCCCACCATCTTCCACTCATCCCCCTTTAACTTCCACTACTTAACACTATATTAAACAAATATATTAGTTCCCACTAACATATATTTTTTCTTTATTTAATTCCATTATTCCCCACTACCGCATGCTTTGTCCACCACTATATGAAACAATGTATTAATTCCCCACCATTATGTCTTGTCCCCCACTACGTATTAAGAAATGTATTAATTTAATATTATTAGTACCCAGTAGACGGAACACTCAGATTAAATAATTGTTCAAATTTTCAATTTCAAAAATACCCCTCTGAAATTACTGAAATTACCATTCTACCCCTGAAAATACTACAATTTATCATTCTACCCCCATCAGCTATAACCAATTCACCTAATCAATTCTAACCAAAATACAACAGCTATAACCAATTCTTAATCAAATTCAATCAACAAATTCAAACTAAATGATGAACAACAAAGAAACAACTGGAATTATTTTGACTGAACAGTATTTTTTTTTAACAACAAACCTACTTTCAGATTCAACAACAATAACAAACAAGTAGATTCAAATCACTAAACTCAATAATCAACTGAACTTCAAATTAAATCTAACAACATTACCACCAACAACTTCTATATTAAACTAAACAAGAACATAAAACAATCTGAAGAAATAATCAAAAAACGATAAATGATGAACAAGAAAAGAATTAAACATATAATGATTTCAAATCCGAGAATATCAAACAAAATACGGACAGAAATGAAACTTAAACCAACTAACCGGAAATGAACAACGACGAACTCGAACGGCAATGGAAAAACTCGAACCAAGACTGTCAACGACCTAATGGATCTCGACTCAACAGGAACATTATACCAAATGGAACGACAAACTTGAAAGTCAGTCGACAAACTCACACGAACTCTCCACAAGCTTTAAACGAACTCCATTGATGAAACAAACTTCTGTCGCCATTTTTCGGCCATTTCCGGTGGTGATGGAGTTCAGTCGACGAAGAAGAAGCAACAGCAGCAACAACAGCGCTGCTTGTCGTGAGGGAGCTGGTGGTTTGGCGATGGTTTTTTTTTCGGCGACTTGGGGTGATCTCGACGAAGAGGATGAAGTTGGTTGTTTGAGGACGACCTCGACGATGGGATGAAGCTGCTGGTTGAGGACGACCTCGACGATGGTTATGAAGCTGCTGGTTGAGGACGACGAGGCAGTGGAGAAGAAGAAGAAGAAGCAGCAACCATGGGAGCTGGTCGTTGGAGCTGGACATGAGGGATGATAGGGACGATGGGGAGGCTGTTGAAGACGACTGGTCGTCATGGTGGAGCTGGGGTGGTGACGACGTGGTCGTGGTGGACGTGAGAATGGCAACCATGGGAGCTTGAGGGGTTGTTTGGACGAAGCTGAGTGAAGCAACAACTATGAGGGTGGTTGCTTGGTTGCTGCGACTGTGTTGACGTCGGAGAACGACGATGATGAGGCAGGTTTTGGTGGTCAGCTGGACGTGAGGTGAGCAGAAGCAGCGGGGGAAGCCATGGGAGGGGGCTTGGGGTTGTTTGGAGAAGAAGAAGATGAGGGGGGGCGGATGATTTTTTTAGGGTTTTTTAGGGTAATGAAAAAATGAAAATGGGGGTTGGGATTAGTTTGGGTTATGGGGCGGACTGGGTCGGGTCGACCCGGTGAGGTTTTGGGTTGGGTAGAGGTATTTTGGGCCTAAATTTAGAATTGAAGAGGAGGCCCAATTTCGATTTTCTTCTATTTCTTGTTCTCTTTTCTTTTACTTATTAATAAAACTAAAATGCTAAAATTAAATTATAAAAACCAAAATTATCTTAAAATACTAATTAACTTCTAATAATAATTATCACCCAAAATTAAACATCAATAAAAATAAAATCACACAATTTGGACATTAAATCCTAAAAATGCAAAAGATGCATATTTTTGTAATTTTCATTCTTGTAAAACAAACTTAATTACTCATAATTGCAAACCTAATTCCTAAATACAAATGCGACATATTTTTGTATTTTTTATTAATTTAGCAAATAAACATGCACAGACAAAAATGCAAACAATACAAGAAAAATAACACAAAATTCACAACAATTGCAAACAAACAAAAAATTGTTTTATTTTTGGAATTTTTGGGAGTAATTATCATATAGGGAAAAAATCACGTGCTTACTCCGAGGTTGACTCACCCGGCACCAGTGGCGCACAACCAACCAGGCGAGAACCAGAGGCGAAACTTCCTTCTCCTTGCTGAACGGACACTGGCATAGCATTTATAACTGTGGTAAAATAAAAGAATTGGAGCAGGAATTTGAGTGAGGGCTTCAAAGTTAAAATGGTGAAAGTCCTAATACAGGAAAAGAGAACTCCGTGAAGGAGGATAGCTACTCAGTATAGCGGAATCCTCAAAGGAAGGAATACAAACCTATATATATATATAGAAAGCGGTAATTGTCCGCTTGCCTCAGAGGCCAATTAAAATGTACTGAATAAGCATTTATTTCTTTGGGGAGATGTACCGATGGGATCGCCTCGGTCGTCTCATAACCATGTCATTCAGTTGACGCTGCCATATGACATTTTGGGGATCAAAGACCCCCACCCCATCAACCTAGCCTCGAGATGGTACCCGATCTCGATGATTTTTGCTTCCATGACTGAAGGCTCTAAGGAGCCATTTATATCATTACAAGTCTCGAGATGGTACCCGATCTCGAGCTTTTCTGCTTCCATGACTAAAAGCTCTAAGGAGCCATTAATACCACTATTAGCTTAGAGATGGTGCCCATCTCGAGGGTCTCTGTCAAAATAAAAGATAAGCTCTAAGGAGTTGTTCATATAAACCTAACCTCGAGGTGGTACCCTATCTCGTGGATTCCTACTATTACAAGTGCAGGGCATTCACCTGACTCCTTGGCCCTCGAGCTACCTGAGTGTGACGACCCGGCCAGTCGTCTCATGAGTTACCGCTCCGTTTTCCCCTATTTTATCTTCTTTACGCTTCATTATATGTGTTTTATGTGATCGAGTTGATTAGTTCGAGTTCGGAGAGGATTTGGTAAGAAATGAGACACTTAGTCTCTTTTAAGAAGGCTTAAGTTGGAAAAGTCAACTAGATGTTGACTTATGTGTTAGAAGGTTCGGAAGTCAGTTCCTATCATTCGGTTAGCTTCGGGAGGTGATTTGTGACTTAGGAGCGCGATCGGAATGGGTTTTGGAGTTGTAGAGAAGATTTAGGTTTAAATTGGCGAAGTTGATATTTTGGCGGTTTCGGTTGATAGGCGAGATTTTTATATAGGGGTCAGAATGGAATTCCGAGAGTGACAGTAGCTTTGTTGTGTCATTTAAGATGTGTGTGCAAAATTTTAGGTCATTCGTACGAGATTTGATAGACTTTTTGATCGAAAGTATAATTTAAGAGTTCTGGGAGTTCTTAGGCTTGAATCCCCTGTTAAATTAGTGATTTGATGTTGTTGTGAGCGTCCCGAGGATTTGAACAAGTTTGAACGATGTCATAGGATGTGTTGGTGCAATTGGTTTGGAATTCCAGGAGTTCCGGGTAGGTTCCGGGATGTTTTAGGCGAAAATCATAGTTGTAGCAACTCCAGAAGGGTTGCAGGCCTCAGAACCCACCCGCGCGGACCGCACAAAAGGAAGTGCGGCCGCGGTATTTACTGTGCGGATCGCACAAAATGAAGTGTGGCCGCGGTGGTTTTGTGCGGACCGGGGTGCTTTTGCGCAGACCGCGGTGGTTCTGTGCGGACCGCGGAAGTTGAGATCTAGGGGTACTTTACAAATACGAGGTTTTGGGTTTTATTTGATATTTTGACCTTCAGAGCTCGGATTTTGGCGATTGTTTGAAGGTTTTTCAAGAAATTAATCTGGGTAAGTGATTCTAACTTAGATTTGGCTAGAGTACATCAATCTATCATTGAATTCATCATTTAATTCGTGATTTGGGATGGAATTTGGGAAGAAAATTGTGAAATCTTTCAAAAATGTAAAATGATGATTTGAAGGACCAAATGGTATCGGAATTGGATAATTTTCATATGGTTAGACTCGTGAGAGTATAAGGATTTGAGTTTTGCAAATTTTGTCAAATTCTGAGATGCGGGCCCGGGGATCGGGTTTGACCAAATTCTAGAATTTTATGGTAATTCGATTGTTTTCGCTTGGACTTTGTTCCCTTAGCCTATTGTGATGTATTCGTTCTGATTTCGCAGAGATTCGACGCGCGTGGAGGCCTATTCAAAGGGCAAAGGCATCGCGAGATAGAGATTTAGCCAGTTCGAGGTGAGTAATGATTGTAAATGATGTCTTGAGGGTTTGAGACCTCGGATTGCACATCGTAGTGCTATATTGAGGTGAGACACACACTGGATGATAAGCGTGGGGTCTTTTACTACGGGGGATTATGACTTGGTCCGTCCCGATTGATGATTTTTACCGTGTATTTGACTGAAATTTTGTTTGTTATCATCATGATTTGGGCTGATTGCCATATTTGGGCTTCGTGCTAATTATTTGAACCCTCCGGGGAGTTTTATCATTATTTCCTCACTGTTTTGACTTACTACTTGAACTCAGTTGTACCGTTTTCCACTATTTTACAACTCAGCCACTTTTTACTCGGTTTTGAAACTAAAATGATATATTAAATGATGTTTTGGGCTTAGAACTACAGTTTTACTAATGCCCGAGGGGATTATATGATTTTGGACTGAGTACAACCAAGGGACAGATGTGAGGATACTATGGGATCGGGCTGCGCGCCGCAGTAGTGTTATACTGATATTGATATGAGGCCGAGGGCCTAGATTTGATGCCACGAGATGGCTTGATATTGCGCTTGGGCCGTAAGGGGCCCCTCCCGGAGTCTGCACACCCCTAGTGAACGTCATCGACGATAAATGTATGGATCAGGCTGCACGCCGCAGCGAGTACTATAGGGTACTGTTCTATGTGTTGATTTTCTTTATATGTCTGTCACTTAACTGCTTATTTGTTGTAGCATTTCCATATTTTGTTTCCATTGGTTTATTGCTTTCATATTACTTGTCTAAAATGCCGCATTTTATATTACTCTGTGTTTCTTCGTGATTTCTTATTCTAAGTCATTATTTATGCTTATTACTCACTGGGTCGGAGTACTCACATTACTCCCTGCACCTTGCATGCAGATCTAGGTGCATCTGAGGTTGAGTGAGGATTTTCAGTTGACCAGCGCATATCCGGGAGCATCGAGGTAGCTGCATGGCATCCGCAGCCCTGATCTCTCTTTTATATCCTTTAGTTTTATCCGCATTCCCTAGATTGATATGTATTAGGGTGATAACCTGGTATTAGAGGCTCAGACTTGTGACACCGGATCTATATGGGCTATGTAGTAGTAGTTTTATCATTTGAAACTCCGCCTATTTAACTCTGGTTTCACACTTTTAATATGGTGTTTTTGTAATTTAACTGTGTTAGCTAATAATGAACTATATAAGAAATGGGTTGAGGTTGTTAATTGGTCAGGCTTGCCTAGCAGTGTGTTGGGTGCCATCACGACCGGGGTTGGGGTCGTGACAAGTTGCTATCAAAGCCTAGGTTATATAGGTCTCGCAAGACATGAGTCGGTTTAGTAGAGTCTCGTTGATCGGTATGTAGACGTCTATATTTATCCTCGAGAGGCTGCAGAACCTTTAGGAAAAACTTCATATTCTTGAAATTCTGGTCATGCGACTTTGTTGATCCGAGGGCTAAACTTCTGTTATTCTATTCTCTCACAAATGGTGAGGACGCGAGCTACCGGACGAGGTGGACGACCACCAGTTCCACCCACTGAGGCCACCAGAGGCCAGGGACGCGGTCATGGACGTGGCAGAGCAGCGAGGGCAGCACTTGTTCATCCCCAGTTGCCCCGGCTCCAGATCAGGCTTCAGCAGCACTAGTTCAGGCACCAGTTATGCCCATCATGATTCTGGGTCTTCAGGAGGCCTTGTCACAGATCTTATCAGTTTGCACTTGCCTAGCTCAAGCAGTTTCATCCACTACCGCAGCAGCTACTGCACAGGCCGGGGGAGGCAATCGGGCCCCCGCTGCTCGCACATCTGAGCAGGTAGTGCAGGGACTACAGATGTTGGGGGCACCTCCAGCTCAACCGGTTGCACCAGTTCAGGAGTTCATGGTACCAGTTATACCGGATGATGAGAAGCGTCGTTTTGAAAGGTTTGGTAGACTCTAGCCTCCGTCATTCAATGGTGCTGAGGGCGAGGATGCCTAGGGTTTTCTTGACAAGTGTCAGCGGATGCTTCATACAACAGGGATCCTTGAGTCTAGTGGTGTAGCATTTACCACCTTTCAATTTTCGGGGGATGCCTTTACTTGGTGGGAGGATTTTGATAGGCGTAGGCCTGTCGGTGCAGCACCCCTTTCTTGGCAACAGTTCTACGCTCTTTTCTTGGAGAAGTATGTACCGCAGTCCCGCAGAGAGGAGTTGCGTAGGCAGTTTGAGTGGTTGATGCAGGGGGTATGACCGTGACCTAGTATGAGATGAGGTTTTCTGAGTTGGCTCATCATGCCATTTGGATGATTCCGACAGATCATGAGAGAATCAGGAGATTTATGGATGGCCTTAACTACCATCTCCGTATTCTTATGACTAGAGAGAGAGTATTGGGTGCTACGTTCGAGGAGGTGGTTGATATCGCTCGTGAGATTGAGACGGTTTGCCGTAGGGAGCGAGAGGAGAGGGAGGCCAAGAGGACTCAAAGATCGGGCAGTTACAGTGGAGCTTTGTCGAGGGGCCAGTCCTAGAATGGTAGAGGTCATTCTTTTAGGCCTGCTCAGTCGGCTTGACCAGAGTATCGTGGGGCATCTTCAGGTCGTGGCCATCAGGGGTCCCAGTAGGGCCAGCCTTCATTCAGCACCCTCCCAGCTTAGAGTTCATCTCATGCCCCATCAGCTTAGGGTTCTTTTGCGCCGAGTGCATCTTCTAGTCACTTCGGTGCGAGGGGTTCCCTTTAGTCCCCATCTCCAGAACCGAGTAGTTGTTATGAGTGCATAGAGTTTGGACATATGAGGAGGTAGTGCCCTCGACTTCGTGATGGTCAGCTTCAGTAGAGGGGTCAGCCCTCGACTTCTGCTCCAGTTACTTCACCACCCGCCCATCCAGCTAGGGGTGGAGGTCAAGCAGCCAGGGGTCGCCCTAGAGGGGGAGGTCGATCAGGCGGTGGCCAGGCTCGTTTCTATGCTATTCCAAGCAGGCCAGATGTTATTGCTTCAGATGTTGTCATTACAAGTATTGTTTCAGTCTGCCACAGAGATGCCTCTATATTATTTGATCCTGGTTCCACCTTTTCTTATGTGTCATCATACTTTGCTCGTTATTTAGGTACGCCCTCTGAGTTTCTTGCTTTACTTATTCATGTATCTACCCCGGTGGGCGATACTATTATTGTAGACCATGTGTACCGGTCATGTGTGGTGACTATTGGGGGTCTGGAGACCCGAGTAGATCTATTGCTATTGAGCATGGTGTATTTTGATGTCATTTTGGGCATGGATTGGCTATCTCCGTGTCGTGCTATTCTAGATTGTCATGCTAAGACAGTCACTTTGGCTATGCCGGGTGTACCATGGATCGAGTGGCGTGGTGTGACTGATTATGTTCATAGTAGAGTGATATCTTTCTTGAAGGCCCAACGTATGGTTGGGAAGGGTTGTTTTTCATATTTAGTGTTGTGAGGGATGTGGGAGATGAGACTCCTAGCATTGATTATGTTCCAGTTGTGAGGGATTTTCCCGATGTGTGTCCTGCAGACCTGTCGGGCATGCCACCGGACAGGGATATTAATTTTGGTATTCACCTGGTGCCGGGAACTCAGCCCATTTCTATTCTTCCATATCGTATGGCACCAGCAGAGTTGAAGGAATTGAAAGAACAGCTTCAGGAACTCCTAGATAAGGGGTTCATTCGGCCTAGTGTGTCACCTTGGGGTGCACCGATTTTGTTTGTGAAGAAGAAGGATGGCACAATGAGAATGTGCATTGATTATAGGCAATTGAACAAAGTAACAATTAAGAACAAGTATCTTTTGCCTCGCATTGATGATTTATTTGATCAGCTTTAGGGAGCGAGAGTGTTCTCCAAGATTGATCTCCGTTCCGGTTATCACCAGTTGAAGATCAGGGATTCAGATATTCTTAAGACTGCCTTCAGGACCAGATATGGTCATTATGAGTTCCTTGTGATGTCTTTCGGGCTAACCAATGCCCCAGCATCATTCATGCATTTGATGAATAGCGTGTTTCGGCCTTATCTAGATTCGTTCGTTATAGTATTCATTAATGATATTCTGGTGTACTCGCGTAGTAAGGAGGAGCACGCGGAGCATTTGAGAGCTATGTTGCAGAGATTGAGGGAGGATATCGTCCTCAACCACAAAGATTCGTAGCTTTCTTGGCTTGGCACGCTATTATCGCCGATTTGTTTAGGGATTCTCATCTATAGCATCGCCCTTGACCAAGTTGACTCAAAAGGGTGTTTCATTTTTATGGTCAGGCGAGTGTGAAGAGAGCTTTCAGAAGCTCAAGATAGCTTTGACCACAGCTCCAGTGTTGGTTTTGCCATCAACTTCAGGTTCATATACCGTGTATTGTGATGCTTCGAGAGTTGGGATTGGTTGTGTATTGATGCAGGAGGGTAGAGTTATTGCTTATGCTTCTCGTCAGTTGAAGCCCCATGAGAAGAACTACCATGTTCATGATTTGGAGTTGGCTGCCATAGTTCATGCATTGAAGATTTGGAGGCACTACTTGTATGGCGTATCTTGTGAGATATTCACTTATCATCGCAGTCTTCAGCATTTGTTCAAACAAAAGGATCTTAATTTGAGGCAGCGGAGATGGTTGGAGTTGCTTAAGGATTATGATATCACCATATTGTATCTTCCAGGAAAGGCTAATGTAGTGGCCGATGCTTTGAGCCGAAAGACAGTGAGTATGGGGAGTTCGACATATATTCCAGTTGGGGAGAGACCTCTTGTAGTTGATGTTCAGGCCTTGGCCAATCAGTACATGAGGTTGGATATTTTGGAGTCTAGTCGGGTGTTGGCATGTGTGGTTTCTCGGTCTTCCTTATATGATCGCATCAGAGAGTGCCAGTACGATGATCCGCATTTGATTGTCCTTAAGGACAGGTTTCAGCATGATGATGCCAGAGATGTGACCATCGGTGACGATGGTGTGTTGAGGATGCAGGGCCAGATTTGTGTGCCCAATATGGATGGGCTTAGAGAGTTGATTCTGGAGGAGGCCCATAGCTCGTGGTATTCTATCCATCCGGGTGTCGCGAAGATGTGCCAGGATTTGAGGCAGCACTATTAGTGCATAAGAATGAAGAAAGATATTGTGGGATTTGTATCTCGGTGTCTCAACTGTCAGCAGGTAAAATATGAGCATCAGAGACCGGGTGGCTTGCTTCAGCAGATGGTTATTCCCGAGTGGAAGTGGGAGAGGATCACTATGGACTTTGTGGTTGGACTTCCTCAGACTTTGAAGAAGTTTGATGCTATTTGGGTGATTGTGGATCGGCTGACCAAGTCCACGCACTTCATCCCTCTATGTACTACCTATTCTTCAGAGCGGTTGGCAGGGATTTATACCTGGGAGATTGTTCGGTTGCATGGTGTTCCGGTTTCCATCATCTCAGATAGAGGTACTCAGTTTACTTCCCAGTTTTGGAAATCTGTTTAGTGAGAGTTGGGTACTCAGGTAGAGTTGAGCACAGTTTTTCATCCTCAGACGGATGGACAGTCCGAGCGTATGATTCAGATAATGGAGGACATGATGCGTGCTTGTGTTATTGACTTTGGAGGTTCATGGGATGAGTTTCTACCGCTTGTAGAGTTTGCTTACAACAACAACTACTAGTCGATTATTCATATGGCTCTGTATGAGGCTTTGTATGGGAGGCAGTGTAGATCTCCAGTTGGTTGGTTCGAGCCCGGCGAGGCTAGACTATTGGGGACAGATTTGATTCAGGATGCCTTAGAGAAGGTAAAGGTGATTCAGGAGAGGCTTCATATAGCGCAGTCGCGTCAGAAGATTTATGCGGACCAGAAGGTTTGAGATGTGTCCTACATGGTCGTGAGAAGGTCTTGCTAAAGAATTCGCCCATGAAGGGTGTTATGAGGTTTAGGAAGAAAGGAAAGTTGAGTCCACGGTTCATTGGGCCTTTTGAGGTGCTTCGGAGGATTGGGGAGGTGGCTTATGAGCTTGCTTTGCCTCCCAGCTTGTCGAGCGTGCATTCGGTATTTCATGTTTTTGTGCTCCGGAAGTATATTGGGGATCTGTCTCATGTTTTGGACTTCAGCACGGTTCAGCTGGATGATGATTTGACCTATGATGTGCAGCCAGTAGCAATTTTGGGTCGTCAGGTTCGAAAGTTGAGGTCAAAGGATATAGCTTCAGTGAAAGTGTAGTGGAGAGGTCGGCCCATGGAGGAGGCTACTTGGGAGACCGAGCAGGAGATGTTGAGCAGATATCCTCACCTGTTTGAGGCTTCGGGTATGTTTCTTGACTCGTTCAAGGACGAATGTTTGATTAAGTTGGGGAGGATGTGACGACCCGGCCAGTCGTCTCATGAGATACCGCTCCATTTTCCCTTATTTTAGCTTTTTTACGCTTAGTTATCCGTGTTTTATGTGATCGGGTTGATTAGTTCGAGTTCGAAGAGGATTGGGTAAGAAATGAGACACTTAGTCTCTTTTAAGAAGGCTTAAGTTGGAAAAGTCAACCGGATACTGACTTATGTGTTAGAAGGTTTGGAAGTGAGTTCCGATAGTTCGGTTAGCTTCGGAAGGTGATTTGTGACTTAGGAGTGCGATCGGAATGGGTTTTGGAGTTGTAGAGAAGATTTAGGCTTAAACTGGCGAAATTGATATTTTGGCGGTTCCAGTTGATAGGCGAGATTTTTATATAGGGGTCGGAATGGAATTCCGAGAGTGACAGTAGCTTCATTGTGTCATTTGGGATATGTGCGCAAAATTTTAGGTCATTCGGACGAGATTTGATAGACTTTTTGATCGAAAGCATAATTTAAGAGTTCTTGGAGTTCTTAGGCTTGAATCCCCTGTTAAATTAGTGATTTGATGTTGTTGTGAGCGTTCCGAGGTTTTGAACAAGTTTGAACGATGTCATGGGATGTGTTGGTGCAATTAGATTGGAATTCCAGGAGTTCCGGGTAGGTTCCGGGATATTTTAGGCCAAAATCATAGTTGTAGCAGGTCTAGAAGGGTTGCAGGCCTCGGAACCCACCCGCGTGGACCGCACAAAAGGAAGTGCGGCCGCGGTATGTGCTGTGCAGACCGCACAAAATAAAGTGCGGTCGCGGTGGTTTTGTGTGGGCCACGGTGGTTTTGTGCGGGCCGCGGTGGTTTTGTGCAGACCATGGTGCTTTTGCACGAACCGCGATGCTTTTGCACGGACCACAGTGGTTCTGTGCGGACTGCGGAGGCTAATATCTGAGGGGTACTATATAAATACGAGGTTTTGGTTTTATTTGATATTTTGACCTACAGAGCTCGGATTTTGGCGATTTTTCGAAGGTTTTTCAAGAAATTCATTGGGGTAAATGATTCTAACTCAGATTTGGATAGCGTATATGAATCTATCATTGAATTCATCATTTAATTCGTGATTTGGGATTGAATATGGGAAGAAAATTGTGAAATCTTTCAAAAATGTAAAATGATTATTTGAAAGACAAAATGGTATTGGAATTGGATAATTTTCACATGCTTAGACTCGTGAGAGTATAAGGATTCGAGTTTTGTAAATTTTGTCAAATTCCGAGATGCAAGCCCCGGGTCGGGTTTTACCAAATTCTAGAATTTTGTGGTATTCGATTGTTTTCGGTTGGGCTTTGTTCCCTTAACCTATTGTGATGTATTCGTTCTGATTTTGGATAGATTCGACGCGCGTGGAGGCCGATTCGAGGGGCAAAGGCATCGCGAGATAGAGATTTAGCCGATTCGAGGTAAGTAATGATTGTAAATGATGTCCTGAGGGTTTGAGACCCCGGATTGCACATCGTAGTGCTATATTGAGGTGAGACACGCGCTGGATGATGAGCGTGGGGTCTTTTACTACGGGGGATTGTGACTTGGTCCGTCCCGATTGATGATTTTTACCGTGTATTTGACTGAAATGTTATTTGTTATCATTATGATTTGGGCTGATTGACATTTTTGGGCTTCGTGCCAATTATTTGAACCCTTTGGGGAGTTTTATCATTATTTCCTCACTAATTTGACTTACTACTTGAACTCAGTCGTACCGTTTTCCACTATTTTACAACTCAGCCACTTTTTACTCGGTTTTGAAACTAAAATGATATATTAAATGATGTTTTGGGCTGAGAACTGCTGTTTTACTAATGCTCGAGGGGCTTATATGATTTCTGTACTGAGAACGGCCAAGGACCCGATGTGAGGATACTATGGGATCGGGCTGCGCGCCGCAGTAGTGTTATACTAATATTGATATGAGGCCGAGTGCCTAGATTTGATTCCACAAGATGGCTTGATATTGCGCTTGGGCCGTAAGGGGCCCCTCCCAGAGTCTGCACACCCCTAGTGAGCGCCGTCGACGATAAATGTATGAATCGGGTTACACGCCGCAGCGGGACTATAGGGTACCGTTCTATGTGTTGATTTTCTTTATATGTCTGTCACTTAACTGCTTATTTGTTGGAGCATTTCCATATTTCGTTTTCATTGGTTTATTGCTTTCATATTACTTGTCTAAAATGTCGCATTATAGATTACTCTGTGTTTCTCCGTGATTTCTTATTCTCAATCATTATTTATGCTTATTACTCACTGGGTCGGAGTACTCACATTACTCCCTACACCTTGCGTGCAGATCCAGGTGCATCTGAGGCTGAGTGAGGATTTTCAGTTGAGCAGCGCATATCCGGGAGCATCGAGGTAGATGCATGGCATCCACAGCCCTGATCTCTCCTTTCTATCCTTTTGTTTTATCCGCATTCCCTAGATTGATATGTATTAGGGTGATAACCTGGTATTAGAGGCTCAAACTTGTGACACCGGATCACTATGGGCTATGTAGTAGTAGTTTTATCATTTGAAACTCCGCCTATTTAACTCTGGTTTCATACTTTTAATATGGTGTTTTGGTAATTTAACTATGTTAGCTAATAATGAACTATATAAGAAATGGGTTGAGGTTGTTAATTGGTCAGGCTTGCCTAACAGTGTGTTGGGCGCCATCTTGGCCGGGGTTGGGGTTGTGACACTAAGCTCGAGCCAATCTTCACTGAAGCCTTAGGGCTACCTTCACTCTAAGCTCAAATCAAGTTTTTTAGTTCACCCGAACTCGAGCTAAATCTCACTCAGGGATTGTCTGCAAAAGTCCTGGGGCTATCTTTATTCTCAGGCGTTTAAGGAAATTCTCCCCCGAGGACGACCAACGGGGTCTAAAAGGGGCTAAGTTTGTTCTAAAAATCGAGGCCCCATTCTCACTTGATTCAAAGTCGCCAGTTTTGGCAGCCTATGTCTGTACCAATTCGACCCAGACTTGGTTCGAGAAACGGCAAAGGGTTTCAGGGAAAATCATATTGACCGGTCAAGAACCGAGGGAATACCTATGCCCGGGTCAAGTATTCAGACCATTCGGTAGAGTCACATGCTCAGATTCTTCACAAACGCAAATAAAGGAAATCTAGCATAAATCAAAGACAAATCGAAGAAACATCTTTGTATTAATAAACCATGATTACAAAAGCCCATGAAGGGTCATTACACATGATTACAAAAGCCCACGAGGGGTCCTTACACAGAAACAAGGAAAAAAATAACAGCTAAGAGTCTAATCTATTCTTGGGGGTGCGTCCTCGGCGACAGAATCTTAGAGAACCATTTCCTCGGGGGCCTCATCTCGATCTTCCAAATGGCATCTTCAAGGATGAAGAAGAAGCAGAAAAAGATGAGGAGAAAGCCGAAAACGATGAAGAAGAAGCGGAAAAAGATGAAAGAAGAAGCAGAAAAAAATGAAGAAGTAGCTGGGTGAAAATTTTGGCGAGTATGGATCTCGCCAGCACTACTATTGTGAAGCCACTTCCTGAGACGTTGCACCAGTGCGAGATGCAACAGTTAGTATATGACACCACCTCACTCCACGGAAAGCAAAAGGAGTAAGGCGCTGCACCGGGTAGTTAAGAGAGATGAGTAGAAGTTCATAGTCCGATATCCTTTAATACGAAGATAATTTGAGATTTCTCTCTCATTACCTTGGGCCAACAACAACAACAACAACAACAAATTAGTACAATCCCACTCAGTAGGGAAACGCTCTAGGAAAGGGCCATGGCATAACTGATAAGAACACTGCCGTGTGACCTTGAGGACACGGGCTTCAAACATGATAAATAGCACTGGATGAGGACGAAGAGAAAAAAGGAGTAAAAAGGGTTGTTGAAGAAAGATTGAATGATGTTTTGGTTCAAGAAAGATTCCATTTATAGAAAGGTTGGCAGCGTAACCGACAGCGTAATCAATGTCTTTGGGAAACATATCGACAGGCACAATTAATGCATGTTGAGAAACGGATCGGCGACGACATTATCGCCTTGAGAAAGTAAACCGGCACTACAATAAATGTTCCTAGAAAAGACGTATCGATGGGATGTCTCAGCTATCGAAAAAACTGATGTCATAAGCATGACATCACCGCAAGATGCTCGAGGAGATCGATGTCAAAATCATTTCTTATCATTTTAACAAACATGGGGATTATCTGTATATGGTAAAATCAAAGGGCTCGATTTTATGATCGTTAGGGCGCCTCGTAGATACCACTCCAGGAAGGATCGAAGTTTAGATCGGAGTTCGCCCCCGAGGGTTCTCAACAGTTGACCCAAAGGTAGTACAAATCAAAGGCTATGATGGACAAACGGGAAGTTCCCAAAGCACTTAATTAAAGCTGACCTAGGTCTATTAGGCTAGCATGAGCCCGTACCGTGGCATTAAATGGTTGTACCAGCCATATATCTTTCTAATAAATGCATTTGTACTATGTTGGACTTCCCTCTCATATATAAAGGGGATCCTTGTCACTTTGTAGGGGGATAGCACATATGATACACAATATTGAATACACAAGAACATTCTCTCTGCTCTCTAACTTAACATATCCCCTTGATTTCACTACTTATATTTAGTGCTTACATTTATTGTGTTTTATTTATTGTTCTTCATTTATTACTCATTATTGATCGTAAAGAGCCACCATAAAATCTATCATAATTGTTAATCCTCCATCGACTGCCCTTGGCCGAGTGTCTGACTCGACCTCGAAGCCCTGTATACGCAAGTTCGAGGCCTCGATTTTTAGCCATTCGGTTTAATTATAACATTGTTTACAAGCTATTATCTTGTTTCCAAATCTTTCACTTAGCATCTATTGCCTAATCAACTAGCATAAAAATAGATCACGTATTTTTAGAACCACAAAATCAAATCTGATTATTATTACCATTTTTGCGGTAAACAGAGGGGACCTTCGCATTTGCGAAGCTCATCGTCGCAATTGCGACTAGAACAGGGGCCATATTTGCGAACATTTGTTCGCATTTGTGATGCCGGTAGGCCAGGCCAATCTTTTCATTTGCAGAGTAATGTCCGCATTTGTGAGTTCGCATTTGTGAACCTGTGATCGCAAATGCGATACCTGTAACTGTTCAAATCGAGTTTTGGACAGGATTTTTTATTCATTTCTCAAATTTTCAAACCCTAAACTTCAAGAGACGATTTTTCAAAGACAACCTCTTCCCCAAATCATAGGTAAATGATTTCTAACTTATTTCTTTCAATCCATTTCATCTTTTTACAAGATTTCTTCACAAAATCTAGGATTTTTCATGGTGGAATTGGGTATTTTTGGGTAGAATGTAGGGATTTCAAAATTTGGGAATTTAGACCTCAAATTGAGGTCAGATTCCAAAATCAATTGTATATCTAGGCTCGAGGGTGAATGGGTAATCAGTTTTTGGTCCGAATTTTGAGTTTGGACACAGCGGTCCCGGGGTCGGGTTTTGACTTTTTGGGAAAAATATTGGAAAACCTATAATTATGCATTGGAATTGATTTTTTTATAATTTATTGATGTTATTAAGTTAATTATGACTAGATACGAGTGAATTGGAAGTGGAATCGAGAGGTAAAGCGGTAATTGCATTTATTGTCTTGAGGTAAGTGTTTGGTCTAACTTTGACTTGAGGGATTAGGGATCCCCGACTTAATTGCTATGTGAATTTCCATGTGTGTGGCATATAGGTGTGGTGATGAGTACCTATGCGCTACAAAATTATCATTTTAGCATGTTCCCTTCCCTGTTTCCTATTAAATTATTTCTTGTTTTAATTCCTACTTGCTCATAAATATTTCCATGTCTAATTGCTTCATGTTAACTATTGTTTTCTCTATTGAAGTATTAATTATTTCATAGTTTTATTTCATTACCTTGTTGGTTGGAGTTGGTTTGTTGGAGATTCATGGTACACCTTGGTTGGTCTTGCTGTATAGTAATAACTGTTGAAGTTTCATAATTGTATAGATCTTCCATGGTTATGATTTGAGGTATAAATATTGTTGGGGGTCGAGCTAAATTGTAAAACACTTGTTCTTATTCTGTGATTGGTACTGAGATGTGGTATCGGGTTGCACGCCGCAACAAGAGGAATAAGGGTGAATGTGATTGTCTGATGGGATCGGGTTTCATGCTTCAAGAAGAGTAATAAGGGTGGACATGTGGGATCGGGTTGCACACTGCAACAGGAGGAATAAGGGTGATATATAGTGAGGAGTAATAAGGGTGGACTGGTGGGATCGGGTTGCACGCCACAACAAGGAGTAATAAGGGTGAATATTTATATCATTATTGATTATATGGTGGGATCGGTATGCGCGCCACATCAATTGTTATTTGTGTATTCATTTCTGCTGAGACTCATTATTGTGGTGTTGAAACTCCCTTAAGGATTGGTTATAGCTGAATATTGGTAGAAGACTGGGTTCTGTATTTATTTAATGCAAGTTACTATTCTATTTTATTCTGTATTTCCTTTTTGTTTTAATATTAATTATTGCAGGTTATATATGTTGTTATGCCCCGTTGTAGCCTCATCACTACCTCATCGAGGATAGGCTCAGCACTTACCAGTACATGCGGTCGGTTGTACTGATACTGCACTCTGCGCTTCCTGTGCAGATTTCGGAGCTAGTGGCTGATCGAGAGGTTGGTTGTTGTTGTTGCATTCAGGAGATCCAAGGTAGTCCTGCAGGCGTCCGCAGGACCTGGCGTCCCCTCCTATCTTTACTTCATTTCTGTTTTCCTTTCTCCGAGATAGATATATTTTCTTTCAAACCATTACTTGTAGTATTCGTAGACTGTTCGTGAGTTGTGACACCAATTTCTGGGTGGTATTTACTTCTGTTTCCATTAATAGTATAAGAGTAATTAGTTAAATCATGCACTTTTGCTTTTATTTTCACTGATTTAGTTTTGTTAGACTTTAATTATAAATGAACAAAGGAAAAAATTGTAAAATTCTGTAACATTGGCTTGCCTAGAGAGTGCAATGTTAGGCACCATTACGGTCCTGACGGTGGAAAATTCGGGTCGTGACACTACTGCTACAATACAAAAAATCCCTAAAAAGTGTTTCACGTCTATTTATAGTGCTCCAAAATTTTAGACAAATATACTCTTCGGAGGGTTCTAAGGTCGCACTTTAACATATGCGGTCCACACTTTGATAGGTTACTACTGCGGGTGATTTCAGTTTGAGGAGTTCTGCGGCCGTACTTTAGCTTTTGCGGCCACACTGAATTGTTGTGGACCACACTTTGAGGAAGCTTCAGACTTTGTTCGATTGCATCTTCTCTGAACTTTCAAGCTTGTCAGTGCGAACTTGATTGTGCGGACCAAGTGCAGCCGCACTTTTTGATTTAAGGACCGCTCTTCTGCCAAATATCCTTGAAGCTCCAGATCTTTGTCTACAGGCTGCATTTTCTTTTTGCGGCTGCAGATGAAATTCTGCGTACTGCACTGTTCTTTACATTGTTCCTCTTTGATGATCTTAACCGGAACATCTCCTTTTTTAGCTATATTCCTTCATTGAGCTCACATTCTTTAGAGCACCTATAATTCGCCCATTTTTATTAGATTTGGAGATAAAAAAAACTTTATTTTTGGACTAAAAACTAATGGAAGAAGGTACTAATAAGTGGTTAAAATTCATATTTATCAAGTACCCAACCCAACAAACACCCTTCGTGAATGCGCTCCCTCACCCGTGAACGCGAAGAATGAATATCCTCCAATCCACTTTCTTTATTTGCGTACGCGATGATACCCCGCAAATGCAATTCATAGCTGATACCAACAAAAATCAGCAATGCCACAGGAGAGAAATGGTCTAAAACCACCCCGAAACTCACCGGACCCCCTCGGGACCCCGTCCAATCGTACCCACAAGTCTAAATACATTATCTAAACTTATCCAAATGCTCAAAATATCCCAAATAATGTCAAAACTAAGAATCGACGATCATGATCAATCTCTTATGTTCATAAACTTCCTACTTCAAACCAAGCGCCTAATTCAAGTCTAATCGATCTGGAATGAACCCAAACTTTGCACACAAGTCATAAATCATCATATTAACTTATTCCAAAGCTCAAAATCTCAAATGAATATCAATAACCATAAAGTCAACTATGAGTAAAACCTATCTACTCTCCAAAACTTCAAACTTTCAACTTTCGATAATTAGTCTCAAAATCATCGAAGAACACCGAAACTGAAATCCGTGCATATGTTCAAGTTCAAAATCATTATCCAAATCTAATGTAACCATTAAAACTCAAATCCGAGGTCAAATACACAAAAGTCAAACTTAGTCAACATTTTCGACTTAAGCTTCCAAGCTAGGAACTAAGTGTTCCAAATCACTCTGAAATCTTTTTGGAGCCAAACCAATTATGCACGCAAATTCGGAATACATAATTTGAAGCTAGTCAAGACCTCAAATCATTGAATGGAATACCAATACTCAAAACATACGGTCGGGTCGTTACAAGGAGACAAATGTATATCATGCGTGTGGACTAGAGATATAAACATGTAGGGATGTACACATGTAGGAAATGTATAACTATGGTTGCAACTTTTAAGCCAACATGTAATGGCCCATTATGTCGAAATAAGGTATCAAATGCCAGACTTGATTTCTAACATAAATGAGAAAGCTCAAGTAGTCATAAAATAGATAAAGCATATCACAAATAGAACATGTACCAGAATAAAGCATAAAATTCCTAAAATTTACCCTAAATATGGTATAACCTCAGAATTCATATATGCGCTCGTCACCTTGCATATATGTCACCCCTAAACACATTTCATGTCACATATAAGCCCATTTTTTTGAAAAGATTCCCTTAAGTCGAGATTAAGTAAGATACATACAATAAATGAGCTTCAAATAGATTAAACGAGCCCAATCTATATCAAAGCATACTCAAGGAAGTCAAATAAAGTTATAAAAATTAGTTCCAAATAATAAAGTTTTGAGCTTTAACAAAATCTCAAAAGACAATAAAAAATCACCATGGACCTACGTGGTCAAAAACCCATAACAATAACTAACCAAGAACCTCCCGAGTTCAAATACATAATTAAATTTAAAATTAAGTTCGACTCGATGTTCAAATCAAAAATACACTTTCTTAAGGTTTAAATTAAAAATCTATTTTTATGACTCATTAAATTCTTGATTTAGTGTAATAATCTAATGATAATCATAATATATGATAAAATATAAGATAGACCCCTCAAAGGTTTAGGAGAAATCCCTCTCCAAAATTGCCTTGGTCTGCATTCCAACACTAAAAAATGGTAAAAATAAGCTTAAAATTTTGAAATTAGATATTGTTTACCGTGAAAATGGTAACAACAATTAAATTTGTAAATAGAATTCTAAAAATACGTGATCTATTTTTATGCTAGTTATTAGAGCAGATGATGCTAAGAAGATAAAGCTCAATGATTAAATGCAATCTTAAACGAGGCAGTGATCAGACCGATAGGTCGGCTGCCCGGGTGTAGGACTGGTCGATAGGGGACCTCGGGGTCGACGTCTGGGTTGAGCTCGAACTATTGGGGGTAGTCGGGAATGGGATAACAGTTAAGATATGATTAAACAAGGATCTTTATGGCCAATACCAGGCAATAGAATGAAGAACAAGTAAAAAGCGATAAATATTAAAATTACCTTGAACCAATGAGAGCGAGCAAGTTAGATAGAAGAAAGAGAGAGAGAGATTGAGAGAGAGATATTATTGCACTTGTGGAGAAATAGTTGGAGCAACATCGGCCCTTTACAAGGTGGTACGGGTTCCCTTTATATAGGAGGGGACCCGGATATAGTACATGGGCATTAAGTGTAAAGTATGGAGATATGATGGTTAGACGCGACGCTTCGGCGTAGGCTCTGGGTAGGCCGGTCCTGTCAGACTTATCCGTGTGCCTAGGGAACTTTCCCTTCTATTCTGGCCTCGTCCTTTGTCTTCTTTGAGTCGAGCCTTGACGATCCCCGAGGGGACTCGGTCGTGGCTCCCCATCCTCGGGTCCCGAGGCATTCTTCCGAAATGACTTGATAGCGAGAAATTAAGTCCTCTGATTTCACCGCATACAGATAAACTCTGCCTTTCCCAGAGCGAAGCAATGGGAAATGATTCTGACACCTGACTCCTTGAGCTTCTTACGGCGACGTCACACCAATGATGCAACTTGTGGCTCGAGATTTTGTGGAAATTGGGGCATCCCACGGACTTGTGTATTTCGACTTCATTCTATGCACTGCCAATTCTTGTTCTCCAAGGTGAGTGTACCGCCATCGATTCGGTTCTTCAAGAGCGTAGTAATTGCATCCGTCGTTCAATCTTATGGAGCCTCGATGCTCATGTCGTTACCCCCTATAAATGGGGGTGCCTTGGCATTGATTTTTATATCCCAGTATCCTCGTTGGCTCATTTGCCCACTCCTTCTTATCATCTACTTCTATCCTTGAACATCATGCTTGTGGCTCATGGCCTCAAAGCCGTTTGGCGGAGCTCCCATAGATTATTTTGTGGACTCTTGTCGGGGCTTCCCTTTGTCGAGCACGATCATGTTGTCCTATCACTTTGGTGGTCGTTGATATGTTTATCGTTGCTATTGCTATTGGCTTGAGATGACGACACACGAGGGTCAAATTACCCTGCTCGCGAAAAGCTCTTCGGATTACATACCGCTCCTCAAAAGGGGGCCCGAATTATACACTGCTGCTCACCTTCATACCCCGGCTCAATGCGGTGCTTTGCCTCGAGTTGGGGGCTTGCATGGCTAGATGTTCCAAGAAGTGGACTCTAAGTAGCCGTGCAAGCGGGATCAAGGTTTGTTCGGTCTGCTATCTCTCCGACGAGGGTCCTCGAGCTTCGAAGAGCTATGGTATTTTTTCATCCCTCCCTGCTTCTCGCCCTATCCCTTTGGGATATCAGTGTGGAAGGCCGGGATAAGGCTTCTGAGGATGCGCGTCCAGAGGCACCCATTGTAGGAGGCGGACCCTCGGAGGTAGACCGGTCTCTAGGCTTTTACTTTGCGTGTGCATGCTTCTGTTTCTTCCCTTTTTGGTGTAGAGATCCTCTGTAGGCTTTTGTAATTGTATGTAAGGACCCTTCGAGGGTTGTTGTACATGGATTTTTATGAATATGAATATACTTCATTGACTTCTGCTTTTGATTCTTGCCTTATAATTTCATGCTCTCGTGCCCTTTGAGGCCTTTGAATGTTTTCTTTTATTGTCGACCACTGATATCTAACTCGGATGCGAGCGTTCTCTCAGATCCTCGCCGATCGTCGTACCTCGGACCAAGCCTGAACTGATCTAATAGGTTCGGGCTGTTGGGTCCTCTAAGTTGCATGGAGATAGTACGCTGAGTTTTGGAGCTTTTGAGAATGATATTCTGATTGAAGGTCAGCTTTTGGTACATAGAGGTCTCTTTTGTACTTGACGCAAATAGCTTTTTAAAGCGTAGGGGATAGACTCCTGTTAAGGGATTGCTTGTACCCAGGCACTGCTTCGAGCCTTCCTGGAGCCTTCGTGATCGGAGCTTCGCGTGCTTATATTTCCTCTTTAGAAAAGGAAACCATGAGATCGAGCATCGCCTTGGGTCGAGTGATGGCGTTAAAAGCTTCCCAAAATCCGACTTCTTTTTTGGCGGGGATCCTCGAGGTAGGATGCTACCTCGAAACTGGAGATAATATGGTCGACTCCTTGAGGCCAGGCTTATTCGTCGACGGATGCCTCTGGGATTGGGTATTACCCTATCGATCTGTATCGAGGCTGTTGGCCTCCCGGGGCTCACCCCGGATAGGTGAATCGTCATTATTTCCAGCATATATGTTGGGCGGTTTTGACTTCTTCGAAAGGCCTCACTATTTTCTATATCTACCCTTCCGCCTTGGCATAGGGTTCTTCATTTCTTCAGGCACGAAAAGCATTGGAGCACATTTTTGCCTTAGTTTGTTGATTCTACCATAGCCATGGCAACTACTTCGGGGTCGGCCCGGCAGGGAGGAGAGAGTTCCACGCCCAGCGTTCAAGATTTGCAGGAGGTCCCTCTGAAGACTGTGACTTTGATAAGTGAGGAACATCTGGAGATGGTGAGGATATATTGCGGATGGGGCGAAGAGAGAGCTGTAGGCGCTTTCCCCGGGTGAGAGTATTGCAGACTCTGCTGATGGATTCTTGAGCGTGTACCTATATCCTTTCGCATTTGGCCCCTTTGATAGGGTTGTGCTCAATTTCTGCTTGAAATATCGGGTTACCCTGGCGCAGATACATCCGTCATTTTGGCGAGTGGTATTGACAATGAGGCTCTTTATGGAGAAGGCTGGGCTTGAATTCACTCTCAGTTGCCTCGTCAGGCTATACCGGCCCTTTCATCACCGACGCTTGCTAACCCTACAGTGCCATTCGTCCACGCCCTTTATTGTTGATAACGAAAAAGATGGGGATCGAGAGTGGGCCAGTTGGTTCGTCCGGGTCCGGACGGCCGACATTATCCCTTTGGAGCTTATGTCATTTCTCAAGTGATGGAATTATGCACGTGGGTGGAGTGCCTGGCGCTTTCTCAGGTTTTGCTAATAGTGAAAGTCTGTTGAGTAATTGTTTTTCTCCCCTTTTGTAGCAACTTCATAGATGTCGGGCGAAGTCCTCGATCTGCCCGGCTGGGTTCGGAGGTTGGTGACCAATTCGACCTGCGACGAGCATAGGTGGCGAGCTGTGTCCCGTAACATATGGGAAGAGAAATACCAAGGTATGCGCGTATGATGCCTTTACCTTGGTCTTCGTACATTTGAGATGACACTTTCCTTTTATTTATACTGGTATTGCCATAGCAGGCATCAAGAGGCTCCTTGGGGTGAGGATGTGCTCTTCCGAAGAGGGAAAGGAATCATCGGCCTCCGAGCTGAGGGACGATGGAGACAAACGAGATCCGTACCCATAGTGTAATGGAGCTTTTAGTGGGGCTGAACGGGCCCATGTCTTCGAGGAAAGGGCATCGTCCAAGCCTTCCATTCCCGGAGTGTTTGATTCTCGGACGGCGGTTCCTCCGAGTGAATATGCCTTACCCGAGGTTTTTTCTCCTGGGGCCGGAGGGGCAGAATCAACAGGAGTGTGCTTTGACTTCGAGGAAGTCCGCCGGCTTCACTTCATGGTGAGTTTAGGCGCAGTTCTTCTGTATTCCGCGTCCTCCTTTCTTCATCAGGTTTTCCTTTTGCAGGACTGTGATAGGTTCAGGTCTGAGCTGCTCCGTCAAGGAGCCAGGCTTCAGAAAGTTCTAGATTAGGGTGAGTCATTTAGGCTCCTTAGCGAGGAGAAGGAGGCTGAGTTGCTGCATTGGCGATATGAGGCGTACCGAAACTCGAATTATAAGAGCTATTTGATGGAGCAGGTAACCCTTCGTAGCATGAGCTTCGCTCTTTTGGCCCTTAAGGTTAACCTCTTTTTCCTATATTAGCTGCAGAAAAAGACGGAGGCCTTAGAGTACCTTAAGGGTAACATCGACCGTGTCAAGAATGCTTGTGGCGAGCTAAGGGCTCAGATGCAAGCTCAAGCTTTAGAGGAGAGAGATGCTTTGGCCAAGGTTCCTGCCTTCAAGGCCCAACTCTGCTTGGCTCGTGACAACGCTATAGTTCAAGCGGATATGATCGGGAAACTCGAGTCTGATCTTTCGAAGATCAGGGCTGAGATAATCGATGCCCGAGCTGATATGGCATTAAGACGAACCAAGGATGATTAGGAAATGGCGATTCGTATGAAGGACGCTGCTGATGCCCAAGCCAAGCTGAAGCGAGCCCTCGACTAGGAGAAGAGGATCGAGGAATATGTTTGTTGCAGATCTCGAAGAGAGGTGCTCGAGGAGATCGGTGTAAGGGGTTTCGTTCTCTCGGAGGAATTTGCTCGAGCAAGGGAGAACGAGCATGACGCTCGGTCACTTCTTGCTGACATCACGAAGAGTGAATCTAGGGCCGGCTGGCCGTAGCCTTTTGGAGTAGAGTGTAGATCTTGCCATCTTGTATTTGTTGTTTGCAGAGCATGTTTGTAGACAGAGAGCGCGCCTTTCGCGCATATATAAAATGAGAGAAAATTTGAAGCTTTACCTCCTTTGTATCTTTTTCTGTATTACTTTTGACCAGGCGGGCTGGTTTCGATTTTTGGCGGGAACCTCATGGGTCCGGAGCTAATTAGGCTGGCTTGGTGTTTTTTAGGTGCGATTTTTGACGTGAGCAGGCGTTGGGGCCTCTGCGCTTTGCCCGGCTATTTAGGCTTATTCTCCGATTCAGGCCTTGAATTGAGCTTGCCTGACCTTCAATCTTCTGTGCCCGTGTGGGTGGATGATAATCATTTTTATTTCTCGCCCTCGGGCATTTGTTATTTCTACTATTTCGAGTTCAGTCTCCAAGTCGCGTTGCGACTCGAGCTTTAATTGACCCTCAAGTTTTTTCATGCCTGCATGGGTGAATGGTGATGGTTTTTATCTCTTTGCCCTTGGTCATTTGTTTTTTCAACTATTTTGGGTCCAGTCTCTGAGTCGCATTGCGATTCAAGCTTTAATTGACCCTTAAGTTCTTTCCTGCCTGCATGGGTGGACGATGATGGCTTTTTGTGCTTCGGGTCGAAGTGACCTTATAGGTGCGTGACCCGAAGGCTCATTTGGCTGGCGATAATGGCATTTATGCCATGCCCTTAGGCATATTGTAGTTAACTATTTCGGATCAGGTCTCCAAATTGGGTAACGACTCGAGCTCATTTTAATCCTCAAGTTGTCACTTTTCAAGCTGGCAATAATGGCTCTTACGCTATTTGGTCGTTGAGACCTTTTAGTGTGTTGCCCGGAGGCTTGTTTGGCTGGCGACAATGGCTCTTACGCTTTTGACCGTAGGCATTTTGTAGGCTTTGTATTCCTCTCGTTAAGGTCTTTTTGAAATGATTTTGCCTGACCCGTTATCGGTTCTAGAAGAACCTCGATTTCAAGTCGTTATCGGCGATATTTGAGCACCTAGGAAGGTTCTTAGCTCGTAGGCTAAATAGGTTGAAGCCTTTTGATTTGGAGCTGACATGGTCGAAGCTCATTTTCCTATTGAGGGAAGCCTATTTTAACCGGTTCATTCCAAAGTATATTCAGAGTAATGGCCTACGATTTTGTTTAGCGACTGTCAGGCATCCCCGAGTCGCGTTAATTTGATTGTATCATCTGTTTTGACCGTAATCATATATGTTTGGACGAAGCCATTTTTGATCCCGAGCAACAGTTTAGGCATCTACACCAAGGGTATGCCCTTTCGGGATTCTTACAAATGCGACGTATAGCCTAAACTTCGAGATTTTGAGTTTCATGCCTGTTGAGGTCTTACAGTTTGTCATGTCTGTTGAGATCTTATAGTTTGTCATGCCCGTTGAGGTCTTACAGTTTGTGTTGCTATGTAGAGCTGATATAGTTATACCGAGTCTGCTCGCTCGGGGTCTTACAGTTTCAGGTTTTCCAGTGCATAGAGATTAATGACAGTCTCCGATTCATCGAGTTTGCTTAGGCTCAAAGGCCGCTATTCAGGAGCTCGGAGTTGCCTCATCGGGGCCTTATGAGCCTGGAGTTCAGACCATAAGGTCATGTAGGTGCCGAATATTTGACGCCAAGTCTCTGAGTATTTTGGGATGCATTTGGTGGAGAGGCCCTGGTCGTAAGCGTGTTGAAATCCCATTTTCTGGAATACGAGATACCAAAATATATTCTTTATTGCTTGGCGTAAATATATGTTGTTTTGTTGTTGCGATCTCGGCCCGCGGGCACGGCTCCTTGGACCGTTTGGTCCGGTGCATCATTTCCTATTGAAACTCAGTCTGTCGTTCCCCATTCCTTCCGAGGGGATGGCGTCCTCAAAAGAAGATCATCGCTTGTCGTTTGACTATAGAATGAGGCATGTGATCTTGTCGGATCCTCCTCTGGGGGTATGTTCCTCCGCTAATAACCTTGCTGGTGAGACCCTCTTTGTGGCGAAAGTCCGACCCAGGGGAAAAAGCGTGGCGGGTTTCGTTAAGGACTTGGGATCCCTGGGTGGAGTTAGAACTTCCGAATGTCCTGGCCGATTGTCTGCATGCAGGTTAGTGAAAAAATAATGAAGGAGCGTAGCAGTTCTTCATTACCGTGGGGTGTGTAGGCGACGTTTCGAGATTTGTTATGTTTCTGCCGTCTTAGGGTGTGGGCCCTAGTATAGCCCTCCACTGTGTTTAATCAGGCTTCGACTGAAGAAGTGGTTTGCTTACCCTTTGATCCTTTCGAGGGTGGAGGTATTGATGCCGGCGACGCGTCATATGGTGAGGAATTTCCCCTCGTCGCTTATTTCTCCCTGCCGACGGTTCTAATTCTGCCCCTTGCGTGGGATTTAATTCTTTTGGCGAAGTGGGATCAATGTTGTCTTTGGGTGGTGCACCTGTGGCCATCTGAATAAGATGTATGTGCCTTGCGCCTTCTTTTACGGTATAGAACTCGGTGTTCCAATCCGAGCTTAGACGGGCTGTATCGAGAGAATGGCTTTCCTGCTTGTTGTAGTGATCGCCATTTGGAATACATCAAAGATTCAAAATGCGGGTGTGCTTTGGTTTGTCAGTTCGAGCCTCCCTATTGATCTTGGTCCGGCATCATTGGTATGTTGATTGAGCCACCTAAATTCATGAGCATATGTTTTATTTGAAAGGGAGAAGGTTACCAGTGTGTCAGTGTGAGGCCGAGGTGAGGTCTCGGTGCCTTTTTTGCTGGATGTAAGGATGTCCTATGGAGTATATCCCTGGACCCATTTTTCCCTGGTGACGAGCATTTTTACTTTCCATTTTATGAGTCTTTGGAGGGTGTTGCCGTTCCACCACTATCATGGTGATACATCACGGCTCGTTTGCTTCGTTCTTCCTGGCTGCCTTCCTTCCTCAGGGCTGAATTCAATCCTGATCGCTCGACAGTACTAAGCGGCAATTTTTATTGAGTAGCATGACTACTCTCCTCCTAAGCTGGTGGCCATCTCCGACCCTGTGGTCGTGCGCGCCCTGCGGTTCCCGCGCCAGGTTGTGGTTCCTTTGAGGGGGGCTCGGTCGAATAGGTCTAAGCCGTTTGGCATCCCTGGTTTTGATTATGGTGAACACGATGTTTGGTATAGTGATGCTGAGGTTGTACTCTGATGGGAAAGGTGCCCCCGCCGGCCATGCCTTATCGATTCTGGCTTTGTTGAAGATTTCTCAAGGATGATTCCCTCGGGCCATTTCCCGATTGTTGCAAGGTGGATTACGTCTCGGGCGTTCCCCCTATCTGCGGCGTACGGGTGGTACCTCTATCTATTTGGCATTAGTTTCTTTGTCGGGAACCTACTCGGGCATACTGAGCCCGAGGAGGCCCCCGAATGGTCGTCCATGGCCCTGATTCGAGACTGGCGCCGAATACGGGTATCCGACCATAGCTTGGTTGGGTACTCAACTAAGTTTCGTTTGAACTACCCTGAAACCATTGGGCTTGGTTTGTTTAGGATTTGGGCGAAGGTCAATGCTACCCAATCATCCGAGACCGGGGGTAATCTCGTTCGTTCTATCAGTAAATGGGGTGCGAATTCCCATGCCGCTTCATTCTCTCTTTGTTCGGCCCCGGGTGTGTCGGGCTCTCTCATCGCTGCTTCGAAGGCACCGGTGTGTGTATCTGCGGAGGAATCTGCCGGTACGGTAAGCGAGTTTGTGGGGTTAGGTGTTAGGCTACGACACCACATCTTGGTTCCTTTTGAGAATGTTTCCCCGAACCTCTTCGACAAGACGGGCTCGAACTTATCATCTTAAAGGTCGTTGCCTCTTCCCGCGCACGCATAAGCAGTGATGTGATCGCCAGGATCTGAGGTCCCATTGTACTTAGGGAGTTCTGGCGTTACGGACTTCCGGGAAATGGGTTTCGGGATCGCTTGCTCGAGGAACGGCCGTTGCATGGACTTCCATGAACCTGACTCGATCCTTTTGGAGAGATCCCTGAGCATCTTTGCTATAGCAAGGTTGGTTACCAATCCATCGTCGCTTGATCTCTCGGATATTTGTTTGGCGGGGGAAGATGTTTCCGGCGCTGCTGTGCTGGGAGTCTCAACTGAGCGATAGCCAACTGCTGTGCCTGCAACATTTCAAAAATATCGTGAAGACTCGCTTCCTGTGCTTCTCGAGCCGGGGTTTTTTGAGCTTCCTATTGGTCGATATGATGTATTCTCCCGTCAGTGTGCGAGGTTTCGTCGACCTGTTGCACGTCTTGTGAGCCCGCATCCGCTGGGATCGGCCCAGATGCGTTATCGAGGTTCCGCGGCATCGCACCAACGATTGGAGCATCCACACCATTTTTACCGTGGTTTTCAAGGTAGTTGTTCTCAACACTGTTTGCCGAGCCATACATTTTGACCTGGAATCAAGAGATTTTGGACAAGAAAAAGTGTGAAAGATAACTTGCGTTTGAGAAATGAAACCAGCAAGAAAATAATAACTATTATTTTTAGCCCCACAGTGGGCGCCAAACTATTTACTGTGAAAATGGTAACAATAATTAAATTTGTAAATGGGATTCTAAAAATACGTGATCTATTTTTATGCTAGTTGTTAGAGCAGATGATGCTACGAAGATAAAGTTCAATGATGAAATGCAAGCTTAAACGAGGCAATGATCGGACCGATAGGTCGGCTGCCCGGGTGTAGGACTGGTCGAAGGGGGACCTCGGGGTCGACGTCTGGGTCGAGCTCGAGCTATCGGGGATAGTCAAGAATGGTATAACAGTTAAGATATGATTAAACAAGGCTCTTTATGGCCAATACGAAGCGACAGAATGAAGAACAAGTAAGAAATCGATAAATATTAAAGTGACCTCGAACCAATGAAAGCGAGCAAGTTAGAGAGAAGAAAGAGATAGAGAGACAGAGAGAGAGAGAGAGAGAGAGATTATAGCACTTGTGGAGAAATAGTTGAAGCAACTTCAGCCCTTTACATGGTGGTGCAGGTTTCCTTTATATAGGAGGGGAACCCGGCTATAGTACATGGGCATTAAGTGTAAAGTATGGAGATGTGATGGTTAGACGCGACGCTTCGGCGTAGGCTCTGGCTAGGCCGGCCCTGTCAGACTTAGCCGTGTGCCTAGGGAACTTCCCCTTCTGTTCTGGCCTCGTCCTTCGTCTTCTTTGAGTCGGGCCTCGACGAGCCCCGAGGGAGGGGACTCGGTCGTGGCTCCCCATCCTCGGGGTCTCGAGGCATTCTTCCGAAATGACTTGATAGCGAAAAATTAAGTCCTCTGATTTCGCCGCGTACATATATTTTATACCCCTTGACCAATTCACCCTTCGCAATCGCGATCATTAGCCATACGATCGTAATGCACAAAATGCCCAACTCCATTTGTTTATGCAATTGCAATGCACTATTGTGCATCATTAAAATATGCATTGATATTCTTCAGTAAAATGACTATAATTTCTTGTACAAATATTTAAATGGCAAATGATTTGAACTATTGAAAACTAGAATCAAAAGGATACAACTTTTATTTTAGATCATCCTCAAGTTCATTATAGATTGAGATATATGCTCCCGAAGTCAGACCAACTGCAGAATATTCATGCTTCGCGATTGCAAAGCACTTCATGTGACCACAATTTATTTTTCCTCCTCTGTAATTGTGAACCTTCCTTTGCGACCTCGATGAACAAAAATCTTCATTACACATTTTACTCTTCACGATCACAAGACATAATTCTATGATCACAATTCACAAATCTGCTGCTAAAAATCAGTACTTTCTACATGGTTCAAAATAATGTGAAACCACCTTAAAACTCACCCGAACCCTTGGAACACCGTCAATCATCCCAATTATTCCATATATCCTACACAAACTTGTCGAACAATTCAGAATACGTCCGAAAATATTACAACTAAGAATCAAGATCCAAACCAAATGAACTTTCTTAAGTTCTTCCGTTTCTAACTTTCTTGCAATGGTGATGAATTGCCCGGGTCCTAATCTGAAACATACATATAAGTTCAAAATCGTTATATGAATCTATAGGAACTTTTAGATCATGATTTCGAGTGTGTTTACCTAAAATATTAACTTTGGTCAACTCTCTTAACTTTAGACTTCAAGTAAACTACAAAGTGTTCCAATACGCTTTCAAACTTCTTGGGGCCCATGCCGCCCATACCCGCTAGTCATAAATCATGAAATAAACCTACCGAAAGTCTCAAATCATAAATGGGATGATAGAACTCGAAACGATCGATTGAATCATTACAATTACTTATGGTGGTCATGCACAAAATAAAAAGCTTGCTCACATCTGATGTTTACATAAAATAACATTTGTCTTTCGTAAGACTTCAATCTACCGCTTAACCATAAGAAATTAACATAGTTACACTGTGTGTGGGTAAGTTTTTCCTGTCTGAATTAGTCTTTTTTTATGGCAAGCCAAATTTTATAGACTATATATAACTGTTTGCCAAAAAAAATAAAAAAAAGTTACTGAAAAGCAATCCAGACTCTTTTAATAGGGTCAATATTTATTAGATTAAAAATAAATAATAAAAAACAAAGAGTAAAAAATATTGCGTTGAAAAGTTGCGTTTTTCGAAAATTATAATTTTCGTTGGTGAAAGTTTTATAATTTTCATATTAAAAAATATAAGTTCTTTGCAGCCGCCTTTATATTCTATGCTCTAATGGCCATGCCGCAGCCAATATTCATAATCTTCTTTGCTTAGAGCACGAATTCAACGAGTTAAATATGCTATATGTATTGACGCATTTTCTTTTCCTTTTCATATGCATTCTTCTTTTATGAGTTTACAGTCATATTGATAGTGTAAATTCTTTTTACAATATTAGATAAGTTGATCAATAACAATTAAATCTCTATATCAAGTTGATATGATAACTTAAAAATAAAATTAAGAACATATTATAATAAGATAAGTTGCAAAAATAAATAAAAAGTATTTACACAATTAATATTTAACTTAAACTCCTCTTTTATATATATATATTTCTTTTTTCCTTGGTCCCATAGGGAAGAGATGAGATGCAAGTATTATTGGAGGTATTCAACAAAATATACTCTATGAAGGGATTGGATCCCCACTGGTACTATTTTGTCCATTTATTTTCAATAGAGTGTTTGATATGTGCCACGTGGATAAAAGGTAATCAATGGTTCGGATTTTTTCATTATTCTTGGCTCCTTAATCCTCTCTTTAACGCAACACAAAAAAGCAAAAATTATATTCTAACAAATTGAAGGAATGGGATAATATCTTCACTAGTTACTTTATATAACTTAAACTTTAAATTGACAAGAGTGCTAATTTAATTATTATTTCCTTTATAATGCATCCAAGTATTTCTTAATTGTAGTTTAGTTGTATAAAACGAGCCTTCTAACATAGTATGTGATTTTTTTATGTACTGATTCAATATAATTTTACTCTGATAAACTTCACTGCTATTCAAGTTTATAATGTAAGTAATGAAGCTCATTATTTGATTAAATTTTGAGCCGTTAGAGAAACTTTTTGCTGATTTTTGACATTATTAAAAGAAAAAATGAATTATTGGAAATTGCCCATGTACAGTGGAATAGAATACCATTGTACTAAAATTATAAACAAATTTAAAGTACAACTACGCACATTTAAGAAATATTTATGCTAAAAAAACTATCATGAATAATGAAAAAATCCAAACCATTGACTACCTTCTGTCCATATGGCATATATCAAACACTATTGAATATTAATGGACAAAGTAGTACTGGATCCAAGGATATTCTAAGAAATCTTTTAAATGGAAGGAAAAGATCAAGGTGTCTATCTCTTTGCTCTGAAAATTTATTATCTTGTCGGTTGATAGTTTCAATGTGAAACAGAGTAATTGGTCATGAACTTATGATAATGCCACAAAATGGCATTATCATAAGTTTTCAATCCTCGTATACTACAAAATCAGTTACATGTAGTTGATTGGTCTTTGAGCCGTAAGCTCCTGACTCTAGTATAGATTGAAGCTGACAAGCACCTCAAAAAAATTGTTCAAATTTCAAACCTATTTTGGAGTCTCAAAAATATATTGCAAGTGCTACGTTTACAAAATTATTTGAAAACTGAGTAAATGTAAAAATACAAAACTCAAATGGAAAAGAACGGTTATCATCAGTCACATCAAACGTAAATCAAATAAGATATTGATTCCATTCCGGCCCGTTTGGTTGATTGATGACATGTTATAATTATCGTATTTTAGTCACTTATTACATTTTAATTGCTGCACTTTAATTGAATTTGAGCTTTAATCGCTAATGTTTTTGTGATAACCTAAAAGATCATCTCGTATTTTAGAACCCAATTCGGGGTTCCGAGGCCTTCAAAACATCATCTTACTTCTCCTCGATTTGCGTCCGCAGTCCGGGTACGTTTCTAGAAAGCCCTTATGTGAAAAATTTGAGAAAATAATAATTTTTGCCTTCAAAAGTAAATTTAGTTGACTTCGATCAACATTTTGAGTGAACGGATCCGGACCCGTATTTTGACGGTCCCAGAGGGTCCGTAGTAAAATATGGGACTTAGGCGTATGTCCGGAATCGAATTTCGAGGTCCCTAGTCTGAGTAATGAATTTTTGTTAAAAATTGTTAAACTGAAAATCTAAGGATTTAAAGAAATTGAATAATGTTTGATCATGGTGGTATCGGGCCCGTATTTTGGTTCTGGAGCCCGGTACAAATTTAATATAATATTTATGTCATGTCTGAGAAATTTGGTGAGAAACGGGACTGATTTGACGTGATTCGGACGTTCGGTTGTGAAAATAGGAATTTCAAATGTTCTTAAGAATTTCATGTGGTTGGTGTTAAATCTGTATATTTAGATGTTATTTTGGCGATTTGATCGTAAGAGCAAGTTCGTATGATGTTTTAAGACTTGTGTGCATGATTGGTTGGGAGCCCCGGGGGCTCGGGTGAGTTTTGGATAAGCTACAGAGTCATTTGGAACTTAGAAATTACTGTTGGTATAGCTGAACTTGTTGCAGGCCTTAGACCTCGCAAATGTGAGGTCAAGGTTCGCATTTGCGACTACTGATGAGGTCGCATTTGCGAGCTTCTCATCGCAAATGCGAAGAGAAGTTGGGCCAGCCCATGTTTGCAATTGCGAACAGCCCTTCGCATTTGCGAAGTGAGTCTGGGGGAGGGACCTTCGCATTTGCTACCAAATGGTTCGCATTTGCGACAGCAGCAGAAATGCGACAGGTTCGCATTTGCGAGCTTCGCAAATGCTAAGCTCTAGTCCGAAATGCGATATCTGCAGCTGATAAGTTTTGGATTTAGATGGAATTTTTTATTCATTCTCCCATTTTCAAAACCTAAACTTCAAGAGGCGATTTTCCAAGGGCTAGTTCTTCCCTAAATCATAAGTAAATGATTCTTAACTTATTTATTTCAATCTATTACATCTTCTTACAAGATTTCTTCCTAGAATCTAGGGTTTTTCATGGTGGCATTGGGTGTTTTTGGGTAGAACTTAGGAATTTCAAAATTTGGGGATTTAGATCTCAAATTGAGGTCGGATTTTAAAACCAATTGTATATCCAGGCTCGGGGGTGAATGAGTAATCGGGTTTTGGTCCGAACTTCGAGTTTTCACCAAGCGGGCCCAAAGTCGATTTTTTACTTTTTGGGGAAAATATTAGGAAACCTATAATTGTATATTAACATTGATTTCTTTAGCAATAATTGATGTTATTAAGTTAACTATGACTAGATACGAGTAGTTCGAAGGTGGAATCTTGAGGAAAAGCGGTGATTGAGGCTTGATTTTGGCCGTGGAATCGAGGTAAGTGTTGTGACTGACCTTAGCTTAAGGGATTAGGTTTTGTTGCCTTATTTTCTATGTGTTTGATTGTTGAGTACGACGTATAGGTGAGGTGACGAGTACCTATACGTTGTTTTTGGGTCGTAGCATGCGAGTGAATCTTATACTTGTGACTGTTGTATTGTTTATTTGTACGGTTCATGCTTAAACTGGTTATTCTTCATGTTAAACAAATCTTATCATGTTTTTCCTGGAATTAGATATTGGTTGAGTATTGACTCGAGTTGAGATTTATATTGTGAAGTTAAATATTGAAACGAGGTTGGCTATTGATGATTCCCTTGCCGGGTTGTTATTGTTCTGTTGGTTGGGTGAGGAAGAGTGTAAAGCACGAAGGGTGATGTCGTGCAATGTATTGTGAGTGAGTGATAATGCACGAAGAGTGATGTCATGCACATGTTTTGCTTTGTTATTACTTCCATTGGTGCAAACATAATATTTACAGTGTTTCTTACTATATTATTTTCAGGATTTGATATTTTCCCTCAGCATGTTTTCCCCTTCCCGTTAATATCTGCTAAATTTCTATTTGTTGTTATCTTCTCGTATATGATTTAACTGCACAGGTTCATGTTATTGTCGTGTCCTAGCCTCGTCACTACTTCACCGAGGTTAGGCTCGACACTTACCAGTACATGGGGTCGGTTGTACTAATACTGACTCTGCATGTTTTGTGCAGATTTCGGTACTGGACAGCATTAATCAGAGTTGGGTTGCTTCCTTCAGTCCATCAGGAGACCCAAGGTAGATCTGTCGGCGTTCGTAGACCCTGGAGTCCCCTTCCATTTGTCTTAGTTTTCCCTGTTTTCTTTTATTTCAAGAACATATGTATTTTCTTTAAACCAGTATTTGTAGTAACTCTTAGAAGTTTGTGGATTGTGACACCAGATTTTGGGTGGTGGTAATGAGATATTTGAGTAATTATAACTTCCGCATGTTATAAAATTGTTATTTTTTAATTATTATCATTTAGTGAATTTCTTGGATTTTTATATGTTGGCTTGCCTAGCGATCGTTTGGTTAGGCGTCATCACGATCCCGACGGTGGAAAATCTGGGTCGTGACAGTTTTGCACTAATTGCATATTTTATGCCTTGTAGGGGTGATTCCGAGCTATGTAGATGTTATGGAATGAATTTAAGATATTCTTGAGCTTTGAAGTCTAAGTAAAAACCAAAAGATTAAGTTGGGATCGTGTTCGGGGATCAACGGATGATAGTGCACTTTAAGAACGAAACGAAGAATCGAGCAGGCATACTACGCATTGTCTAGTAAAATGCACATAACTTTGGCTCAGAAATCCGTTTGGGCTCCACAATATATCGTTGGAAAGCTATTTAAAAGGGCTACAACTTTTATATTTCATATTGTTTCAAATGCTGCTACCCTCAAATTGCATGCTCTCTGAAGTTCCCCACAAGCACACCGCATGGCGCGTCCGCCTATGCGGCGTGCCTGTGTAATTTATACAGAGTTATTTTCCTATTTCGCGCGAGAGAAGGTGTTTTTGTCTGGGCCCGATCCTACTTGGTATAAATACATGTAAAATTGTTATTTTTTTAACTTTTGATAGACTTTTGACCTAGGGAGAGCACAAAGTCGTCGTGGAAGCCGAGTTTCATTTTTTCTTCAACCAAACTTAGTATTTTTTATATTTATTTGTATGATTTGTTGTCTGGATACTATGTCTATGTGGAGCTAAAACTTCACGTTCTAGGGTTCTGGTTCTTTCATGACTATTGTTATTCGAATATTGATTTGATTTCTTGATTTATTCTATAGAGTGGTGGTTAGACTAACCATGTTGTTGTTGATACCCAATATTTCCCTATTTATTTTCAATATGAAAAATAGCTTCAAGATAGCATATAAATTCATACATAAGCATGTCCAAATATTTTATTATTTTTCCGTAATTTTTAAAGGTTTTTAAATTGATTTATTTCCCTTTTCCATCGATAAAATCCCAATAATTATGGCCAAAATTATTATTTTTGATGATTAATTTATTGGATCTTTATATTTATGCCAAACTATAGCTAGGGTAATTTTTACATATTTTTACAATTTTATTTAGTATTTTTTTAAAGCTAATTGCATATAATTGCAATATTAGCTTTTTTAAGATTTAAGTGTGTTTTATATCCATAAAATTAATCCCTATATTTTTAAATTATTATTTACATGCTGTGAATTATTTTACTGCTTTAAATTTATTCTTAAAAATTTATTTACCATTTTTTATAATTTAAAAAGGGAAAAATTGGCTATTTAAATAACAGCCCATTTGTATTTAATTTTTAGCCTAAATTTAACCCCAAATCAAACCCACTTTCCCTGGCCCAATTTAAATTAAACGCGACCCCAACCCAATTTCAATCAAGCCAAACCTGGATTCCCCACTCACCCTTTTAATCTAGGTCGTTGATCACTCAGATCAACAGCAACTATTCTCCCTTCCATAATTTAACCCAAATGACCCCTTAACCTAATTCACTTTTCACCAAACGCCGTCCTTGAATCCCTCTCTTCTCAATTCTCTCTGCAGCCCCCACATAAACCCTAGCCGTCGCCGCCACCCAATTCCACCCTAATTCCTTGCAATCCCTACATAATCCATGGACTCCCATGGCTGCTTGAGAGGTGTATCGGCCTCCTATGACTCCTGGGTGTTTGTTTCCATGATTTCATGGCCAGATCTCAAAGAGATCTGGTCCAGTCCTTGGTCAACCGCCATCTCTGGTCTTTTTCCGGCCACCTTTGACCGTTCAAGTCAGATCCACGACTTTTCTGGCTAGATCTGTAACTTTCAAAGTCTTTCTCACTTTTTCGGGGTTCTCTGAAACCCTAGCTTTAAGGTCTTTTGATTTTCTTTCAGATCTATCTTAGATCTATGCTTATTACGAACTTCTCAAGTGTTTTCTCTAAGGTTCTTCAATTTTCTTTCAAAATGACTCTTCATTTTTCAACGATTAGGGTTTCTTAAAACTCTTTTTAAAGATCTCTCCTTCAATTTTCAGCATCGTTTATGATTTCACTATGTTCAAATGACTTGTTTATGCTTTCCTTCTACCTGATTCAGCATGTTGAAAACCCTAGGGCCTTTTGGTCTTATCCGAGTTTTGAAACTGTCCTCGTTTGTTTGAATGTATACTTGTTCTATTAAGTTCTTTGTTTCTGACTGTCTTTTCCTTGTTTGACTTATCTGATTCTGAGTTCTTATCATCTCTTATACTCGACTACTATTGAAGCCCTAATTTCTTAAAAGATCTTTCCTCGCTTATTACTATGAGTTTGAAGGTCTTTACTTGTTTCTGACTTTCTTACCTGTTACTATGTTTTTCTTCACTTTTGATTCTATGTGACTACTTTACCTTGTTGGATATTGTGCTTCGAGTAAATCTCTTTTACTACTGAATCCTAGCTTATTCCTGCTACTGCTGTATGTTTGTGTTGTTTCTTTTGCCAATGTGTTTGGCCTTGGATGTCTGATACTTCTGTTCATTCTATTTATATGTTGAAGTTCATAATCATGTTGCTTTCTTGATTGATCTTGATTTTCTCAATCTCACGACTGATTGCAAAGGGTTCCCTTATAAACCCTAATTTTTTTTACTCACTTGTTTATAATTAATTGATTTCTTTCCTTTACTGTTATGTTTGATCTCGCTGAACCCTTTTCAAAAACTAAGCATATTTTGTACTTAGTCTCAATTATTTACTTCATACTTTTACTGCCCCCTTATATGGCAATAATCAATCTGTCCCAAACAGATTTATTTCCTTAATTAACCCTGTTAGTAGCCGTTAAACAGTGATTCCTTAATTAAACGGAATCACTTGTGTTAATTGATTCTGATTGTGATTATTTCCATATTTGTGTTAAGACTTTACTTATTACCATATTATTCACTCGTTTTCAAAACTATAAATACCCTACTCCCTCTTTTTCTTTAAACACAACGAATAACTTGAGTTCAGAACACACACTTACACTCAAAAACTCTCTCCTTCTTTACTACTACTTGTGTTATTTCTTTGTCTAGCAGGCTAAAAGCCAAGGCTAGACTGTGAAATCTTGCTTGCTTTAACTTTCTGCACTTTGCTTCTCTACTAGTATGGCCTAGTTAATTTTAAAGCCTCAACAACAACATGTTACTTTAATTGTTTCAGTTTCCCTCATTCTTTTTTACTTCTGTTTGGGGTTCTGCAGTCAAGTTACTTTTACTAGCATGCTATAATGTCTCTCCTTCCCCTTTAATGCATTCCCCTATGTGTGTTTTAAATCATGCTTTGTCAGTCAATTGTTGTGTACTTATTGTCTTATGAATCCTAAACCCCCATATCCCCTCTATGTGTTTGTGTTCTTTTAGCTGTTTTGTGGTCATGCCAGCATCAGCTATTGCTGTGCATGTCCAAACCAGATCCCTGCTGGGGTCATGTGCTTACAGACAAGTGTACTCCCAAAATCCCTTGACCCTTTTGTATGACTACTGATTCTGTGTAGTTTTGAGTTTTACTACTGCAATTGCTTTCCATCACTTCTGTTAATAATTGTTTTTCAAAATGGACTATCAGTCCAGCTTTTTAAAACAAATCTCTTTCAACAAATTTTCTGCACTTCCACTATATTCTTAGAATCTAGGTTCTGCCCTCTTGTGTGAGCCTTGCCTTGGGACCCTTGAGCTCCCTTTGAACTTGGAAACATCCACACATCATTATGTGTGGTTATGCAAGTCTGGGTGTGAGCACTGCCCGGGATCCCTTGAGGTCCTTAGGGAACTTTGGCACACCCAATTATGAGAAAGGCTTTGAAATATTGGCATGGAAGGAGTTCATTATATAACTCAAAGAGGAAGTCAGGATCAGGCTTCCTTTGGTTGTAATTTTCTTATTTCTGCACTTCTTTTGTAACTTGATCATTTGGTTTGTAATAATTTGTAAACAATTATGGGGTGATTAGTGAAAAAAGGGTGGGTAGTTGTATATAGTAGGTAAATTGGGTAGATAACATGCCTATAGGGTCTATTTTGATTCTAAATATGGTCTGTTAGATAACATGTCTAGGATCTGCTTTGGTTTAAAATAAATTCTGCATGCTTTACTTTCACAATTAGAAACCATGTCTATAGGGTCTAAATGGCTTTAACAGTAGAGATCATGTCTATAGGGTTAAAAAATTCACTTTATAATTAGATATCATGCCTATAGGATGTAAAGTAATTGAAATTCAATTTTTCATTACAGCATGTATCCAGATTCGTTTCTCTTAGAGATCATACCTATAAGTCCAAAGTCAGCTTTTAATAATTAGATACCATTCCTATAGGATTTAGAATCAGCTGTAATAGAAATCATGCCTATAAGGTCTAAAACCAGCTTAGTTAAAAATCAGTTTGACTCGTGCTTGTCTAAATCAGATTAAATAACTTACTCTTTTCGTGTTAATCAATATCATTAGAAAGCATGCCTATAGGATCCAAATCGCCTTAAAATTAACCACTGCTCTACTGTATTCTTAACCAATATAGATATCATGCTCATAGGATATCACCATTACGCCTAGGCAAGCCTTAGGTAATTGCTTAAATAAAACTGGAACTGCCTTTGTTAATTACCAATTGCTACAACCAGCAGGTAGGCCTGATTCAGACTTCTTTTCTGAGTTATACAATGAATCTGGTTCTTACTCAAACTCTACTTTAGGATTTTAAAATTCAGACCTTAACTGTATTTAAGTCATGCTATTTATATGAATTGTTTGCGGAGGTATATATGAGCCCTGTAATTGTTTATATGTTCCCCTCAAAATGCAGTCCTATGTGTTTTGTATGTCGCCTTAGCCTTTTTACTTTTAAATCTAAGAGTCAACCTAAAATCCTCCCTCTTATAGGAATAGTAGCCCTAAATTCCTCCAGGACTGATAGGAATGTGACGGGTAATAGCATGCAATAGAGGTCGAGACCAATCCGTGCTTTAATACATTAACGGGGTGGGAAGGGTAGATATGGATATGATGACCGATGCGCTAATACCACGTGTATCCCCTCTTCTGAGGAGTGTCATACTGGGTATTGCATTGAGGTGATCCATATTATAAACAAACCTAGGACCCCCTTTCATTTTTTACAAGCATGTCTAGCTTATAACTCTTTTTCCAAAACCCTGCCTTTTAATAATTATTTGCACTTGTGTATTTAAACTTAAATCCCCTATTACTTGAGCCTTTTATTTTATTACTTTCTAATTGCACAAATTCACAAAAACTATCTGGTCAGGAACCACACTAGTGGATCCTAAGGGGTGCCTAACACCTTCCTCTTAGGATAATTTCAAGCCCTTACCCAATCTCTAGCTATCAAACCTAGTTGTAAATGAACTCTATGGGTGTCCAAATGCGTCTTAAATCATTAGGTGGCAACTCTTCAAATACCCAATTCCCAAAAGGAACAAGTCATTATACCCCATGAATGTCGAAACCCGGACTCCTCTCCATTGGAAAGGGGAAAAAAGGGGGTGCGACAGCATGGCGACTCTGCTAGGGATCTTTAGACTTTTACCATTTCAGATTGTTCTTGTGAATTTGTACCTCCCTTATGTTCAACTACTTGTTTAAATTTTTTTAAGCATTTAATTTCTCTTTCAACTGCAAAACTGACATGTCTTCTTTGTTTCTTTCCTTTACTGCTGCTTTAAATTATAAAACTGTTGTATTTATTACTTTCTTAAAGTGCAAATACATGTCAACATGTTTTTAATTATTGCATAATCATGCTCAATATCATACTTCACTCGTGCCAAACAAATACTATAGCAACGCTTTTAATGAGTGATTGCGCTCTTCCTATATCATTACCCCCTAAATTCGGAAAGACATATTTGCGGTAAAACTAGTTGATCAGTGGTGCAATCGATAGTTCCGTGCCTTCCCCCTTGAGTTGTCCACTCAAGGGTACCAGTCTAAAACCCAATAGAAACCTTACTCTGTTCAAATTGTGCATGCATCATGGTCAAACCTAGCTGGGTCAGTTATATTGTCCACATAATGATCCTTTAAGATAGCCTTGTCTAAAGTCCACTAGGTTTCCCTGAATACAAATGGACATCACCACGTTCCGTGCATTTATTTGGAGAACTAAATGTTTCATGCTAATTGTTGATGATAAATAGTCGAGTCTGGTGGGGGTAGCGTCTAACCCTTTTGTTTTGCAGAAAATGAGGCATGAGGTCCCCAATTTCGGTATGATTAGCACGCCTCCGCTCTTGCTATACTGGTGGAGGAGTCTTCCATCAAATGAACAAATCAATGAGTGGAAAGAGAGGGCCGCCAAAGCTAGCAAAAAGTTGGAATATCTGGAATACAGTCTGCTGGAATTGGAAGGAAAAGTGAGGAAGAGAGTCACCGACTGCCAGAACGCTGAGGGAAACGAAGGAGAACACCTGGCAAAGGCATTTTTACTGATGAACCTACGTGAACTGGAGGATCTGATTAACGAGAGCATTCAACCTAAGGAAGGTCCTTCTGGGACCAAGTAGATAGGAGTTTATCTTTTTGATTTATAAATGTAATAATGCCAATGGCCATTAGTGACTTTTATTTCCTGTTTATTTAGTGTCGGTTTGGGATTCATCTTATTTTTTATCAATAAAATGAGGTATTTAGCATTCTAAGTTCTCCTAACCAATTTGTCACTAGGCCTACCTCGGGCACAAAGAGGTCCCCATATTGTGACACATTTTACATTCCTGCACTATGTGTTTAAATATTGCAATACTTTTTATGATCCTCACTAACTTGGCTACCTTTTGTTTTTATTATTCCCCTCCCCAAAGGTTAGTTCGTGTACTCTGGCATCATCATCTTATTCCACGAAATCCAGGGGCCCTCCACCCACTCCTCCCCTTACTCCCGTCAAAAATAAGAACAAAGGCAAGATGGAAGATTTAAACAAGATCAAGAAGGAGAACACAGTAGAACAAGTAGAAGCCACTGATACCCAGTGTATTCAGGTTCCAAACGAGAATGTGTCGTAGCTTGAACAGAAACTGTTGAAGTTCTAGGAAGAGCTTGATCAGGTTCAGAATCTGGCAAACTTGTCATTTTCCCTCAGCACCCTAGATGTCAACTTCCCCAACACTTAAAACCCTACACCTCCTCAAAATATCCCAAGAAAACAGAATCATCTCGCTCCTCACCATCACATTGCTCCACCAAATAACCAATGTAACACCTGCCATACCCCAAACAATACTCCGCTACTCATCCCAGAACATCAGAACTCCATAAATGACCATTTCCACACACCAGGCCACCATAACACTCCTATCTACGTGGGATATGAATACACCTGGGAAGAATTCAACAGCAGGTCGCCACCATAGCGCGGTCCTTACTATCCACTAGAGTAGCCAATACCTTATCTGGAGTAAACTTTCCAACAAGCCGACATTATTTATGGGTCAGACGAAGAAGAAGCACTTGCAGCGGTGAAAAACCTATTTCTAGAGGACAATGATATGGACTGTTGTGTTATTCTCGAGGAGGAAGACCCTTCCATACAGGCTGTGAGCGGAGGTGCACATCTCAATAATTGGACCATCAGGACAACCAAAGCCCGATGAGCTTTGGGGTAGCAAGGCTAAAACAAGCATTACTCACTATTTTATTTACTTAATGATTTTCTTTTCTCATTTTCAATTCCCGCAATAAGATCTTCAATGCTCAAAATAGTTATGCAATTTATCAAAGAATTTTGACTTTTCTTGTAAATCAACACTCATTATCGTTTTCTCTCATTACTTATACAGAATTACTATTACTTATCTTGATGAACCAATGACTATGACATGCAACGAGGCGACACAACAAACAGACATTGATTTAGAGGAAGATGACATACCTGACGAGATTGTCAAAAAAGTTGAGAACTTTGAGAACAGGCCTAAGTTCAACCTGGACGAGACCGAAACTGTTAACTTGGGAGATACACAAAATATCAAGGAAACACAAATCAGCGTTCACCTATCACCATCAGAAAAGAAAGAATACACAGAATTTCTAAAGGAATATGAGGACATATTCGCCTGGTCATATGATGACATGACTGGTCTGAGTACGTCTATTGTGGCTCACAAACTGTCGACGATCTGATGTGTCCACCAGTAAAGCAAAAGCTCAGAAAATTCAAGCCTGATATGAGTTTGAAAATCAAGGAGGAAGTCAAAAAGCAAATCAAAGCTAAGGTTTTCAGGGTAGTAGAATACCTAACATGGTTAGCCAATATTGTGCCAGTACCAAAGAAGGATGGGAAGGTCAGAGTCTGTGTCGACTACCGTGATCTCAACCGGTCCAGTCCAAAAGATGACTTCCCTTTGCCAAATATACACATCCTGATTGACAATTACGCCAAGAATGAACTGCAGTCATTCGTAGATTGTTTTGCTGGTTATCATCAGATCTGGATGGATAAAGAAGATGCCGAGAAAATGGCTTTCATTACACCATGGGGAATGTACTGTTACAATATGATGCCATATGGCTTGAAGAATGCAGGGGCCACCTACATGAGGGCCATGACTACCATTTTCCATGATATGATACACAAAGATATAGAGGTATATGTAGATGATGTTATCATCAAGTCCAAGAAGGCCACTGATCACATGGAAGATTTGAGGAAGTTCTTCAATAGATTGCGAAGGTACAACCTGAAACTAAATCCTGCAAAGTGCGCATTTTGGGTTCCTGCTGGGAAACTACTTGGGTTTATTGTGAGTCGCCGAGGAATAGAACTAGATCCATCAAAAGTCAAAGTTATTCAAGAATTTCCACTGCCAAAGAACAAGAAGGATGTGATGAGTTTCTTGGGAAGGCTCAACTATATTAGTCAATTCATAAAACAATCTACAGTTATCTGTGAGTCAATCTTTAAGATGTTGAAGAAGGACGCCGCTACCAAATAGACTGACGACTGCCAAAAGGCCTTCAACAGAATCAAGGAGTACCTGTCAACACCACCAGTCTTAGTCTTGCCCGAGCCTGGTAGATCATTGTTACTCTACCTTGCAGTATTGGATGGAGCTTTTGGTTGCGTTCTGGGGAAGCATGATGAAACGGGGATGAAGGAGCAGGACAGTTATTATCTCAGTAAGAAGTTCACCCCGTACGAGGCCCAGTATTCTTTATTGGAATGCACCTGATGTGCTTTGACTTGGGTGGCTCAGAAGCTGAGACAATAATTATGTGCATATACTACATATCTCATATCAAGGATGGTTCCTTTAAAGTACATCTTTCAAAAGCCCATGCCCACTGGAAAGCTAGCCAAGTGGCAAATCCTGTTGAGTGAGTTTGAAATTGTCTACGTAACTCAGAAAGCGATCAAGGGACAGGCCCTAGCAGACCACCTTGCTGAAAATCCCGTGGATGGAGAATACGAACCCCTGAAAACGTATTTTCCTAATGAAGAGGTATCATTCATAGGAGAAGACATCGCAAAATCATATGACGGTTGGAGAATATTTTTCGATGGAGCAACAAATTTCAAAGGAGTTGGCATAGGAGCAGTCCTAGTATCAGAGACCGGTCAGCATTATCCGGTGTCTGCCAAACTCAGGTTCCCATGCACCAACAATATGGCCGAGTATGAAGCCTGCATCTTAGGACTTAAAACGGCCATTGACATGAACGTTCAAGAATTGCTAGTGATTGGGGATTCAGACTTACTTATACATCAGGTGCGAGAAGAATGGGCAACCAAGAACTCCAAGATACTCCCATATCTGCATCATGTACAGGAATTGAGAAAAAGATTCACGACGGAATTCCAATATGTTTCCAGAGTCTAGAATGAGTTCTTCGATGCATTGGCTACCCTGTCATCTATGATACAACATCCAGACAAGAATTTCATTGATCCCATTCCGGTAAAGATCCATGATTAGCCTGCTTACTATGCCCATGTTGAAGAAGAAGTAGACGGAAAGCCTTGGTTTCATGATCTCCAGGAATATTTGGCAAAATGAGAGTGCCCAGAGTTTGCAAATCCTACTCAGAAACACACACTTCGGAGATTGTCCAACAACTTCTTTCACAGCGGAGGAATCCTGTATAGCAGGACTCTTGATTTGGGATTATTAAGGTGCGTCGACGCAAAAGAAGCATCCAGGATACTAGAGAAAATTCATGCTGGGACCTGCCGTCCACATATGAACGGCTTTGTCCTAGCAAAGAAGATACTCCGGGCTAGTTACTTTTAAATGGCCATGGAAACGGACTGCATCCAATATGTCCGGAAATGCCATCGCTGTCAAATACATGAAGACATGATAAAGGTACCTCCAAATGAGCTTAATACAACAAGTTCACCATGGCCGTTCACCGCTTGGGGGATGGATGTTATTGGACTAATCGAGCCTGCTGCTTCCAACGGATACAAGTTTATCCTAGTATCCAACGACTATTTCACCAAGTGGGTAGAAACAGCATCTTACAGAGCAGTAACTAAGAAAGTCGTGGCAGATTTTGTCCGTGACCGCATCAGTTGTTGATTCGAAATTCCAGAGTCAATCATTACTGATAATGGATCCAACCTCAACAATGACTTGATGAAAGCTATGTGTGAAACTTTCAATATCAGACACAAGAATTCCACAGCCTACAAGCCTCAAATGAATGGAGCTGTAGAAGCCGCCAACAAGAATATCAAGAAGATATTGAGGAAAATGATAGAGAAGCATAAATAGTGGTACGAGAAGTTATCATTTGCTCTACTGGGATATTGCACCACAGTCCACGCATCAACCCCCTCTATGTTGGTTTATTGTACAGAGACTGTCATTCCCGCTGAGGTAGAAATTCCTTCCCTAAGGATCATACAAGAAGCTGAGCTTGATGATGCAGAGTGGATAAAAAGTCGTTATGAGCAACTAGCCCTTATAGACGGAAAAAGAATGAATGAAGTTTGCCATGGTCAACTCTATAAGAACAGAATGTCCAAAGCCTTCAACAAGAAAATCAAACCAAGATAGTTCACACCGGGGCAACTGGTGTTACAGAAAATTTTCCCGCATCAAGATGAAGCCAAAGGGAAGTTCTCTACCAACTGGCATGGTCTATACATGGTTTACCGGGTTCTGACAGGAGGAGCCCTCATACTTATAGAAATGGACGGAGAAGTCTGGCCAAAGTTGATTAATTCAGATGTAGTCAAGTGTTACTATTTTTAATCTTTATGCTTCCCTATATAATGTAATTGAACTACGTCTGACCTGATTCCCCTTTAATAGGGGATACGTAGGCAGCCCAACGGGTTCGGTCACAATTTAATAAAAATTTCATTTCCCCCGCAATTGGAAACTGGGGCAGAATTTTGAGGAGGACCCTCAAAATTCCGAAGTAATTTCAGCTGATCGTCGCACGAACAATAGTCAGAAACGTAAACCCATCAAACTGGGGTAGAATTTTGAGGAGGCCCCTCAAACTTCCGTAGCAAGAGAGGTTACAATGTCCTAAACCACGTCACAGTCGTCGGTTCATATAAACGTTATTTTTAATTATACACTTATGCCATACTTTTACGAAATCATGCATGTTTATTATCGAAATTGCTTTGTTTAGCAACACTACCCTAATGATACAGATAGTATCACCAGATCAAAGCTGAGCAAGTCAAGAAAAGCCAGCGGGGATACGAACTGACCTTCCCCCTTACAAAACTCATGATTTTTCTTTGGATGCAGGCACTAGGATTGCAAAATCATCAAACATACTATACACCCATGGTACAAACATTATTTAGGAATACAACTCTTAGAACCATTGCACTTACCAACATTTGCTATCCACACACACCAATGATGTTCCGTCTGTTACAATGCTCTCACTAATCACAATATCGCAATCTGCTATCAGCTAAGAAAACTCTACTATCATTCGTTATTTCATTTTGCATAAGGCCACCATTCTACCTTCCGAGACTAAACGTTGTCTCCATCTGCATTCTTGCATAAGGCTACTATTCTGCCTTCCAATCTGCATAAAGCTACCTTTCTGCGTTCCGAGACTAAATGTTGTCTCCATCTGCATTCTTTGCATAAGGCTACCATTCTGCCTTCCGAGACTAAACGCGGTCTCCATCTGCATTTCTAAATAAGGCTACAATTCTGCCTTTCGAGACTAAACGTTGTCTCCATCTGTATCTTGCATAAGGCTACCATTCTTCCTTCCGAGGTTAAGCTCTACCTCCATCTGCATTCGTATCTTGCATAATGCTACCATTCTGCCTTCCGAGGTTAAGCTCTACCTCCATCTGCATTCGCATCATTGCATAAGGCTATCATTCTGCCTTCCGAGGCTAAGCTTTGCCTCCAATTTTCTTCGACACTAAGCACTATCCCAAGCACTATTTATCTCGCTTTTCTTACGGGCCAAGCTCTACCCTTAAAATTGCAAGAATAAGCTTTGTCTTGTCTGCATCACACTACTACGCCCTTCATGGGCTAAAATATTGCCAACTCAATCGAAGGCATCATCGTTCGGAGGCACCATCTTCATAGCCCGAGAACACCATGTCATGGCCTAAGGATCCCTTTCAATCTTTTGCATATCATTATTCAAAGGCATCATGGTTCGGAGGCACCATCCTCATAGCCCGAGAGCATCATTTCATGGCCTGTCCTCTATCATACGCTTCACGGCCCAGGACGTCATGGTCTAAGGGCGTCATCCTAACCGTCCAAAGACGACATTCATGGTCCGACGGGAATTTGCATCATGTTTAAATTTATGCACAATGTACGCTTGTATTGTTCCTAATTGTAGGTAAACCGGCAAGCAACGACCATCTCGACAAGAGCAATCCCGCTCCAGTTCCCGCAGCCATATCAAACATAACCATTCCCGCAAGCCGTCCACTTACCCCGCCCTGGATATTGCGTCAGTTATTGAAAAGTCTCCATCGGCATACTTCGCCGACGGATCCTCAACTACATACGGCCTGATTCCTGTAAAACCATGGATATGTAGGCATCTCAGAAACCAGGGTGCGGCCTAAACCTCTTCAAACCGTTTCGCTCGGTCAAAATTGGCCATCATATCTTTACCCGACAACTCTTTCATCCTTCCCGGGTAAAGAGGGGCAGCTGTTGATACCCAATTTTTCCCTATATATTTTCAATATGCAAAATAGCATCAAAATAGCATATAAATGCATACATAAGCATATCCAAATGTTTTATTATTTTTCCGAAATTTTTAAAGGTTTTTAAGTCGATTAATTTCCCTTTTCCATCCATAAAATCCCAATAATTATGGCCAAAATTATTATTTTTGATGATTCATTTATTGGATCTTTATATTTATGCCATAATATGGCTAGGGTAATTTTTATATATTTTTACAATTTTATTTAGTATATTTTAAAGCTAATTGCAATATTAGCCTTTTTAAGATTTAATTGTGTTTTATATCCATAAAATTAAGCCCTATATTTTAAAATTGTTATTTACATGCTGTGAATCATTTTAGTGCTTTCAATTTATTCTCAGAAATTTATTTACTATTTTTTATAATTTAAAAAGGGGGAAATTGGATATTTAAATAACAGCCCATTTGTATTTAATTTTTAGCCTAAATTTAACCCCAAATCAAACTCAATTTCCTTGGCCCAATTTCAATTAAACCCGAGCCCAACCCAATTTCAACCAACCCAAACTCGAATTCTCCACCCACCCTTTTAATCTAGGCCATTGATCATTCAGATCAACGGCCACCATTCACCCTTCCATAATTAAACCCAAATGACCCCTTAACCTAATTCACTTTTCAACAAATGCCGCCCTTGAATCCCTCTCCTCTCAATTCTCTCTACAGCCTCACATAAACCCTAGCCGCCGCCACCTAATTCCACCCTAATTCCTTGTAATCCCTACCTAATCCATGGACTCCCATGGCTACTTGAGAGATGTATCGGCCTCCTATGGCTCCTGGGTGTTTTTTTCCAAGATTTCATGGCCAGATCTCAAAGAGATTTGGTCCAGTCCTTGCTTAACCACCATCTCTGGTCTTTTTCCGGCCACCTCCGTCCGTTCAAGTCAGATCCACGGCTTTTCTGGCTAGATCTGTAACTTTCAAAGTCTTTCTTACTTTTTCAGGGTTCTCTGAAACCCTAACTTTAAGGTCTTTTGATTTTCTTTTAGATCTATCTTAGATCTGTGCTTATTATGAACTTCTCAAGTGTTTTATCTAAGGTTATTCGATTTTCTTTCAAAATGACTCATCATTTTTCAACGATTAGGGTTTCTTAAAACTCTTTTTAAAGATCTCTCCTTCTATTTTTTGCATCGTTTATGATTTCACTATGTTCAAATGACTGGTTTATGCTTTCCTTCTACCTGATTCAGCATGTTGAAAACCTTAGGTCCTTTTGGTCTTATCTGAGTTTTGAAACTGTCCTTGTTTGTTTGAATGTATACTTGTTCGATTAAGTTCTTTGTTTCTGACTCTCTTTTTCTTGTTTGACTTATCTGATTCTGAGTTCTTATTATCTCTTAAACTCAACTACTATTGAAGCCCTAATTTCTTAAAAGAGTTTTTCTCGCTTATTACTATGAGTTTGAAGGTCTTTACTTGTTTCTAACTTTCTTACATGTTACTATATTATTCTTCACTTTTGATTTTATGTGACTACTTGACCTTGTTGACTACTGTGCTTCGAGTAGATCTCTTTTACTACTGAATCCTAGCTTATTCCTGCTACTGTTGTATCTTTGTGTTGTTTCTTTTGCCAATGTGTTTGGCCTTGCATGTTTGACACTTCTATTCATTCTATTTATATGTTGAAGTGTAGAATCGTGTTTCTTTCTTGATTGATCTTGATTTCCTCAATCTCATGACTGATTGCAAAGGGTTCCCTTATAAACCCTATTTTTTTTACTCATTTGTTTAAAATTAATTGATTCTTTTCCTTTACTGTGATGTTTGATCTTGTTGAACCATTTCCTAAAACTAAGCATATTTTGTACTTAGTCACAACTATTTACTTCATACTTTTACTTACCCCTTATATGGCAATAATCAATCTGTCCCAAACTGATAGCTTTCCTTAATTAACCCTATTAGTATCCGTTAAGCAGTGATTCCTTAATTAAACGGAATCACTTGTGTTAATTGGTTCTGATTGTGATTATTTCCATGTTTGTGTTAAGACTATACTTATTATCTTATTCTTCACTGGTTTTCAAAACTATAAATACCTTACCCCCTCTTTTTCTTTAAACACAACGAAAAACTTGAGTTCATAACACACACTTACACTCAAAAACTCTCTTCTTCTTTACTAATACTTGTGCTATTGCTTAGTCTAGCCGGCTGAAAACCAAGGCTAAACTGTGGAATCTTGCTTGCTTTACCTTTTTGCACTTTGCTTCTCTACTTGTATGTCTTAGTTAATTTTAAAGCCTCAACAACAACATGTTCCTTTAATTGTTTCAGTTTCTCTCATTCTTGTTTATTTCTGTTTGGGGTTCTACAGTCAAGTTACTTTTACTAGCATGCTATAATGTCTCCCTTTCCCCTTTAATGCATTCCCCTATGTGTGTTTTAAAGCATGCTTTGTCAGTCAATTACTGTGTACTTACTGTCCTATGAATCCCAAACCCCCATATCCCCTCTATGCGTTTGTATTCTTTTGGCTGTTTTGTGGCCATGCCAGCATCAGCTATTGCTGTGAATATCCAAAAACGACCCCTGGTAGGGTCATGTACTTACAGACAAGTGTACTCCCAAAATTCCTTGCCCCTTTTGTATGACTACTGATTCTGTGTAGTTTTAAGTTTTACTACTACAATTGCTTTCCATCACCTCTGTTACTAATTGCTTTTTAAAAAAATGGACTATCAGTCTAGCTTTTTAAAACAAATCTCTTTCAACAAATGTTTCGCACTTCCACTATATTCTTAGAATCTAGGTTCTGCCCCTCTTGTGTGAGCCTTGCCTTGTGACCCTTGAGCTCCCTTTGAACATGGACACATAAGGGTTGGCCCTTCCACACTGCACTCATTCTGTCTGGTTTTGCAAGTCTGGGTGTGAGCACTGCCCGGGATCCCTTGAGGTCCTTAGGGAACTTTGACACACCCAGTTATGAGAAAGGCTTTGAAATATTGGCATGGAAGTGGTTCATTAAACAACTCAGAGAGGAAGTCAAGAGCATGCTTCCTTTGGTTGTAATTTTCTTATTTCTGCACTTCTTTTGTAATTCGATCATTTGGTATGCAATAATTTGTAAATAATTATGGGGTGATTAGTGAAAAAGGGTGGGTAGTTGTGTATATTGGGTAAATTAGGTAGATAACATTCCTATAGGGTATATTTTGATTCCAAATATGGTATGTTAGATAACATGCCTATAGGATCTGCTTTGGTTTAAAATAAATTCTGCATGCTTTACTTTCACAATTAGAAACCACGTTTATAGGGTCTAAATGGATTTAACAGTAGAGATCATGCCTATAGGGTTAAAAATCTGCTTTATAATTAGATACCATGCCTATAGGATGTAAAGTAATTGAAGTTCAATTTTTCATTACAGCATGTATCCTGATTCATTTCCCTTAGAGATCATGCCTATAAGTCCAAAGTCAGCTTTTAATAATTATATACCATGCCTATAGAATTTAAAATCAGTTGTAATAGAAATCATGCCTATAAGGTCTAAAACCTGCTTAGTTAAAAATCAGTTTGACTCGTGCCTGTCTGAATCAGATTAAATAACCTACTCTTTTCATGTTAATCAATATCATTAGAAAGCATGCCTATAGGATCCAAATCGCTTGTTTAAAATTAACCACTGCTCTACTGCATTCTTAATCAATATAGATATCATGCTCATAGGACATCACCATTACGCCTAGGCAAGCCTTAGGTAATTGCTTAAATAAAATTGGAACTGCCTTTGTTAATTACCAACTGCTATAACCAGTTGGCAGGCCTGATTCAGACTTCTTTTCTGAGTTATACAATGAATCTGGTTCTGACTCAAACTCTGCTTTAGGATTTTAAAATTCAGACCTTAACTGTGTTTAAGTCATTCTATTTATATGAATTGTTTACGGAGGTATATATGAGCCCTCTAATTGTTTATATGTTCCCCTCAAAATGCAGTCCTATGTATTTTATATGTCGCCTTAGCGTTTTTATCTTTAAACCTAAGAGTCAGCCTAAAATCTTCCATCTTATAGGAATAGTAGTCCTAAATTCCTCTGGGACTGATAGGAATGAGACGGGTAATAGCATACAATAGAGGTCGAGACCAATCTGTGCTTTAATACTTTAACGGGGTGGGAAGGGTAGATATGGATATAATGACTGGTGCGCTAATACCACGTGTATCCCCTCTTCTGAGGAGTGTCATACCGGGCATTGCATTGAGGTGATCCGTATTATAAACAAACCTAGGACCCCCTTTCATTTTTTACAAGCATGTCTAGCTTATAACTCTTTTTTCAAAATCCTGCCTTTTAATAATTGTTTGCACTTGTGTATTTAAACTTAAATCCCTTATTACTTGAGCCTTTTATTTGATTACTTGCTAATTGTACAAATTTACAATAACTATCTAGCCGGGAACCACACTAGTGGATCTTGAGGGGTGCCTAACACCTTCCCCTTAGGATAATTTCAAGCTCTTACCCAATCTTTGGTTATCAAACCTAGTTGTAAATGAACTCTATGGGTGTCCTAATGCGCCTTAAATCATTAGGTAGCGACTCTTCAAATACCCAATTCCCAAAATGAACGAGTCATTATACCCCATGAATGTCGAAACCCGGACTCGTCTCCGTTGGAAAGGGAAAAATAGGGGGCGCGACAGTTGTATGAGTTGAGTGTTAGCCTGTCAAGAATTCACATATCCAAAAGATGAAAGTAGCAGAAATGAGGATGTTGAGATAGATGTGTGGGCACACTAGGCTGGATAAGATTAGGAATGAAAATATTTGGGAGAGGGTGGGCGTGGCTCCCGTGGATGACAAGATGTAGAAAGCACAACTTAGATGGTTCGGACACGTGCGGAGGAGAAGCCTAGAGGCACCAGTTAGGAGGTGTAAGCGATTGACTTTGGAAGGTACGAGAAGAGGCAGAAGGAGGCCTAAAAAGTATTAGGGTGAGGTGATCAGGAAGGACATGGTGTGTCTTCATATTTCCGAGGACATGGCTCTTTATAGGAACAAGTGGAGGTTGAGCATTAGGGTGTTAGGCTAGGGGGTAGTTGAGAGTTCTTTCCCTCTTTGTATCGGGTAGTCTGATAGAATTTTGGTTAGGTTTGCTAGTGGTCTATGTTTTGTTCACATTGTTGTTTTGCATAGTTTTATGTTATTGTCCTTTCACTTTTTCGTTATTGTTATTTACTTTCTAGCATCTTTTGTTATTACATGCCTTTTCTTTTGTTTCTTTTCTAATATTATTGTCTCTCTTGTTGAGCCGAGAGTCTGTCGGAAATGCCTCCCTACCCTTTTCGGGGTAGGGGTAAGGTCTGCATACACTTTACTCTCCCCAGACCCACTAGTGGGATTTTATTGGGTATGTTATTGTTGATTTGATTTATTGATTTATCGTATTAGTTTATTTATTCAATCTTGTGCTTAATTATTTGATTGTTTGATCACCAATTGAATAATATCTACGAAATTAGAGTTGAACTCGAAAGTGGAAATTCTAGATTGTATATAGGATTGAGTATAGTAAGTTCTTGAACCTGTGCATCGGGGAATGAATTCGTTGTTAGGATAGACATATACCTAATTGCCTTGCTTGGTTGATTTATAGAAATTATAAATGCATTCTTGTTAGTTTTAATTCCATAGACATATAAGCGTTGGGTTAGCTTGAATAGGCGAGTAAGAACTCGATAGATTCTTATGAGCAATATTGTAATGACCCGTTTCATGAGTTACCGCTTCATTCTCCCCATTTCTGCTTCTTTATGTCTTGTTTAGCTGTATTATGTGGTATCGGGTTGGTTGGTTCAGGTTCGGAGTGGTTTTATAGAGTAATGAGATACTTAGTCTCTTAAGTTGGCCATTTAGTTGGAAAAGTCAACCGGAAGTAGACTTGTGAGTAAACGATCTCGGAATTCAATTTTTATGATTCAGATAGCTTTGTGAGGTGATTTAGGACTTAGGAGTGTGTTCGGAATGTAATTTGGAGGTCTGTGGTAGATTTAGGCTTGAATTGGCGAAATTGAAATTTTGGTGCCTTCCGGTTAGTAGTGAAAATTTTGATATTGGGGTTGGAATGGAATTCCAGAAATTTGAGTAGGTCTGTCGTGTCATTTGTGACGTATGTACAAAATTTCAGGTCATTCGGAGGAGGTTTGATAGACTTTTTGATCGTTTGCAAAATTCAGAAGTTTTGGAATCCTTAGTCTTGAATCCGAGGGTGATTTGGTGTTTTGTCATTGTTTTGAGTGTTCCGAAGATTGGTATAAGTTTGAATAGTGATATATGACTTGTTCGTACTTTTGGTTGAGGTCCCAGGGGCCTCGAGACGATTTCGAATGGTTATCGGGAAGTTTGGGAGTTGGAGTTTACAGCTGATATTGCTGAGGTTTAAAGTATGGGGTGGTTGGTTTGGCTTTTGAGTGGAACTAATGAAATAAGGAGAAAGGTGCACTATATTGAAAAAATAAGTAAGAGCCACTTGAATTGAAAAAAAAATAAAGAAAAAAAAGTAGTTGTACTGTTGTGAAGAATATTCCTTGTGGTGGTGGATTTTGATGTAATTGTGCTTAAAGAAGTATAGGGTAATATACATTGATGTGAAGGTGGAGTAATGGTTTGACATAAGTATGGGCTTGAATGTTAAAGTATATGTATTAAAGTGCTTAGGGAGGTTTAGTCACTCTTATAACCAAATATATCTTACCCGTCCCGCAGCCTACAATACAACCAAATAAAGTCCTACTTGATCCTAGATTGAATGAGCTCGATTAGTAGAGTAGTACACTATGGGAAAGCCTATGGTGCATCTTTTGTGGCATATGAATGTTGTTTCTGAGAGCGAGAGAATTCTTTCTATTTGAAGTTCCTAAGTGTTCTTAAATTTGTTTATGTGGAACTACGCTCTTTGTTGTGTGGGGGCACTTGATTCATGAAAGAAAGGTAATCCTTGACCTCTGTATTAGAGTAAGTGGGTGATTTGTGAATAATGCGTGGTACTTGTGAGTCAAATCTTGAGGTGAAGATGTTACGCTTTTGTGCTTAGTCTATTTTAAGTATTCTTGGTGTGACGAGTTAGGAGAATTATTTAAAAAGGTCGTGTCTATATAAAGTGTAGTTTAATTGCTCAAGGACGAGCAATGGTTTAAATATGGGGTGTTGATGATAGGCTATAATTGCGTATTTTAGTCGCTTATTACACTCTAATTTACTGCACTTTAATTGAGTTTGAGCTTTAATCGCTAGTGTTTTGCACTAATGGTGTGTTTTATACCTTGTAGGAGTGATTTTGAGCTATATAAATGTTATGGAATGAATTCTAGTAACTTGGAGCTTTGAAGTCTGAGTAAAAGCCCAAGGAATTAAGCCGGGATCATGTTCGGGGGTCAAATTTGATAGTTAAGAACAAACAAAGACTCGAGTAGGCATATTGCGCACTGTCTAGTAAAATAGATATAACTCTTTGCTCCGAACTACATTTGGGCTATATAATATATGGTTGGAAAGCTAACTCAAAAGTGCTACAACTTTCATGTTTCATGTTTTTCCAAATTTCACCTTGTTCCATTTGGAATTTGGAAAAACATAAAACATGAAAGTTGTAGCCCTTTGGGTTAATTTTCCAATCATATACTATATAGCCCAAATGGAGTTCGGAGCAAAGCATTATGTCTATTTTACTAGACAGTGCGCAATATGCCTACTCGAGTCTTTGTTTGTTCTTAACTATTAAATTTGACCCCTGAACACGATCCCGACTTAATTCCTTGGGCTTTTACTCAGACTTCAAAGCTCCAAATCACTAGAATTCATTCCATAACATCTATATAGCTCGGAATCACTCCCATAAGGCATAAAATACACCATTAGTGCAAAACACTAGCGACTAAAGCTCACACTTAATTAAAGTGTAGTAAATTAGAGTGTAATAAGCAACTAAAATACGCAATTATAGCCTATCATCAAGGTTCTGTCATAACCGAACCTGCGGTTAGGGGACCGGAGGTGCAATGATCGTAGAAGCAAAAATCAGCTGCAGATGCGGCCACAGGTGAAGAAGGCAGAAGTCGCAGGTGCGGAGGAAGGATCGCACATGCGTGACCGCAGGTGCGGGTATTGCATCGTAGGTGCGGTTAGGAAAATTAAATGAAAAATTGCAGAAGCGGTTGGATAGGCACAGAAGCGGCCTCGCAGGTTCGAGAAATGGACCGCATATGCGGTATCGCTGGGCACAAGGTATAAAAAGTCCCCCTTCGCGAATTTTGCTAAGTTTTGCCATTTTTTAAGATGAAAAGAGAGCTAGGGCAGTGATTCTTCAAGGGAATCGAAGGGTTTCAGTTGGGCAAGCTTCTTAAACCTTATTATTTGGGTTTATGGCCATTTTCCACTGTTTAATCATGGTATTAGTGGAAAATTAGGGAAGAAAATTGGGAGATTAGGGCTTGGAATTGAAGGCATTGAGTTAGGGATTTAAGGGGTCGTTAGTGGTCGGATTTTGGTGTATTTGGTATGTATGAACTCGTGAGAGTGTAAGGATTCTAGTTTTGTAAATTTCATCGGAATCTGAGATGTGGGCCCGGGGGTCGGGTTTGGCTAATTTCGGGATTGTGGAGTTAAATTGATAATTTTCGTGTGGGTTTTACTCCTTTAGCGTATATTGATGGTTGTATACTAATTTTGGTTAGATTCAGGTCATTTGGAGGCCGAATCGAGAGGCAAAGGCGTCGCGGGCTAGAGTTTGGCTTGGCTTGAGGTAAGTAACGCTCCCAAACTTGGTTCTGAGGGTTCGAAACCCGAACTTCGTGTTCTATAATTACTATTGAGGTGACGCAAATTCCAAGTGACAGGCGTGTGGGTGTGCACCATGAGAAATGTGGCCTGGATCATTCCATGGCACCGCTTAGTGACTCTTTCTTGCTGATATCTGTGTTGTAATTATGTGATTAAGTTAATGAGCTACAAATCATGCAAATTATCATATTAAGACTTCATGCCAATACTGTTGAGACCCGAGAGGTCGTTTCTTGCTATCATATCATTAGCTTCATGGATATTCTGTACTCAGTCTTGTTCATGCATATTATATCATGCCTCAGTCTCGATTATTGTTATTTTACACATCATATCATTGTTCGGGTTACTATCATGACATTTTTGAGCCCATGTGTGTGAGACTGGAGAGTAATGACTGAGTAAGGCTGAGAGCCTGATATTGAGTGACAGTATGGGATCGGGATGCATGACGTAGCGAGATATTGATCATGCCTTTGTTGGCTTGATATAGTGCTTGGGCTAAGAGAAGCCCTTCCGGAGTCTTTATACCCCCAGTGAGCGCAGTTGATGATATTGAGGGATGGATCTTCCCTGGACATGGATCCTGTCCGAAGTATTGATACCTGGAGATGGATCTTCTCCGTAGGGCTGGAACGGCCTTCCTCGGTACTGGATGACTGCGGTCAGTGATATGTATATATTTCGGGATGGATTTTCCCTAGGCCGGATGGCTATATACAGTACTGAGTGGTTGAGCACTTGTGAGTGGAGGTATACGTAACACTGATCATGCTATTTGTGCATTGGTACTTAGAGATTTCCTCAACTTATTACTCTGTACTAGTCATGTTGTATTTACTTATTTTGAGCTTTTACTTGAGCTGTAAGCATGCCTACATTTCCATACAGTTATTTGTATATCTCTTGAGGTTTGGTTCGTCACTACCGTCAGTCCATAGTTTGGACTTGTTACTTACTGAATTGGTGTACTCACGTTACCCCTGCACCCTTGTATGCAGATCCAGGTATCTCGGAGCACGGTAGCAGTTTGATCTTACTAGTTGGAGACTTTTCTCTAGAGATTGCGAGGTATCTGCTTGGCGACCGCAGTTCCGGCTTCTCCTTCCTTATCTTCCTTGTAGTACTTTTGTTGGATTTTTCTCAGACTATGTAGTCTTGGTTATTTCAAACAGTTGTAGTATTTTGCTCATGACTTAGTGACACCCGAGGTCGGGCTGTATTTTCTGCTTGTTTTGAATTTCACTTATTTATTTTATCAAATTTCTGTTAAAAACCTGGTTTTATTTAAGCCTTAAATGAAATATGAAGCATTTGGTAATAAGTTGTCTAGCCTAGTATCACGATAGGCGCTATCATGACCAAGTCGATTTTTGGGTCGTGACAAATATTAGCCATGTTAACCAATAAATCAGATAAATTAATTAGTCAATTCAATTGAAGAGTACAATATAATTATTAGATAGCCCATAACCCTAGATCGTTTTCATCGCAATGATAACATAAAAATTTGCTATCCTTTTGTTCAGAGTTCACTAATTGTTTTTCTTTATTTTAATTAGTTTAGAATCAAATACTTCTAGGTTTAATTCTTGTTTAGATAGTTAGGATAGTCTAAGTTAGTTAATAGTTAATCACAAGTTCTCGTGGGTTCGACATCCAACTTTTATTCATTTTATTACTTGATGATCGTGTATACTTACATGTGCGTTTGGCCGCAACAAGTTTTTGGCGTTGTTGCCGGGGACTTAGAAATTAGCTATTGTTCTAGATTAGTCATTTATTTTTTTATCTATTCAAGTTTTTAGTTTAGTTAGTATTTTTATTTATTTATTTTAACATGGCATCTTGGAACAAAAATTATTTGAATGATAGTTATTCTTATTTTGATGATCCTTGTCTATATTGTGGAGGACCTCACTAGTGAAAAAATTTTCAGAATGTTCCCGGGAGCGAGTTGTGCGCACAATCTCAATCCTTTGAGTGGGATATTTGTAATATGTATGGTTATCAAGATGTCTAATGGGATGGTTGTCATAATTCTTTTCATCCTTCTCTGAGCCCTTATTATGATCTTTCTAATAATATTTGTTAGTTTGATAGGAACAATGAAGTGCAGGATATGGAACATGATGCATATACTAGGGATATTCTGAGGCAAGTAGCAGAGCAACATGATGAACTCAAAAAATATATAAAAAGAATGAGGGAAGCAATCACAAGAATGAAGTCTAATATGGAAGAATTGAATGAAGAGAGCGAGTTCTAACACAAGAATGAAGTCTAATTTGTTGCATGATTTTATTACCGTTTTGGTTAGATTGTTTACAATTATAGACCTACCTTGAAATGAATCACGCGTATGTATATTCGTATTTTTTTATATATATATATATAAATGTAAAGAATCGTGTCACGCATACGTGTACACAATAAGATTGATAACGTATTTTTTATTTTTATTTTTTTACTATAAAAATGAATTTATGGCCGAAATTGTGCGTGATTAAAATAAAATTATGAACACTCGTCACTATTGTATGATTAAATGGTGAACTGCTCATCTCGGGTTATATGGAATAAATCAATTTAATAACCTCCGGAAAAAAAAACCTTTTTTATTAAGAAGATTTGCTCGAAGTTACGCGAACGCATACTCCGAATTGTCTTTAGAAATGTAATCATGTCACGCGAACGTGTCCACAACTACACAATAATATTCTTAATGGCGCTATAAACTTTTCAACAAATGTTTATTATGTCCGTCTATATTAAATGAAAACCATGGGAAATTACTGAGTTGAGTGCCTTGAGATTTTCCAAAAAATCAAAATTTATTAGGTGTTGGCCACGAGTTATATGACTTAAATATGTGAATTATATGCCTCAAAAACTATTCAGACTAGAGGAGTTAATGAGATAAAAATAATGTGCAACTAAAATTACAATTTTATCGTGAACGCATCATCCGTAATCTGTTTATATGCCCTAGAGCTTGATAATTATATGCACAAGTTATTTATTATTTTTCTAGGCTTAGGACTAAGTGTATGTGTTTAAAAACTTACCAAGCGAATTACGTGTAAAACTGGGAAGAAATTAATTGATGAGCAAACTAATAGTTTTCGAAGAATTTCCATTATTCTACTCGGAGCGAACTCTACTTTGTATATCTTTAACTTAAAATGTTGCAATCAGTATTCATAAATCCAATCTTCTTCTACACAACTTGTTTTTAGTCCAAAGTTCTAATTATTTGGTTAATTTGCTTACGATGATTGAGTTTGGGATCAAACCAATTTTTATCTCGGCTTATGCAAGCTATTTACAAATACTAAATCTATACTTTGTAAAAATCATTGACATTATTTTATATATACTATTTTTTATAAGAAAATGGGTTAATCGCATTCCTAAAATAAATGGGCCATTTGTTGTTAAAAAATAGAACTAATCTACAAATTGATTTAATAAAATGACATTACATATACCGCAAATACATATTTGAACCATCCGGAATATTGCAATATCTTAATCGTAACGAATTATATCGATTCACCTCTCACTTATAGTTATCCCCATTATTAGGCCCTATTTTGTATAAACGAGAATACTTATGTCAACTAGAATTAAACAATATCAGGCTTGATGAAGTTTACTAGCGTGGTTCCCCGATATTTTCATGTTACCAAGCGCTTAGTTAACATGGTCTAAATACAATGTTTAAAGAATAGTCAACTTTCTACCAAGTCCCCTGTCTCGACAATTCGAATATAACTATACTTAATGAGATTCTGAAATAAATAGAATTATTGCAAAGCTTATACTAACTTCAAAAGAGGTCTGATGGACTAATAGCTCCCATGCCGAGCATAAGCTATATTAGTTAACTAAAAAATTGAAACTCGACTAATGAATTTAAATGGATAGCGGACATATTTAGAATTCTGGATTTCATTTCTTTGCAACATTGAAACTTTGCAATAACATGAGTCTAAATATATATACCTGGAAATGAGGGTAAAAGAGGTAAAATTCAGCAGTAGCAACAGCAAAAAAAACCAGCAGCGGAGAAATATGAAGGTCAGCGAAATTAACAGCAACACGCACACAGCAGTTCAACAGATTGAACAGCCCCAAAAAAAATCCGTGAAAAACCAAACAGAGCAGTAACCTCAAGAAACTCCAGATTCAAACCAAACAATATCACCAAACAAACCCGGACAGATATGAGGAAATAATATTTCTGAGTTTTAAAACTCAGGAAAATGTAACCTGAAACTCTTAATCTCGAAAATCAACCTTAAAACTCTAACTTATAATGTAAGGTTCTTTTTTTTTTCTTCTGACTTTTCTCTCTTTCTTTTCTATTTTTCTTTCTGTTCTTCCAAAATCAGTCCCAAGTTCTCTCTCTGTTTTTCTCTTTTTTTCTGTGTCCCCCTTGAAATCAGTCCCAACACACCCTTTTATACAACTTGTTTCCCCCTCCTCCAGCCTACTGCCCGGACCCCTTTTTAAAATCAGAAATCTTCCACTTAGGTCTGATTTTTTACTTTTTATTCCACTAAGAAAGCTTTTTCCTTATTATCAACTCTTCACTCCCTTTTGTCCCCCATTATTGCATTAATTAATACCCTATTGACAAAGCACTAAGGATAAAGTATCACACTTACTGTTTTATTCCCTAAATCACCCCAGAAATTCCCTTACTATTACTTCCCTAAACCAAACTGCCTAAACTAAACAATTATCTACTAATCTGTCTAACAACTAACAACCAATTCCTAAAGTCTTACAACAAAAAAATACAAAGATTTCCAATTTAGGACAGAATTTCAACTAATCGGGCAATTAACAATCAGAACTAACCGAACAGAATGTTGAATGATTCAATCTATACAAACAAACTAATCAATGAAGCTTAAACAAATGATTACGTATTATAACTGACATTGATCAGCAAGCAATGAAAATAGGCAATTCAAATAATTTCAGTATTATTGCCAGAATCAAGGATTAAATGGAAACTAATTAATCAACGCAACTTATTAATCGATTACACAAATAACAATCATAGCATACATAAACAAATGACAGAATTGGACAAAAATAAAGAGTCCACTGAAGATGAGCAGAATTAATTGCTAGAAAAATGGAAAAAATTAATAAAACTAAATTAATCAGATACATAGATAGAAAATCATGAATACAAAATGAAGTAAAATACCTCGGAACTATTCTGACCCCAGCTCGAATCCAAATTTGGACACTTTGAGGTCGAACAGACTTTAATCGAAGTATTCTCGATCGAGAATACCTTGATTAAGGTCTATTAGACCCCAATCTTTGATTTAATTTGGACAGACTTCATGGTTTGGATTTTTAGGGTTTTGTTTTTCTTCGGATTTGGGGTTCGAACATTTTTGGGCAGATTCGAAGGGAACCAAAGATGACTTAGGGGTGAGGGAAGCCTAGGGGTCATTTGGTATGAATTTGGGATGGATCTGGATGAGTTCACTTTTGGCTCGAATCTTCAAATGAAGATTCGAGAAGCTCTGAGATGATTCGAGCCAAACGGTTTGAAGATCCGTGTTGGGGATGGCTGGAAGGCCACTGGGTGTTAGTTTGGTGGTCATCGGAGATGGTCGTGTCCTCAGGCCTACCTTCGATTTAAGATTCGAAGAGCTGGGGCCTGATTCGAGGGGAGTTATGGTGATGGTTGGGAAGAGGAGGTCGAGGGGGTTTAGGGGTGTTAAAGTGGTGACCGGCGGCGGCGTTGCCGCCGGGTTTCTGGTGAAAGGGAATTAGGGCGGCTAGGGTTTTGGGGGAGGTCTTCTCAGAGACAAAGATGAACAGGAAGGTGAGGGGGGGTGTTTGGTTAGGGGGCTGGGGTATGAATTTAGTTTATATAGGGGAGGGGTGGTCTGATCTCGTCTGTTGGATCAGGTAAGATCTACGGTCTGGATCAATTCATTTAACTAAACGGTGCCGTTTTGGTTTAGTGGGGATTGGGTCGATCTCAGATGCAGGTGGGTCGGGTCATGGGGAAAGGCCTAGAACCATCAGATCAAAAATCAATGAACGGTCCCGATTAAATACAATCATGCGACGTTGTTTTGTTTAATGAAAGAACTGAACTAGACCGTTGGATCTATTTGATCAACGGTCCAGATGGAAAATGCCAATGCGACGTCGTTTGGTTGTCTTGAGATTACCCAGACGGGCACCATCAAAACGACGTAGCTCTTGCCCTATACTACGTCGTTTGATGGCTTTTGGGTTGACAGATCTGGGCTGGGTAGGGAGTGCAATTCTTGGGCCTAAAACAGGCCCAGTCCGAATCTTTTCTTCATTTTTTGAATTCTTTTCCTTTTTCCTTCTTTAATTTTCACAATTCCTAATTAATTGTAAAATCTAAACACTACTACAAATATTAATTAACACTTAACATACAAAACAAACAAAAAATGAAATCACACAATGACACATAAAAATGACAAAATTACAACAATTACATATTTTGTGTTTTTCCCTTTTTTTTTTTAAAAAAAACATTTATGGTTTAATTAATTCCTAGTTGTAAGAAACAAGAATACTAAGTGCACATGTCACGTATTTTTTTATTATTTCAATTAATTATAATAGGATAACCATTTATTGACAAAACACAATAATTACTCAAAAATGCCACGCCAATCCTAAAATTGTACACGAAGAAAAATGGAGGTTTTATTTTTTGATTTCTTTTGGAGTAGTTTTGTGAAGCAAAAATCACGTGCTCACAGCTGCCCCTCTTTGTCCGAAAACATAAAGAGTTTTCGTGCAAAGATAAAGTGAGCATATACGAGCGATTTTTGCCCGTTGGAATACCCCGTGTGAAGCATTTTTTTTTAAAGATTTGACCGAACCTCTGCTTCAAAGGTTTCCTACATATCCTTTGCTATAAAGGAATCAGGTCAATGTAGTTCGGAAAGTTTTGGTAGCTGGGACTACCATGGGACATGCGACGTTACTGCTGTTGCATGCTGCTTTTACTGCTTGCTGATCTCCTTATTACACCCTGCTTGAAGAAAAACAAAAAGCTAGACTAGACCATGGTATTACAAAATCTTATCTAGGTCATTCCCTTGTGTCTCTTGTTGCTTTCATGTCTTGGTGATTCCTTTGGTATCTTTTGCTTCCGATTTGTCTTGTATTCTCTTCAGACTACCGATCTTGAACTGCCTGTTTCTTTTTTGTATTGTTTTTCATCGAGTCTTGTACTTCCTTCCTCTGCTTGAGATTCTTTGTTGTTTCCCGCTGGGGATTCCGATCGGATTCCTCTGTCTTATTGATTCTAAGTGTATGCCTCCATTATATGGGAGGGCTCCTGACTTCAACCAACAATGTCAAAAATAAATCGTCATTCTGTTCTTCAGGGGGGCTCCTGACCTTGACAACATCTTTTGAAAATAAATTGCCATTCCTCTCTTCAGGCGGGCTCCTGACCTCGACCACAAATAAATTGCCATTCCTTTCTTCGGTGGGTGCTCCTGACCTCTTGAAATTTGAATTATATTCCCTTGTTCTCCAGGTGGACGCCTGATTGCTGATACTTCAACTGTTCTTCCTTGTTCTCCAGGTGGACGCCTGATTGATACTTCAACTACTCTTCTTTGTTCTCCAGGTGGACGTCTGCTTGCTGATATTTCAACTGTTCTTCCTTGTTCTCCAGGTGGACGCCTGCTTGCTACTTCAACTGTTCTTCCTTGTTCTCCAGGTAGACGCCTGCTTGCTACTTCAACTGTTCTTCCTTGTTCTCCAGGTGGACGCCTGACTGCTGATATTTCCATTGCTCTTCCTTGTTCTCCAGGTGGACGCCTGCTTGCTACTTGCTTCCCTCACCGGGTGTTTCCTGAAACAAATATTGTTTTTGCCCTTGTTTCAAATCAAGGAAAATCTTGTTAGTTTAAGGCGTGGTGGTTAGTTGTGGCATTCTTGCTGGGGGTGGGTTTCTCTTTGTCCTATTTTACTGCCTTGAAGCGGTTGAAAAGACTGTTTTGTCCTCATAATTGATCCTTAACCGTAGGATCCCCAACTGTTGTTTTCACTTCAAACCCTTTCAATCTTAACCATATGTCTCTCATGACATTACTGAACCACTTCTCTGATTCAACTTTTGCTCACACCCATAACTTATTTTCATCCTATTATCTCCCGCCTATCATGGTCGTATTGTGCAATTTTGAATCTTGGTAGTATACCTTGACATTCCTTTTTATTTGTTGGAACAAAACTTACCTCAAAAGCTTTAGATGAGTAAGATTATTAGTGACGAAACATGACGATTTTGACAATTAAGAATGAAAAGAAAATCCAAATTTGGATGACTGTTGGAGATAGGAATAAGGAACTTATCTGATTGGAGTCACTGGCACCAATGATTAGGGTATGCATTTTGGATTAATCAGCCCAGTCTATTTAACCAATCTCTTTTCAATTGTTTTACTTTGCTTTCCAAAATTTCCACAACCCAATTTTACTTTTTGTCAACTTACGGACCTTGTTCGACTTGCAGTGTCCTAAAGAGTTTTCACCGACAAACCTCCCTTATTTGTTTATTTCTTAATTCCTTTTCGCCTTATGGTGTCTGCGAATGTTTTCACCAATAAGACTCTCTCATTTTACTTTCTATTTCCTGTTTGGACCAGAGTGTTATGAATCACATCCATTTGCTCGACTCGGCATTTTTCTAAGATTGATCGAAAGGTCTTTTGGGATGTGGTTGGAGTGAAAGGGTATCAAAAGCCAAAACAATTTGATATGGGTTTAAAATTACAACTCTTGGAATCTTTTTCTTATTGCCAATACAATTCCTGCCCCAGTTTCTTGCTTGGGGTTTTTTTGATGTTTTATTTTACTATGTTATTCTATGCACATTATGCATATTATGCACCCTATGACCGAGCCGTGAGGCGCCTACGTATCCTCTTTGAGGAATCAGGTCAAACGTAGTTCACTCCAATATTTTTTTTTTATTCCAAAAGAGGGTAGAAAAGAAACAAATGTGGCTCAAAGGGGGAACAAAGGGTACAATGTTTAGATAGCAGAATAAATTGCCTTCGTCATTCCAATCTTCGAAATAATGCCAAATACAAACATTCAATAATTATACCAAAGAAAAATCATGCATAATGTCTCTTTACTGCATCAGAATTGATAGCCATGTCTATGCATTTTCCTTCAATATTTGTTAAACATAATGCACCATTGGACAATACTCTGGTCACAATGATCGGTCCTTGCCAATTCGGGGCAAACTTGCCCTTTGCTTCAACCTGATGTGGAAGAATACGTCTCAGCACCTGTTGACCCACTTCAAACTTTCGGGGACGCACCTTTTTGTTGTATGCTCTTGCTATTCTTCTTTGATACAATTGGCCATGACATACTGCTGCCAATCATTTTTCATCAATCAAGTTTAACTGCTCCAAACGGGTTTTGACCCATTCATCATCATTAATCTTAGCTTCGGCGACGATCCGAAGGGAAGGAATTTCAACTTCTGCAGGAATTACCGCCTTAGTGCCATATACCAATAAATAAGGATTTGCTCCTACCGAAGTGCAAACAGTAGTGCGATATCCCAACAACGCAAATGGTAATTTTTCGTGCCATTGTCTTGAACCTTCTACCATTTTCCGAAGTATCTTCTTCATGTTTTTGTTGGCTGCCTCGACCGCTCCATTCGCCTTGGGCCGATATGGGGTAGAATTGCGATGTATAATCTTAAACTGTTGACATACCTCTCTCATTAAGTTACTGTTAAGATTAGCACCATTATCTGTGATGATCACCTTTGGGATTCCGAATCGACATATGATATTTGAGTGAACAAAATCGACCACAGCTTTCTTGGTCACCGATTTGAATGTTTTGGCCTCAACCCATTTGGTGAAATAATCAATGGCTACCAGAATGAACCTGTGCCCATTGGATGCTGCCGGCTCAATTGGTCCAATAATATCCATGCCCCAAGCGACGAAGGGCCATGGTGCCGACATTGTGTGCAACTCGGATGGTAGAGAATGAATCAAATCCCCTTGTATCTGGCATTGATGACATTTGCACACAAAACTGATACAATCTCGCTCCATGGTAAGCCAATAGTAACCAGCTCGGAGAATTTTCTTTGCCAACACATATCCGCTCATGTGGGGTCCGCAAACTCCCGAATGTACTTCAGACATGACAGCCGTAGCTTGTATAGCATCTATGCATCTTAATAATCAAGGTCTGGTGTTCTTTTATACAAAACTCCTCCACTTAAGAAGAATCCATTTGCCAACCGCCTAATGGTTCTCTTTTGATCTCCTGTGGCTTGTGCTGGATATATCCCCATTCTGATATACTCCTTGATGTCGTGGAACCATGGTTCACCATCAAATTCTTCTTCAACCATGTTGTAGTAAGCGTGCTGATCGTGGACTTGAATATGCAATGGATCCATATAAGCTTTGTCCGGATGGTGCAACATTGATGCCAGGGTAGCCAATGCATCGGCGACTTCATTATGGATCCTTGGAATATGCCTGAACTCCACTGATCGAAACCGTTGACACGGATCATGTAAATATTTTCGGTAGGGTATGACCTTCAAGTCTCACGTTTCGTATTCTCCTTGAATTTGATGTACCAGAAGATCTGAGTCTCCCAAAACCAAGATTTCCTGGATATCCATGTCTGCAGCTAGCCTTAACCCCAAAATACAAGCTTCAACTCAGCCATATTATTGGTTCAATAAAACCGAAGTTGAGCTGTAACAGGATAGTGATGCCCGGTTTCAGAAATAATCACAGCTCCTATCCCGAGTCCTTTCATGTTAGCAGCCCCATCAAAGAAAAGTTTCCAGCCAGGTTTTTCAATTTGCTCCATCTCACCGATATGCATCACTTCTTCATCGGGAAAATAAGTTCTCAATGGCTCGTAATCTTCGTCGACCGGGTTTTCGGCTAAATGATCGGCCAATGCTTGGGCTTTTATTGCAGTCCGAGTCACATAGATGATGTCAAATTCTGTGAGCAATATCTGCCATTTTGCAAGTCTCCCTGTTGGCATAGGCTTTTGAAAAATATATTTCAACGGATCCAGATGCGAAATGAGGTAAGTAGTGTAGGATGACAAATAGTGTTTCAATTTCTGAGCTACCTAAGTTAGGGCGCAACATGTCCTTTCTAGATGAGTGTACTTAACCTCATAAGCTGTGAACTTCTTGCTAAGGTAATAGATGGCCTGTTCCTTTCTGCCGGTGATGTCATGTTGCCCTAGTACACAACCAAATGAATTTTCCAAGACTGTCAAGTAAAGAATCAAAGGTGTTCCTAGTTCTGGCGGAACCAGCACGGGTGGGTTTGACAAGTATCCTTTTATCTTATCAAACGCTTCTTGACACTCATCAGTCCACTTGACCGCATCATCCTTCTTCAACAATTTGAAAATAGGCTCACATGTTGTCGTGAGCTGAGCAATAAACCTGCTGATGTAATTCAACCTCCCTAACAAACTCGTTACTTCAGTCTTGTTCCTTGGAGGTGGCAATTCTTGGATGGATTTGACCTTTGATGGGTCCAATTCGATGCCTCGCCGACTGACTATGAATCCCAACAACTTTCCAGATGGAACACCAAATGCGCACTTGGCAGGGTTAAGCTTGAGGTTGTACCTGCGAAGTCTCAGGAAAAATTTTCTCAAATCCCCAACGTGGTTGGCTTGATGCTTTGATTTTATGATCACATCGTCCACGTATACCTCAATCTCCTTATGCATCATATCATAAAACACTGTAGTCATTGCTCTCATGTAAGTTGCCCCGGCGTTCTTTAAACCAAATGGCATTACCCGGTAGCAATAAGTTCCCCATGGTGTGATGAATGCCGTCTTTTCTGCATCTTCTTCATCCATTAGAATTTGATGATACCCGACATAACAATCCACAAAAGATCCTATCTCATGCTTGGCACAATTATCGATCAAAATATGGATATTGGGTAATGGGAAGTTATCCTTCGGACTTGCTTTGTTGAGATTGCGGTAATCGACGCATACTCTATTCTTGCCGTCTTTCTTTGGCACAGGAACGACATTAGCCAACCAAACAGGATATCGAGTGACCCGAATGACCTTTGCATCCAACTATTTGGTGATTTCTTCTTTAATTTTCACACTCATATCAGTCTTGAACTTCCTCAATTTTTGTTTGACAGGAGGCACCATTGGATCAGTGGGCAATTTGTGAACCACTAAATCAGTGCTCAAGCCTGGCATGCCATCATATGACCATGCAAAAACATCTTTGAATTCGATGAGTGCTTTAATTAACTCTTCCCGGATCTTTGGTTCGAGGTGGACACTTATTTTAGTTTCTCGGATATTATTTGTGTCTCCTAAATTGATGTCTTCGGTATCACTCAGGTTAGGTTTGGTTTTTTCTTCAAAATGAATTAACTCTTTACTAATCTCTTCGAAAGCCTCATCTTCATCATATTCTGATTCATAATCACAATATACTTCTTGAATTATTATTTCGGAATCAAATTGATTTTTAAGACTGGGCTGAGGATTCCTTATGCATGCCATATCACTAGAGCCAGCGTAAAAAGGACTGTACAGAAAAAAGAAGAAAAACAAAAGAAAACTATCAAGAATGATAATGAAAAGGAAATTGTATTTCATTGGATGACGAAAGATAACAAGGTTTGCACACTTCAAACAAACTGTAAGATAAAAATTTGGATTACAACCCTGAAGTAACCCAAACAAACTGAAGAAAAATCAAAATAAACTACCAAGACTCCTTTCGAATGGGGAGAGGAGTGGCTTTCCAGTTATTAAGCTTTGTCTCTGGCCCAACGAATTGAACTTCTGCGTCGCTAGAACCTTCACCGCTTTCCACCATGTTCACATCGTTAAACAGCTTTTCAAATCTTTCAATTAATTCCTCCTCAGGATTAATCATGGATTTAGGAATTGTTGTTATCGGGTGATTTCTGGTACCGGACTTGACAAAAGATTTTGACAGATGTGGGACTGGCTTTGGAAGGACCCATGCCTTCTGTTTTAGCTTTCTAGCCTTTCTCACGTCTGTGACAGTGGATATGAATCCCAAACAAAATGTTCCCAAGTTCTCGGGAAGAGATACTGGTTGTATAATGCCTTGCAAAGATGAGCCCAAACCTTTGCCGAGTACAAAACCATTCTTCAACATTTCATAGGCTACCATGACTGATGCAGCGGTTATCTTTGGATTCGGAATGTATTTCCCCTCCGGAATTTTCTCTACCAACATTGTGTCAGAAACCTGGTAAACCCATGGTCCCTGGTCATTTTTTATTCCCTCGACCGGTACAATGGCACTGCTGTGAGCATCTAAGCTGTCTTCCCCATGCACAACTATTTCTTGTTTATCCCATTCAAACTTGACCACCTGGTGTAGTGTTGATGGGACTGCTTTAGCAGCATGGATCCATGGTCGACCCAACAGTAAATTATAGGAAACAGCTATATCCAACACCTGAAACTCCATTGTGAATTCAACTGGCCCTATTGTCAGCTCCAGCACTATGTCGCCAAATGAATCTCTGCTTCCACCGTCAAATCCCCGTGCACAAATACTATTCTTGTGGATCCTCTCCTCTTTTATTTTCAACTTGCTCAGAGTGGAGAGAGGGCAAATGCTTGTGCTTGACCTGTTGTCAACCAATACCCGGGTCACTATGGAGTTTTCACATTTCAATGTGAGGTAAAGAGCTCTGTTGTGCTCAGTACCTTCCATAGGCAATTCATCATCAGAAAATGTGATTCTGTTTGCCTCAAAGATTTTGTTGGCTATTTTTTCCAAGTGATTCACGGAGATCTTATCAGGAACGTGTGCCTCATTCAAGATCTTCATTAAAGCTTGACGGTGCTCGTCTGAATGGATCAACAATGACAAAATGAAATTTGAGCGGGCGTCTTTTTCAATTGTTCCACGATAGAATAGTCATGCAGCTTCATCTTTCTCAAGAATTCTTCCGCTTCTTCTTCAGTCACGGCTTTCTTCATTGGTGTTGGATTATTTTTAGTTTTTCTTAACTCTTCGAGAGTAAAACATCTTCCCGAGCGAGTCAAGCCTTGCACTTCACAGACTTCTTCCTTGACTTCTTTTCCTTTGTACATTACCGTCACCCATTCGTAGTTCCATGGAATAGCCTTGTTGTTGATCAATGGTAACTGGGTTACTAGCTTGATAATAACCCGATCTACACGGGCTCCTTCCACGACTATGATGGGTTTGCTGGCCACCCCTGGTACAATACCTTTAACCCTTCCTGCTTCGTGGCAACTTTGCTCGAAGATCCCTTCTCAACTACCACAGATGGCTCATCACTGTTTTTGTTCTGCTTAGGTACCGACTTCTCCTCTGCTAACTGTTCATCTGTCTTGGCTTCATGAGACCGAATCATCATGACGGTTTGTGACGGTTTCTTTGTTTCCCCATCAGCCCGTACTATTTCTATCATATTGGCCTCCTGATGGGCTGGCATTGGATTTCTGTTGATATTGGGAGCTTCGGGGGTTTGAACTTCAATTTTATTAGTATCAATCAGCTCTTGTATTGCATTTTTTAAATGCCAGCACTTTTCTGTATCATGGCCTGGTGTACCAGAACAATACTCACAACTAACGGTGTAGTCCAGATTCTTTGGAGGAGGATTTGACAGCTTGGATTGTATCGATCTTAGCATATCTAGCTGTCTTAGCCTGTGGAACAGACTAGTGTAGGATTCTCCCAATGGAGTAAAGGTTTTCTTTTTCTGCAACCTTTCACCCTTGAGTGCTTGATTAGGCCTAAAACCTGGTCCGAGATAGGTTCGCGGATAAGGGTAGGTACTTGGCATGACAGGAGCACGCCAATGAGCGTGGGCAGGTGGCTGATTGTATGCTTGCGCATGGTTGACGGAAAAATGAGGTTTCGACGGGTGATAGTAGTGTTGGGGTGAATTGTGGTGATAAGTTGGTTGGTAGGATCGATGTTGATTGTAGTAATGAGGTGAACCTCTGGATCCCGACCAAGTTCCTGAATCAACCATTGCTGCTTCCTCTCTTTTCTTCTTTCCAATCCCTCCTACTCCGCCTTGAATAACTTGAGTAGTTGCTTTAATATCCGAATAGCTCATGAATTTATTCTACTTGAGGCCTTCTTCCACCATACCTCCCATCTTCACTACTTCGTTGAATGATTTTCCTATCACTGAAACCAAATGGGCATAGTAAGTAGGTTCCAAGGCTTGTAGGAAGTAATCTACCATCTCACTTTCCTTCATTGGGGGATCCACCCTTGCTGCCTGTTCCCTCCACCGGAAACCATACTCTCTAAAGCTTTCACTGTGCTTTTTCTCAAATTTTGTCAAAGATAGTCGATCTGGGATGATTTCCAGATTGTATTGGAAGTGACAAGCAAATGCCTGTGCCAGGTCATCCCAGGTGTACCATCTCCCATGGTCTTGGCGGGTATACCACTCCAAAGCTGATCCGCTTAAACTTTGACTGAAGTAAGCCATTAGTAATTCGTCTCTTCCCCCAGCTCCCCTCATCTTGCTGCAAAAACCCCTCAAGTGGGCTACTGGATCGTCGTGCCCGTTGTATAGGTCGAATTTGAGCATCTTGAAACCAACTGGTAATTGCACATTTGGGAACAAACATAGGTCTTTGTAGGCCACACTGACCTGCCCTCCTAACCCTCGCATGTCTCGGAACGATTGTTCTAAGCTTTTAACCTTCCTGAACATCTCTTCTTGATCGGTATTTTTGCCTGGCTTGTCAATTTCTGTTGGGAGGTCAAAACGGGGAGTAAATGAATGGATTTCGGAAGCTTTGAAAGTGGGCTCCGGGGGGTAATATTGGTTGTCCTGGGCCTGGAACATAGGCTCACTAGGAGATTTGTGGAGTGTAGCTGGGGGAGGTGCTACGAAGATAGGAGTTACTGGTGGAGGAGGGTATGGAACTGGTTTAGGGGGTGGAGACTGTGGTGTATGAGAGGTGGTGCCTCGGTAGTGCTGGTAGATGGGGAAACTCGGGGATAGTTCAGTGGCAGGATTATCCTGAGTTTGGGCTAGTGGTGGGGTGGAGGCAGGGTTAGCTGGGTAAGATGGGGGTGATTGCCCTGTAGACCAAGCCCGATACATCTCAGCCATCTGTTGCTTAAGTTTAAGCATTTCTTCTTTCATTTTACCGACGTCCAACTCCTCTATCTCAATACCTGTGTCGACATCCGGGATAGACATGCTTTCGGGTATCGGTCCTTTTGATCTGGTTTAATAATGATAATGTGCCAGTATACTCTAGATAAACTAACTGCTTAAATTCTGGAAATGAGCAAACTTGTTAGTTTTGAGAGTTTAACACATATACAATTACACGTTGAGATGCAATGTTCCTAGACAAATAACCATTTTCTATCATGTATTTGCTCGGTTTCTTGTGTCATCCCAGCTTTTCTTGATCTTTCTTTTTATTGTCACTCGCTCTTTATTTTATTCCTTCTTTTGATTGTGGTCTAATCTTATAGAGATTGCCTACGTATCATGTCCCCGCATGAATCAGACCGTGCGTAGTTCCTGCGGAAGGCAATTGTCAACACTTTTATTTATTCTTGAAACAATACAAAGATGGAACGGACATTATATTTGGAAAACATTATAAGAAAATGGTTTAAAGACTCGACACAAACCCAAATCAAACAAAAGACATAATTCTTAACAGCTGTGAATACGCTCCACTCCCCACTTTTGTTTTCAATCATTGGATCATCTGCTCACTGGGGCTTGACCCGGCTGACCTCCTAGTGTACGATACATTCTTTCTAACTCCATTGCCAGATGACGGACAAAAATAGGTGCATGCTCTATAAACCTTTCATAATCCATCCCTTGGCAGTTCACATAACTTTGAGAGGTGTAAACCGCCAAATCATGGATTTGTGCCCTGAAATCTTGGAGACGTTGGTCTTGGTTTTGCAGTTGCTGTTGGCGAGTGGTGGCTATATCTCTTATACGGTCTTCGCGATCTAAAGCTGACTCTAATTGAGCTCGAAGTCTGGCCTGATCGAGTCTTGCATGTGCTCTTTCTCTGTCGATGTCTGCATGCTCATGTTCTCTATTGTACCTTCTCGTTTCTTCCAATTGTGCATGGAGTTGAGTTTCTGAATGTATCCAATGGTCTTTCTCTTTCTTGAATTGTACCTTGTCTTCTTCGAATCGTATTACTTGGCGTTCCTTATTAGATTTGGCCTCCTCGTTTAATTGTATGATTCTTTCCTTAGCTTTGCCTAACGCCTTTTCAGTCTTTGCCAAAATGGAGTCATAATCTTGCATTTTTTTCAAAAGACTGGCGATGATTTTTTGATCTTTCCAACTTCTCATTGGTGCTTCAAAAGCTTTCTTCATTTTTTGAAATTGAGCGTGGAGATTTTTATATTCACAAGTCAGACTCTTCTTTTCACCTTCTGCTTCTTGTGCTTGTAAGTCTTTCTCCAAATTGAGGTTTCTCAGACTTTCCTTTAAGGCATGAATAGTTGCTTTGTATCCCTTTTCCTTTTCTCCCCAAACCAATCGTTCTTGGATTTTATCGTTAAAGGTTTAAACATGTGGTCTTTTTATAGGCCTTCTAAGATCGGGTTCTGGTGCATCATCCATGCGGGATCGTTTCTCAAACCACCTTGCATATCCTGGATTTATCTAGCCCTTTGCAGGATCTGGAACTTGAGTATCATCTCTCAAGTATCGACATCCATTCCACATATGCTGAATTAAAGCCTCGGGAAGAGTGGCTTCGGGGTGTAACTCGATCACTTGCATACTCAAATCCTCATCATCAGGCACCACTTGATATCTCCCTAGTTGTCTTAGAACTCTCTGTAGCGCATATGGTTGGACGCTTCTCAATCCCAATAGCAGCAAATAACTATTCAAGGTTGACATGTGTATCACTTCTCTTACCGGGAGCCATCCCAAAGTCCACCCAATTTGACTTGCCGTTAAAGATCTCAGATGAGATATCCAGGCTTCCACCCCTTCTGGAGATTTATAATCTTTTATTCTTTCTTCATAACTCTCGATGAAATTGTCATTGCTTGGACCATACTACATGAACTTGGGGTGATGTTGGAGATGTTCGATAATCCACATTTGCAACAAAATTTTGCACCCTTCGAAGACTTTTGCCCCTGATTTACATAAAGTCAACACCCGATAAATGTCTGAGAGAATGATCGGGGCAAGGGTGTGATTTTCCTTGGTAGTGAGGACTTATACGACTCTCGCTGTGCGAATATCAATTGTTCGTTCTTTGTTTGGGAAGACCATGATTCCCAGAAAAGCCACCATGAAAGCGAAGCGACGGTGAATCTGCCAGGTGTCTTTGTTCTGTTTGTTAGTAAGGCCCTTTTCATGAATTTCAAATCCGTCCGGTTTTCCGAACCTTGAATACAGGAAGTTGAAAGAACAACACCTTTTGACAATGTTGCTTTTTCTGATTTGATTACTGATGTTCAGAAGACCAAAGAATCGATGCACTGAGGGAGCCTTTGGGAATATAAGATTTTGGTTTCTTAAATCTCCGTCAAAACCGGCATATCCAGCTATCTCTTCTAATGTGGGAGTAAGCTCGAAATCAGAGAAACGAAAGACATTGTGAACAGGGTCCCAAAAAGTTACTAACGCCGCAATCAAATCATCACGTGGTTTAACTTTCATAATATATGTGAGAGTTCCCAAATGCTTAATGACCCATTTCTGACTATCTTCTCCTAACTCATGCCACCATATCTGAAGCCGAAATAAAAACTCATCCATATTTGCGAATGGTGGGTTTTGGGTGGTGCTCATTTTGTATCTGCGATTAATTTTAACAAAATCAAGACTCCTTTTGAAAACAGACACTCATAAAAAGAAAATCATTTTTTTTAACACTTCTTCTTCTTCTTTTCAAAATTTAAAACTATTTTGGGAATTTTCTAAAACAGCCCATTTTATTTCTCGGCTCTCACAATGATTTTTTTTTATCCTTTCCCAATTAAGCTGGTCAACATGCAAATCCGAGGCAAATGAATGCACAAGTAGCAAGTAAGATGCATCAGGATGGTCTTTTTATTTCGGGTGCACCTGTCCTAGACAGACCCAACCCCTGTGTTGAGTCTCCAAGGTCAAATGTACATGATGCAAACAGACGTTCCTACTAGGGATCTGGTACGAGGCTGAGTTATTCTAAGTGAAAAACCTGAGGCATATTGTTCTAGACATGGCTTACCCAAACGGACAGCTTGAGCCGAAGTGGGGGCAACGTACCGGGAGCATGAAAGTCTACCCGGCCTAGTTACTTGTCCCAACTTCGTCTTATTTGGTATGACTTCTAATATAAAGGTGGGCCACGCGCACGTGTGCACCATAAATTCAGAAGACTCAGAAGGAAGGAGGGTTTCGTAGCAGTTTTATATGCACAATTCAGATAATATTAAAGCAGCAAAAAGCAACATTTAGCACATTAAGCATGAATACGTAAAAAAATCCGATAACAAACAAAACCAACCATAACAGTTATTTTAAGCTCGAATTCTTGAACCCTGAACCAGAGATTCTGGGTTCAAGTCCCCAGCGGAGTCGCCAGAACTGTCACACCTCTTCTTTACACAACATTCCGGAGGAGGGCGTAGGTGTAAAGAGAGTTTTTCCGATTAAAGGACAATCGAAACGGGATTCTTTATTAATTTCAGAGTCACCACCTGGGAATTTTATGGCGTCCCAAGTCACCGGTTTTAATCCCGAATCGAGGAAAATATGACTCTGTTTACCATTCTGCGAACCAGAAATCCGAGTAAGGAATTCTGTTAATCCGGGAGAAGGTGTTAGGCATTCCCGAATTCCGTGGTTCTAGCACGGTCGCTCAACCATTTTATACTTGGCCTAATTGTCTTGATTTACTAAATACTTTTTTTTTAATTTGTTGCATGATTTTATTACCGCTTTTGGTTAGATTGTTTACAATTATAGACCTACCTTGAAACGAATCACGCGTACGTATATTCGTATTTTTTATATATATAAATATAAAGAATCGTGTCACGCATACGTGTACACAATAAGATTGATAGCATATTTTTTATTTTTTTTATTTTTTTTTATTTTTTTACTATAAAAATGAATTTATGGCCGAAATTGTGAGTGATTAAAATAAAATTATGAACACTCGTCACTCTTGTATGATTAAATGGTGAACTGCTCATCTCAGGTTATATGGAATAAATCAATTTAATAACCTCCGAAAAAAAAACCTTTTTTATTAAGAAGATTTGCTCGATATTACGCGAACGCATACTCCGAATTGTCTTTAGAAATGTAATTATGTCACGCGAACGTGTCCACAACTACACAATAATATTCTTAATGACGCTATAAACTTTTCAACAAATGTTTATTATGTCCGTCTATATTAAATGAAAACCATGGGAAATTACTGAGTTGAGTGCCTTGAGATTTTCCAAAAAATCAAAATTTATTAGGTGTTGGCCACGAGTTATATGACTTAAATATGTGAATTATATGCCTCAAAAACTATTCAGACTAGAGGAGTTAATGAGATAAAAATAATGTGCAACTAAAATTACAATTTTATCGTGAACGCATCATCCGTAATCTGTTTATATGCCCTAGAGCTTGATAATTATATGCACAAGTTATTTATTATTTTTCTAGGCTTAGGACTAAGTGTATGTGTTTAAAAACTTACCAAGCGAATTACGTGTAAAACTGGGAAGAAATTAATTGATGAGCAAACTAATAGTTTTCGAAGAATTTCCATTATTCTACTCGGAGCGAACTCTACTTTGTATATCTTTAACTTAAAATGTTGCAATCAGTATTCATAAATCCAATCTTCTTCTACACAACTTGTTTTTAGTCCAAAGTTCTAATTATTTGGTTAATTTGCTTACGATGATTGAGTTTGGGATCAAACCAATTTTTATCTCGGCTTATGCAAGCTATTTACAAAATACTAAATCTATACTTTGTAAAAATCATTGACATTATTTTATATATACTATTTTTTATAAGAAAATGGGTTAATCGCATTCCTAAAATAAATGGGCCATTTGTTGTTAAGAAATAGAACTAATCTACAAATTGATTTAATAAAATGACATTACATATACCGCAAATACACATTTGAACCATCCGGAATATTCCAATATCTTAATCGTAACGAATTATATCGATTCACCTCTCACTTATAGTTATCCCCATTATTAGGCCCTATTTTGTATAAACGAGAATACTTATGTCAACTAGAATTAAACAATATCAGGCTTGATGAAGTTTACTAGCGTGGTTCCCCGATATTTTCATGTTACCAAGCGCTTAGTTAACATGGTCTAAATACAATGTTTAAAGAATAGTCAACTTTCTACCAAGTCCCCTGTCTCGACAATTCGAATATAACTATACTTAATGAGATTCTGAAATAAATAGAATTATTGCAAAGCTTATACTAACTTCAAAAGAGGTCTGATGGACTAATAGCTCCCATGCCGAGCATAAGCTATATTAGTTAACTAAAAAAATGAAACTCAACTAATGAATTTAAATGGATAGCGGACATATTTAGAAGTCCAGATTTCATTTCTTTGCAACATTGAAACTTTGCAATAACATGAGTCTAAATATATATACCTGGAAATGAGGGTAAAAGAGGTAAAATTCAGCAGTAGCAGCAGCAAAAAAAACCAGCAGCAGAGAAATATGAAGGTCAGCGAAATTAACAGCAGCACGCACACAGCAGTTCAGCAGATTGAACAGCCCCAAAAAAATCCGTGAAAAACCAAACAAAGCAGTAACCTCAAGAAACTCCAGATTTAAACCAAACAATATCACCAAACAAACCCGGATAGATACGAGGAAACAATATTTCTGATTTTTAAAACTCAGGAAAATGTAACCTGAAACTCTTAATCTCGAAAATCAACCTTAAAACTCTAACTTATAATGTAAGGTTCTTTTTTTTTTCTTCTGACTTTTCTCTCTTTCTTTTCTATTTTTCTTTCTGTTCTTCCAAAATCAGTCCCAAGTTCTCTCTCTGTTTTTCTCTTTTTTTCTGTGTCCCCCTTGAAATCAGTCCCAACACACCCTTTTATACAACTTGTTTCCCCCTCCTCCAGCCTACTGCCCGGACCCCTTTTTAAAATCAGAAATCTTCCACTTAGGTCTGATTTTTCACTTTTTATTCCACTAAGAAAGCTTTTTCCTTATTATCAGCTCCTCACTCCCTTTTGTCCCCCATTATTGCATTAATTAATACCCTATTGACAAAGCACTAAGGATAAAGTATCACACTTACTGTTTTATTCCCTAAATCACCCCAGAAATTCCCTTACTATTACTTCCCTAAACCAAACTGCCTAAACTAAACAATTATCTACTAATCTGTCTAACAGCTAACAACCAATTCCTAAAGTCTTACAACAAAAAAATAAAAAGATTTCCAATTTAGGACAAAATTTCAACTAATCGGGCAATTAACAATCAGAACTAACCAAACAGAATGTTGAATGATTCAATCTATACAAACAAATTAATCAATGAAGCTTAAACAAATGATTACGTAAACTGACATTGATCAGCAAGCAATGAAAACAGGCAATTCAAATAATTTCAGTATTATTGCCAGAATCAAGGATTAAATGGAAACTAATTAATCGACGCAACTTATTAATCGATTACACACATAACAATCATAGCATACATAAACAAATGACAGAATTGGACAAAAATAAAGAGTCCACTGAAGATGAGCAGAATTAATTGCTAGAAAAATGGAAAAAATTAATAAAACTAAATTAATCAGATACATAGATAGAAAATCATGAATACAAAATGAAGTAAAATACCTCGGAACTATTCTGACCCCAACTCGAATCTAAATTTGGACACTTTGAGGTCGAACAGACTTTAATCGAAGTATTCTCGATTGAGAATACCTTGATTAAGGTCTATTAGACCCCAATCTTTGATTTAATTTGGACAGACTCCATGGTTTGGATTTTTAGGGTTTTGTTTTTCTTCGGATTTGGGGTTCGAACATTTTTGGGCAGATTCGAAGGGAACCAAAGACGACTTAGGGGTGAGGGAAGCCTAAGGGTCATTTGGTATGAATTTGGGATGGATCTGGATGAGTTCACGTTTGGCTCGAATCTTCAAATGAAGATTCGAGAAGCTCTGAGATGATTCGAGCCAAACGGTTTGAAGATCCGTGTTGGTGGTGGCTGGAAGGCCACTGGGTGTTAGTTTGGTGGTCATCGGAGATGGTCGTGTCCTCAGGCCCACCTTCGATTTAAGATTCGAAGAGTTGGGGCCTTATTCGAGGGGAGTTATGGTGATGGTTGGGAAGAGGAGGTCGAGGGGGTTTAGGGGTGTTAAGGTGGTGACCGGCGGCGTCGTTGTCGCCGGGTTTCTGGTGAAAGGGAATTAGGGCGGCTAGGGTTTTGGGGGAGGTTGTCTTAGAGACGAAGATGAACAGGAGAGGGATGGAGGGGTGTTTGGTTAGGGGGTTGGGGTATGAATTTAGTTTATATAGGGGAGGGGTAAGATCTACGGTCTGGATCAATTCATTTAACTAAACGGTATCGTTTTGGTTTAGTGGGGATTGGGTCGGTCTCAGATGCAGGTGGGTCGGGTCATGGGGAAAGGCCTGGAACCATCAGATCAAAAATCAATGAACGGTCCCGATTAAATACAATCATGCGACGTCGTTTGGTTTAATGAAAGAACTGAACTAGACCGTTGGATCTATTTGATCAACGGTCCAGATGGAAAATACCAATGCGACATCGTTTGGTTGTCTTGAGATTACCCAGACGGGCACCATCAAAACGACGTAGCTCTTGCCCTATACTACTTCGTTTGATGGCTTTTGGGTTGACAGATCTGGGCTGGGTAGGGAGTGCAATTCTTGGGCCTAAAACAGGCCCAGTCCGAATCTTTTCTTCATTTTTTGAATTCTTTTCCTTTTTCCTTCTTTAATTTTCACAATTCCTAATTAATTGTAAAACCTAAATACTACTACAAATATTAATTAACACTTAACATACAAAACAAACAAAAAATGAAATTACACAATGACACATAAAAATGACAAAATTACAACAATTACATATTTTGTGTTTTTCCCTTTTTTTAAAAAAAACATTTATGGTTTAATTAATTCCTAGTTATAAGAAACAAGAATACTAAGTGCACATGCCACGTATTTTTTATTATTTCAATTAATTATAATAGGATAACCATTTATTGACAAAACACAATAATTACTCAAAAATGTCACGCCAATCCTTAAATTGTACACAAAGAAAAATGGAGGTTTTATTTTTTGATTTCTTTTGGAGTAGTTTTGTGAAGCAAAAATCACGTGCTCACACCATGTAGATTTCTTCGTTTAGTTCTCCATTGAGAAAAGCTGTCTTCACGTCTATTTGATGTAATTCTAAATCCAAACATGCAACAATAGCCAAAAGTAAGAGAATTGAGGTAAACTTTACAACTGGTGAAAATGTTTCCTCATAATCTATTCCAGCTTCTTGAGTAAAGCCTTTTTGCCACCAATCGTGCCTGGTATCTTTCTATTGACACAACCGCTTGCGTTTTACTTTGAGAACCCATTTGTTCCCAATGTCTCTATGCCCAAGCGGAAGGTCAACTAGATCCCAAACTTTGTTGGCTTTCATAGACTCTAGTTCTTCTTTCATTGCTTTCATCCGCTCATCTTTTCCAGGGCTCGATAAAGCCTCAGTCACAGACTTTGGCTCATCCATTTATGTGGGAGATACCAAGAAAATATAATCTTCAATTTCATTAGTACGTTTGGATATATTTTTCCTAGCACTCTTTCACTGTTGAAATTCAGGTTTGTCAAAAAGATTTTGGGATTGAGAGTTCCCACTCCCACTCGGATCAACAATAAGATCTTGATCAATTTGATTATCAGCTGTGTCAGAAGACACTTGGTGACTATCTGAGTTCAACATTTCATAAAGAGGCTCTCCATTCTTTACCTTGCCCTTCTTTGGAAAATCATTTTCCTGAAATGTGACATCTCGTGATTCAATCTCAATAACACTTCCATCCTCTAATTCACCAATGAACACATACCTTTTGATGTGTTCTGAATATCTTATAAGGATATATATTTTGCCTTTTAGACCTAATTTACCAAACTTGCTAAAGGAATCTTTTACATATGCAGCACAACCCCAAGGTCGTAAATCCTTTAAGTTTACTTTATGACCAGTCCATAGCTCATAAGGAGTGGAAGAAACTGATTTAGAAGCACTTTGTTCAATATGCAAGTTGCAGTCAATAACGCATCTCCCTAAAAGGAGATAGGTAAATTTGCCTGCGCCATCATGGACCTTATCATGTCCAATAGTGTTTTATTCCCCCTTTCTGCTATACCATTTTGTTGAGGTATGTACGGAATAGTTAACTGTCTGGTGATTCCCTTTTCATTGCACAATTCTTCAAATTCTTTTGAAAGATATTCACGCACTTTATCGGTTCTTAAGGTCTTAATCCTTTTGTCTAATTGATTTTCAACTTCATTCAAATATTTCTTAAAGTATTCAAGTGCTTCAGATTTATGAGAAATCAAATAGACATAGCCAAATCGTGTGAAATCATCAATGAACGTAGTAAAATATAAAGCACCAGACCTAGCCCTCATATTCATTAGACCACAGATATCAGAATGGACTAATTGCAATGGAAAATCAGCTCTCTTAGCCTTTCCAAATGGTTTACGTGTATCTTTCTGGCAAGATAATTTTCACAAGTTGGCATTTCAATTTTACAGAAAGAACTTAGATGTCCTTCCTTTGCCAATCTATTCATTTGATCCTGCCCTATGTGACCTAATATTCCATTCCATGTAATAACATCAACATCATTGTTACTAGAATAACATGCCATAACACAACGGTCAACATAATAATTATACTAGAAGAATTACAATCTAACACAATAAAACCATCATAACGATGTCCAAAACCATAGAAAAAACATTGCCTTGAGTAATTCTAAGACCACTGCGACTAAAGTTCAAATTGAAATCTAAATCTAGAAGAACAGACACAGAGACTAAGTTTTGTCAAATCTCTAGAACTTACAGGGTGTCATGCAACATCAAAGATTGGCCACCATGCATGTCAATTCTGCAAGTGCTTATCCCTTTGACTTCAAGCTTTGCATTATTTCCCACATATACATGCTTTGATCCACGTGAAACTCGACGAAACTCTATGAACGCTTCTCTATCATAGCTCACATGGTTGGTGGCCCCTAAGTCTACAATCCACACAAGATAAGATTCAGTTAGTAAAACAGTGCTAGAAACATATATAACACTAAAAGATGCATTTTGAAATGCTACCTTTTTCGGCTCAGTGCGCTCACGAGCAAAATTCCCTGGGACTTGGCAATTGTAGCACTTCATCTTGCTCTTGTCTTTCTTCTTATAGAACCGTTTTCCTTCTTGGAATTTGGCTTGTTTCTTTTCTTGGAGGATCCTTCTCCGATCTCCTTACCCTTTCCGTCATTTTTCCAATTCTCTTGTGCTTGAAGGTTGATCTCTTTGTACCACTTGATTCTGCCACAAAGGCATTAGAAACAATTTTAGCAGAACCAAGCCACTTTTCTTCAAGCTCCATATGACGGGCAACATCAGCAAAGTTTTGATGCTATCATTGTGAGTCAAGTTAACCTTCAGATGTTCCCAATTATTGGAAAGAGACCGAATCATTGCCTGAACCTGCTGTTCATCAGAGAGAACATGGCCAGCACTTTTCAGTTGAGCAATCATATTTGACATCACCCTTAGATGTTGCTTGACACTATGATCATGACGCTTTTTGTACGTGTCAAACTTGATTGTCAGTTGTCGAAGGCGAGTCACAGTCGTACCCCCATATGCCTCTTTTAAATGTGACCACATGGTTTGAGAAGTAGGATATTGCTCACATTCGTAGATGAGATCATCAACAACTGAACTTACAATAATTCCACGTGCAGTGGAATCTTTTTTTTTCAAACATTGTAAATTTCCAGATCCCTCTTGTATTGGTCAGTGTTACCCTCCTCTGTGTGACTCATAACATGGTTAATACTTTCAAGAGAATCTTGCTCTTCAAGTATATACTTGTATGCGGTGAAATCAGGGGGATCTATTTCTCGCCGTTAAAGTACATTCGGGAAGTCATATCAGCGTCTCGAGGCTGCAGGATTATGATCGAGCTCCCTCACTCGAGGTTCATCCGCGACCCAGCAAAGATTCCGAGGATAGGGAATTTGTCCGTGACCCAATGAAGGTTTCGAGGACGGGGGATTCCCAAGGCGAGCAGCTAGAATCAGCAAACATTAGTACCATGCCTAGCCGTCCCATCCCCGTATCTTTACATTCAATGCACTCTGTACTATACAATATTCTCTTTCCTATATAAGGGGAATCCATGCCACTTTGTAAAAGGCTGATGTTGCTCCATTTATCCACAAGTGCAATAATATCTCTCTTCCTCTCTCTCTTTTCTTTCTAACTTGCTCGTTCTCGCTGGCCTAAGGCCACTTTAATATTTATCGCTTTCTTACTTGTTCTTCATTCTATCGCTTAGTATTGGCCATATTGAGCTTTGTTTGATCATAATTTAGCTGTTATCCCATTCTCGGCTATCTCCGATAGCTCGAGCTCGACCCGGACATCGACCCCGAGGTCCCCATCAACCAGTCCTATATCCGGGAAGCAAGCCCTTCGGTTTGATTACTGCCTCATTTTAGCTTGCATTTCATCATTAAACTCCACACTCTTAGCATCAACTGCTCTAACAACTAGCATAAAAATAGATCACGTATTTTTAGAATCCCATTTACAAATTTAATTGTTGTTACCATTTTCACGGTAAACAGTTTGGCACCCACCGTAGGGCTAAAAATAATAGTGATTATTTTCTTGCTGGTTTCATTGCACAAACGCGAGTTATCTTTCACACTTTTTCTTGTCGAAAGATCTCTTGATTTCAGGTCAAAATGTCTGGCTCGGTAAACAGAGTTGAGAATGACTACCTCGAAAATCATGGTAAAAACGGTGTAGCTATTCCAGTGGTTGGCGCGATGCCGCAAAACCCCGATAACACATCTGGGACGATTCCAACGCACGCGGGTTCGCAAGGCGCATAGCAGGTCGACGAAGCCTCGCACACTGATAGGAGCATACAGCATATCGACCGACAGGAAGCCCAACAAACCCTAGCTCGGGAAACACAGGAAGTTAGTCTTTACGATATTTTTAAAATGTTGCAGGCAAGACAGTTGGCCATCGCTCAGTTGCAAAGACATCCAAAGACTCCTAGCGCAGTAGCGCTGGAAACAGCTCCCCTCGCCGAATGAACACCCGAGAGATCAAGCAATAACAGATCGGTAACAGACCCTGCCATAGCGAAGATGCTTGGGGATCTCTCCAAGAGGATCGAGTCAGGTTCGTGGAAGTTCATGCAACTGTCGTCCCCCGAGGAAGAGGTCTCAGAACCCATTTTACGGAAGTCCGGAATGCTGGAACTCCCTAAGTACGATAGGACCTCGGATCTCGACGAGCGCACAACCGCTTACACGTCTGCGGGAATAGGCAACGACCTTCAAGATGATAAGTTCGAGCCCATCTCGTTGAAAAGGTTCGGGGAAACACTCTCAAAAGGAACCATGATGTGGCGCCATAGCCTAGCACCTAACCTCATGAACTCGCTTACCGTACTAGTAGATTCCTCCACAGAGGCACACGTCAATGTCATCGAAGCAGCAATGGGAGAGCCCAACACATCCAAGGACAAACAAAGGGAGAACGAAATGCCACAGGAAGTTGCGCCTTATTCCCTGATAGAACCAATGAGATCGCCCCCGATTTCGGATGATTGGGCAACACAGGCCTTCGCCTGAAGCCTTAACAAACCATGCCCGACGACTTCGGAGCATTTCAAACTAAGCTTGATCAGATACCTAACCGAGATCTGGTCGGATGCCCGTACCCGATATCAACCACGAATTAGGACCGTGGATGACCATCCGGGAGCCTCCTCGGGCTTGGTATACCCAAGCATGCTCCCGGCGAAAAACTAACGCCAAAGAGATGGAGGTATCGTCCATGCATCGCGGATAGGAGGAACGCCCCAAAATGCAATCTACCTCGCAACGAGCGGGAAATAGCTCGAGGGCAACATCCTCGAGGAATCTTCAGCAGAGTCATATTCGGCGAGGCATGGCCGGCAAAGGAACCTCGCCCGTCAGAGTATGATCTCAGCATTGCTATACCAAACATTGTGATCACCATAAGTGAAACCAGGGACGCCAAACGCCTCAGACCTATTCGACCGAATCCCCCTCGAGGAAACCACAACCTGGCGCGGGAACCGCATGGCGCGCATGACCATGGGGTCAAAAATGGCCACCATTTCAGGAGTAAAATGGCCGGGCTACTCAATAAAAATTGGCACCGATCACTGTCGAACGATCAGGCTCGAATTCAGCCCAAAGGGAGGAAGGCAACTAGGAAAAACGAAGAAAAGGAGCCGCGACATATTGCCACGATAGTGGAAAAGCGGCAGCACCCTCCAAGGACTCATAAAAATGGAAAGTAAAAATGTTCTTCGTCGGGGAAAAACGGGTCCAGGGATATATTCTAGAGGACGCCCTTACATCCGGCAAAAAAGGCACTAAGACTTCGCCTCGGCCTCACACTGACGCATTGGTAACCCTCTCCCTCATTTAATCTATTTCAAATAAAACATGTGCTCATGAATTCAGGTGGTTCGATCAACACATCAACATTGTTGGGCCAAGGTTAATAATGCGGCTCAAACCGCCGGGCCAAAACACGACCACCTCTTGATACAGCCCATCTAAGCTCGGACTGGAATGCCGAGTTCTATACTGTCAAAAAAAGGTACAAGGCACAGACGACTTGTTCAGATAGCTGCGGGCACACCGCCCGGAGACAACGACCCCACTTCACCACAATAATTAAATCCTAGGCAAGGAGCTGAATTAAAATCGTTGACGGGGAGCGATACGCGACGAGGGGAACTTTCTCACCATGTGACGCATTGTCGGCATCAATACCTCCACCCTCGAAAGGATCAAAGGGTAAGCAAACCACATATTCGGCCAAGCCTGATTAAACACAGCGGAGGGTTGTATTAGGGCTCACACCGCGAAACGGCAGGAACGTACCAAATCTCGAAGCGTAGCCTACACATCCTGCGGTAAGGAAGAACTGCACCATTCCTTTGCTATTTTTTCACTAAACTGTATGGACATTCGGAAGTTCTAACTCCACCCAGAGAACCCAAGTCCTTAGCAGGACTCGCCGCGCTTTTTTCCCTCGGTCGGGTTTCCGCCCCGAAGAGGGTCTCGCCAGCAAGATTATTAGCAGAATAACGTACCCCCAGAGGAGGATACGACAGGATCAAAGACCTCCTTCTGCAATTAAACAACGAGCGATGATCTCCTTTTAAGGGTGTCATTCCCTCGAAAGGACCGGGGAATGGCAGACTGAGTTCCGATAAGGAATCATGTACCATATCAAATGGTCCGAGGAGCCGCGCGGGCTGAGCTCGCAATAATGAAATGATGTGTGTTTATGCCAAGCAATAAAAGAATATCTTTTTAGTATCTTATACGCCAAAAAAGGAAATCTCAGTATACTCCCGACGGGGACTCCTCCACCGAATGCATCCCGAAATACTCAGAGACTTAGCGTCAACAATTTGGCACCCGCACGACCCTAGGGTCGGAACTCCGGGCTCACAAAGCCCCAACAAGGCAACTCCGAGCTCACGAAAAGCGGCCTTCAAGCCTAAACAAACTCGATGACTCGGAGACTGTCATTAATTGCCATGCGCTGGAAAACCCAAAACTGTAAGACCCCGAGCGGGAAGACTCGACGTAACCAGATATATTCTACATTACAACAAAAACTGAAAGACCTCAACAGGCATGACAAACTGTAAGACCTCAATAGGCATGACAAACTATAAGACCTCAATAGGCATGACAAACTATAAGACCTCAACAGGCATGAAATTTAAAATCCCAAAGTTTAGGCTATACATCATATTTGTAAGAATCCCGAAATGGCATACCCTCGGTGTAGACGTCGAAACTATTAATTGGGATCAAAACTAGCTCCGGCTAAACACATGTACGGTCAAAACGATTGATACAGCCAAATTAAACGCGACTTAGGGACGCCCGACCATCGCTAATCAAAATCGCATGCCATTACTTCAAATATACTTCGAAAAGAACTAGTTAAAACAGGTTTCCCTCAACAGGCATAAACGAGCTTCGTCCATGTCAGCTCCAAAATCACAAGGCTTCGACCTACTCAACCTATGAGCTAAGAACCTTTCGAGGTGCTCTAACACCGCCGCTAACGACTTGAAATCGAGGTTCTTCCAGAACCGACGACTGGTCAGGCAAACTCATTTCAAAAGACCTTAACGAGCGGAAAACAAAGCCTACAAAAAGCCCACGGGCAAAAAGCGTAAGAGCCATTGTTGCCAGCCAAACGAGCCTCCGGGCCGCACATTAAAAGGTCTCAAAGACCCAATAACGTAAGAGCCATTGTCGCCAACTTGCAAAATGAAAACTTGAGGATTAAAATGAGCTCGAATCGTAACCCGATTTGGAGACCGGATCCAAAATAGTTAACTACACATGCCTAAGGGCCACATATATAGAAGGTCGCTCCGACCCAAGGCGTAAGAGCCACTATCACCAGCCCATACAAACGCAAAACTTGAGGGTAAATTAAGCTCGAGTCAGATCTCGACTCGGAGACTAAACCCGAAGATGGTTAAAGCACGCAAGCCTAAGGGAAAGTCCGAGGTCGAATCGACCCAATTGGAACTCCAACAAGCAGAAATACAGAAGATACAAATTGCGGGGTTCCCCCTCTTATTTCTACATATTGACGATGGAGCACAATCTCAGCCTATGACATATAATGAAAGCTATATACATAAAAAAGAAGGAAGGGAATAAACATTCCCCCCTTTTTCCGGCAGCTATGGCCCGGTGGTCTCCTCCTCATCGTCCTCAGCATCAGATAGTAGGAACTTGGCATCATACTCCTCTCCTTTAGCTTGCTCGATCTCCCCCGAGAGATCAAAGCCCCTGGTATGAATCTCTTCGAGGATTTCCCTCCAGGATCTGCACCTCACATACTCCTTGCTATTGTTTGCACGATCGAGGGTCTTCTTCAGCTCAGCTTTAGCAGTGGCAGCGCTTCTTGAATAAGCCGCCATTTTCTATCCCGCCCTGGTATTATTCATCACAACCTCGGCCTGGACATTCACCACCTCGATTTTCTCCCTCAAAAGCTCGGATAAGAGTCTTGCGATCATCTTTGCCTAAGCAGAATCATTCGCACGGGCGACTTGAATTTGCGCCTCAAGAGCGGAAGCCCCGGCCTGAGCCCTCTCTTTGGCCACAGAGTGGGCATTCATATGTGCCTGCAGCTTGGTGAATTCGCATTTGGCTTTGGCAACCTCGTCCCAGAGTTGTTCTAGCTCATCCGCCTTATCCTTCAACTAAAATAGCAAAACATCAAGGCGGCGAGACAAAAAGGGAATGTAGGCTAGCGCGAAATGCAGGGTACCTATTTCTCCAAGAGGGCCTCCTAGGCTCAGCTCCGGTCCACCTCACACCGTAAAGAGACGAGCTTTTTTTCCTTTGCTGCACAAAGAAGTTTGAGAGATTTCTCCCTATCTCGACCCTCCCACAATGGGGCCTCGCAACAGAGCAGTTCGGCTTTGAGCCTATCAAAGGCCTGAGAAAGAAAGCCAGGTAAATAAAAAAGGGGGAGGAGCATAGGGCCATAACATCCTTACAGTAGCCGAAACTCACCATAAGGCCAAAATGCTGAGCCTCGCCGAAGGCCGAAGCAACGTCCGACGGTGCATCAATCCCGGAGGGTTGCCGGTCGGCCGAATCGCTTCCCCTTAATGTCTGCAAAGAAGTCACCTCACTACAAGCCTTCTCGCACCCCGGAGCATCTTTCCTTTTATCGGCGCTCCTTGAAATCGGTGCCAGTAGTCTCTCCTCCTCTCTCGGGGAACTCAGCCTCGCTTCGAAAAGATTCCTGACACCTGCAGCAGATAAATCAGATGAGCCAGCAAGAAGGAAGCCATCTTTTAGGGGGGTAGAATGCCAGGCACCTACCATGATGTTTTGCCTCCCATCTCCCTTTTGATAGATCTCGCCACCGGCGCCTATCGTAAACCGAGCAAGCTGCTAGCTTACGAGACCATTCGGCTAAATCGGGGACCTCGTCGGGCAACCAATGAGTTGCTATAAACAAAGAATAGAAAGATATCATTACGGGGCCAACCTCATGTTGAGATAAAGGCAGATCAAATGGAGCACTTAAGTGTGAAGTTCCATTTCTCAGGAAACGGCAAAAACTTTCCAGGGATAAAATAGGTCGTCCGGATTCGAATGAACCAATTCATCCATCCACTGTCCTCATCCTCTATGCTGCCAATTACAGAAGCTCGAGTGGATCTGTGCTGAAGAGAAATCAGGCCCCGATAGCGCAATAGCCGGTATAATCTCATGAGGTGGCTGAGGGTGAATTCTATATCGGCCTTGTCAGCAAAATATCTTATCGACTACACTATTCTCTAAAGAAAGGGATGAACCTGTGCCAACGTTACTTGATATCTTCTACAGAAATCAAGCACGACCTGGTCCGGGGAACCCGACGCAAGAAAGTGAATATACACACTCAAGAATACCTCAACATATGTCATGACACTCTCCTCGGTGGAAGGTGCTTGCAAAATCGCGCCTTCCCCCATCCGCATTCTTTTCTGATCATCTCGAGGTTTTCCCCCCTCAATAATGAAATAATCCTCGACACATGCTCTCAATGGCCTAGAACACTAGGAGGCCTCCCCGTTGTGACAGCCCTCCTCGAGGCAGGATACCCCGAGCCTCTCTCTCCTGACATCGGAGGCGAACCGCTGGTACTGACCAAAAGAGAAACACAAGTGGGACTCTCCTTCGTCCGAGGATCAGGAGTCAAAGCAGTGGCCATGACTATGGCAAAATAGGGGGAAGAAGATGAGGATCCGGGCAAAATATTTTCTGAAACAGGGAAGCGGGAGGACTAGCACAAAGCGCCAGGCTCTGCAAAGGAGATAGGCTTATCAAGAACTACAAAATCGCCACTTAAGAGGCAGATGAGAAAATATATAGAGGCAAAGCGACAACTGCTCGCTTGCCCAAGAGGTCCAATTAATTCTGCCCGTGTTAACGTCACCCTCTCCTAGGGGAGTGTACTGGCAGAATCACCCCGGCTCTCACATGACTCATAAAACCGCGAGACCTCGGGAGATCCCCGACGTCATAAAATTGGTTTGGAGGAGCTATCGATTTAACCTCAGAACGTGTCCAGTCTCGGGGCCACGGTTTGTCCAAAGAAAAGGCCCCGAAGGGCCGACGCTGGAACGCAAAAGAAAAAAGCAAAGAGAAGGGCTGACAGAATGAAAGCTCCTTTTATACATTGACAAAAAGGAAAAAATGTCTTTACACTATCCGTTTCCCAGGGGAGGGAAAAGCATACGAAGCAAAAAGAAAGGCATACAAAAGGACTCAGAGACTACTCCTCATCACTATTGTCTTCGCCCTTATCAAGGGCAATCAATGAATATATGAATCCAAAACGTATCTGAATACGGGGTAAAAGGTCAGGTATGAGCAGCAAGATTGGCCTTCTCCCGGAGCGCCGTTTCCAAAGTGACCCGAAGCTCTCCCAACTCGTTATCTCCCCGGGAAGAACAAGCCTCTGAATCCTGTAACTTCGAAGCAATTTTCTTACGCTCCTTTTCATGACAAGAAAGTTCCCCGCGGAGCCGAAGGATGGTATGGTCATACATCTCCTTAGACTACGGCACAATAGAAAAGTTAGAGAGATGACGAATGACGCCTGAGAATGAAACAAATACATGAGGAATGACTATCACCTGCTGCATGGACTTCTCCGCTGCTTTAACGGCGCCAGAAATATCGAGATCAACTCTGTCAATTACGCCATCGAAAATGTTGGCAATAAAGTCTCCCCCTTTGGGATGAGTCCCAGCTGTGGCGCCGATTATCCCTTGGGCGCCCTTAGTTCCCCTGATTAAACTGGAAAGTTTGAAATAAAGTCGTTCGGTTCACCAATTTCTCCAAGTGGAAACCCACATTCATGGAAGGCCCCAAGCTCCGATCCCTCAGGATCAACGCCAACGATCCTCCTAGCAGAAGCTACACCAAATCCAGTTGTACGATTCGAAGATATATCAACATCCTCTTCAAGGACCCCCGGCCCACGAGCCTGGCCGGAGCCAGCCGTTTAGGATTCAGCAGCCTCCGATGGGGGCGCCTGCAAGTCTCTTGCACTGGACCTTGTTCTCCTCCTTAATGGGCTTCCATCATTGTCCTCCCTTTCAATATCAGGATTCGACCCCGAGGTTAGAGCAGTAGTCCCACCAATGGCTCGGCATTCGGGTGACCTAGTTTTTGTTGCCGCAGAACGGGCAACGGCTGCCCTGCTTTTCCTCTTCTTATTCGTGCCAGGCTCCAAGGCCCCTGCTTCACCATCAGGGGACAGCCTCATGTGCATATTCTCGCCAAGACCTGCACCAACACAATAACTGCGATACGCTTTCGCTAAGGGCTCAAAAGGAAACACAAAATACGAAGCATAGACGTTAAAGGAACCTCACCGTGATTCTTGGCCCCCAATGCTTCTTAGCCAGGACGGTCCAAGATCGAACGCGGTACGGAAATTTCTCGCTTAACCGCCTGATCCATCCCGACAAATTTGGGACCACCTCCAAATGCCAAGCAGCGGCTGTAGAAAGCACAAAGAGATTATTATGACAAACGAAAGAGTAGTTGAAAAAAGTGGCTAAAGGGAAAATCACTTACGTCGGCCGTTCCTCCGCTCCGGAAAGGGCATTCTCCATGTTGGGATGATATACAAGGTCCTCACTCGGATAAACCTACTCATCTATCCTCGGTCCTTCTCCTCGTCAACACTCATGAAAAAAGATTTTTTGGACCGATGGCAGAGCTTGATTAAGCTTCGATACAGTTGAGGGCTGTACATTTTGATCAGATGAATAAGGGTAAAAACCCCACCTTCAACCCCTTCGGTGAAATGTCGAAGCATCAACACTATCCTCCAAAATGAAGGGTAGATCTGACCAAGTGTCACCTGGTATCGGTCGCAGAAGTCAAGAATAAACGGGTCGATTTCCAAGGGAGGAGACTCGACGGACTTATTAGGACCCAGGGTAAATGGGTAAGTGTATACATAAAGGAATCCAACCTTGAAGTCAGTAATATTATCGTCGGGACCGGGAATCTCCACCTCCACTGCCTTGCTCCATCGGTAGTCCTCCCTCACTTTGCTGACATTGGTCACAACGCTAATGTATCGGGACGCATGCTCACACCGGCCCAGCGTAGATGAGGTAGTCTCGACATCAAAATCCGTTGACGTGTCGAGATCGGGTGGGGTATATTGTTCCAAAGTGGGAATCGATCTGGTTTCTTCCTTTGGTAATCGGGACGATGATGCAATATTGTTCCGTCGGGGAACCGTCCTAGAAGTCCTAGCCATATAAAATGGTAAAAACCCTTCTGTGAAAAGAAGAAAGAGTGTCAAATACAAAATTCTGACTCACGGGCTTGTGAGTGGGGTGAAAATGGGAAGTATCTAGCAACCGATACATTTATAGGAATCGCTGGGGAAGTAGAAGGGATGAGCTGATGGCAGTTCGTGGGTGTCTTGATTACCGCATCTGACAGTGGCCTTGCACGGTTCTCTGGGGCATGGCATTTAATGCTCTTAGATGGTTGATGTCACGACAATAATGACCTCGAGACGATGGTTCAATATCATTTCTTATTACTTCATTCTAGGAAACGCGGAGACTATCTGTATGCGGTGAAATCAGGGGGATCTATTTCTCGCCGTTAAGGTACATTCGGAAAGTCATATCAGCGTCTCGAGGCTGTAGGATTACGATCGAGCTCCCTCCCTCGAGGTTCGTCCACGACCCAGCAAAGATTCCGAGGATAGGGAATTTGTCCGCGGCCCAACGAAGGTACCAAGGATGGGGGATTCCCGAGGCGAGCAGCTAGAATCAACAAACACTAGTACCATGCCTAGCTGTCCCATCCCCGTATCTTTACATTCAATGCACTTTGTACTATATGGTATTCCCTCTCCTATATAAGGGGAATCCAAGCCACTTTGTAAAAGGCTGATGTTGCTCCATTTCTCCACAAGTGCAATAATATCTCTCTCTCTCTCTCTCTCTCTTTTCTTTCTAACTTGCTCGTTCTCGCTGGCCCGAGGACACTTAAATATTTATCGCTTTCTTACTTGTTCTTCATTCTATCGCTTAGTATTGGCCATATTGAGCTTTGTTTGATCATAATTTAGCTGTTATCCCATTCTCGGCTATCTCCGATAGCTCGAGCTCGACCCGGACATCGACCCCGAGGTCCCCATCAACCAGTCCTATATCCGGGCAGCAGGCCCTTCGGTTTGATTACTGCCTCATTTTAGCTCGCATTTCATCATTAAACTCCACACTCTTAGCATCAACTGCTCTAACAACTAGCATAAAAATAGATCACGTATTTTTAGAATCCTATTTACAAATTTGATTTATGTTACCATTTTCACGGTAAACAATACCGCATCTTATGACTCCAGATGTCATAATTTTCGCCATTCAGTTTGTCACCCTTGTTCAAGTCAGCAATGATACTTTTCGATGTCATGTCTGTTATTAGAGACAATATTACAAGTTTAACTCATCAATATATACTTCAGCTAATTTATGCATGTGATTACACACTCAAGTAAATTAATTATAATATTAATTCTACATTTAGTATAGAATCGAACGGTCACTACATTTCCATTCATTATCTATATCTAAATATTTTAATTAATATTAAAATCACTTCTTAGTGTGTACTTTATTTCAAGTCTCAATCCATTACAAACAAAAATATGATAAACAATGTATGTAACCGGTAATACAAGTAACATAATTTAAATTTTATTAATATAAATCACATAATAATAATTCACATATTTGACCGGACATACATGTATCAATCGAACACTAACTCTTGCACATACACGCTAAAAGGTGCACTAGGCCAAATATCATGATAAATCTCAGTTAAAATTTCACCCCAAGGCTCTCGAAGAGAGTCCGCTACAATAGGTGATGCTTCTCAATTAGTAATTTCTGTGTAATTAACCAATTCAGCTCTTTTTAACTGAAAAAGGTGTACATGTTCAGGAATAGAAACATCAGGGCCCATTTTAAATTCATTAAACTCCCTAAATTTCTTTTCTCTTTCCGTTCGTTCAGCCCTTCGATTCCTTAACTTATTTTGTCTCTCCCTTGGGACATTCCTGATGACTTCAGGATCCGAGTCTGAATCATTATAGAAATAAGTCCTGCGATGACGTACCCTTCTACGCTGTCCCCTTCCTTGACTTCGAGAACTCCCACTTGGAGTAATTCGAACTTGTCCATGTTCAGCCATATCTGAAATAGGACCATGGAATCAGAAATATGGTTATCACTATTTAATGCAACAACGTATGTCACAAATTTCGGGTAGAAGACAAAAATGATCATAAAAGGGTTTTTAAAGTTGGAAGATTCCGTTTCACATAAAAAATATTTTCGGAAAGCCCAAAACGAGTATGTCATGAATATATAAGTTTTAGGCAAAATATTTAACAAGTTATTTCAAAAATGATGAAAACAGAAGCAGTTTTTCAACAAAAATAGTCAAAACTTATCAATTTTCAAAAAATCATATCTCGCTCATTTTTAATCCGTTTTTCACATATATTATATTTTCGGAAAGCCCAAAATGAGTAGAACATGATTATATAAGTTTTAGGCAAAAACTTATAACAAGTTATGGCTAAAATGCTGAAAAAAGAAGCAGTTTCGTCAGAAAAATAGTCAAAAAATTTCAATCTTCAAAAAATCAAATCTCACTCGTTTTTAATCTGTTTTTCACATATAATATATTTTCGGAAAGCTCAAAACGAGTAGAACATGATTATATAAGTTTTAGGTAAAACAGTTTAACAAATTATGGCCAAAACGCAAAAAAAAAAACAGAAACAATTTTCTCTTAAACTTGTCAAAAATTAGCTAACAACAAAAAAAATCTCAAACTAAACTTATAAAACAACGATTTCAAGACAATTTACATGAATAACTGGATCATTCATGTCATGCCCCAAACCTAGGGAGGCGTGGCTGGCATTCAGTCCCGTACTGGCCCGAGCGAACCATTATGTAACTCATTCTTTCTGTGACCATCGTGGGGTAACATCGCAACAACTCATAGTGCATAACTGTAAGTAGGCAAATACTGTATCAATAACTATCGTTCTTAAAACATGAATACATATGAGCCGTCACGGCCTCTGACATACTATACAAAATGAACCTCTGTGTCTACAAAACCTCTAAGATTATTCGACATCAATGGGACAGGGTACCTGCCTACCCATAATCTGTAGCAAAATTCTGACACGATGACTCATAGACTCGGCTGCACTCCGAATGACGTGGAGTCTTACCAATCCTTCACTGAATGCTAACCTCGTCTACCATGAGAGCTCGTCAAACTGATTATCTATACTTGCAGGCATGAATGCAGCGTCCCCAACAAAAGGACGTCATTACGAATAATGTACCGAGTATGTAAGGCGGAACTGTAACATAACAGTAAGTCAATATTAATTAAAGAAATAGAAGAAACATGGAGTAAATGACTCAATCTGTAAGTCTGGATAGCTCTGTAAATCATGAAAAATTTATAGTGTCATGCATATGCGTATAAATGTCATGTAATGCATAGGTCTGTACGTACATACATCAAGCCTCTGAGGGCATCCCATTATATCATTTCAGCCATTGTGGGCAATATCATCATCGTATACCACCTGATCAGGTGGTGGTGCGTATATAATACCATAACCTTTTTTCATATCCCATATATATGCGTATATAATGTCATCTGAGTCATGGATAAATGCACATGTATAAATGAATACAATGCATAATGAAGTAAGTTAATATGATCTCTTGGAATATTATGAGACCCATGAATAGACAATATGGTAGTATGACATATGGGGAATCAGGAACATGCAACCTTAGTACTTCTAAGAATAGAATCATTTCTGAAACTTGCATGCTTGTTCATTTTGTTGTGCCATATGGATCATGTTAAAAAGGAAAGAAGGGATAGTCTTAATATACTTGGGGTAAGGAAAAATCCGTATGATATTCTTGAAAAAGGTTGTACCATATTCCTTTAGATCCGCAAAATTTTACGTTGCTAAGGTCGTAGCAATTCTCGTTGGAATTGTTTGGTTGCAAGAAGTCACGTTGTAGTATTTTTGTAGGAATGTGTAGGGATTTGCAAGAAATCATATTACTAATGTATATAAAACTTCACATCTGATTGGTATTGAAAATGTTGGAAACGTTACTAACTTTTGCCAAAGCTTCATATTTGATTGTATGGAGAATATAATGTTAGAATTTATGTGTCTTACTTAGCATCTTATACATGTATTCAAACTATCAGATGCTACAATGCTTTCACCACTACCTTCACACAATTTAGCAAAAGTTAAAGAAGGTTGTTGAAACTTTACACTGTTTGATCAACGTAAAAAGGGAATGATAGACAAGAAAGATAAGTACCACTCTCTTCCTTTAGTTAGAAAATCAAACAACCCTTCCAATTTATTTATTTTTTTCATTTTTTCCAGCAAGCCAAAGTGGGACAAAAAACTAAGTGACTCTAAATTATTTCCATCTTGAACCGACCAAGATACAAGAGGAGAAAGACAAACACTTGTACTTGCCAAATTCTCAAATCTTGCCACATATATCAATTAATGCATGAGTCACAAATTTTGCTAAGGCAAAATCTGCCACATAATGGTCTTATCTTAGATATTTTAAATAATTATCAATTACCCGCATAATTAAGAATTATCTCAAACTACTTAAAATACTACTGGCTTTTAACATACTTTATATAACTTACTATTATGGTCATGTGGTACCATATAAAATCAATAAATACACTACTATTTTATTAAAATATTCATGTAAAAAATACATATATATTTTCAACTTATAATTTTTCTAATCTCATATAAAGGGTACAAATTTACGTACGCTTCTTTTCTTATGACGAAAAAAATAATTTTTATCTTTACAATAAAAAAAATCTCATAAACTTTCTCATATCAAGCGTATAATTTAAAGCATATTCGAAAGTAGGAATATTAATAACTACTATAAAATCATATTTTTCAAACTATTTTTAAAAAATATTTCACTCAAAATATCATAGCAAATGTATACGGTATCAAGGTTATTAAATTTACGTGGTCTTATAATAATCTAGTCATGAATCCTCTATAATCTCGTGAATGGTCTTAATCCCTTCGAGCTAATATGGGTTACTAGGACTTATCCTAATATAAAAGTACGGGATGCAACAATTCAACCATTGCTCTGATATCAATGTAATAAAAATAATCGCGGGGCGAGAACAACATTAGCGTACCTGCCAATGCAACGGAAGAATTGTTGAACTCACCACCAAAAGAATTGCACCAAGTCGAACTTTGAATCTCTTGGAAATAAAGTTAGAATTTCACGAACTAAATGTCTTCTTGTGTTGAGTGGGAAGAGATTTTTGATCTCACTCTTACTTTTATCTCTATTGTCTTTTAGAAAAGAAGAAAGCGTATGTTTATATGGAGAGGGAAGATAACAGTTATGGGAAAACTGCTCCCACTACACTTAAACATGTAGTAACCTCTTTGAAGAGTCTCACTACACTTAAACGTGTAGTAACCTCTCTTTAAAGAGGTTATTTTAAATCCTATCTCTTCTAAAATTCTTTCTTTTCCAAATGGGTTGGGCCAGTCCTCATGGAGCAACCCGATACCCGAATCCAATATCCAACAGTTACTATCTAGTTTGGCATGGTGTTAGTATGTTTGACTTGTTAAGTCGTAGGGCCTTATTAATGCTTTTATTGCAATTTCTTACTAACGATTTTATTGCTTGCATGAATACTTCAAGTGGATGATTGTGGTGGGAATGAGGAACTAATAAGACAATTTGACTTGAGTACTTTTTTGGATATTTCTTTTTTTGTACGAAGAACGAAGAATGATCTACTTATCGGCTCAAAGTTAAAAATTCGAAATATCCAATCCGGTAATCCAAAATCGAACTCGAAAAATTCTAGCCAATCTGATCTTATTTGGATTGAATTTGAATTGTAATTTTCAATTCAAAAATTCAAATCGAAATTTTCATATCCAATCTGAATTCTTCGAACGCCTATCTGTGACACTTTTTAGCCCAATTCCCTATTTATTGTTGATTTGGCGTACTTTATCTATTTTTATGCACTATGTATCCCCCTTCCCAATTCATCTCCTGCTTCCACCCATTTCTATCGCTAATTCGTACGTATAAATCTCCATGTCTTACTCTTTCTCTAAACCTTTGTCCCTCAATTTTTGATGTACGCTTCTGTTTTTTGATAATTGGAAAAAAAAAAGTAATCCAAAAGAATAAAAGGTTGAAGAAACATGAAGGTAGGGGTGTCAATGGATACTTAAAAATCGATGATCACGCCCAATTATGCCTTATAAAAAGGACAATGCGGTCGTTGCAAATATGATCCGGTTTACAAGTCCGGAGTCGAATCCCACAGAGAGTTAACCTATCAATCACAATATTTAGACCCACTAAACTCTTCAGAACCAGCTTCCCAAATGTTTGAATCACAAGTTGATGGTTTCTTTAGTAACTAAGATTGCAAGTAAATTAAACAGGTTGTAAACTAAAATGCTAAGGTTGTAAACAATGATGAGATAAAGCTAAGGTAAAGATTTCCCCTATTGATGGAATCCCTTCTGTTTATGCTTCATACAAATGTACCAACACTTCTCTATCAATCATGAACGCTCGTCTTACCATAAATCTCTCCCGAGTAATCACAGTAATATACTATTGCACTCTCCCGAGATACACTAGCTAGCTTTAATTAACACAGTTCACTTAAGATTGCACCCAAGGCTTCGTTATCCCTAATCCCGCCTTTAAACCCGCAGTTATAGATTCCTCTTATACTTTAGGAGTGGTGTTATTCAACAATAACCTAAATATGCACTCTCTCCCGAGTTATGCACACTAAATAGGCACAGCTAATTGAGGATCCTGTCAATTAACTACAACAAGAACATAGTTGAATAAATAAAGATTGAAACTAGCAATTTGTATTCACATAAACAAGAAGTTCATCCCCCAATAGGTTCCATCAAAACCTTAGACAAAAGATTTAGCTACTCATAACTATGGGTAAACAAACTAAGATAAGATCCATCATAAACTAGCAATCAAAATCAAAGAAAAGAAGAAAGATGTTTTGGGTGATCTCTCACAATTGTTTTTCTTGCCAAGATACTCTAAAAATCAATACATCCTCTCTTGGGCGGAGTCTAGTGTTTAAAAATAGGGGTTTGGGCTAAAAATCCCATGTTTTGCACTTTAGTCCCTGAAATTTCCGCCTCCTGCCGCGGTTCTACCGCGGTCGCGGTCAAACCGCGGCCAAACATGGCCTCTGATTCTTCAATTGTCTGCGTCTGCACTCTGCCGCGGTCGCGGTGAAACCGTGGTTTTTCATCTTGTTCCGTTTGTAATTTGGAAAAATACAAAACATGAAAGTTGTAGCCATTTGAGTTATCTTTCCAACCATATATTATGGAGCCAAAATGGAGTTCTTATGAAATATTTATGTGTATTTTACTAGACAGTGCGCAATATTCCTCATCGAGTCTTCGTTTGTTCTCAACTATCAAATTTGACCCCCGAACACGATCCCGGCTTAATTCCTTGAGCTTTTACTCTGACTTCAAAGCTTTAAATCACTTAAATTCATTCCATAACATCTATATAGCTCGGAATCACACCTACAAGGCATAAAACATATAATTAGTGCAAAACACTAGCGATTAAAGCGCAAACTCAACTAAAGTGCAGTAAATTAGAGTGTAATAATCAACTAAAACACGTAATTATAGCCAATCATCAACACCCCACACTTAAACCATTGCTCGTCCTCGAGTAATCAAACTACACTTTATATAGACACGACCTTTTTAAAGCAATTTTCCTAACTCATCACACCAAGAATATTTAAAATAGACTAAGCACAAAAGCGTAGCATCTTCACCTCAAGATTTGACTCACAAGTACCACATATTATTCACAACTCACCCACTTACTCTAATATAGAGGTCACTGACATTATCTTTCCTTCATGAATCAAGTGCCCTTACACAACAAAAAAAAAGTGGTTTCACACAATAAAATTTAAGAACACTTAGGAACCCAAGATAGAAAGAATTCACTCACTCTCAGAAATAATATTCATATGCCACAAAAGATGCACCATAAGCTTGCCCGTAGTGTACTACTCCACTAATCGAGCTCATTCAATCTAGGATCAATTAGGACTTTATTTGGTTGTAATGTAGGTTACGGGACGGGTATGATACATTTAGATATAAGAGTGACTACACCTCCCTAAGCACTTTAATACATATAATTTAACATTCAAACCCCATACTTATGTCAAACCAAACTCCACCTTCACATCAATATACATCAACTCCCACATTATTTAAGCTCAATTATATCAAGAGTCACCACTATCAAAGAATATTTTTTTTTCTTTTCCTTTTTTTTTTCAATTCAAGTGGCTATTGCCTTTTTAAATCAGTGCACCTTTCTCCTTATTTCATTGGTTCCACTCAAAAGCCAAACCAACCACCCCACACTTTAACTTTTAGAAAGTTCATAAACAATTCAAGTGCTCATGAGAGGTTACAATGGTTCACAAAGATGGTTAATTCAAGCAATTGGGTAAGGCTTGTAATGTGGTTGCCAAAAAAACAGGATTACAGGCTCAAAGGGGTTAACTACGATATATAACAATTAGGTGGGTAAAATATAGATATCTGGCTCAACAAAGAAATGCCTATATCACTTCCAAGACTGAACAAACTACTATTTCGCTTTGCAAACACACAGGGCAAGTTCTAGACATCAAATGCAATGCACAGAATACAACAAACCTCACACACGCATGGCACATAACTCACTCAGGATTGGATTCATCAAGACACTCTAGTCAAAGCAGTTGAGCAAAGTTAAGATAATACAATTTAAGGTACTTCTACAAGAGTCAAAAACTGAGCCTAAGCGTCACAACCAAAATACTCACTATTCTCAAGGCATAACAAAGTCAAGAGATATTGCTTCACTTCAAAACACAACACAATGGCTCCTACTCCCAAAAAAAACTAACTACACCCGGTTCAAATAAAACCCTTGGAAAAGAACCGTGGTTTAAAGAAAAACCAAGGGGGAATTACTACACTACCTAGAAAAGAACAATAAAATAAAATAAAAAGAAGCTACATGGACTACTTCCCTCAAGAGTACTGTCCAAGTGGTCCGTCCTCAAGAAGAGTCCTGTACCTTTGTTTTTTTTTAGATCCGACTTTGACCCTCAAGAGACCCGTCGACAAGCGTCCGTCGTTGGGCCAAGTCAGTTACTCCTAATGTGAGTACAGTCAACTATACGCAACAACACATATACAATACTAGAACATGTTCCATGTCTACGTACACTACAATACAGTATCAAGGCAAGTCTCCCACCCCACACTTAAAATTGTGCATTGTCCCCAATGCACACCATACTAATAAGAGGGTAAAAGAAACTCCCTGGTAGGCCAAAGGCCGAAGCACTAGCAGCTCATGGGGTACTCAGACTTCTCCCAATCTTGGTCCTTCGTGCGGGTACCTCACACTTAGTTCCAACCAATGGTTTTTTGTTACATCCTTCCAATGACTTTGTGTTCCATGTTCCTAAAAATAAAAAATCTACACTACAAGAATAATACAATAATAAAAAAAAAAAATAGGGTTGCCTCCCAACAAACGCTTGATTTAAAGTCGCGGCACGACGCAAGTAATTTTACCACTTTTCTCGCCACTTGGACGATATGAACTGTGTACCTAGCTTGGAATCAAGCTTGTGACCACGAGCGATAGGGGGTGGTAAGTTGATTATCGAGCCGAGCCTTAAATTCTTCATTTTGCATTTCTTGGCTCTCATGTGAGGAATGTCATTTTGATTTTTTGTTTCCTCAAATTGTTAAATGTATGGTTGTTGCCTTTCCTCCTTGCAGTCCCTCACGGACTCATGTAGTTCAATTTTTATATCACTACGCAATTCTAATGTTGAAAAATGCTTGGAATGTGACTTCAAACCTTCATTTTGCAATTTTTCTATTCTGACATCCTCTTCTTCCCCCGGACTAGAGTCATTCTCAACCAGATTTTTATTTACACCGGTTTATTCTAAGTCCATGTTTTTCTCGGCATCATTGGTACTCATGGGGTCGGTTGGCGGAGGTTCAATTCTTGACTCTTCAAATTTTAGCTCACATTCTTCCTCATTTTCAAGAATGGTCTCCAACATGAGCATTATTTTCTCATTTTGGGCATTTGAGAGTTCTTGGTTTTGATTAAGTGCCAAGGAATTTTGGAGACTATTTTCCAAAAGCTCCTCCAAGGCACTTTGTTCTTTGTGTCCTCCTTCAAGTAAGTACTCCAACATGAGCTTGAACTCTCCCTTTCGGCCATGCTCAACTTCTTCCAATTCGTTAGCCCTATCATTTTCATCAAAAACAATAGAATCATCATAGCGGGGGCTTGGGGAAGGGAAGGACCAATCAACACAATCATCCCAATGATCACGAATACTCCACTCATGGGTTTGAGATTGTGCGCACAATCCACCCCCGGGAAAATTTAAACAATTTTGCCACGAGTGTGGTCCTCCACAATAAAGACAAGGGTCATCACAGTATGAACAACTACCATCCCACCAATTTTTATTATATGATGCCATTTTTCAAAACTAAAAAAATAAACAAGACCCAAACAATAAAAATAGACTAATGTAAGAAAACTTAATTACACAAATATTCACAAGTTGGGTATAGAGAAAACTGACCATACTAAGAATTTTGGTATTTCTATCAATGGTAATTGATAATTCTGTTAACTCCCCGGCAACAGCGCCAAAATTTGATCACGCCCAACTATGCCTTATAAAAAGGACAATGCGGTCGTTGCAAATATGATCCGGTTTACAAGTCCGGAGTCGAATCCCACAGAGAGTTAACCTATCAATCACAATCTTTAGATCCACTAAACTCTTCAGAACCAGCTTCCCAAATGTTTGAATCACAAGTTGATGGTTTCTTTAGTAACTAAGATTGCAAGTAAATTAAACAGGTTGTAAACAAAAATGTTAAGGTTGTAAACAATGATGAGATAAAGCTAAGGTAAAGATTTCCCCTATTGATGGAATCCCTTCTGTTTATGCTTCATACAAATGTACCAACACTTCTCTATCAATCATGAACGCTCGTCTTACCATAAATCTCTCCCGAGTAATCACAGTAATATACTATTGCACTCTCCCGAGATACACTAGCTAGCTTTAATTAACACAGTTCACTTAAGATTGCACCCAAGGCTTTGTTATCCCTAATCCCACCTTTAAACCTGCAGTTATAGATTCCTCTTATACTTTAGGAGTGGTGTTATTCAACAATAACCTAAATATGCACTCTCTCCCGAGTTATGCACACTAAATAGGCACAACTAATTGAGGATCCTGTCAATTAACTACAACAAGAACATAGTTGAATAAATAAAGATTGAAACTAGCAATTTGTATTCACATAAACAAGAAGTTCATCCCCCAATAGGTTCCATCAAAACCTTAGACAAAAGATTTAGCTACTCATAACTATGGGTAAACAAACTAAGATAAGATCCATCATAAACTAGCAATCAAAATCAAAGAAAAGAAGAAAGATGTTTTGGGTGATCTCTCACAATTGTTTTTCTTGCCAAGATACTCTAAAAATCAATACATCCTCTCTTGGGCGGAGTCTAGTGTTTAAAAATAGGGTTTTGGGCTAAAAATCCCATGTTTTGCACTTTAGTCCCTGAAATTTCCGCCTCCTGCCGCGGTTCTACCGCGGTCGTGGTCAAACCGCGGCCAAACATGGCGTCTGATTCTTCAATTGTCTGCGTCTGCACTCTGCCGCGGTTCTGCCGCGGTCGCGGTGAAACCGCAGTTTTTTATCCTGTTCCGTTTGGAATTTGGAAAAACACAAAACATGAGAGTTGTAGACCTTTGAGTTATCTTTCCAACCATATATTATGTAGCCAAAATGGAGTTCTTATTCAAAAGTTATGTGCATTTTACTAGACAGTGCGCAATATGCCTCATCGAGTCTTCGTTTGTTCTCAACTATCAAATTTGATCCCCGAACACGATCCTGACTTAATTCCTTGAGCTTTTACTCTGACTTCAAAGTTTAAAATCACTTAAATTCATTCCATAACATCTATATAGCTCGGAATTACACCTACAAGGCATAAAACATATAATTAATGCAAAACACTAGCGATTAAAGCGCAAACTCAACTAAAGTGCAGTAAATTAGAGTGTAATAATCAACTAAAACACGTAATTATAGCCTATCATCAATCGACTAAACCGACCGAACCATATCGAACCGATTTTTTGGTTTCTTTTAATAAAACGATAGATTTTTATATAAATCTATAACCGTACCGATAATTAGGGTAGATTTTTTTATTTTATAAAAATAAACCGAAAAAATACCGAACCGTACCGAATAAATTTACATATGAAAAAATATATTTATATATTAAGTTTAAAAATAATAAAATATTAAATTTTTCCTCGGGTTTTGGAATTATGAAAATAATTACAAACCAACAAGTAATAAATGCAAAATCATAGTTCTCAAACCTATTATGTTATTCCCAACGAAAATAAATTATTTCTAGCATATTCACTAGCAAGACACAAGGCATTATAGCGATTATGAGCAGTAAACTACAATGTATTGATTATATTTCCTTTCGTATGATTAAAATTTATCTTTTTAAATATTTAATCTTCGATAGACTTTATTCTTGAGTTTCAGTCCCGGTTTGGTTAATATCTTTCCACTCATGTGATTTATATTAATTTGTTTAGTTTCTTTTACACTATTGTAGAGTAGTTGATGGATCTATACTCTAGCCATCTTTCATATTTTCTTAATTCATCACTCTTTAAAATGTAAAAATGTCTAGAGAGTTTTGCTAAGTCCTATAAAAGTATGTATATTATTGCATTCTACTTCTACTATTGATTTTTACATGACATTTTAAAAAAAATACCGAAAATTAACCGAACCGTACGGATACCGAAGAGAAACCAATATAATTGGGACGGTCTCGAAAAGTATAATTTTAGTTATATATAATGAATAACCGAAAAATAGGTTTGGTACAAAATTTATAAAATAACCGACCGAACCGAATCATTGATACCCCTACATAAAGGTATGAAATTCATATATGCAGCAATGCTAGTTCATTCCAGCTGTCTAAGAGCCCGTTTGGACATACAAAATCTTTCCTTTTTTTCAATTTTTTTTTTTTTGAAAATAATGTTTGGTTATCTCATTCTTACCAATTTTTTTTTCACTTGAAAATCTATTTTCAAATTTGAAAAACTGGTTCTCACCACTTTTTCAATTGAAAATGGGAATTTGCTAGTTTTTAGTTTTACAAATTTACCCTATATTTTTAAAATTTATAAAATGACTCCATCAGTTTGATACTTGAATTCTGCCTACTGGAAGTTTGATTATATGGTTATGAGAAATATGTGGCTATGCCTGCTTTTGCACCTTCTATGTGTGTTAGTAGAATTAGAAAATGTGATATTGATTTTGCATCTTCAGTGTATTGCAGTAAAGCATAATATGATAACATTTAAACAGTAGTATTTTGTTTGTTTATTTCAAGTAGGATAATCAAATTGGGTGGTTTTGATATTTTTTACAAGTTATGGGGTATAATCATATTTCATGGTTTTGAAAAAAAAGACATTCAAATATGTTGCAAAAACTATAACCAAACACAACTTATCTTCAATTCAAATTTTAGTGAAATTTCAAATTTGGCCTACTAAGTTTGCAAAGAAGATGTTCAGAGAAATGAAACACGGAAAGAAAGTGAAATAGAAAGGGAGAGAAAAAGCAAAAAGAGAAATGGCTCATTTGACTCTAAAAATAAGAACTTTAGAGCATGAAAAAGGAAATAGTACCTCCAATTTTCATCAAATTTTATACTCCATATAACTTTGTCCAATATTTTAAAGAAATTTAACCATACCCACCCATAAAACAAGCACTAAGAAATTTCAGATTTCGAATTCAAACAGCAAATGTGTCTTTAATTGTATGTAGTTCTTCAAACTATTCACCAAATCAAAAGGTATTCACCAAGAATATTTTTAATTTGACGGAATAATGTGGTGGAATCAATTGAAGATCACAAGAAAAAGAAAATAAACGCAGGGTTAAGATCTCCTCTAGTAACTTTTGCTCTAGTAATGCTCAATGGTTGCTTAAGATCACAACAACTCATCAAAATCATATCAAAGGTCATCTCCGACCCTAACACCAAATTTCACATCAAAATGGTATAACATCAAATTTACTCCAACCATTATACCATTTTTTACACCAAATCTTCTCTCTCTTCTATATTATATTATTATCTTCTATTTACTTTTCATTTTTTATTTCCTTCAAACTAATACTATTTTTTTTCTTTTTTCCATATTCATTATATATAATTCACATTCACCACTTATATAATCATTTATTACAAAATTATTTTAAAGGATAAATCAACTAAAAGTGAAATCATTGATAAAAGATAATTAAATAAATATTACATCATAGTCAAATTTAATTTAAGTACCACATAAATATTTAACTTTCGCCTCTATTCTCCCATAAATGCTCAATTAATGCATTACAAAGTGCGAAATGGGCATAGATAATTTTAATGCTCAGTTAATTTTAATATATCTTACATTTGCATTTTTTATTTTTATAATAATAATAAAATTAACTTATAATTTTATATAAATATAATATATACAAAATTAATATATCAAAAAATAGGATATAAAATTAAAATTATAAAGATCTTAATATAAAAATTAATTATATACACAATATATGATAAATTAAAAGTCCAAAAATAAAAAGATTGAATAAAATAATAATAAACCAAATTTGGAGTGATAAATAGTGTTGCACCAAATCTGGTGCAACACTATTCATGTTCTATAATAGTGCAAGATTTAGTGTTGCATTGGAGCGAAAAACATGGTGCAGCCTTGGAGATGTTTTAAAGGCTGTAGTTTATTCCTTACTAAAATCCTAAACAAAGTTAAATCCTCTAATTTTTCACTCTTCTGAACACCAAAATATTTCCTGGTTGCTGGTGTTTCCTTCCTCATATATCTCTATTTCTCTTGTGGTATTCATGTTTCTTTGTTAAGTTTTCTCATCAGCCCACACTCATATTTGAAGACATTTTTCTCCAAAACTGGTTGGTTGAAGGAATTTCGAGAGAATATACCTTGAATGCAAAGCTCTAAAAGCTTGTTCCAACCGTACCTGCTGCATTCTTGCTTTTTATTACTTTGACTTTGTCATCCAAACAATCCAAGAATTTGAAAATGGGCAAGATTATGACAAAGGTTAATGATTCCATGAGAAAAGTTTAAACTAAGTTCTCCTAAAACAAAAACTCTCTCTCTCTCTCTCTCTCTCTCTCTCGTTTTTTTTTTTTTTTGATTCGAGTTTTAAACCTTGTCATCATGCTGGAAAACAATGGTTTTGGTGGCTAATGGAAAGCCAATACCTTCTGCACTCTTTTTGTTGAAAGTGAACATAAATAAATTACAACCTTTAGATATGATCTTGAAGAGTTGTCACACTATTAAACAACCATTGAGTATTACTTGAGCAAAAGTAATTTTATAGTGCTTTTTTTTCCAGTTGGCTACCGATTACAAGTTTAATTTTATAGCTAAATTTATCTTCTTTTTATATTTTTACTAGTTTCTGTACACGTGCGTTGCACCTGTATCCCATATTAAATTTACATAATGCATATTTAGAAATTGTTAAAATTAATGCATACATATTTTAAAAATATTTGATTGAAATATTAATATTTAAAAAGCTAATTAGTATTGTTCCATCTTTAATACCTCTTATGATGAGGTTAAAGGTCATACTGTCCGACCAACTCTATCTCTGTTATAATTTTCAACGATGACACGATCAATTAAAATTTCTCTTTACTTTGAATTATGCAACATATATATTATGTAAAGACGATTTAAAAATGAAAGTAATTTTACAAATATTTCTAAAAGAATTTTCTTTTCCCAAAATGGAAATGAATATGCAGATATTTTGACACGTTGTGGGCAAATATGCTAAAATTACCACGATACTATTTCATATTCCATGAAAATTCTATCCACATGACTGAAGTAGGATTTATAATGTTCTCTAATAGCGCTAAATGAAGTTGATTTAAAGCCTAATATTAACATAAATATAAGTTGTACTAAGTTTTCAAAAGTAATAACGTTACTGCCAAAATAGCTTTGAACACTCAAGATCCAAAAAATTAAGTATTCGCGAGAAGCACAGTACATATAAAGACATTAAAGTATAAAGAGAATTAACACTTGTTTTACAAAATTGTAGGATCGGAGTAGTTCTAAATAGCTAGCAGCAAAATTGGAGGTGTAGTTCCAAAAAGCTAGTACGTATGATACCAAACCACCATAGCATAAAATTGAAGAGTAATTATTTTACATAAGAAAATGAATCTAATAGTTACCAAAACGTCATTATCAGATTCTTAACATTCGAAGAGTGAGTGATCCAGGTCTTGTGTATATGCTCATGCGGCTTCTTAATCCAAGGCTTAGTCTGCATCATTGCTGCATATGCAATTAATCTTTCTGAGAATTTGAGAAAAGAAGTTCATAGTGATGCAATGGATAGTAATTATGTTGCCAATGCCATCTCAACTTCTCTTTATAGGCAACTTCTCTTGTGTAACTGAAGATTTAATTATGTAAAAGAATTTTGGGAAGAACGATCTTAAATAGAGAGATGAAAGATAATTAAGTTGGACAATTGTAACTTAAACTTTATGCTATAACTTAAAGGGAACTGAATGAGAGATTGAAAGGTAACGTGGAAAAGAAATTCTCCAAACCATTGTGTTATAAGCTCTCCAAACGTCCTCGGATTTTTATTATATATCTACATTTAGTAGATGAATATGGTCCATTTAATGAATTAGTTAAATGAATTTTGTACATTAATTATTCAAGGCAACTCCTCAAATTCTCCAAATTTAATTTTCTATAACAGCAAAGAGAATTTTGGTTAATGTACTATTTTATGAATGAGGTAATATATTTATTTTTCTAAGGGGTATTGCAGTTGTTAGCCTTTTATTTCCTCATTATATAGAGGTTAAAATGACTTTTTATATGACTTATCATCAATAACCCAGGTTATTCTATAATTGTTTGCAGTTTCCATGTTCATATACATTGTATATGAACAGATATCGGTAGCTTCATAAATTTGCTATAATGTGTATTTACTTTTTTGTATAAATATATTGTATATATAATATATATTTGATTGAGGATAAAATAGGTATTCAATTTTTCGTGGACATTTTAGTAAATCAACTTTACCTAAAAGTTTTCATACTTATAATATAGTATGATGATGATGATTAAATTTAAAGTTTATTAATATTTTTAATATGTTATCTTGTTGAGTGAATTGGATCAATATTGTTCTTTTACTTATTAAACTTAAAATATTATGAACCACGTTAGGAAACAGAATAACAAACATAAATAGATAGAAAACAGGGTATTCCAAATGAAAGGCTTGGATTTTCATAGTATTATCACCGCTAATGAGAAATTTAAGCTGAGTTAACTTCTTGTTGTGTAACACCATTAGTGACATGAAATAGCGTAAACAACGTATCTCTAATAAAACAACGTACCAACAAGGGTTGTGATGGAGTGATAACTACTCTTTCATCTTTAACCAGAGGTTTTAGATTCGAATCCCTGGGTATGGAGTCGCCTCTGTTATGAAACACTTTACCCCCAATGTGAAACTTCCCTGTGCGAATCCGGATTTAATCGTACCCCAATATGGATACGAACACAGGGTGGAAAACCAAAAAGTTAGATATTGTAGAAGGTATTTGCTTGAACTAAAACTAAACCTTATTAGGTTTGTTCAGTTTTGTAATAAGGCTAAATGGATGACAAGCAGCAGAAAGATATCAAAATTAGAGATTCTTTTCTGTGGATAAACTACACATCTGTTCTGCCTTATATGACATGTTACAACATGTTTGGGCATTATTTTATCAATTTGATTTTTCTGTGTACTAACAATATATAATTTTTACACTCATGTTAAAGGAGATCAACACCATTACTATCTATGGCTATCCTAATTTGACAACAGAAACATGCAGTAAATAATATGGTACAATATGTAAAAATAATGTATCTTTATTTTGCACTATTACTGTACATAAGTTAAATTTAATATTCTATTATAACTTTTCAATTTTGAAGAATTCTATTTTATCTAACTGTTCAACTTTTAAAAGTTAATAACTCCCCCGCTATCATTTTAATATTTCTTTCACTATCATAAGTCAAATTAATTTGTTTTAGATTCCTTATCCAATCCAATACCTATAAATGTGTTTCATTTATATGTCGTTTTAGTATTTGAAAACAAGTGGCCATGCAGATGAACTTGCAGTTGAGAGAACCCATAGCAACCACTCATTAGAAATACAACAAAATCTAGCACCCAAATCCATTCTCACCCTTAGCCTTTCCACCACTAAACCTATAGATCAAAAAGAGAAAATTAAATTCCAACAGAACAAAAAAAAGAGACTATGCATTTTGTTCTGTCACAATTCTTCCTCCACCAACTAAGCCTCTCTTTACTTCCTCTTATTCTTCATTCCATGGCCAAGAATCTACTTGAATAATTGCTTCCCTTTGTCTCTTCACTGTTTTTTTCCCTTCAAATTTTTTCTTCCATTTAAGCCATGACTTCTTCTTACAATTTATCTAGTATGAGAAACACTACTAAATCAGAAGCCATGTTAGTAGCTCAAAAATCTTATCTTTTCTATCCAAGACAAAGGCTTTGTGTATTTTCCAATGAAACCCAATTTCCCAAGAAAGATTTTCTTGTACTCAAGCCCCAAATTAGCTCTACCTTTTCATTTTTGAGACTGAAAAATTCCAGCTTTAGACACCCTTTTGCTGCCTTATCATCATTTGCTGAAGCAGATGGTGATAAAGGTGAGAACTTTGAAGTCAAATCCGACCAAGAACATGCAAATTCTTCTTCTGAGGAAGATGATGAGTTGCCTGGAATGGCACAAGCTTTTCACATATCTTCAAGCACAGCTTCTGCTATATCAATATGCATTGCATTAGCTGCACTGATTTTGCCATTTTTCATGAAGTCTTTGGGTCAAGGATTGGCCTTGAAATACAAGATGTTGTCTTATGCAACAATCTTGTTTGGTTTTTACATGGCTTGGAATATTGGAGCGAATGATGTGGCAAATGCAATGGGAACATCAGTTGGTTCAGGGGCATTGAGTCTGAGGCAAGCAGTAATCACAGCAGGGATTCTTGAGTTTGCAGGGGCACTCTTAATGGGAACACATGTTACTAATACAATGCAGAAAGGTATTCTTATGGCTAATGTTTTCCAAGGAAAGGATACTTTACTCTTTGCTGGTCTGCTTTCTTCTTTGGCTGCTGCTGGAACATGGTTGCAGGTGCATTTACATACTACCATTCCCTTTTTATTCCACAACGTATCCATAGTTCACGTTACTTGCCTATTGTTCAAGTAGTGGTTGAAAACTAGCTCCACAAGAGGGGTTACTCACATGGTCAACACTTCCCCATACAAGCCAGGGTCATGGTTTCGAGTCAACAAAGAAACAATAATTCCAACAAAGGGGAATCTAAGGGGAGGGGCAAATAAAAATTACCTTTACTTTTCATTTTCAAAAACTAGCTCCAGATATAAAATGTCGGAAAATTTAGGATGAAGGTATTAAATTATATACACCGATGATGCATTGAATTATAGATTATCGATGCATGAACTTAAAGTAGAGTTACTTGAATTACTCTTTAGGTGACGTGATTGTGTATACATTTTATATCGTCAGTACATATAACTTAAACAGAGAATGGAATAAGATGGAATAAGTGACATAAGTCAGCCTAGTAATTAGTGAAGTCAGCCTAGTAATTATAATCGAGTAGAGATTCAAAAATACTAGTAGGTGATTTCTTTCTATTTACCTCGGCCTTGATGACAGAATTATCCGAAACTTGTGCTGGTGGAGTTAATTGAAGTGTGCTCGAACTGCCTTAAACACCACTGTTATTAAAACTAAAAGCAGAATCAGTGACATAAATTGGAAGAAATGGAGTAACAATTTAATCAATTTAGCTTGTGAGAGATTCTAGTAATTTTGGATGTTCTTGATTTCTACAAGGCAGTCCTATACTAGGTTTCAGTTTCTGAATTTTTCAATGAGACAAAAAGGAGTTAAAAACTAGGATTCCGCAAGCAAACATTGAAAACCCACTGAAATACCTGACCTATAGAAGCCGTCTTGAGTTTCTTGTAATTGGACAAATCTAAGAACAACTTAGGCCAGCAATTGTTTAGCCGTTGGTCCAATAGTAAACTAAGGAAACATTGTCAAGAATATTACTCCCCTGGAATAATCTGCATATATTATAACTAGGAACACACTTAATATATGTGCTTGACATAACTTTATTTTATATTCTTATGAGAATGGCACAAGTAATTACTGAACAAAGTCTTGTGTTTTGACTATCAATCTAGGTCATTAGCCTAAAGTGACAAATAGTAAACGACATTTCAAACCGTGCCAATTATTTTGTAGATTACTGAACTTAGAAAAGCCTAAAAGTCATGTAAACTGTCATGGTTGTTTTCACATGTGTCTTTTCTAGATTGATAAATTGCACATCACGGAAGCCACACTCTGAGAAGCTATTGAAATAATAAATTCTAGATAGTACACCAGTGGAACTTCATTCCAAATTGCATGGGAATACATAGACTACCCTAACATTAAAGTGCCCGACGGAATAACTTTTCAGGCTCTAATGCTAAAAATGGCTAATAAGTCTTAGCTAGGACCTCTGCCTATACTTTACATTTCGTTCGGATGAATCTCCGCTATATCACTCTGCATCTATCTAATCACGCATTTGACAGAAGAAGCACTGCTGTCCATTTAGCAAATCACCAAGTACTCTCGTATGAATTTTCTGGTAAACTCTTTGTGTTCTTGCTCAGGTTGCATCATATTATGGTTGGCCAGTATCCACTACACATTGTATTGTAGGATCTATGGTTGGTTTTGGTCTTGTTTATGGCGGACCTGGTGCAGTCTTTTGGAGTTCATTGGCAAGGGTAACTTCCTCATGGGTGATCTCGCCTTTACTGGGTGCAGCAATGTCCTTTCTTGTGTACAAATGCATCCGGAGGGTATGTTCTTCTGATATATACACATAATTTTTTCCTTTATTAAAAAAATGCATACTCCGCCTCAGGCTATTGTGACCAAGACTTTTTCTGTTGCAACTTACAATTCCTAATCCTGGTGTCTTTTACTATTTTTAGTTTGTGTACAGTGCTCGGAACCCAGGACAAGCGGCTGCAGCGGCTGCACCAATTGCTGTGTTTCTTGGCGTCACGGGAATCTCTTTTGTAGCTCTCCCTCTGAGCAAGATTTCAAATCTAGCTCTTGGCCAGGCTATAACCTGTGGCGCTATTGGTGCTTTTGTAGTTGACAGGATCATCCGGGGCCAACTCGGTCACCTCCTTGCCAAGTCCAGTTCAAAAGAACCAGAACCAGAATCAGAAACTACCGACACTAAAAACATTGGATTTCTTTCAGATATTGCAGGACCAAAAGGAACACAACTGAAAATAGTTTATGGTGTGTTTGGCTACATGCAAGTGTTATCAGCCTGCTTCATGTCATTTGCTCATGGTGGAAATGATGTCTCCAATGCAATAGGACCATTGGCTGCAGCATTGTCCATTCTACAGGGTGGGCTCAGCGGAGCCGATATTGTAATTCCAAATGATGTTCTAGCATGGGGAGGCTTTGGAATTGTGGCAGGGCTAACAATGTGGGGATACAGAGTGATTGCAACTATTGGAAAGAAGATTACAGAATTAACACCCACCAGAGGATTTGCAGCTGAATTTGCAGCCGCGTCTGTGGTTTTGTGTGCGTCCAAGCTGGGGCTACCAATATCAGGTACGCATACCCTGGTGGGAGCAGTCATGGGTGTCGGTTTTGCCCGAGGACTTAACAGTGTAAGAGCAGAGACAGTGAAAGAGATTGTGACTTCCTGGTTAGTAACAATTCCAGCTGGTGCTACCTTTGCAGTTATCTACACATGGATATTCACTAAGCTCTTATCATACATACTCTGAGTGTAAATTAACAGAAAACGCCACCACTCAAACTTCTTGGATTAATTATAAAATCACACAGATAACGTTTCTGTCGTGATTTGAGAAATGCAATTTTTGAACCTTGTGGAGGATCCATGATCAAGAGTAGTAGTCCATTCAGTTAGGAAGACGAACAAGCTTTGGTTTCTGCCTAGCACTTTTGTGTTGGATTTAAGCAAATGTGATTTTGTTTCTTTGTATTTTACTTCCATATCAGGTTGTTGATCTTAGATATTAAAGTTTGAAACTGTTCTTCACATGCCTGGGACCAGTAGGTCAACATCTCAGTGCTCAATTAACAAGAAATTAAAGTTAAGATCTTGTAGACTGAAGGCACAGGTAGTAAGGGCCATTTACTATGAGCAAAGAGAAAGATGGTCTGAGGTAAAGGATAAAGGGAAGCAGTTGACAGGGAACACAAGAAAATGAGAAGGCAAAGTAATGTCTGAAAGAGTGTGTGTGTGTGTGTGTGTGTGTGTGTGTGTGTGTTCTTTATCCAAGCAAAAAGATCAGTCTAACTTCGACAAAATGGTTAAGATCTAATGCAGTCCAAAATTTGATCACACTGCTCATGCATAATGTAAACCGGAAATATTGTTCCATAACTGTGGAAGATAAAGATCTGTTTATTTCTTCTAAAATCAGAGCTATGTATGTTTTATATGGTATACAACTACATAGCACAATGTTACATGGTACAAATGTTTCTCCTTCCTTGTCTTTCCAGCTGCTTTCCTTGTAACTAACACAAATAATGACATCCAAATCTCCCAAAAAAAAAAAAAAAAAAAAATTGAAAGAGAGCAATGGGAAAAGAACACAAACTTGCAAAACTGACCATTATCTCTCCTTAGCTAAAGATAGAGCTTTGCAGTTAAACTTCATGAAAAAATTGACATACCGGGAAAGATACTCATGAAGAAATCTCCTCTATTGAATATAGATTAGGTTCCCATCTCGAATCCTTCCACGTTTTTGTTGTTGGGATAGGAGGTACAAATTTCTCCTGCTGCCTTTTCTTCCATAACCAACCAGACCATCTCTCTTTGGAGGCATAGAAGTCCTTTGCATAAGATATAGAGTCCTCTAAACAATCTCTGCTTACATCCACAACTTCTTCGCGGTCCAACTTAGGCTCCTCACTTTCAGTGAAATGTTTTGCTTTATGAGAGTAGTGTTTGCGCTTCAGTTTCTCTACAGTAGTAGAGGGGATTAAAAGGTATTTTTGCCCTGGCAAGAGAATATCATCTGCAGTGAGAAGAGATTCATGGGGACCATCAAAAAAATCCGGCAAAGCAACATGCCTTCCTGGATAGTTCTTTAATAACTGAGCTGCAGAAATGGCACATTCGTACATATCTACCTTCCCACCGGGATGAACTATCCGCACTGTGATATCCTTAAGTTGTGAACTCAGGCTAAATGAATCAGTTTCCTTCAACTTTTTCCTTTTTCCAAATTCTCTGTCTCTATTCTGGCCTAGTCCTGACTCGTTACCAAAAAGCTTAAGCATTTCCAGCAACTAGAAGCCTGCCACAACAACTACAAGCATCATAATAGGAGTACAGTTGTGGTCAAGATATCTCTATAAACAAAGATTCCAGAGCATGATAAACATATTTTGTGTTCTCTAGGCCAGCCTTTATGAATTTAACATTATCCCAAATGAACCAAATGATAACTCCAAAGGCCAAATGGAAAACTATATCCTCCAACAATAATATCTCTTTGGATTCTCCTCAACCGGCAAAACCAAAGTTTTCCATGATACAAGAAGCAGCAAAAAGCATCCAAGTTTTGTTGTTTCAAAAATACACAACTTTTGTCTTGTGCCACATCTGAAAACACATTCTTGTGCTCATATCGTATTCCCAGAGCCCTGATGGCACTTGACGTTCTAGCTTTTTCCTTCTCCCACTAATCCAGTTGTTATGAATAATAAAACAGCCCTTCATCAAACAGGCTTCCTTCACATTGCTTGCTTGCCAAAGATCTTTGTATGCGCCATTCGGAAAGAGGTTTCTGTCCAGGAATTGAACGGTCAAGTTCGTTTGAGGTTCTAAGCAACTGCTATCATCTATGCGATTGTATCCACCTTCCCCGCACAAAGTATCATAGAAGCTTGGTTGCTCAGAAAGATTTGAGTTTGCTGCATGCTTCACAACCTTCTCAAGAGCAGCAATAGTCGTAAAATCCGAATGAGCATAATAGAAACCAGAATTCAGACGTCGAGGTAAGTTTATAGGCCCTGTAATTGAGCCATAAATATTTGTGCACAAATAAAGAGACAAATTAGCTTAATCAAGGGTGATAACAGTTTATCTTCCAACAGCACAAGCATGTGATACGTAGATATCTTCCTCCTGAATATTAATCCCACTACTTAACTAGTTGTTCTTTGCACTCAAAATTTCAGCTTTCAACAAAAAAGATAATGTCCTTAAAAGGGAAATACATAAATACCTGTCAACTTGTATTCATCTGATTGTGCCACAAGAACTGCCGGGCCAAATGAGCTAAGCAAGGGAAGTGGATTCTTGAACCAATAAATGTCAACATCGCTCATTAATACATTGTAACCAAGCTTCAGTATCTGCAGAACGATTCTGGACTTAACTTTGGTTACTTTTTGAAAGCATTCAGTTCCAAAATGACAGTTGTCGAAGCTGATCTTGGTTTCAAGATTGGCATACTTGAAGACGGGAAGGCCCTAGCAACAAAAGTTCATCTTAGACTTTTAGTAAGATGGTAAACAGAACAGAGGGAGACGAAATCTTAACATTCTACGCATGGTGTAGGACATATATTTTTCCACAGAAATTGAGGTAGTCATGATAAATGAGCGAGCTATTACCTAGCTGCACTAATGGATTTTCAACCTATCAATCACATTTAGTGTGGCAAATATCAGCTAATAAAAAAATAAGTTACCTGCAAGATGGAGAAATCATATATATCATCGTCAAGAGCACAGACCAAAAAGTTAGAGATCTGGAGATGGTTCAGCCTGCAGACCCAACTCATTAGCATCTCTTTGTAACTATACCCAACAACTGCTAGCACAACTGTCTTATTTTTGTCTGCACGAAGTGACAGTAATATATCTAAAGATAAAGGAAGCGAAATTGGCGTCGACACATTCCAGTAGTTCTCCACAGAGCAGTCATTAGCTCCCTCGGTTGATCTGATAGTATCAATGCATTCCAAAGTTTTCTTCTCTCTTGTTGACTTGAACATAACTTGTTTTCTTAAACTCAATGATCCTTTGTACTTCAAAGGGTAAACAACCATTTGTGCGGAATTTATGAAGAGATAGTGTCCTCCACACTGAAAAAGCCTAAATATGTTAGAGAAGTTCTGCTCATGGAAATATAATGATCCATAAAGCATTGCTAAATTGGAGTTCCCCGTAACTTCCCAAAACCTTTTTCCAGTAGCCAGGCCAAGAAAATATTCACTTGCGCGATCGAAATCCTGGTCAAGATCATTAACGTACAAATTAGAAATGGCCCAACTAGCATCAAAGACAAATCTGAAATCAGAAAGCAGAGCTTCATTTATAAGCCAGCGGTTATGAAGCCCCTTTCCATAAAGAAACGGAGGGAGGACTCCTTTATGCAAGGGAAGATCTCCATTGTTCCAAGCTATTAGCATTTTTCCATCACAAAGGTTCCATTTCCAATCTTGTGAAAGGAAATCCTGCAACTAGAGGAATGGTGTACTCAAGTTAAGAAGTTTCCTCATGACTTATCCTGTCCAAATCATTTCTAAGGTTCCCCTTTAGCCATACCTTTAGGGTCTTCACTCGGCTTCCATCATCTTGAAACCAACGTTTCCCATCTGCATCCAAGTGAAATGGGAAGTGGGAAACACTTTTTGAAGAAGAAAACAGGAGCCAATCATGATCAAGTTTATGAGCATATTTCATAGTTTGAATGAAGTCTGGCAAGAGAATAGTGTCTGGATCAATCACAACGGAAACATCTGAAGAGGATGCTTTTGACCTTGCAACCATGGAATGAAAAAATGGTGTGCCTAGAAACCTAAAAGACAAAGGACAAAGATATAAGAGTAACAATTCAAACTTTCCTGATCAATTGAAGCCTAAAACTGAAAAGAACTAATGTAAGTTAACTTTCAACCCCATAACAAATCATTTTTCAGCAAAGTGATTATCTTACGGATCCTCTTTTAAAACTCTTCCATTAAGGTTCTCTTAAGTTACCGTTTAGATGCATTTGTTTTATCCATAAACAATGAGTAAGCTTAATCCTGATATTAAGAGCTAAAATACCAACTTATACAGTGCTATATTCCATTTCTCAGTGAATGCCTAATGCTTGTGTTAACTATAAACATGTCCGGCCACTCTTGTTTTCCTCCTCCCTTCAGTCCAATTAGAGATATAAATGTCATTTCAAAATCAAGCTCGTTTAGAAATTGCTACTTTTAGCATCAAGAAATTCAAGTGTCAGCCTATACCAGAGATTTTTATGCAGCCGAATACTGCATACAGTATACATCCACTCTTCTTACCGCTTACTAGCCAGACGCACTTCGGACACAGGGTACGCCATTTTTATGCAGGATTGACTGATTATAGTCTTTACAACTGTAAATTTCATAAACGAGAAAAAATGTACGATCACAGAACTTATCCATTGTGATAATAAAGTTAAAAAAAACTAATGTTTTGTGACTTTACCGTTATAGAGGTAAAGTTCATTTAGGATACGAAAAACACCAATACTAGTTGCAAAGATGAGACTAACTAAGAAATAAAAGTAAAATTTTCATACGTGAAATCGACGTTGGGCTCAACTGAGACGCGGGGACTAAATAATTCAGCAAAGGAGAAAACAGAAGGTTGTTGGCTGAACAGAACAACACTAATGTCTGGTGATAAGCCAAGCCAAGATCGAATAGCAAGAGCTTGCCTTTCCCCAATGGAACCCACAAAAGGCCTTGGCGCTGTAAATATGGTAATAGTTGGACCATCCAAAAGTATCTGACCTTTAAAAGAAGATGGCAATATCATAAGTTGAGTAGCATAAAAGGAGACACCAATTAAGGTAAACCCCCATAGCCAAATCAACCACAACCCAAGTGGCTTTGCCTGTAAATCCACCAAAAGAGAAAGAAAGATTCAATATTGGCTGAGAATAAAGAACACAATAGCATATTAAATGCATAAGCTAAAAGCTTTGTTGAAGCGGAAAAAATAATCAATTTTGATTGATGCTAAAGAACATTATAGCATTATTAAATGTATTATTAAGTTGAAAACTTTGTCGAAGTGGAAAAAGTAATCAATAATTTTACTGATGCCAAAGAACATTAATAGCATTGTAAATGCAGAAAGTTGAGAACTTTGTTGCAATGGGAAATCTTGATTGACAACAGAGAGCATAGTAAATATATAAAGGTGAAAACTTTTTTTTTCAATGGAAAAAAAGTTCGATTGACAACAGAGAACAAAGTAGCATAGCAAAAGCAGAGAGCTGAAAGATTTAGTGAAGTGGAAAAAGAAATCAATGTTGATTGATAAAAAAAAGAACACAATAGTAGCATAGTAAATGCATAAAGATGAAAGGTATGTAGAAATGAACCTTGTTGTTGTAGAGAAATGGGAAGAGAATAGATTGAAAGAAGTTCATTGTTGTTAGTGATAAGAATAAGGAATTGGAGATTTTCATGATCTTGGGTTTTATGGAACTTTAACAGCTTGTTTGGGACAGCAGCAGCAACGCCGTGGGAAAAGCATGGAAGTGGAAGAGGAGCTAAAGGCATGTGAGTGTGTGAGGCATTTGCGTTAGGCAGCCGTAGGTTTCAAGGGTCAATGAATGTGTCACCTTTTTCTTCACTAAATTAATGGGTGAGTGCAGATGCAACTATGAACTGGAAATGGAACTTCAACTGCCCAATTCGCAATTGTCACACATTTTGTATTGCTAGGGGTGTGGCAGCACCCCTTTCAAGTTTTTTCTAAAGATTTGACCTCTAAGGATGTGTCTGGTACGACAAACTTTGAAAAATATTTTTCTAGATATTATATTTTTTTGAAATTGGAGGAAAATAATTTCCCTATAAAAACTTAGGAAAATATTTTTCAAAAACTCCATCTACCTTCACATCTAACCCCGACCCTCCAACTTTAATTTTCTGTACCAACCTAACCCCTTCATCCCCCAAGCCCCCCAAAAGTACTTTTATTTTTATTGTATTTTCAATTTTCTGTTGGAGGCTTGCCTCGGGGGTTTTGTGTGATAAGAGTGTGCCACCTAGACTTAAGGGCAAGTTCTACAGAGTGGTAGTTAGACCGGCTATATTGTATGGGGCTGAGTGTTAGCCCGTCAAGAAGTCTCATATCCAGAAGATGAAAGTAGTTGAGATGAGGATGCTGAGATGGATGTGTGGTCCTACTAGGAAGGACATGATTAGGAATAAAGTTATTAGGGACAAGATAGGAGTGACATCTGTGGAGGACAAGTTGCGCGAGTCGAGGCTGAGATGGTTCGGGCATGTGAAGAGGAGAGACATAGATGCTCCGGTCAGGAGGTGTGAAAGGTTGTCCATTGCGGGTCTGAGGAAGGGTAGGAGCAGGTCTAAGAAGTATTGGGGAGAGCTAGTTAGGCAGGATATGTCATTGCTCCAGTTTACCGAGGATATGACCCACGATAAGAAGACGTGGAGGTCGAGGATTAGGATTGAAGGTTGACAATTAATAGCGTCTTTCTCCTAGGCTTACCAGAAGTACTAGGACTATTTTTATATTATCTTATTCATGATTCTTTACTATTATATGTTATGTCATTCGCGCACGTCACCTTAATGTATTGTTGTTATTATTGTTTGCTACTTGTTGCCTTATCTCCAATGTGCCTTGAGCCGAAGGTATATCGGAAATAGCATCCTTATCTTTATAAGGTAGGGGTAAGGTCTACGTACACATTACACTCTCCAGACCCCATTTATAGGAACACAATAGGTTCGTTGTTGTTATTGTTGTTGTTCGTTTTTCTGAACCACCCATCTCCAACCCCATCAACCTCCCCTCCCCCGCAAAAAAAGTTATTTTTAATATATTTTTAATTTTTTGTTTTTTTGTTTTTCTGAACCACCCACCCCCACCCCTCCCCGCCCTGCCCAGCAATTTTTTTTTATGTTTTTTGTATATTTAATTTTTAATTTTTAATATTTTTGCACCACCCACCCAGCCCAACCCCCTTAACCCCGCCCTCTCCCGCGGCAATTTTTTTTTATATATTTTCAGTTCTGGTTTTTTTATTTTTCAGTACGAGTTCTAAAGTTATATTTGAGGTTTATGTGTTTGGAAGTTTGTGGGTTTAGAAATTACAGAGTTTTCGGGTTCGAAAGTTATGAAATTTGTGGGTTTGGAAGGTTGTTGGTTCGAAAGTTTAAGGCTTCATGTATATTATATTTAAATTATTTATGAATACTCTCGAGAAGTTATTTTCCTTAATTTGTGTACCAAACAACAAAAAATGAATAAGATTACTACTTGTTTTCCAAGAAAATTTTCCACGAAAAATATTTTTCGTTATCCCAAACACACCCTAAGTTTTAATTCATCAAAATTTAGACTCCTTTCATTAATTAAGCTAATTCCCATTATGAAATACTCAAAATCAACCCCAAAGTAATTATAACTACAATTTGGTCCAACAAATAATTATTGCAAATTTGCTAAAATGGAAAAAATTCAGGTGTCTCCATATTGCTCTTTCTTCCGCAATTGTCATAATAACTCTTCCTCTCCCAGCTCGTTCCATGATGTAAAATTGTTTGGATTCAGTAGTTGTACTCACATTTCTTCCTTGTTTAATCCCCCGAAGCTCCTTCTATTCGTCCTCTTCATCCTGGTCGGATATCTTCATTTTGTTCTGGAAAGCTCTATTAAAATCATCGATATTCGGAGGCTGTTTCTTGAGTATATTTGCTTGGGTATTAATCACAATAGATATATTCAACCATATTTTCATCAGATAAGTAATAAAATCTCTTGTTACTTTGCAATTGGAAGGATATGATATTCTAGTTCTTCAGATTTATTGTACTAGTAATTGACCATTCTTTTTTATTATAAAAAATTTTACAAATCTCCGTCTATTAGGCATATTAAGACTTGGTTGAGGATATTCTTAGTTTATTATTGTCACGACCCAAAATCCCAATATATCGTAATGGCACCTAACACATTACTAAGCAAGCTGACAATCACATAACAACTATGCATTGAGTTAAAAACATGGTAAATAAGTTCAATAGTGGAAAGTCTCATAAATAACTGAAAAAATAACTGCAACTCAACTACAACAAATTCCAAAATCCTGGTGTCACCGTGTACATGAACTACTAATGTCAACATAGTCTAAAACTCTAGTACAACTGTTTGAGAAAATAGAACAGTACTGAAATAAAAAAAGAAAGGAAGGAGAGTCAAGGTTTGCGTGCGTCATAGCAGCTACCTTGAGGTCTCCGAACGGGTACTATCACCACTCGAGCAACCACCGCGTCCCGATATTCCTGGATCTGCACACAAAGTGTATAGTGTAGTAGGAGTACAACTGACCCAATATACTCAATAAGTAATAGGACTATCCTTGAGCTGAAAGTAGTGACGAGCTCAGAAAGATACCGTTTGAATCAAAATAATGACAACACATATGTAACACGATAATGACAGTAATAACTGAGAGGTCTTCCATATTCAGCTCGTACACAGTACATAAATTTAGGCATGCTTTCATGTTCAACAATTTAAGCTCAACACCAATAAAATACGCTAAGCACAATTAGCATGAGGAATGTCACATCTTTATGACTACTTATCAAATATACATGTCAAATTTAATGCATCACAATGATAATCTCAGGTACTCATACTCTCAGAGTACTCAACCTGTTTGTCTCAAATTCTCACTCATCACATACAATCACTCAGCATTGTACGGGTACCTGCGCTCACTACTGGTATGTCAGATTCCAGAGGGGTGGATCCTACCCAAGATCTAATATAAATCTAATATGGCCTACTGCTGCATGCAGCCCGATCCCATAATAATAAATAAGCCAATAAGGTTTGCTACGAAGCAACCCGATCCCCAATATCACTCATAATCCGGCTCTTAGGCCCAACTCAGTCATCAATCTCTCCAGTCTCACGGGCTCACAAATCTCATACCACTCAACCCAAACATTAATAACATGATGTAACAGTATATAATAGCAGAGACTGAGATATGATATACAAATGAATAAATATGACAGAGTACATAACTGCAACTTAAGCAAATAACTCAACATCATAAATGACCTGAGTGGGTCCCAACAAAATAAGCACATAGCTTAAACATTATTTCTAGCATAGATCACAGCTCAATTACTCTAACACGTAGGTATTACATGGATGGAAACAAGACTAGATAACTACACAGTACCACAGAATAAACCGAGTTATAATTACTACGGTGCACTCCTATATGCCTGTCACCTAGCATGTGTGTCACCGCAACACCAACCATATAACACTTATTCTAAGGATTCATACCCTCAGTACCAAGTTTAGAAATGTTACTTACCTCAAATTGCGCAACTCAATGCTCTAACAAATCCTTGCCTCGTGGATCACCCTCCGAATGACTTGAATCTCGTCAAAAACAACTTAATGTAATCAATACAAGCTATATGAATTGTTTTTATACGATAAAGCTAAGTTCTTTAACCAAAATCAAAAAGTCAACCTAAAAAGTCAACGCCAGGCTCATGCCTCGGAACCCGACAAAATTTACAAAGTTCGAACGTCCATGCAATAACGAGTCCAACCATATCAAAATCATCCAATTCCGATCACAAATCGACCCTCAAATCTCCAAATCCTACTCTCTAATCCCTAGCCCAAAATCTCCCAAATTTTACCTCAAAAACACACAATCCATGTGGTAAAATCAATGGGTATTCAATATTAATGGACAAAAGTGATTAAAAGTAGCTTACCTCTTGATTTGTAGTGAAATCCCTCACAACAATCGCTCCTAGCCGAGCTCCCCAATTCAAAATATGAAATAATACTCTAACCCACGATTTGGGGTTTTTAAATTTGCCCTGGTACGCCTCCTTTGCGAACGCGAAAAATGCCTCGCATTCGCAAAGTACAAAATTTCTCAGCTGAAAATTCCTCTTACGCGAACACGGCATCCCAGTCACGAACGCGATGACCTCTGACCCAAAGCCTTTCACGTTCATGATGCCCAAGATAGGCTCACCCTTCTAAGCAAACACGGAATCCCTCTCACGATCACATTGAACATAACCACTTAACCTTCGTGAACGTGTGGCCTTCTTTGCAAACACGAAGAACAAAATCCCCCTGCCCTTGAACAACTCTACGCGAATATGATCTCTCATCATGAACACGATAAAGACTGCACCAGACACCAAATCAATAATTCTATAAGGCCAAAACTCAATCTGAATCTCACCTGAGACCTCTAGGACCCCATCTAAACATACCAACACATCCTAAAATATCATACGAACTTATGCCTTGGTTAGTTCGTATGATAAAGTTTCTGGATTAATGATTATGTGGCGTGTCTCTATTGTGTTAGCAATTTTCATGTTGTGATTGGTTTATAAAATTTCGTAAAATCAATACATTAGAATGTTCTACAATAATATTTCGATTAGCGAATCAAATTTCGTAAAACTGTTGCACTATAATGTCCAAAAATTAGACCATGGTCTATAATAATGTAACTAAAGTATTGCATTACTTAACTCAAACTATTTTATAATAAACTGCTAAATAAGAGAATAATCTAAACCTAAAAAATTATGTATTCTAAGGGGGAGATTCTAAATGACTGTTGAAGTGATAGGTTATATGTATCCCTGTTATGTTTTGATGATCTAACAAACTGACTTGGTCAGCCTATCCACAATTACCCAAACTGAATCAAACTTCTACTGAGTCTATGAGAGTATAACAACGAAAGCCATAGTGATCCGTCCCTATTTCCACTCCGGAATCTCTAACTTCTGAATCAATCCACCTGGCCGTTGATGCGCATACTTCACCTACTCACAATTTAGACACTGGTCTACATATTCCACTATGTCCTTCTTCATTCTTCGCCACCAATAATGCTGCATCAAGCCCTGATACATCTTCGTGGCACCCGGATGAATGGAGTACCGCGAGTTGTGAGCCTTTTGAAAAATAAACTCACGCAATCCGTCTACATTATTAGGCACACATAGCCTGCCATGCATCCTTAATGCACCATCATCCCCAATAGTGACCTCCTTAGCATCACCGTGATGAACTGTGTCCTTAAGGACAAGCTGATGGGGGTCATCATACTGACGCTCCTTGATACGATCGTAAAGAGAAGACCGGGACCACATCTAGTTCCAATGGCCTCTCTACTACTGGAAAATATGCTAAGCTCCCCAAACTCCCCGCCTTGTGTCTCAAGGCATCGACCACCATATTGGCCTTCCCGAGATAGTATAAAATAGTGATATCATAATCCTTAAGCAGTTCTAACCACCTCTGTTGATGCAAGTTGAGATCCTTCTACTTAAATAGATGTTGCAAACTGTAGTGATCAGTGTAGATCTCACAAGGTACACCGTACAAATAGTGCCTCCAAATCTTCAAGGCATGAACAATAGCTGCTAGCTCAAGGTCGTGGACATGATAGTTCTTTTCATGAACCTTCAGATATCTGGACGTGTAGGCAATCACCCTATGGTCCTGCATCAACGCCACGTCGAGACCAATCCGCGATGCATCACAATAAACAGTATAATACCCCGAACATGTTGGCAATACCAATATTGGGGTTGTAGTCAAAGTTGTCTTGAGCTTTTGAAAAATCTCCTCACACTCCTCTGTCCACCTGAATGGAGCACCCTTTTGGGTCAGCCTAGTTATATGCGCTGTAATAGATGACAATCCCTCAACAAATCGATGGTAATACCCCGCCAAACCAAGAAAGCTTCGGATCTCTGTAGCTGAGGATGATCTGGGCCAACTCTGCACCATTTCCGCCTTCTTTGGATCCACCTTGATCCCTTCACTTGACACAATGTGATCCAAAAATGCCACGGAATATAACTAAAACTCACATTTTGAGAACTTTGCATATAATTTCTTCTCTCTCAAGGTCTGAAGCACAGTCCTCGGGTGCTGCTCATGATCATCTCGACTTCGGGAGTACACCAGAATGTCGTCAATAAACACAATGATGAAAGTATCAAGATAAGGCTGAAATACACTGTGCATCAAATGCATAAATGTTGCTGGGGCGTTGGTCAGCCCAAATGACATCGCAAGGAACTCGTAATGACCATACCGAGTTCTGAAAGCAGTCTTTAGGATATCTGGCTCCCGAATCTTTAGCTGGTGATAACCTGAACATAAGTCAATCTTGGAAAACACTATAGCACCCTGTAACTGATTAAATAGGTCGTTAATACGAGGCAAAATATACCTATTTTTCACTGTGACTTTGTTTAACTGGTGATAATCAATGCACATACACATAGAACCATCTTTTTTCTTCATAAACAAGACAGGAGCACCCTAAGGTGACACACTGGGCCGAATGAAGCCTTTATCAAGCAATTCATGTAAATGTTCTTTCAACTCTTTTAATTTAGGATGGGTCATATGATAAAGAGGAATAGATATGGGCTGAGTACCCGGCAATAATTCAATACCAAAGTTGATATCTCTGTCGGGCGGCATGCCTGGAAGATCAGCTGGAAACACATTAGGAAAATCCCTCACTACTTGGACTAACTCAACTGTAGGGGTATCAATACTAACATCTCTTATATAAGCTAGATATGTGTCACATCCCTTCTCAACAATTCGTTGAGCTTTAAGAAATGAAATAACTCTACTGGGAGTGTAATCTACAGTAACCATCCACTTTAATTGCGGTAATTCTAGCATATCCAGTGTCACGGTCTTGGCGTGACAATTAAGAATAGCATAATGGGGCGACAACTAGTCCATGCCCAAAATAACATCAAAGTCTACCATGCTGAGAAATAATAAATCAGCTCTGGTCTCAAAACCACTAAGACCAATCAAACATGATCGATACACATGGTCCACAATAAGAGAATCTCCCATAGGAGTAGACACATATATAGGGGAACTCAAAGAATCTCGAGATACGTCCAAATGCGGGGCAAAATAAGATGACACATAGGAATAAGTGGAGCCTGGATCGAATAGAACCGATGCATCTCTATGATAAACTGAAACAATACCGATAATGACAGAGTCGAAAGCAGCTGCTCTATATGAGCAGGAAGGGAATAGTATCTGGCCTGGTCTCCCCTCTAGGGCGACCTTTACCTCCCCCCCTCCACCTCAAGCTGGCTGAGAAGGTGGAGTAGTAGCTGGTGCTGGAATCATGGCCTGAGAACCCGGTGGAGCACACTGTAGCTGAGTAGTCTGTGGAGGTGCACCCCTCCTATGTTTGGGGAAATCCCTCACCATATGACTAGTGTCGCCACACTCGAAACAAGCTCTAGGAGGGCATGGCTATTGTGGCTGACTCAAGCTAAGTCTACTAGACTGATCCCTGAAAGCACCCCGTGCAGGAGGCATACTAGATACTTGTAGTGCATAATAAGGCTCCTGAGGTCTAAGAGGAGTTGGAATAACACTGGCGGCTGGAAGAGCTAAATGAACGGGGTGAGTCACATAGCCCCTACCATGTCGAGATGCAGTTGGGGCACGGGCACCAGAATAATGGCTAGACTCTCGAGACCTCTTGGCCTCTCTCTCCTCTATCTCTCCCGAGAAAGCATGCCCTCCACTCTCCTAGCAATACTCACAACCTGCTGATATGAGATATTCGTCTCTAATTCCGGGGCCATGCTAGTTCTGATACTGGGATGGAGTCCCTCAATAAACTAGCAGGCCTTCTCTCTAACTGTAGAAACCAAGGTCGGTGCATGTCTAGCCAAGTTAGTGAAACGGACTTCATACTCTGAAACAGTCATAGCACCCTGGTACAACTGCTCAAACTCCATACGCCATGCGCCCCTAAGGCTCTGAGGGACATACTCTCTAAAAAACATGTCTGAGAACTAAGTCCAAGTAAGTGAAGCTGCCTCAACCGAAATGTCTATCTCATAAGCATGCCACCACTGATAGGCTGCTCCTCTAAGCTGATATGCTGTTAAAAAAACCCCATTCGATCTGCTATGCCATAGTATGGAGGATATGGTGGCACTCCTCCAGAAATCTGTGAGCATCCTCTGATGCTAGACCACTGAATGTAGGAGGGTCATACTTCTTGTACCGCTCGAGCCTATGCTACTCCTCATTTGAAACTGTTGCCCTACCCTCGGGCTGAATTGGGGCTAGAGGTGGCACCGGTATAACCTCTGGGATCTGATCAACCTGAACCCACTGCTCTGGGGTGCTGGCGGCGGGAGTCTGTGCTCCTCTCCCGGCCTGAGATGTGGCTGGAGTAAGGGGAATCAATCTTGCCTGAGCTAGAGTACCAAACATGCTCAGGAACTGTGTAAGGGTCTCCTAAAGAGCTGGTGTAGTAGTAGTAATAGGCGTATCAGATGCCTGTGCTCCGACTGGAGCTACTGGTGGCTCCTCTATAGCAGCTCGCTCGGGTGCTCTGGCTACACCCTATGGGTGTCCTCGGCCTCTACCCCGATCCCGACCTCTGGCGGCTCTAGAAGGGGGCATGGGTGCCTGTTAATCTTAGACTGCATGTGTCCTCACCATCTGTGAGAGAATAGAAGACAGAAGTTTAGAATTTCGAAGTCAACAATTGCACACGACAAGGAATTAAAAGAAGTAAAATTTTCCTAATAGTTCCATAGCCTCCTGAAGATAAGTACAGATGTCTCTGTATCGATCCACGAGACCTTAATAAACCAGCATGTAACTCACGACTCCTATGAACCTAGAGCTCTGATACCAACTTGTCATGACTAAAATTCTCCCTTCGTAAATTTATCGTGATGGCACCTAGTCTCTACGACTAGGTAAGCCTAACAATCGCGAAAAAATGAGATGAAAACATAAAGGATAACAACTAACAGTAATAGATAACTTATATAACACATTTGAGATGCCGCTCGACATATACAAAGTCAACTCTCGTATTGTACATAAATTCTCCCAAAACCCGGAACATTGTAAGTCACAAACTACAGAAAACAAAATAGTATCTTTATACTCCAGAATCTAACAAAAGGAAATATAGGAAGTGTTTGACATGAGGAAGAGTAGAAAGAGACTCTGAGGTCTGCGGACGTGGCAGATATACCGTGAAGTCTCCAAAGCTATCTCGACTCATTGATAATGCAGCTGATAAGCGGTACCTGGATCTGCACACGAAAAACATGTGCAGGGAAGGGCATGAGTACACCATAACGGTACCTAGTAAGTGCCAAGCCTAACCTCGGTCGAGTAGTGACGAGGTCAGGTCAAGGCCCTACTGGTATATATATATATATAACTACAACAGGGGAAATTTAAAGAGTGAAATTTAACAAGAATGAAATTATAGAAGATAACAGCTTAGTACAAAGAGATAACAATAGGGGATCTCCCGAGATACTGTCTCATAGTCCCAAACGTAATGTGTAGGGGGATCTCCTGGAATACCGTTCTGTAGTCCCAAAGTAAATATACAAGACAAGGGGATCTCCCAGAATACCGTTTTGTAGTCCCAAAGTAAATATGTAGGGGGATCTCCCAAAATACTATTTCGTAGTCCCAAAAGTAAATACACAGTTCAACCAATAGAAATATAGCTACAACACGAAAATCCTACAATTTAGACTAAGAACAAGTGAAGGAAAAAAGCAAGGGATTTACTAAGCATGCTACACATAGTTTAGATAATCAATTTAGACACGTGGACATGTTGTTCTAAACTAAACAAGATAATTACATATGCTAGAGTAGCTCACTTAAAGTGAAACAGGTTATTCCTTAATGAAAACAGAGTTTTACAACAAATAGCCCATGTTCGCACTCGTCTCCTCACGTACATGGCGCTCACATGTCAAAAACAGTACCAAATACTAAGGGGAGTTCTCCCACAAAAGATTAGTTCAATTAGTCACAATGCCTTTCCCACGAATATCCGTCTCCGAGTGGCCCAAATCTAACCAAAATCAATTACATAACATAAATATAACTACAAGAAACTAATCTAGCTAATAAAATCAAAGCTAAAGCAAGAAATTAGAAAATCGCCCTAAACGTCTCTCCGAGCCCACGTCTCGGAATCGGGTAAAAGTCACAAAATATGAACACCCATTCTCTTACGAGTTCACTCTTACAAAAATCATCTATATCTGATGTCAAAATCCTAATCAAAAACCAAAATCTTAGTTGAAGAACTTCTATCATTTTTTCCCAAATTTCTCAACCAAATTCCTTAATTAGATAATGAAATCAACCATAGATTAGTGGAATATAACCATAAAGGAGTAAAGAATCATTACCCACAAGCTTCCTCTAAAAATCCCTCAAAAGTTTGCCTTAATCCGAGCTCTCTAGGCCCAAAAATGGAGAGTGAAATCAAACCTTTGCACTTAGCCCTTTTTTTCCCAGCGATCTCGCACCTACGAGCCAAGAATTGCACATGCGACGCCGCACTTGCGAAATTCCCATCGTAGGTGCAGAAATGACTTAAGTCCCCTGGGTCTGCATCTACGAGAGGAGGGTCGTATCTGCATATGCGCTCCTGCGACCAAGGAGTCGCACCTGAGAGCACACTGCTCCTGCACAACTTCCCTCCACAGAAGTGAGGCCGCTTTTGCGTATACCATTCCGCACCTGTGAACCCATCCTGGGCTACCCAAACCCACTTTTGTGCTACATCTCCCGCACGTGCGATCCCGCACCCACAGTGTCCCCACCGCAGGTGTGAAAACACATGAACTCAGATAGCTTCAGTATGAACGAAATTCCAACTTTTGATCCGTTAAGCACCCGAATCTCACCTGAGGCCCCCGGGACCTCAACCAAACATACCAACCAATCCTAAAACACCATACAAACTTAGTTTAGCCCTCAAATCACATCAAACAACACTAAAATCATGAATCGCTCTCCATTCAAACTTAAAGAACTTGAAATTTTAAATTTTTACAACCGATGTGGAAACCTATCAAACTATGTCTGATTGACCTCAAATTTTGCACACAAGTCATATTCAACATTAAGGGCCTACTCTAACTTCCGAAATCAGAATTTGACCTAGATATTAAAAATTCCACTACCGGTTCAAATCTTCAAAAATTTGATTTTCCCCATTTCAAGCCTAAATAAGTTATGGACCTCCAAAATATAATCCGGACATTCCCCTAAGCTCAAAATCACCCAACGGAGCTAACGGAATCGATGGAACTCTATTCTAGAGTCATCTCTACACAGCTCCAACTACGGTCCAAATTCTAAGACTTAAGCCTCCGTTTAGGGATCAAGTGTCCCAAAATACTCCAAAAAAACCAAAACAAAACCTCCTGGCAAGTCACAATAGCAGAAATACATACGAGTGAATCAGTCAATAGGGATAGGGGTTATAAATCTCAAAACAATCGGCTGGATTGTTACATAGGAGAAGTAGAACATGAGAGAGATAGTAGTCGTTGTGGTAGATTTAAAAGAAACCATTGAGAGTTTAAAGAAGGAAAAAGATTCCTTAACTGAAATAATTGCAAACATATAACATGATAGAGATGATCTAGTGGTTGTTGTGGTCGATCTAAAAGAGACATTAAGTGTGTTAAAAAGGAGAAAAAAGTTTTAACTAAGAAGGTTGCTAACATTGAGCATGAGAGAGATGACCTATTAGTAGTGGTTGTAGACCTAAAGGAAACAATTGAGGAACTAAGAAGGGAAAGTAGGCTTGTGAACACTCAAAAAGGAAAGGAAGTTGCAAGTGAGGCACACCTTAGGCTTGAAAATGAGTTAAAATCAGTGAAATCTAGTCGGTGTGCTAAGCTTGAGAAAAACAGACAACTTCAGGAAGATTTAGGCAAAGTGAAGAGTGACCTAGAAAAATCTCTTAAGTGGACATGGTCCTCTGATGCAATCACTGCTATGTATACAAACAGTGAGGGAAATAGGCCGGGAATTGGGTTCAAAAGGGAAAAGACTCCCTACAAATCTCATAGCAAGTACGTCACTGTACCTGATAACTGGCTTTGCACTCATTGTGGTAATATCGGACACTTTAAGGAAACCTATAAGGCTAGATTTCAGTCTCAACAGAAAAATAAAGTTTTTGCTGAAAAAATAAATACTGCTAGAGAACATGGTCCCTTATACAAAAAACGTGTGATGCCTGCTTGGACAAAAAGAGCCCTCATTCACCCTTTTCCTCATTACAAGGAACCCAAGGTTCCTAAGTCTAACTCTTGATTTCCTTGTGCAGGGAGCAGTGAAAAAGAGCAACTGTCGCGCCCCCTTTTTCCCTTCCGTGGAGAGAGAAGTACGGGTTTCGACATTCATGGGGGGTAATAACTCATTTTCTTTTGGAAATTTGGGTTATTGAAGAGTCGCCACCTAACGGGTTATGGTGCGTTAGGGCACCTAGAGCAATTAGCTCTTGGATTGGTTTGCATTACCAGATATTAGGGTAAGGTCTCGAAATGACCTCGAGTGGAAGGTGTTAGGCACCCCTCTTGGTCTACAACTGTGGGTTCCGATTGAACTTATATTTATGAATTAGTCCATTAATAGATAAATAGTTGAATCAAATAGGTTGTAAGTAAAGCATTTTGTATATCTCAAATAATAATATAAAGATTTTGAACAAGTTGTATAAAACAAAGTTTTAAACAAAATGAATTTTGAGAAAAGGAGGAGTCCTAGGTTGGTTAGCCTATGTCCTGTAATCACTCCTCAATGAGGGGCTACACGTGACATTAGCGCGCAGTCATCATATCTCATATCTACCCTTCCCACCCCCTTAGTGGTCATTAAAGCGAGTGTTGGTCAGCGATCTTTATTGCGTGCTGTTATCCGTCCCTTCTTAATGGTCCTGGAGGGATTTAGGACCTCTACCTATAGGTGGTTCTATACAGATCCCTAAGGTTTAAAGGAGAAAATACTAAGGTGACAGGCAAGAACAATTAGGACCTTAGCACATAAGGCAGGAAAGAAGCAATTGAAGGCTCAAGTTTACCTCCACAAACAATGAACATAAGCAGCACGACTCAAATACAAATAAGGGCCTTTTGTTAAATAGTATCCTAAGATATAATGTGTAAGTGAATATCAAGACATAGAAGATAGGCAGTTTATTTTATAAACTCTGAAGTAATGGCCCTATCAGTTGCCTACTGATTTTTAAAACTGTTAAAATCAGAACGACATTAAGTCACAGAAACAGCTTTAGAATTGCAAAATTTTGAAAACGTCCTATAGGCTTGCCTATACGCGGAATACTGATAACTACATTTTATATAGTAAAATAAGGCAGGTTTTTTTAAAACAGACTCTTGAATCCTTATAGGCATGTTGTCTAATGATAGATTAAAGTAGTTTTTTTTAAGAATTCATTTTAGGGAAAACAAACCACTAATTAAACTAGTTTCGAAGTGAACTAATCGTGAACTAGATTGATTTATTTAAGCTAAACTGGTTTAAACCTATAGGCAAAATTTCTAGTGTTGTTCCTTATAGACATGATATCTAATTGTGTCTAAAAACTGATGTTAGAAACTGGTAGGCATGGTAACAACTAAAAGCACATATAATATCCGTTCTAACAAAAGTTGGATTAGATCATATCCTATAGGCATGGTATCTCCTTGTGAGGTTGATTTTAAGACATATATACATGATTTCTATTATCAGAACCACCTGAGACCTATAGGCGTGATTTCTAACATGGTAAGGCAAACATAGCAAAGATGTAAAAGTCCTATAGGCATGGTTTCTACCCGTATTACCCCACAAATATGTAACTACCCACCTTTTCACTAGTTACTCCAATATTTGTTTACAAGTAATTACAGACCATCTGAATTAATTACATAAATAGATAAAAAAAAAGAAGTTATTGTGACGACCCGGCCGGTCATCTTAAGAATTTATGCCATATCCCCTATTAACTGCCTTTCCCGTATTTATTTCTGCTATTTTGATTTGCCGGGATGTTTGGTTTTATGTTTCGGAGAGTTTTGGGATACTTAGTCCCTAAATGAGAGCTTAAGTGTTGCTAAGTTAACCGTAGTCGGAACAATGTAAAGACGGCCTCGGAATGGATTCTGATGGAGCTTCGTTGGGTGATTTTGGGCTTAGGGGCATGTTCGGATTTTATTTTGGAGGGCCGTAGCTAATTTAGGCTTGAAATGCCGAAAGTTCGAATTTTGAAGTTTCCGATTCGATAGTGAGATTTTGATCCGAGGGTCGGAATGGAATTCCAGAAGTTGGAGTAGCTCCATAGTGTTGAATGTGACGTTTGTGCAAAATGTCAGGTCATTCAGACGAGGTTTGATAGACTTTTTGATCGAAAGCGTATTTTTGAGCTTTGGAATTTTTAGGCTTGAAACCGTGGTTGATTCGTCGTTTTGATGTTGTTTTAGGTTTTTTAAGGATTGGTATAAGTTTGGACAATAGTATTAGACTTGTTGGTGCCTTTGGTTGAGGTCCTGGGGGCCTCGGGATGATTTCAGATGGTTGACAGAAGGATTTTGGAGTTTGGAGTTGCAGCTTCAGTTGGTTTTCTATCATAATCACACCTGCGAGTAAGGGACCACAAGTGCGGCGCCGCAGAAGCGAGATAGGCCTAGAGCTCCAGGATCTGCATGTACGGCTGGGTTTTCACAAATGCGGTGCCGCAGATGCGACTAAGCGACCGCAGATGCGGACCCAGCCCGTTAAGTGACTTTTCGCACCTGCGACACATTCTTCCGCAGGTGCACTCCCTTAACCGCAAATGTGGTAATTGCTGGGCAGAAACATATAAATACTTGTCTTCACGAACTTTAGCTATTTTTCATCTCTTTTCAAACGGGAAGAAGCTTGGGGAGCATTTTTCAAGAGGTATTTTCAGAGGAGTTCATTAGGGTAAGGTCTTTAGTCCCTAAACCCGTTATTGGAATGATTGTTATCAATTTAAGCATGAAAAATTAAGGAAAATTGGGGGTTGGGGCTTGACTAATTAGAGACCTTTGAGTGATAATTTGAGGGACCCTTTGAGGTTTGATTTTTGTACTTTTGATATGACTGAACTCGTGAGAGTGTGAGGATTCCGGAAATGTAAATTTTACCCGATCCCGAAACATGGGCCCAAGGGGCGTTTTGTTCATTTTACCTAATTTCGCATATTAGCTTAGAACATAATTGTAGAATCAGTTACTTGAAGTGTTATTTACATGATGCAATTGAATTGAATAGATTTGGGCCATTTGGAGTCGAGTACTCGTGGCAAGGACGTGGTTTTGGGTTGATTTTGAGCTGGTTCGAGGTAAGTGGCTTGCCTAACCTTGTGTGGGGGACCTTCCCCTTAGGATTTGGTATATTTGATAATTGAAATGCCATGTACGTGAGGTGACGAGTGCGTACTTGAGCTAATTGTTGAAAATCCGGTTTTCTTTAAGTAATTTTAATTGTGTTCCTTTTTCCTATTTCATTTTACTTGCAATTTAAACCTGTTGTTAGCTTAGAAAAAGCATGACTAATTGACTTAACTATTTATTTGCTTAAATTGCCTTAATTGAATTATGTGAAGCATGTTAAATTAGAATTACCTATTTTACTTGGTACGAAATTGAGCTTGATTGAGTATTCTTGTGTTGCTACTGTGTGTTTTAATTTGGGACTACGGGACGGCATCCTGGGAGATCCCCTATACGTATTTATGACTTGAACTGAGGTGCGGGATACCAAGAGATCTCTGGCACATATATTGAGGATACCAAGAGAACCTCGGGTTACCAAGAGATCCCTAGCATATATTGAGGATACCGAGAGATCCTCGGGATACCAAGAGATTCCTTGTATACATTGAGGATACCACGAGATCTCTGGCATATATATTGAGGATACTAAAAGATCCCTCGGTTATCATCCTTGTTATGAGTGGTATTTCCTTGTGATTGTCTTTATCTCTGTTTCAATTATTGTATTCCTTATTATCCTTTATTAAATTCTTACTGTAGATTCTCAAATTGTACTGCTTATCTTATTTTGTCATATCTATATTTATTTAAGCTTAGTAGGGCCCTGGCCTTCCTCATCACTACCTGACCGAGGTTAGGCTTGGCACTTACTGAGTACTGTTGTGGTGTACTCATGTCCTTTCTACGTATATTTTTCATGTGGAAATCCAGGTACTTCGAATCAGACTTACCATCCTTGAGGCGAGGCGACCCTTCGGAGATTTCGAGGTATATCTGTTGCGTCCACAGACCGAGGAGTCTCTTCTATTCTCTCTTGTAGTTACAGTCCTTTTGTATTTACTTTGTTTTAGACTATTCTGGAGTTAGAGCACTATGTAGTATCCTTAGCTTGTGATTTATGGGTTTCCGGGTTTTGGGAATATGTATTAGATTTTGAGAGTTAATGTGTCGAGCGACACTTTTAAACGTTGTTTTATTACTCTATTTATATTTAAAATTGTTTTCTTCCGCAAATTGGTTTGTTCTTCAAAATTATTAGGCTTACCTAGTTGTAGGGACTAGGTGCTGTCATGATGGTTCACGAAGGGCAAACCAGGGTCGTGACAAGTTGGTATCAAAGCTCTAGGTTCATATGAGTCATGAATTACAAGCCAGTTTATTAGAGTCTCGCTGATTGGTGCGGAGACGTTTGTACTTATCTACGAGAGGCTATGTTACTATTAGGAAAATTTCCACTTCATTTGATTTCCTTGTCCTGCGATATTTTGACATCACAATTCTAAATATTAGTCTTCTATTCTCTCACAGATGGTGAGGACACACGCTACCTGAGATGATCAGGCACATGCGTCCCCTACTACAGCCGTCAGAGGCTAGGGCCGGGGTAGAGGCGAGGACACGTACGTGGTGCAGCTAGAGTACCTGCGTGAGCTGCCACCGAGGTACCACCAGCAGATCCAGCCGGAGCCCAGACACCTGATATGCCTACTGCTACTACTACTCTAGCACTTTAGGAGACTTTGGCACAATTCATGAGCATGTACACCACTTTGGCTCAGGCAGGGTTGCTTCCCCTTGCTGCAGCTACGTCTCAGGCCGGGGGAGAGCACAGACTTCCACCGCCCGCACTCCTGAGCAGTGAGTGCATGTTGAGCAGGTTCCTAAGATTATTCATGTACAGCCTGCAATCCAAGATCAGCCCGAGGACAGGGCAGCGGATTTTGAGGATGAGTAGCTGAGGCTTGAGAGGTTCAAAAAGTACAAACCATTTGTATTCATTGGTCTAGCATCGGATGATGCTCTGGGATTTCTAGATGAGTGTTACTGAATTCTCCATACCATGGGTATATCAGGATCGAGCGGGGTTTCCTTTACTACTTTCCAGCTTCGAGTAGCCGCCTATGAGTGGTGGCGCACCTATGAGTTAGACAATCCAGATAAGGCTGATTCACTGACTTGGACTCAATTCCTGAGAGAGTATGTTCCTTAGAACCTCAAGGACGCATGGCACGCAGAGTTTGAGCATTTGCGCCAGGGTGCTATGACTATCTCAGAGTATGCTGTCTGCTACACTAGTTTGGCTAGGCATGCACCAGCCTTGGTTTCTACTGTTCATGAGAGGGTTTGCCGGTTTATTGAGGGCCTTATTCCTAGCATTAGGTCTAGCATGGCTCATGAGTTGGAGATGGATATTTCTTATCAGTAGGTGGTGAGCATTACTAGGAGGATTGATGGCATGCATGCTAGGGAGAGAGATGAGAGGGAGGCCAAGAGGTCTCGAGAGTTGGGCCATTATTCTAGTGCTCGTGCCCCATCTATAGGTCGTCATGGTAGGGGTTATATGAGTCGCCTTGTTCATTCAGCTCTTCCAGCAGCCAATGGTATTCCAGCTCCTCCTAGGCCTTAGGAGCCTTATTATGTAGCTCTGGTATCTAGCGCGCCTTCTGTGCGGGGTGCTTTTAGAGGTCAGTCCAGCAGACCTAGCCCAAGCCAGTCACAACCACCACGTCCTCCCAGAGCTTGTTTTGAGTGTGGTGACACACGCCATGTGGTGAGGGATTATCCTAGACTTGGGAGGGGTGCACCTCCATAGACTTCTCAGCCACAGCATGCCCCGTAGAGTTCTCAGGTTATGGTTACAGCTCCAGTTGCTACCCCACCTGCTCAGTCAACTAGAGGTGGAGGTTGGGGAGGTAGAGGTCACCCTAGAGGGGGATGCCAGGCCAGATACTATGCCCTTCCTGCCCGTATCGAGGCCGTTGCCTCTGATTCTGTCATCATAGGTATTATACTAGTTTGTCACAGAGATGCATTGGTTCTATTCAATCCAGGCTCCACTTACTCTTATGTGTCTTCTTATTTTGCCCCGCATTTGGGTGTACCTCGGGATTCTTTAAGTTTCCCTATTTATATTTCTACTCTTTTGGGAGATTCTCTTATTGTGGACCGCATTTATCAGTCGTGTTTGGTTGCTCTTAGTAGTTTTGAGACCAGAGCTGATTTATTTTTGCTCACCATGGTAGATTTTGATATTATCTTGGGCATGGACTGGTTGTCACCCCATTACGCTATTCTTGATTATCACGCCAAAACCGTGATGCTGGCTATGCCAGGTGTGCCACATGTTGAGTGGAGGGGTACTATAGGTCATACTCCCAATAGAGTTATTTATTTCCTTAAGGCTCAGCGAATGGTTGAGAAGGGGTGTGACATATATTTAGCTTATGTGAGAGATGTCAGTATTGATACCCCTTTGGTTGATTCAGTCCCAGTAGTGGGGGATTTTCCCGATGTCTTTCCAGCTGATCTTCCGAGCATGTCACCTGATAGAGCTATTGATTTCGGCATTGATATGTTGTCGGGCACTCAGCCCATTTCTATTCCTCCGTATCGTATGGCTCCTCCTGAATTGAAGGAGTTGAAGGATCAGTTACAGGAATTGCTTGATAAGGGTTTTATTCGGTCTAGTGTATCACCTTGGGGTGCTCCTATTTTGTTTGTGAAGAAAAGGGATGGTTCTATGTGTATGTGTATTGATTATCGCTAGTTGAACAAGGTTATAGTGAAGAACCGTTATCATTTGCCTCGTATTGATGATCTGTTTGACCAGCTTCAAGGCGCACGGGTGTTTTATAAGATTGATTTGTGCTTAGGTTACCATCAGTTGAAGATTCGGGAGCCAGACATCCTGAAGACTCCTTTCAGGACTCGGTATGGTTATTACGAGTTCCTTGTCATGTCATTTGGGCTGACCAATACCCTAGCAGCCTTTATCCATTTGATGCACAGTGTGTTCCGGTTGTATCTTGACTCATTCATCATTGTCTTTATTGATGATATTCTAGTGTATTCCCGGTTTCGGGAAGATCATGAGCAGCACCCGAGGACTTTGCTTCAGACTCTGAGAGAGAAAAAATTATATGCTAAGTTCTCGAAAAGTGAGTTTGGTTGGATTCTGTGGCATTCCTAGGACACGTGGTATTGAGTGAGGGTATTCAGGTGGATCCATAGACGGTAGAGGCCATGCAGAGTTGGCCCAGACCATCCTCAGCTACAGAGATATGCAATTTCCTTGGCTTGGCGTATTACTACCATCATTTTGTGGAGGGGTTTTTATCGATTGTAGCCCTTATGACCAGGTTGACCCAGAATGGTTCTTCATTCCAGTGGACGGAGGAGTGTGAGGCGAGCTTTCAGAAGCTCAAGATAACTTTTACTACAGCCCCAATTTTGATACTGCCTACAGGTTCAGGGTCTTATATGGTCTATTGTGATGCCTCGAGGATTGGCCTCGGAGCGGTGTTGATGTAGGACGGTAGAATGATTGCCTATGCGTCCAAACAGTTGAAGGTGCACGAGAAGAATTATCCAGTCCACAACCATGAGTTAGCTGCCATTGTTCATGCCCTGAAGATCTGGCGCCATTATTTATACGGTGTGCCTTGTGAGATTTATACTGATCATCAGAGCTTGCAACACCTGTTCAAGCAAAAGGATCTTAATTTGCGCTAGAGGAGGTGGTTAGAGTTGCTGAAGGACTATCATATCACTATTTTGTATCACCCAGGCAAGGCCAATATGGTAGCCATTGCTTTGAGTCGCCGGGCAGAGAGTTTGGGGAGTTTGGCTTATTTACCAGCATTGGAGAGGCATATGGCGATGGATGTTCAAGCCTTAGCCAGCCAGTTTGTGATATTAGATCTTTCGGATCCCAGTTGTGTTCTAGATTGCGTGATTTCTCGGTCTTTATTATTTGATTGTATCATGCAGCGTCAATATGATGACCCTAATTTGCTTATCCTCAAGGACAAGGTTCAGCACGGTGATGCCAGAGATATGACTATTGGTGAGGACGGGGTATTAAGGATGTAGGGTCAGATTTATGTACCCAATGTTGATGGGATTCAAGAGTTGATTCTAGAGGAGGCCCATAGTTCGTGGTATTCCATCCATCTGGGTGCCGCGAAGATGTATCTGGATTTGAGACAGCACTATTGGTGGAGGTGGATAAAGAAATATATAGTTGGGCTTGTAGCTCGGTGCCTCAACTATCAGCAGGTAAAGTATGAGCACCAGAGACCGGGTGGATTGCTTCAGCAGATAGAGATTCCAGAGTGGAAATGGGAGCGGATCACCATGGACTTTGTAGTTAGGCTCCCACGGACTTTGTGAAAGTTTGATGCTATTTAGGTGATTGTGGATCGGCTGACCATGTCCGCTCACTTTATTCCTGTGTGTACTACTTATTCTTCGGAGTTGTTATTAGAGATCTATATTCGGGAGATTGTTCGTCTGCATGGTATTCCAGTTTCCATCATTTCAGACAAAGGTACTCAGTTCACATCACGATTCTGGAGAGTCGTTCAGCATGAGTTGGGTACTCGGGTGGAGTGATTACATCATTTCACCCTTGGACGGACGGGCAGTCCAGCGCACTATTCAGATTCTTGAGGATATGCTCCATGCGTATGTGTTGAGTTCGGAGGGTCTTGGGATCAGTTCTTGCCATTGGCGGAGTTTGCCTACAACAACAGCTATCAGTCCAGCATTCAGATGGAACCATATGAGGCTTTATATGGTAGGTGGTGTAGATCCTTGGTGAGTTGGTTTGAGCTGGATGAGGCCAGTTATTGGCACAGACTTAGTTCAGGATGCTTTGGAGAAGGTTAAGGTGATTCAGGATAGACTTCGTACAACCCAGTCTACACAGAAGAGCCATGCAGACCGGAAGGTTCGTGATGTTTCCTATATGGTTGGAGAGTAGGTTTTGCATCGGGTTTCGTCTATGAAGGGTGTCATGAGATTTGGGAAGAAGGGGAAGTTGAGTTCGAGGTTTATTGGCCTTTTGAGATATTGAGGCGTGTTGGGGAGGTTGTTTATAAACTTGCCTTACCTCCCAGCTTGGTAGGAGTTCATCCGGTATTTCATGTTTCGATGCTCCGGAGGTATCACGGTGATCCGTCACACGTATTGGATTTCAGTTCAATCTAGTTGGACAAGGATCTATACTATGTTGAGAAGCCAATGGCAATATTGGAAAGGCATGTTAGAAAGCTAAGGTCAAAGAATATTGCATCAGTAAAGGTTCAGTGGCGTGGTCAGCCGGTCGAGGAGGCGACCTGGGAGACCGAGCAGGATATGCGTAGCCGCTACCCTCATTTTTTCACTACTTTAGGTATGTCTCTATGCTCGTTCGAGGACAAACGAATATTTAAGTGTAAGAGGATGTGACGACCCAGCCGATCATCTTAAGAATTTACGCCCCGATCCCCTATTAACTACCTTTCCCGTGTTTATTTTTGCTATTTTGATTTGCCGGGATGTTCAGTTTTAAGTTTCAAAGAGTTTTGGGACACTTAGTCCCTAAATGAGAGCTTAAGTGTTGGAAAGTTGACCGTTGTCGAAACAGTATGAAAACGTCATTGGAATGGAATTCCGATGGTTCTGTTAGCTCCGTTGGGTGATTTAGGGCTTAGGGTTGTGTTCGGATTATGTTATGGAGGTCCGTAGCTAATTTAGGCTTGAAATGTCGAAAGGTCGAATTTTGAAGTTTCCGGTTCGATAGTGAGACTTTGATCTGAGGGTCGGAATGGAATTCCAGAAGTTGGAGTAGCTCCATAGTGTTGAATGTGACGTGTGTGCAAATTTCAGGTTATTCGGACGAGGTTTGATAGACTTTTTGATTGAAAGCGTATTTTTAGAGTTTTGGAATTTTTAGGCTTGAATCCGTGGTTGATTTGTCGTTTTGATGTTGTTTTAGGTGTTTTAAGGATTGGTATACGTTTGGACAGTGGTATTAGACTTGTTGGTGCCTTTGGGTGAGGTCCCGGAGGCCTCGGGATGATTTCAGATGGTTGACGAAAGGATTTTGGAGTTTGGAGTTGCAGCTTCAGCTAGTTTTCTGTCATAACCCTACCTGCGAGTGTGAGACCGCAGGTGCGGCGCCGCAGAAGCGAGATAGGCTCAAAGCTCCAAGATCTGCAGGTGCGGATGGGTTTTCACAAATGCGGTGCCGCAGATGCGGCCAAGCGACCGCAGATGCGGACCCAGCCCGTTAAGTGACTTTTTGCACCTACGACGCATTCTTCCGCAGATGCTCTCCCTTGACCTCAAATGCGGTAATCGCTAGGCAGAAACATATAAATACTTGCCTTTGCGAAATTTAGCCATTTTCACCTCTTTTCAAATGGGAAGAATCTTGGGGAGCATTTTTCAAGAGGGATTTTCAGAGGAGTTCATTGGGGTAAAGTCTTTGGTCCCTAAACTCGTTATTGGAATGATTTTATCAATTTAAGCATGAAAAATTAAGGAAAATAAGTGGTAAATTTGGGGTTAGGGCTTGACTAATTAGAGACCTTTGAGTGATGATTTGAGGGACCCTTTGAGGTCCGATTTTGGTACTTTTGGTATGATTGAACTCGTGAGAGTGTGAGGATTCTGGAAATGTAAATTTTACCCGATCCCGAAACATGGGCCCAAGGGGTATTTTGGTCATTTTACCTAATTTGGCGTATTATATTATAACTTAATTGTAGATTCAGTTACTTGAAGTGTTATTTACATTATGCAATTGAATTGAATAGATTTGTGCTATTTGGAGTCGAGTACTCATGGCAAGGACGTGGTTTCGGGTTGATTTTGAGCTGGTTCGGGGTAAGTGGCTTGCCTAACCTTGTGTGGGGGACCTTCTCCTTAGGATTTGGTATATTTGATAATTGAAATGCCCTGTACGTGAGGTGACGAGTGCGTACTTGAGCTAATTGTTGAAAATTCGATTTTCTTTAAGTAATTTTAATTGTGTTCCTTTTTCCTGTTTCATTTTACTTGCAATTTAAACCTGCTGTTAGCTTAGAAAAAGCATGACTAATTGACTTAACTATTTATTTGCTTAAACTGCCTTAATTGAATTACGTGAAGCATGTTAAATTAGAATTAACTATTTTACTTGGTACGAAATTGAGCTTTATTGAGTATTCTTATGTTGTTGTGTGTTTTACTTTGAGACTACGGGACGGCATCCCGGGAGATCCCCTATATGTATTTATGACTTGAACTGAGGTGCGGGATACCAAGAGATCCCTAGCACGTATATTGAGGATACCAGATCCTCGGGAATTCCAAGAGATCCCTAGAACATATTGAGGATACCGAGAGTTCCTCGGGATACCAAGAGATCCCTTGTATACATTGAGGATACCACGAGATCCTCGGTATACCAAGAGATCTCGGCATATATATTGAGGATACTGAGAGATCCCCCGGTTATCATCCTTGTTATGAGTGGTATTTCCTTGTGATTGTCTTTATCTCTGTTTCAGTTATTGTATTCCTTATTATCCTGTATTAAATTCTTATTGTAGATTCTTAAATTGTACTGCTTATCTTATTCTGTCATCTCTATATTTATTTAACCTCAGTAGGGCCCTGACCTTCCTCGTCACTACCCGATTGAGGTTAGGCTTGGTACTTACTAAGTACCGTTGTGGTGTACTCATGCCCTTTCTGCACATGTTTTTCATGTGCAAATCCATGTACTTCGACTCAGACTTACCATCCTTGAGGTGAGGCGACCCTTCGAAGACTTCGAGGTATATCTGCCACATCCGCAGACCGAGGAGTCTCTCTCCATTCTCTCTTGTAGTTATTGCCCTTCTGAATATACTTTGTTTTAGACTATTCTGGAGTTAGAGCACTATGTAGTCTCCTTAGCTTGTGATTCCTAGGTTTCCGGGTTTTGGGAATTTGTATTAGATTTTGAGAGTTAATGTTGTGTATGCCGAACGACACTTTTAAACGTTGTTTTATTACTCTATTTCTATTTAAAATTGTTTTCTTCCGCAAATTGGTTTATTCTTACGCATTATTAGGCTTACCTAGTTGTAAGAACTAGGTGCCATCACGATGGTTCACGGAGGGTGAACCGGGGTCGTGACAGTTGTACTATAGGGAGCCTGCAGCAGGCCCAAGTGATTTCCCAAAACCTCCAATAGCCTCAAATGCCAATTTCATAGACAATATCATTGTCTAGGCGCGTCAAAGTTCCCTAATGATCTCAAGGATCCCGGGCAGTTCTCACACCTAGACTTGGTAACCAAATTGAATAAGTGCGGTGTGGAAGGGCCAGCCTCAGTGTGCCAGAGTTCATAGGGTTCTCAAGAGGATCCCAAGAAAGTACACACACTGGAGGGGCCAGAACCTAGTGACTTAGGAGTAAGGTGATAGTGCTTGACATAGTTTGAAAGGTTTCAGTAGGAAAATAGTATTAAAAGACATTTGCTTGAAATGGTTTTGTAAAACACATAGGGTGTTATTGAATAATACAATTTAAAAAGGGTAAGTGATATCAACCAAACCAAATACAGAATTAGAAGAAGTTCATCAGCACTTCAATACATGAAGTTAGACAGGTGCACACATCCACTTAAGGGGTAATGGGGATTTGGGGTAAGCATAAGGCACATAGTAAACATAGATACACATAGGTACAGAACTAGAGGGGCCCTTAAAAGGGGGTCAAGGCTTTTTAAAGTATAGCATGAACTATAGAGTTAATACTGAATCAAGAAGCTTAGGATAGCCAATTATCTTACATAGGAAGGGGGCATGCCAGGGATTAGGGAAACATAGACACATTAAGACATACTATAAGGAGATCCTAAGGGGTATATAGCATGCAGTAAAGAAGACAATGAAGTAGCCATACTAATTGCAGGTTGAACAACAAAATCATAGGTAAAAGCATATTAGAGACATGACAAATTGAAGTAATAGGAGAAGCACATTGTTTTTGGGACTTGAATTAAAATTGGAACTTACCAGTAAAGGGGGTAGTAAACAGAAAGTGAAAGAGAACCTAGTAGTCAGCCTTGGCTTACAGCCGGCTGACTTTAGACAGTAGTGAGTGACACAAAAGAGAGCAGAAAGCTTTTTAGTGTGAAAGAGAGAGTTTTTGAACTAATGTTCGTGTGTTTGTGTTAATGAGAGAGTGTGTATATATAGTAGTTCGAAATTAGATAAAAATAAGGCAAGAATCATAGTAACATAGTAATTATGGAACCAAATACTAATCAGAATCAAATTAATGCAAGTACTCCTTTAATTAAGTGGCAATCAAGTAGAGCATAAGGTACAAAATATACAATTAGGGGTAAGTAGATAGGGGTTCAATTAAAGAAACAGCTAATGAAGAATCAGTAAAATACTCAGTTAACCAAATAAGGTAAGAAAACAAAATAAAGTTGTAGAATATGGAAATAATCGAAAATCAGCATATAGTAAATCATGGAATCAAGGATTCGAAATTACTGATTTAAGGAGAGTAACATGGGTTCCCATGAATAAGCAAATAAACAAGCTAAAACAGGAGAATCGAAAGTCTAAAAGGAAGTTTTTCAAATCAAGCCAAGAAATAAGGAGCTCAGAGTTAATCAAGGAGAGAGTCATGAATCAATGTTTTAGCATATAAATAGAGTGAGATAGGAGTAACCAAACAGAGCAAGCAAAAAGGCAATTCTTGACCAGTCAAGACAAACACAAGCACATAGAACTAATGTAGGTTAGGCATAAGAAAATCAGTAGAAACACATTCAAAGCGAGATAGTCACAGAAACTCAAACAAGAACATGCCAGTCACAAAATCAAACGAAGAAACATAGAAAAATTAGGGCTTTCAACATAGGTGAGTTGAAAAGGTAGTAAAATCATATAATCAGTCGAAATATGCAAGAAATAGAAGTTTAAACATAAAGAATTAGTTTAAACAAAGTTTTAAAAGAAGTTCTAAAACCCTAATTTTTCAGAAGAAGGTGAAAACACTTGAAATCACATGATTCTCGTAAAGAGTTACAAGGACAGTGTAAAACATCAAAGATACAAACTCAAATTGTTCTAGATCTACACAGATCTAGGAGATATAGACAGAAATTAGGGTTTCAGAAGAAACCCAAATAGAGATGAAAGAACCTGTCTAAAATCCCAAAGATCGTAACAAATACAGCATGATTTTGCTCAAAATCACACTGGAGTAGCCAAGAACAGACAAGTGATAAACCCTATATGCAAGTCGGCGTGGCCCTGGGCCCTTGAAGACCTTAGAGAAGGCAAGCACGACATTAGAGGGGCCATTGGGGGCTTAGGAGTTGATGGGAGATCACCGGAGAAGACCGGAGAAGAGAGGTTGGCAGTTAAAGGGTCTAGGGTTAGGTTGGTTACTGAGAGAGGAGAGAAGATGAGAGAAAACAGAGGCGGCGGATTTGGGAGAATGAGATAGGGTTAGGGTCGTTTAGGATAAAAAAAGGAAGGAGTTAATACGAAAGATCAACGGCCATGATTTAATTAGTTCAGGGTTGGGTAGGCGGGTTTAGGGTTTGGGTCGGGTAATTTATTACGAAATTGGGTTGGGGTTGGGTTAAAATTAAGGCTAAAATTGAAATGTAATCTGGCTATATTTTAAATAGCCAATTTATCCCTATATAATTTATAGTAAATAATAAATAATTTCTACAAAATACTTTCATGTACTAAAATGATTTAAAATAGATTTTCAACATTTTAAAAATATAGAAGGTCAATTTTATGCATATAAATGTAATTATACATTAACAGGGCTAATATTACAATTATATGCAATTTAGCTTTAAAAATACAAAATGCAATTATAAAAATACATAAAAAATATTTTAATCATATTTTGGCATAAATATAGAAATTAAATGACTAAATCACCACAACAATAATTTGAGGGATAATTATTTGGGATTTTATGAGTAAAAGGGAAGGAAATAAATCAATTAAAATATTTAAAATTATAGGAAAATTTTTCAAACCTTGTACATGCTTATATATGCATATATAGGCTATTTTGAAAGTATTTATGCGTATAAAAAATATAGGAAAAAATTGGGTATCAATAGAACCAACAATGGTACATGGATAGTGGCTGCTCGAAGCACATGGCAGGAAGCACAAATGATTTCCTTTCACTTAAGGCCCTGCAAAGAGGGAGTGTGTCCTTTGGAAATGGCAAGAAGGGATACATTCTGTGAGTTGGAAGGATTGGGAAGTCTCTCTATCACTCAATTGAAAATGTGTACTATATGACGGGTTAAAGTACAACTTGCTGAGTGTTTCCCAAACTGTAACAAGGGAAAAAAGTGAAATTTGTATCAAAGATATGTACAATCACTAAACTTGTGACTGGTGATGTGATCCCGATAGCAAAAAGATACAAAAACATCTATGTCGCTGATTTTGAGTCACTACATAATGGGGATCTCACGTGTTTGAGTGTTGTAGATGATGATGCTGAACTATGACACAGAAGGTTAGTCCATGCATGTTTTACATTACTGAACAAGTTAGTCAAGAAGGACCTGGTTCATGGATTGCCTAAGTCAAGCTTCAAAAATCACAAGGTATGTGATGCATGTATAAAAGAAAAGCAGATCAAGTCCTCCTTCAAACCCAAAAAGGAGGTAAGCACCTCAAGGCTACTTGATCTCCTCCATATGGATCTATGTGGACCTATGAGAGTACCAAGTAGAGAAGGAAAGAAGTACATTTTCGTGTTTGTGGATGACTACTACAGGTTCACAGGGACCTTGTTCCTCAGAACCAAAGATGAGACCTTTTTAGTGTTTGCTATTTTGTCAAGAAGATCCAAGTAAAGATGAGCCATAATGTTGTGAGTATAAGATCTGATCATGGTACAAAATTCGACAGTGCAAAGTTCGACGAGTTTTGTGCTGAAAATGGTATTAGTCACAATTTTTAGCTCCAAGAACACCTCAACAAAACGGTATCGCGGAAAGGAAAAATAGGACTCTTGAAGACATGGCTAGGAAAATACTGATTGATAATGGCATTGAAAAAGGCTTCTGGGCAGAGACAGTCAACACTACATGCTACGTAGTGAACAAGTGCATGATTAGGTCCCTCCTGAACAAAACCCCATATGAACTACTGAATGTGAGAAAACCTAAGCTAACACACTTGAGGACATTTGGTTGCAAATGTTTTGTCCTCAACAATGGTAAAGAAGCTCTGGGAAAGTTTGATGCAAATAGTGATGAAGGAATATTTCTTGGATATTCATCACAAAGCAAAGCCTTCAAGATATACAACAAAAGAACTCAATGTGTTGAGTAAAGCATACAAGTCATCTTTGATGAGGCAGAACACCCCCTTGGAAAAGTTGCACATGATAAGGCCGATCAAGATGGAGAGTTATCAAATGTCCCTGGTGAAGTCATTGGCATGACAAATGGAAAGGCTGATATGATGAGTCAGGTCAAGGAATCAAATGGCAATTGCATAGCTGAAACTCCAGCTGATGTAGAGGAACTGGCCCCTCAATCACAATAACTAAAGCAAAAAACAGAGTTGTGGATGTTGTACATGGAACCCTAGTTGTAGAGGTGAGGAATAGGACACATGGATCAAATCTAGAAGAACATGGATCCTCTCATAATGAGACTCAGGTGTCTAACTAGAAGCACAAGAGCTCACACCCTTTTCAAAATGTGATCACTCCTCTTGATTCAAGAATTTAGACCGGATCAAAGTCAAGAAACTCACTTGCCTTCTCAGTATTTCTCTCTCACATTGAGCCCAAAAATATCAAGGAAGCATTGAAAGATGCTGACTGGATTACGGCTATGCAAGATGAGCTTTATCAATTTGAGAGGAATAATGTATAACACCTGGTTCCTCAACCTGCTGGCAGAACTATCATAGGAACCAGGTGGGTATTTAGAAACAAACTTGATGAGCTTGGAAATACCACAAGAAATCAGGCAAGGCTAGTAGTTTAAGGGTACATTCAAGAAGAAGGAATTGACTATGATGAAACTTTTGCTCTAGTTGCTAGAATGGAGGCCATCAGAATCTTTATTGCCTTTGCATCTCATATGGAATTCAAATTATTTCAAATGGATGTCAAGAGTGCATTTATGAATGGCTTTCTGAAATAAGAAGTTTTCGTCAAGCAACTGCCTGGTTTCGAGCTCCATGAGCATCTTGAGCACGTGTTTAAACTTGACAAAGCATTATATGGACTGAAGCAAGCTCCTCGTGCATGGTATGAAAGGTTGTCCAAGTTTCTTCTAGAAAATGGCTTTACAAGAGGGAAAATTGACAACACTCTATTTTTGAAGAAACGGGGGAGGAACCTGCTCATAGTGCAAGTCAATGTTGATGACATTATCTTCAGAGCAACAAATGATTCTTTGTGTGAAGAATTTGCAAAACTCATGGGAAGTGAGTTTGAAATGAGCATGATGAGAGAATTGAATTTCTTCTTAGGTCTACAAGTCAAGCAAACTCCTAAGGGAACTATGATAAGTCAGCAAAAGTACATCAAAGAGATTCTGGCATGGCACATTTTTTGGGTTCATGTCTAATCTCATATGGCACAAGGAAACAAAACTCAATAGCCCTTTCAACTGCTGAAGCTTAGTATGTGGAGTTGCCTCTTGTTGTGCTCAACTGCTGTGGATCAAGCAGCAACTAGAAGATTTTGGTGTGTTTTCTGACTGTGTGCCCTTACTATGTGACAACACTAGTGCTCTCAACATGGCAAAAAAATCCAGTTCAACATAAGAGAACAAAGCATATTGATGTGCGACATCACTTCATCAGAGACAACGTTGAGAAAGGGTTCATTTGCATGAAGTTTTACAACACACAAGATCAAATTGCAGATATTTTTACAAAATCACGGAGCAGAGAGCACTTTGAAAAGAATCGCTTTGCACTAGGGTTGATGAAATCTAGCTAGGGACCTGGTCCCTCGATGATTGACTAAGAAAGAAATGTACAAGTAAAATAGCTAAAAGTATTTTCTGGCAAAGTCTAACTCATCTCTATACCATTACAGGTAGACACGCATGACGATTACATGACAAACAAGTAGCTATGCATTACACTTTGGTCAAAGGATGAGGCTTACATTTGCAAAATTTGTTAGGGAACCTGGTTCCCTTGATATAGGTTAGTAGTTCCTCTGTACTCTCATGCACAATTTTTAAATGGCTAAAAAGGTGCCATGTCATTAAAAATGTTAGTTTCTCTCTTTCCTTCTTTTTGAACCCAAGCGTCTCACCCTTTATGAAGCGACCTGACTACCCAAAATCGATACTCGTTCCTAACCGGTCCCTCACCCCTATTAAATAACTCCTCTCCTTGTAGCTTTCATAACTTTTCACATCAAAAATCCAAAATTCCTCTTATCCTTCTCCAACCCAAACATTTTTTCTTCAACTCACTACACTCCACCATGTCAGAAAATCAGGAAACCCAAAATATTCCAAGCATCGTCCCCACTGTGTCTTCACCCGTTGAAGCACCAGTGATAGAGCCCACACTCCCCACTATAAATTTTCCTGGTCTTATGATAGAACACATGAAGAAGGTGGCAAAGTTCAAGGATGGTAGTCATGGGATGCCATACGGTTTCCTATTCACTAAGGTTTTTGAATTTTTCAAAGTCCCCTTGGGAAAAGCTAAGGTGGGAACTCGCAAACAAACCTTCTCCAAGACCACCTTAGAAGAGTGTGAGTGCATTAACAGAAGTGGAGGGGTTGGCAGCAATTCTACTATCTCTCAGTTGATCAATGCTCAGAATAGTGCCACTGAAGATATAAGGAAGCTGAAGGCAAGGAATTCCATTATCGAAGGTCCGCTAAGTCAGGTTCAAGAGGCACATGGTTCCAATAGCTCCCAAATAAAAGAGGTTACTCGTCTTACAAAGGAGAATGTTGACCTCAGGAAACAGGTTGAGGACCTAAAGGAGAGATTTCTCAACGAGCAGGCTTCAGCTAATGCTCGAATGGACATCATTCTTCGAATCCTTGCCTCTTCATTTAGGCCTTTTTGTCACGACCCAAAATCCATTAAAGGTCGTGCTGGCGCCTAACACCGCTGTTAGGTGAGCCAACAATACTTGATTAACTTATATACTCATTTTAGTAATTTTAAAATCATAATTTCCTTCAATTAAATAATAAGAGGTAACATTTATAGAGTAAATAAAGATGTTTTCACAACTACAATACCGAACAACCAATAAGTACCCCCAAAACCCGGTGTCACAAGTGCATGAACATCAACGGGGGAGTAAAATAAAATACAACATCTATCCGGAATATAAGTTAGAGAGGAAAAATATAAATAACTCTGAAGGAGACTCTGCTGGCTGTGGATTGTAACATGAAATGAAGCTCACCTAAGTCCCCGCATTAACCATACCTCTGCGCCTACAAGGCCACTAGACATATATGACCTGCACAAAAATGTATAGCAAATGTAGTATGAGTACGTAAATCAACACGTGCCTAGTCTAACCTCGAAGAAGCAGTGACGAGGGGTCAACTCCGACACTTACTATGGGCTATCAATAAATTACCGATATTATAATTAATCATGAATTATATAAAATAGCTGAAACTCAATAATAAGAAGTAAGTAAACAATTCTTTTATTATTAGGAAATTTCCAAACTTATTTTCGTCATTCAACAATTTATATCTCAAGCCAATGAAGCAACATCAATTATTATTAGTTCCAAAGATTTATCATGCGCAAATCATGTCGAGGTCGTACGCCCTGATCCAACATATAAATATAAATTGTGCACTACTGAAGGTCAAACGACATGAACCATGGATGCATCTATTAACCTTCCGAAGCGAACGTCCTTCTCCCATGAGAGTAGCAGAAATTTACCCCGCTCGCGGAATATATTTGCGACGCAATTGAACAGAGATTTCTTACATTATTATAATATTCCTCAATTCTTTTTCAAAAATACGAAATTCAAATGAAAACTTTCAAATCTCGAAATCCTCAATTTCAACTCTTTTCAAGGCAGTTAGTAAGCATACTCAATCTCAACTCTTTTCAAGGCAAATAATAAGCATAATCAAATAATGGTATCAACAAAGCATGGTGTAAATCTAAAACTACCCAGACATAGGCATAATTAGTAGCTATGTACGGACTCTCGTCACATCGAGCGTATGTAGCCATTGAAAAAAAGAGCACATGTGAATTCAATTCACATATGGGGTTAATTCCCTCTTAGAAGGTTAGAAAAGAGACTTACCTCGCTCTGAAGTTCCATAGCCAGCTCCCAAGACTTTCCATCAACTCAAATCGATGTCCAACGCTCCAAAACTAGTCAATAAATGTACAAATTCATAAATATATACTCTAATACTCATTATAATCCAATTTACAATACTTTTCAACTCCGATCGAAAAGTCGATAAAAGTCACCCTCGAACCCACGAGCCCGGATTCTGAAATTTTTTGAGAATAAACTTTACCCATAACACCACAAACTCAAATATATAATTTATTCTAAATTCCATGTCCAATTTCGTTGTCAAAATCCAAAAATATAAATTTCTAGGTTTTACTTCAAAATCCCAAATTTCTACTAATTTTCATGTCTAAATCTATATATAAACCTTGTATGTAACTCACAACTAGTAGAAATCACTTACCTCATGCTTGATAATAAAAATGGCACTCCAAAATTGCTCCTAGGTCGGCTCCTATGGAGGAAATGGGATAAAATGGCCAGACTCCTGCTTTTTAAAAGAACAATGCCCAGTCCAACCTTCTTCGCGAACCCGGCAAGCCCCTCACGTTCGCGAAGCAATACCAGCTCCAGCTCCAAAATTACCCTTCGCGAGCGCATGTCCCAGCTCACGAACGCGTTGCTTAACCAGGAGACCCTTCACGAATGCATTGCACTCTTTGTGAACGCAAAGGCCAAAAATCTATAAGCCCAGTTTCCCCTTCCCGAACGTGATTACCCAACCGCGAACGTGAAGCACAAAAATTAGCAGCCAACAAATTCTTTTTCGCGAACGCGTGAACTCCTTCGTGTTCAAGAACAATAAAACCAGAACCAAATATCAGCAACAACAACTCAGCCAAACTTGGTCTGAAACCATTCCGAAACACACTCGGGGCCCCCGTGACCCCATCCAATCACACCAACCAGTTCCATAATATAACACGGACTTGCTTGAGGCCTCGAATCACATCAAACAACATCGAAATCATGAATCGCACCCCAATTCAAGCTTAATGAGCTTTAGAACTTCAAACTTCTATATTCGATGCCGAAACCTATCAAATCACGTCCGATTAACCTCAAATTTTGTACACAAGTCACATTCAACATTACAGACCTACTCCAACTTCTGGAATTGGAATATGACTCCGATATCAAAAAATCCATTCCCGGTCAAACTTTCCAAAAACCTTCAAATTTCTAACTTTCGTCAAATGTACCCCGAAATGACCTACAGACCTCAAAATCCACATCCAAATGCGCTCCAAATACCAGAATCATCATACGAAACTATTCCCAAACTCAGAATCCCAAACGGACATCGATAACATTAAAATACACTTCAACCCAAATTTATGAAATTCTTCCAAAATGCCAAATTTCCACAATATGTGCTAAAACGTTCTCGCTTCATCCAAAACTTGATCCATACGCCCAAGTCCAAAATTATCATACATACCTGTTGGAACCTTCAACTCCCGATTTTGAGGTCGTTTACTCAAAAAACAAGCCATAATCAATTCTTCCAACTTCAAGATTCCGAAATGAGAATTATTTTTTGTCCAAATCAACACTGAACCTCCCAAAATTCAATTTTGACCACGCGTACAAGTTATAATACCTGAAGTGAAGCTGCTCAAGGCTTAAAACTGCCAAATGATGCGCTAGAGCTCAAAATGACCGGCCGGGTCATTACATTCTCTCCCATTTGAACATGTGTTTGTCCTCGAACGTGCTAGGAACTGCTCTGGAATTGTCCAAAATCACTGTTTAACACATCATGCACCTACCCATGCTAGCACAACCCATGTAACTCCCCGTACATTCAGACTCGGTGTGGATATGTTAAATAGGTATTAGTTTGAAATTTTAGATATATGAAGTCCTACCGAGATGATTAGGAGTGAAAATAGTTGTTTTGGAATCAAGACGGAGAGTGAGGTGCATAAGATTAGTCAAAATTGACTAAGTTTACAAAAGGCCTGTCTTACGGCAGGATTTAGTGAAATTGTGTGTTAGGAATTTGGGAAAACTCAAAACATGAAAGTTGTAGGTCATTGAAATAACTTTCGAACGATATATTGAGAGCCCAAACGAATCTTTGTGCAAAAATTATATGCATTTTACAGAGTAGTGCGCAATATGCGCGCCCAGATGTGCGGCCGCACACTGTGGCAATGCTACTGCCATTTTGCACGGTCAAGTGTGCGGGGGCACACCCGGGGGGTCATTTTTAAATACCTACTTTGTCCCTTACACCCCAAAACACAAAAACGTGCTCTAGAAAGGGAAGCGCTCAAGAACCTAACTCCTTAAAGGTCCCTCCACCATTTAAGGTAAGTTCTAATGGTGATTCTAAGTTACTTTAATTTTCCAACATCTTATTAACATAGGCAAACCCTTCAAATCATTAGATATTCGATTGGAACATCCTTGTTGAGAGAAGGAACCCTAGAACTCGAATTCAAGAGGAATGAACTTCAAAAAGGTAATGTCTTCACCCTCTAATTTATTCTAGCATTGGGCTAATGATTATAGACTCAAGTTTATGAGATATGAATTGATGGGTTTGATAGAAAAGCATGAACGGTTATAGGTCTGGTTTGTTGATTGTTGATTATTGGTTGAGGGTGTTGTATTCCTTATGGGTGATGGAGGATGATGTTGACTATAGCCATTTGAGACTTTAGAATTTATCTAGAAGCAAGAGAATGGTTTATTGGGTGTAGAAACATCATTAATAAGGACTATGAAGCTTTATGACACCGAGTGTTTGATAAAATGCCTAAGTGACCAAAACATGACTATTGTTGCTAATTTGGAATCCCTTTGACTTGTATTGATATAGATTAAAGTTGAAAGGGTTGGCGAATGTTGTGTTATGCTCAAGAGTAGGAAGTTAAGGTATGTGGCGCTAACTCTCTATGTTTGGGAACGTTAATGATTCCACTACACTATATTTCTTTTACCATGTTACTTATTGCCTCAAAAATATAGTTAAGCCTAGTTCCTTGAATAGTTACAGAACTTCTATTCTCTAGCTTCGTAACTCGTTCATGACTTTCATTCTAAACATTGTGAAATTAATGCGTAATAAATATAAACTTGGGCTTGATGCCCATGAGCCTCAGTCTAGATTACTCAGCATGTCATAAATAGTTGAAGTTTCAATTTTCATAATTATTTCATGAATGCATGTCTCAGTGTAGTCCTATTCAGTATTCCATTATCATGTAACTCAGTATGATTTAGTATTTCAGTATCACATATTGCATTCTCAGTTCTTGAATTTAAATCACTAAATGTTGAACACCTATATTTGGGCCTAAGGCCGTAGTTTATATGCTTTATGCATATTTGGGCCTGAGGCCGTAGTTTATGCTTTATGCATGTTTGGGCCTGAGGCGTAGTTGATACTTTACGCATTTTTGGGCCTTAGGCCATAGTTATGTATATGTATACTTGGGCCTGAGGCTGTAGCTTGTGCACATATATATTGGGCCTAAGGTCGTAGCTTATTCAGATAAACAGGTTGGTCATCATTCAGAAGGGGGAATATTCATATCCTTACTTCCTTTGTTCATTTCAATTACTAGTTATCATTTCAGTTATCAGTTATCATTTCAGTTACCAATTATCAGTTATAATTTCAGTTTCAATTGTTATTATTTCAGTTATCAATTATCAGTTCTCAGTTATCAGCTTAGTTTCAGTTTCAGACTTTATAATTCTTTCTTTAAGTTGCATTACATACCAGTACAATTCAAATGTACTGACATCCCTTTTGCCTAGGGCCTACATCTCACGATGCAGGTAATGATTTACAGGTTGACGATTTAGAGCGCTAGGATTCTCGTACCAGCTATTTGGTGATCCTAGTTCTTTTGGGGCATTATCATTACCTTACAGTCTTCAGTACTTTCAGACAGTCAGTATTTTCAGTACTTCATTAGAGACTTCATAGACTAGAGTATCAACTAGACAGAGTCGCAAGCTTTTCATATTAAGCTATGTTAGCTACAAATATGTGAATTGTATTAGTATTTCCGCACTTTGATCTATATCATCCAGACTTTTAGTATATCAACATTTGTTAGTTTATCTTCCACATTCAGTATGTTATGATATCACATGTTGATTCAGCCAGCCAGTTGGCTCGCTCGGTCGCATGTAGTCAGGCACCGGGTGCCATGTTATGTTTAGGCCTAGGTTCGGGGCGTGACAAAGCTTGGTATCAGAGCACTAGGTTCAAGTGTCCTAGGGAGTCTATGAAGCCATTGTCCAGTGGTGTTTCTTTTATATGTGTGTGCCGGCCACTCATATAAATGGTTAACTACCAAGACATTCAGGATTTTCTCATTTCTTTCTACTCTAGATTGTGCCATGAAGCTTAGAGAAATAGGTAACCTTCTCTTCCTATCAAATTTTAGACGTATCGAATGCCCAAGTGACGTGCAAGAAAAACCCAAGGTTCTAGAGAGGATGATCGCACATTGGGGTATAATTATTGAGTAGATGTTGGTAAAAAATGAGACCAGTGAGTATGTTGAAAGCGGTATGCAATGGATAGTAGTACAGCTTACAGCATAACCTTATCAAAAAGTACGAAAGCAGATATCATGTTTTATGGTTATCAGTTTACCTCAGTTACCAGTTATACAATCTTTCAGTTAGCAGGTGTATTGTTATTCAGTATGCCAGTATTCAGTTCTTTAGTTACCGGATCTCCAATTTTTAGTGTATCCAAATTTTGGTGACTTGTAAGTATATAATGATGCATATGGGTGCACGAAGTGATTTATCAGATGATGGTATACTCTAAAGGACAAGTTTGTGTATGGTAGTGTATTAGTATGCGTTTTACATTACCGAACGATTTTATTTTAATTCTCATAAATGGAACTATAGGTTGGATGATGATACTACAAATGTTAGACCCTACGGTGTAATAGGTTAAAAATTTAATCATAACGGGCATAGAATTGATCACTATAGTTCTGAACAGAAAAGAGCCTAAGGTCAAAACCTAGGAGTCAGAAATGTTTGTTATTGCCAAAGATGTGTTTTTCGTACGACTTATGCATGAGACTAAGAAATATAATGTACGAAAATGAGAACATATAGAAACCGATATTGAATTTCAGGGAATGATTTTAAGTTATTTAGATTTATTCATATTAGAACTAGAAAGTACTACGTTAATAAGTTGTTATATGAAGCAGCTATTATTGTGAGATAAAAGATATGACATTTCCCCTTAATTTATGGTGACTAAGTGTTTACCCCGAATGTTTATAATCTAATATGATTTTGAAGTATATAGAAAGCTAGGGGTTAGATATTCCAATTTTGTTAAAGATAGATGAAATTTCCCTAAGTGTGATCCATGTACATAGCTCAAAAAGAATGATAGTGTGCGGCAAAAGAATATGGTCAGATGATGAGGGAATTTAGGAGTAACCTTATGCTTCACTTTAGTTATTCAAAGCAGGAGAAGAAAGTAAGATGCTAGCAGGTGGTTAGTAAAAGGATAGTAAGTAAGTTTTAAGTAGATACAACAAATTAGCAATTTCAGCAGAGCTAGTAGGAGTACATTTTGATTTACATAGTAAAGTTAACACTAGTGAGTGGGTAACAGTTTGAAACACCGAACGAATATTAGAACCCGAAAAGTTTAAGTTAAACCCAAAGTACAGTGGTAGTGGGAAAAAAATCAGCTAGCAGTGAGAGAGCAAACTATAGAAGAATAGCCTTTAAGAATTATCAAAATATGGTTTTTCCAAGATTAACAGTGTGAGCAGAGTTAAATAATTAAGATTGTGTATGATAGTTGTGAATACATTAGCTTTCCATTAAGGGAATAAATTAGTTTTTCCTGGTAAGAAAGATTTCTTAAAAGTAAGTTGGAAGATGAGTTGTCATTGACGTAGAGTGCAAGGAATTGCAGAAAATAAGAAAAGTTATTTGGATCCCAACAAAAAGATAAGAATCCGCAATTATAAGACCTTTTGTCTAAGGGGTGATGTGAAAATTTTCAGTAAGTCCAGTTAGAGATTTGAAACCCGAATAGTTAGCATGGGATATGAAAAAGAAAATCAGTTCGGTAATGAGGGAAAACTTTATAATTACCACAAGGAATATGTCTAACATGTGTAAGAAACACAAAGTGAATAGAATGATCACCAAGCTTAGTTATTGATGATAAAGTGATCACAGAAAAGCTATAAATTCATGCCCATTTATGTGTTATGAAGGTAGTGCCATTGCACGAGACTCTAAAATTTGGAGTACAAGTCAAAGATGTAGTTTGCAATAATACTATAAGTGTTTCCAGGAAGTTCTTAAGAAGATAATCAAGTGTGGGAAGTATAATTCATGATTTAGGTAGATAAAAGAACTCTAGTGAAAGAAGTTCACCGCTTCGCCCAGCTAGGAGTTCAATTTGCATACTCCAAAGATAGTAGAGTTGTTGTTTAGAATATGACGTATTCCTCCTTATTAGCCGAAGTGAAGGAGAAATAGTTTGATGCTCCCTACTTGTTGTAGTTGAAAGAGGGGATTAATAGGCATAAGATGATGGCTTTTAAACAAGGGGGAGATGATAGTACTTTGAGGTAGTACGATAGATTGTGTGTTCCAACCATAGATGGACTTAGTGAGGGAGGAATATGGTAGAAGCCCATAATTCTAGGTATTCTATCCACCTAGGTTCCCCAAAGATGTATCATAATCTCAAGGAGATTTATTGGTGGAACGACATGAAAAAGAACGTCACAGACTTTGTGGCCAATTGTCCGAATGGTCAGCAAGTGAAAGTCGATCAGCAGAAAGCCTAGTGTTTTATCACAGAATACACATATTTTGAGTGGAGATGGTAAATATGGAATTTATAACATGATTATCTTGCTCATTTTAAAAGCATGAATTGATTAGATGATTGTAAATCGACTTACCAAGTCAGCACACTTCTTGCCAGTAAAGTCTACGGATTCAGTAGAAGATTATTCCAAGTTGTACATTTAGAAAATCGTCTGATTTGCATGGGACTCCGTTGTCCGTCATTTCGGACCGTGGTGGCTGTTGATACCCAATTATTTTCCTATATATTTTAAATATGCATAAATACCTTCAAATATATATATATATATATATATATATATATATATATATATATATATATATATGCATATATAAGCATGCACAAGGTTTTTATAAATTTTTCCATAATTTTAAGGATTTAAATTGATTTATTTTCTCCCCTTTTATTCATAAAATCCCCAATAATTATTTCCAAAATTATTGTTATGATGATTTATTCATTTAATTTCTATACTTATGCCAAAATATGGCTAATATATTTTTCATGCATTTTTATAATTATATTTAGTATTTTTTAAGCTAAATTATATTGCAATGTTAGCCCACTTTAATGTATAATTATATTTTATATGTGTACAATTGGCCCTATATTTTTAAAATTATAATTACATATTTTAAATCATTTTGGTATAGAAAAATTATTTTCAGAAAACTATTTATTATTTATTATAAATTAAAATAGGGAAAATTGGATATTTAATTTATAGCCAGATTTGGCTTTCGATTTTAGCCAAATTGAACCCACTTCCCAACCTAATTTCCTACCCAATTAACTCGACCCAGAACCTATAAACTCCTACCCAAATCCGGAACCCATCTACCCGGTCAAATCCTAACTGTTGATCTCCCAGATCAATGGTCCAAATGAGCCCTTTCCATTTTTAATCCTAAAGACCACTAACCCTATCTCATTTCTGAGATTCCGCCGCCCTCAAACTCTCTCATCTCCTCTCTTATCTCAACCTAATCCTAATCTTCTTCAACCACCGCCTCCCTCTCCGGTCATCTCCGGCGACCACCTTTCAACCCCAAGCCCCCAATGGTCCCTCTATCACCTTGCTCATCATCTCTGAGGCCTTCAAGGGCCTTGGGCCATGCCGACTTGTATCTAGGGTTTCTGGTTTGGTTGTTCACGGCTTCTCCGGTGTGATTTTGGACAAAATCACACCATATATGTTACGATCTTTGAAGTTTATAGCAGGTTCTTCCATTCCTATTTGGGTTTCCTTTGAAACCCTAAATTTTGTTTGTATCGCTCAGATCTGTGCTCTTTTTAATGATTTAAGTCTGATTCTTTCTATGTTTTACACTATTCTCAAACTTCTTTTGAAAAATCATCAACTTTAAACTGTTTTTACTTTCTTTAAAGTTAGGGTTTCTCGGAGTTTCTTCTACACTTGTTTAAACTGATTTTTCATTATGTTTAAACCTCTTTCCTTGCATATCTTGACTGATTCAATGTTCTTAATGCTTTTTCAACTCGTCTCTGTTAAAAGCCCTAATTCTTTTAGATCTTCTTTGTTTTTGTTCTGTGTGTTAGCATGACTAATCGACTCTTGTTAGCTTTCTGTGGTTACCATGCTTCGAATGGGTTTTCTACTGAGTCATTAGCCTACTTGTATCACCTCTATGTGATTTTATTCATCTTGATTTGTTCATCTCTTGCCTCTTTCTATCAATATTGCTGACCTTGCATGTTTGCTACGTCTGTTTGTCCTTCTCTATTTATATGTTGAAGTATAGAATCATAACCCTCTCTTGATTTGATTCTGATTTCCTTATTTGATGGTTTGACTGAAAGGTTTTCTTTTAAAACCCTAAAATTTTACCTCGTCTATTTAAATTGACTGATTTTATTTCCTTATTTGTTGAGGTACTTTATTCTTACTGAATTATTTCCTTAATTGGTATATTCTGTACTTAGACTCAATCATATGCTCTATACTTTTACTACCCCTTATATGGTAAAATCAGTCCTTCTCAACTGAATTTCTTCCTTGATTATCCCTATTTGTATCAGTTTAAGCTGTGACTCCTTGTTTAAAGGGAGTACTTGTATTAATTGGATTCTAATTGTGATTACTTCCATAATTATGCTAAACCTTTACTTTTTACCTTATTTTCTTCCTATTTTCAAAACTATAAATACTCTAGTCTTTCATTAGCATAAGACACGAACACTTGGGTTCAAAACTATCTCTCATACTTTAAAAAAAATCTCTTCTCTCTCTTGTGTTATTTGCCACTGTCTAAGTTAGCCGGCTGCAAGCCAGGGTTAACCATTTGTGCTCTCTTGTTCTTTCATTCTGCTTACTCTCCTCTTCACTGGTATGTCCTAGTTTTAATTTAAAGTTCCAACAACAACGTGCTTCCCCTATTGTTTCAATTTCTCTTGTTTCTGGTTTGCTTCTATTTGTGGTTCTGTTGTGAAATTTGTAGTTAAGAGTTATATTATCAGCATGTTATTATGTCTTCCCCTTCCTTTAGATTAGTACATTCCCCTTATGTGTGTTTCTGAGCATGCTTTACCAATTGTCTCTTGCTTATTGTATGCTTACCATCCTATATCCCATGGATCCCCAAATCCCTATCACCCCTCTATGTGTTTGTGTCCTTCATGACTGGTTCTATGACTATGCCAGTGTCAGCTATTTTTGAGCATGTCTAAACCAGTCCTAAGACCTTTGTTGGGTTATGTGTTTGCAGCCAAATGTTCTATGTGTCCCAAACCCCTTGACCCCGGTGTGTGATTACTGAATTGTCACGACCCCGGTTCGCCCTCCGTGAACCATTGTGACGGCACCTAGTCTCTACGATTAGGTAAGCCTAAAATGTGGAAGATAAGCAAATTTGTGGAAGAAAACAATTTAAAACAAAAATAGAGTAATAAAACAACATTTAAAAGTGCCGCTCGGCATGCATAATATTTAACTCTCAAAAGCTAATACGTATGCCCAAAACCCGGAAACTCATGAATCACAAGCTAAGGATACTACATAGTGCTCTAACTCCAAAATAGTCTAAAACAAAGTAAATACAGAAGGGTTGTAACTACAAGAGAGAATTGAGAGAGACTCATCGGTCTGCGTACGTGGAAGATATACCTCGAAGTCTTCGAAGGGTCGCCTCGCCTCAAGGATGGTAAGTATGAGTCGAAGTACCTGGATCTCCATATGAAAACCATGCGCAAAAAGTGCATGAGTACACCACAGCGGTACTCAGTAAGTGCCAAGCCTAACCTCGATCGGGTAGTGACGAGGAAGGTCTAGACCCAACTGAGGTTAAATAAAATATAAAGTTCGACAGTGTAGAACAGAGCAATATAAATAAGTACAACAGTAAAAGTAACACAGGATGTAAAGGACAACAACAACTATACAGAGGTAAAGTAAGCATAGAAGGAAATACAGCTCAGCACCAAATCATAACAATTGGGATCTCCCAGGATACTGTCCTGTAGTCCCAAATATACATATCCAATAGGTCTCCCGGGATACCATCCCGTAGTCTAACTCATAGTGCACGGGGATATACCGGAAACCTATTCCGTAGTCCCAAATATAAATATCCAGTACTGGGGCAATCTACCGGATGCAGTACCGTAGTTCCATATAACTGTGTAAGGGGATCTACCGGAATCCCACATCCGTAGTCCCAAATGTAAACAGACAAGGGGGAGCTACCGGAATCCCACATCCGTAGTCCCAATGTAAATACACAGCAGCAACAGGAAAATACTTAGAAATGTCAAATTTCATATTAAGGCAAACAAGTAAGTCTAGCCTAGCATGCTGTACAGAATCCAGGTAAAGTAGTTTGAGAAAATAAGGAAATTAAATCACATAGACATGTTTTTCTAAGCTATCAACAGGCTTAATAGTGCAAGTAATAAAAATATGAAAGAAGACATACTAGTAATTACTAAATGAAAAACCGAATTTTCAAAAACTAACACAAGTACGCACGCGTCACCTCATGTATAAGGCATTTCAATTAACAATAATACCAAATCCTATGGGGAGGGTCCCCCCACACAAGGTTAGGCAAGCCACTTACCTCGAACCAGCTCAAATCAATCTGAAATCACGCTCTTGCCACGAGTACTCGACTCCAAATGGCCCTAATATATTCAATTCAATTTCATAATATAAATAACACTTCAAGTAACTGATTCTACAATTAAATTCTAAGCTAATACGCAAAATTAGGTAAAATGACCAAAACGCCCCTCGAACCCACGTCTCGGAATCCGGTAAAATTTACATTTCCAGAATCCTCACACTCTCACGAGTTCATTCATACCAAAAGTACCAAAATCGGACCTCAATTGGTCCCTCAAATCATCACTCCAAGGCCTCTACTTACTCAAGCCCTAACCCACAAACTACCACTAATTTTCCTCAATTTTTCATGCTTAAATTGATAAAAACCAATCCAATAACGAGTTTAGGGACCAAAGACCTTACCCCAATGAACTCCTCTGAAAATGCCTCTTGAAAAGTGCTTCCCAAGCTTCTTCCCATTTGAAATATGGTGAAAATAGTTAAATTTCGCGAAGGCAAGTATTTATATGTTTCTGCATAGCGATTTCCGCATCTGCGGTCCCACTTTTGCGGAACAATGGTCGCATCTACAACTTCTCACTAAAAGCCCAGCTTTCGCACCTTCGGTTAACCCTTCGCAGATGCGAGGCCGCTTTTGTGGTGAAGCTCCCGCTTCTGCGGTCCCTGCTGGCTTCTTCCTTTCCCGCTTCTGCGATCTCTCCGCCACTTCTGCGACTCCGCAGGTGCGGTTATGACAGAAAACCAGCTGAAGCTGCAACTCCAAACTCCAAAAATCCTTCCGTCAACCATCCGAAATCATCCTGAGGCCCTCGGGACCTCAACCAAAGGCACCAACAAGTGTAGTACCACTGTCCAAACTTATACCAATCCTTAAAACACCTAAAACAACATCGAAACGACGAATCAACCACGGATTCAAGCCTAAAAATCTCAAAACTCTAAAAATATGCTTTCGATAAAAAAATCTATCAAACCTCATTCGAATGACCTGAAATTTTGTGCACACGACATATTCAACACTACGGATCTACTCCAACTTCCGAAATTCCATTCCGACCCTCGGATCAAAATCTCATTATCAAACCGGAAACTTCAAAATTTGACCTTTCGGCATTTCAAGCCTAAATAAGCTACGGACCTCCAAAACACAATCTGAACACGCCCCTTAGCCTAAAATCACCCAATGGAGCTATCGGAACCATCAGATTTCCATTCCGAGGTCGTCTTCACACTATTCCAACTACAATCAACCTTCTAACACTTAAGCTCTCATTTAGGGACTAAGTGTCCCAAAACTCTCCGAAACTCAAAACTGAACATCCCGGCAAATCAAAATAGCAGAATTAAACATGGGGAAAATAATTAATAGGTGATCGGGGCGTAAATTCTTAAGACGACCGACCGGGTCGTCACATGAATTCACTTATTCTGTGAACTAGCTGTGTATGATCCTTTCCTAAGGTGTTTGAACTTTGTTGACTACTCCAATCTCTTTTTCAAACAATCTTTGTTGCTTTACTGAATTGCTTTCAAAAGGGACTTTTGGTAAGTAGAGTCTTACTAAAACCTTTTTCAACTTGTGTCCTTCACTTTCACTTTACTCTTAGTCAATAAGTCCTGCCCCCTCTAGTATGTGTACTGCCTTGGGATCCTTTTGAGAACCCTCTGAACTCTGGCATACTAAGGCTGTTCTTTCCACACTGCACTTGTTCAATTATTTTTTTACTAAGTCTAGGTGTAAGCACTGCCCGGGATCTTTAGGGAACTTTGATGCACCTAGACTCTGATTTTGTCTATGGAACTGAGGATTATGAGACCATTGGAGGCTTTGGAAACCTGGGCCTTATTGAAGGCTCCCTATAGAATAGCTTCTTGATTTTCTATTTTACTTATGTAATTCATTCATTGGCCTGTAATAATTTGTAAATAGATATTTGGGTATTTAGTAAAAAGGTGGGTAGATGCATACTTTCTGGGTAATACGGGTAGAAATCCTGCTCTTAGGACATTATTTTTAAAGTCTTATTGCTTGCCTAAATAGAAAATATGCTCATAGGTTTACTCTTTAATCTGATTGTTTTGCCTAATAGAAATCATATCCATAGGATTTCACTTTTAAATTTGTTTGCTCATCAAGAAGAAACCATGTCTATAAGGTTTTATATTCTGTCATGTTAGAAACCATGTTTATAGGTCCCAAAAAATCATGTCTTAAATCAGTTCAATAATAGATACCATGCCTATAGGACTTAATTCTGATTCAGTTATAACGAGTATTTCTGTATGTTGCTACACTTACAAATAGATTAAAATCAGTAATACACCTAGATATCATGCCTCTAGGGAGCTCTACTCGCAATTCTGTCTGATAGTTTAATTTAGTCTAATAAATCGACTTTAGCACGCCTAGTTCATTTTTAAATTGGTCTTATTAAGTATTACACATTTCCTGAAAAAAGTTCTTTCAAAACTGCCTCAATCGCATTAGATATCATGCCTATAGGTATTAAAGGAGTCTATTTCAAAATCTCTTTGTTTATGCATTAACATAGACACCAGTATTCTGCATATAGGCAAGCCTTATGGCATTTTCAAAAATTGCATTTCTCTGAAACTATCTCTATCGCTTAACGTTTCTGATCCTAACAAGCTTTTAAAAGAGTCTCTAAGCAACTACTAGGGTGTAACTTCTGAGTCTAAAATGTTTTGTTTGTTTCTGCATATTCACTTAGGTATCTTGCTTTAGAACATTGATTAATAAAAGACCTTAACTGTGTTTGAGTCGTATTGCTTGTGTGTTTGTTTGAGGAGGAAACTCTGAGCCTCTTAATTTCTCCCATTATGTGTAAAAGTCCTAAATGTTTTGACTATCGCCTTAGAATTTCCGACTTTCTAAACCCTTGGGGTACGTCTAGAACTACCTATAGGTAGAGGTCCTAACTCCCTCCAGGACCATTAAGAAGGGACGGGTAGCAGCACACAATAGGAATCATTTACCAAACACTCGCTTTTCATGACCAATAAGGGGATGGAAAGGGTAGACATGGGATATAATGACTACGCGTTAATGTCACGTGTAACCCCTCATTGAGGAGTGTTTACCGGATATTGCGTGGGGTGATCCTATAGGATAAACAACCTAGGGCCCCTCTTTACCAAATCCTTTCTTTATTTAAACATTTGTCTTACAACTTATTTGATTCAACTATTTATATGGACTAATTTGTGAATATAAGTTTGACCGGGACCACGGTTGTGGACCAAGAGGGGTGCCTAACACCTTCCCCTCAAGGTTACTTCGAGCCCTTACCCTAATCTTTGGTAATGCAAACCAACCCAAGAGTTAATCGCTCTAGGTGCCCTAACGCACCATAATTTGTTAGGTGGCGACTTTTCAAATACCCAATTTCCAAAAGGAAGTGAGTCATTACACTCCATGAATGTCAAAACCCGAACCTTTTCCCCCGTCAAAAAGGGGAGGGAAAAAGGGCGTACGACAGTGGTCATTTTAAAATGAACTTTTAGAAGTTCTTTCAAAAAGGATTAGGCATAAGTTTTCCATCCTCAGAAAGATAGCCAGGCAGAGCGCATTATTCAGATAGTTGAGGATATGTCCTTGATGTTAAAAGTAATTGGGAGGATGACATACCTCTTATTGTCCTTGCTAATAATAATACCTACCATTCTAGTATCTAGATGGCACCGTGCGAGACTTTGTATGGGCGAAGGTGTAGGTCGCCAATTGGTTGGCTCAAAGTTGGTGAAGAGGAGTTGTTGGGACCAAATTTGGTCTATCAAACTATGGATAAAGTTAAGTTTATTCAAGAGAATTTGAAGAAGGCTCGGACCTGCCATAAGTCCTATTTGAATGTGCGGCATAGAGACCTAGAGTTCAAGTTGATGATTGGGTGTTTCTGAAAGTTTCGCCTACTAAAGACGTTATGAGATTTGGGAAGAAGGGGAAGCTTAGTCCCTGCTATATTGGGTTGTACAAAATCTTGCGAAGGATCGATCAACTAGCTTATGAGTTAGAGTTGCCACCAGAATTTGTGGCTATACAGTTTCATGTATCATGTTATAACATTCAAGTTTCTAGTACTTAGGTACTCATGTCAGTTTCGTACTCAGATACTCATGGCATTTTAGTACTCAGATATTCATGTCAGCTTAGTACTTAAATATTGATATAAGTTTAGTACTTAGATATTGATGTTAGTTTAATACTCAAATATTCGTGCCAGTTTAATATTCATATATCCATGTTAGTTCAGTATTCATGTATCCATGGCAGACCAATATTCAGTCAATGCAGTAGTCATTCAGTTCAGTATCTCAATAGTTTAGTAATCATGTATTCATTCAGTTTAGTATGCAAGTGTTAATGAAAGTTTATGTTTCATCCATACCCGTTTAAGGTCCGGAGTTAGCAGAAGTTACAATCAGGACAATATTTGAGGACGAATGATCTCAAGGGGAGATAATGTAACACCCCGTACATTCAGACTCGGTATAGATATGTTAAATAGGTATTAGTTTGAAATTTTAGACATATGAAGTCCTAGAGGGATGAGTATGGATGAAAATAGTTGATTTGGAATCAAGACGGAGAGTGAGGTGCATAAGATTCGACAAAATCGACTAAGTTTACAAAAATTCCATCTTGCAGCAGGATTTAGTGAAATTGTGTAAGTAATCTGGGAAAACTCAAAACCCAAAATTTGTGGGAATTTGAAATAGATTTCCAATGATATATTGTAAAGCGCAAACGGATCTCTGTGCAAAAAGGTATGTGCGTTTTATAGAGCATTGCGCAATATGTGCGCCTAGAGGGGCACGTACACGGCCGTGCACTTGTAGCAGTACTACTGCCATTTTACGCAGTCAGGTGCACGTTCAGGCCTTCAAGTGAGCGGGGGCGCAACCAAGGGGTCATTTTTAAATCCCTACTTCATCCCCCACACCCCAGAACTCAAAAACTTGCTCTAAAAAGGGAAGCTGTCAAGAACCTAACTCCTTAAAGGTCCTTCCACCATCCAAGGTAAGTTCTAATGGTGATATTAAGTTAATTTCAATTTCCCAAAATCTTATTAACATGGGTAAACCCTCCATATCATTAGATATTCGATTGGGACATCATTATTGAGAGAAAGAACCCTAGAACTCGAATTCAAGAGGATTGAACTTCAAAAAGGTAATGTCTTCACCCTCTAATTGATTCTAGCATTGGGTTAGTGATTATAGACTCTAGCTCATGAGATATGAGTTGATGGGTTTGATAGAAAAGCATGAACGATTATAGGTTTGGGTTGTTGATTGTTGATTATTGGTTAAGGGTGTTGTATTCCTTATGGGTGATGGAGAATGATGTTGATTATAATCATTTGAGACTTTAGAATTTATCTAGGAGCAAGAGAATGGGTTATTGGGTGTAGAAACACTATTAATAAGGACTATGAAGCTTTATGTCACCAAGTGTTTGATAAAATACCTAAGTGACCAAAACATGACTATTGTTGCTAATTTGGAATCCCTTTGACTTGTATTGATATAGATTAAAGTTGAAAGAGTTGAAGAATGTTGTATTATGCTCAAGAGCAAGAAGTTAAGGTATTTGAGGCTAACTCTCTATGTTTGAGAATGTAAATGATTCTCCATATACTATGTTTCTTTTACCATGTTACTAATTGCCTCAGAAATATAGTTTAGCCTAGTTCCTTGAATAGTTGCAGAATTCTATTCTCGAGCTTCGTAACTTGTTCATGACTTTAATTCTAGACGTTGTGAAATCAGCGCATAATCATTATAGACTTGGGTTTGATGCTCATGAGTCTCAGTCTAGATTATTTAGCATGTCATAAATTGTTGAAGTTTCAATTTTCATAATCAGTTCATGAATGCATATCTCAGTCTAGTCATATTGAGTATTCCAGTATCATGTAACTCAGTATGATTTAGTATTTTAGTATCATATATTGTCACGCCCCAACCTCGGGAGGCACGATCGGCGCTCAATCGAGTGAACCCAACTAAGTAAGCCCTTTAGACACCTTCTACCCAACTCACTATAATTAAGAAATCAGGCTTTCATTTACAGTAGGAAAGGTCGTACATGAAACATTGCTAGTCTATTTTATATTACAATCCTTAAACCATAGTTAAGTTTCCAAAATTTCATACAGTTACAGTTTAGAGGAAACAAGAGTTTAGAATTACAACATAGTCTAGTGACCCATCCAGTACCCGTACATAACCCACACAAAACGTCAACAAAGCCTCTAAGGATACAAAATACCGTTATGATAATGCCGGCAACAAGGCCCCGGCTATACCTCAAAAGTGATAATTTATAACAAAAGATGTACAGCATAACCCCCGGAAGAAAAAGGGGCTCACCAAGATTTCTGAGAGGAGGATGTTCCACTACCTGCGATCGGCATTGTCTGCTATGGAACCACCTACATCCATTCAAAAGATGTAGCACCCCCGGCAAAAGAGACGTTAGTACTATGGAATAGTACTAGTATGTATAACAAAACCTTATTAGAAAGAACAACCATATAAGAACAAAGAAATTATAAGAACTAACACGAGCTTTAAACAATCACCACATCATCAAGTAAAGGAATCACATAGCTTTAGTATAATTTCCATAGTTTTAGGTTGGGACATTTAATACTGCTGCATCATCATTCACAATACCACTGTTTTCTTGCGTGGAGTCCGATCACGACCCGATCGGCTAGTATGCCTCATTTGAGGCATGTACCTTAGTCACAATTTCATTCTCACTTTCTGGTTTCAATATCAGCACAATTCCACCATGTATACGGCATGGCATCCGATCACAGCCCGATCGTCTAGGCCGTCTTACCAAGACATTTTTTTTTCCTTCTCCCATCAATCATCTCATTTCAATCTTTATTTCACATATATCAGTTCGTCGGCACTTAGGCCACAATTATCACAGTATACTTGGCACTAGGCCACATTTCATAACTCGCATTTCACCCCACTTTCACTTTCAACATTAACCTTGCAATTTAAGATAATGGGCACATACAAGAGCGATTCAAGTCATAAGCATAGAGAGGAATTCACATGATTCGACATAATAATCACAATATAAACTTGACTTGAAATCTAGGCATTTTAGCACATAGCTCACATTCTTCACATATCCTCAATTTACCAAGAATTGCATATTGAACACATTGAGACACACCTTTCACACATATTCTTGCAACACCAATTTCTTTGAAATAACAAGTACTACATCAATCAAATTTCGGACTTACAATATTTGCATGGACACCATGGGAAGAAGAGGGTGTTTTAGCCGTACATACCTCAATAGAGATTTTCCTAGATTCTTACAATAATTTTAGAACTCCTAGCAACTTCGATCAATTTTATGAGAATTACAAGTTGAACCAAGAATTAGAGGGAAGATCAACATTCTAGCTCATTTGGGCACATTATCAAGCACTAAGTGTGCATTATGATTTTAAGACCTTTTGTGAGAGATTCTACCATCATACACCCCATTGCTACATTTTAGCTCATAGTCTCCCCATACCCCTTCTTATCATACATGCATGCAAGAAAATCCATCCTTATACCCATGTACCCCCTTGTCAGTTACATATTCTAGTAGGAATTTTGAAGTCAAAGATTGAGTGGGGACTTGGTGAGGATCACTCTCTCCCTCTAGAACACTTTATCTCACCTTAGATGTAGTAGAAAATAGCACAAAAGGTCTAATGGGGTATTTTTAACGGAATGGGGTCGGGTTTTAAAATTTTAAAAATAGGAGCCCCGACTCAATCTGCGATCGCATAACTGACATACGGCCCGCAAAAGGGGCCCTCAAGATTTGAATATACTACCCAGTATGTGACCAATATGCGATCCGCATACCTGTTCTGTGGTCGCATAATGCACCGCAGAACTGCCCTTCGCAAAATTCACAAGGAGATTATGCAACGACTATGCGGCCCGCATATCGATTATGTGATTGTATAATTGGCCGCACAGTTGACCTCAAAATTAGCCAACACTCTAAATCACTCTACGGCAGATATGCGGCCCCCATTGCTGTTATATGATTGCATAATGGGCCACAGAAATGTGCTCTTCTGGAAAACATTTTTCCTCAACTTTTTAATGCACAGATCAATCCAAAAGGTCCGAAAAGCTTGCCGCAAAGAGTTTTATAAATTTCTAACACATATTCTTAACTTGGCACTACGAGATTACGGGTTTTTAAGTAAAATTTTCACGGGGCCTTACACATATTGTATTCTCAGTTCCTGAATTTAAATCCCTAAATGTTGAACACCTGTATTTGGGCCTGAGGCCATAGTTTATTTGTTTTATGCATATTTGGGCCTTTGGCTGTAGTTTATGCTTTATGCATGTTTGGGCCTGAGGCCGTAGTTGATGTTTTATGCATTTTTGGGCATGAGGCCATAGTTATGTATATGTATACTTGGGCCTGAGGCCGTAGCTTGTGCACATATATATTGGGCCCGAGCCTGTAGTTTATTCAGATAAACAGGTTGTTCATCATTCATAAGAGGGAGTATTTATATCTTAACTTTCTTTGTTCAGTTCAATTATTAGTTATTATTTCAGTTATTAGTTATCATTTTAGTTACAAGTTATCGATTTAGTTATTAGTTATCAGTTATCATTTTAGTTTCAGTTTCAATAGTTATCATTTTAGTTATCAATTATCAATTCTCAGTTATCAACTTAGTTTCAGGTTTAGCCTTTATAATTCTTTCTTTCAGTTGCTTTACATACCAGTGCAATTCAAATGTACCGACGTCCTTTTTTCCTGGGGCCTGCATCTCACGATACAAGTAATGACTTATAGGTTGACAATTCAGAGCGCTAGGATTCTCGTACCATCTATTTAGTGATCCCCAGTTCTTTCGAGGCATTATCATTGCCTTATAGTCTTCAGTATTTTCAGACAATTAATGTTTTCAGTGCTTCATTAGAGGCTTCATAGACTAGAGTAACAGCTAGACAGAGTCGCAAGCTTTTCATATTAAGCTATGTTGGCTACAAATATATTTCAGAATTGTATTAGTATTTCCGCACTTTGATTTATATCATCCAGACTTTCAGCATATCAGCATGTATTAGTTTATCTTCCGCATTCAGTATGTTATGATATCACATGTTGATTCAGCCAGCCAGTTGTTTCGCTCGATCGCATGTAGTCAGGCACCGGGTGCTATGTTACGTCCAGGCCCAGGTTCAGGGCATGACAACCCAGTTGAGCACATTAGCTCGAGAAAATCTGAAAATTCCCCCTTTTATCTAGTCAATAAGCCTTAGAGCCCAATTCTTAACACCCAAAATTTTCCACCAGGCCTGCTTCTAACATACGAACATCGTATCAGTCACTACACACTGTACCAAATCATGATTGCATACCTTTGCTGAATTCACACCATGCACCGCATAATTCACGTGACCGTATATCATTCTCTGATGACAATAGCCAAAATTCCACAAATTCGATGACCACAACACACCTCACAACATATATAAGTTTTGTTCCAACTCTTGCAATACCGCCACAGCGAAAAAGATGTGTAGAAATTCATAACCAACACCCTAGTCAACAAATCGCAGAACCATTACCTCGTCATGAACCAATAACAACATTTGCTCTTTAATATGCTTCATATGAATCCGATCGCACTGATGCCAGGGCCAAAAATCTTGTCTCACCCAGTACAAGTCGCTCTGGCAATAAGCCACCACAAACACTATCTAAGACCTCATATGACGCCATCAATGCGCCAATAAGCCTCAACTTTAATATGTCACATAAGGAAAAAGAACTCTGGAAAGAACTACTCAACCCACATAACTAGTTAAACAACAGAAAGGATGTTATGAGTGTAAGCACGTGATTTTTGCCCAATATGAGAATTACTCCCAAAAAATTCAAAAATAAAATGATTTTTTCTTTGATGTGCAATTTTGTGATATTTTGTGATATTTTGAATAATTATTTGTATTTGTCTGTGCATGTTTATTTGCTAAATTAATAAAAAAATACAAAAATATGTCGCATTTTGCATGTAGGATTTAATTCTACAATTGATAATAATTAAATTTGTTTTACAAAAATATAAAAATTACAAAAATAGGCATCGTGTGCATTTTTAGCATTTAATGTCCAAATATACAATTTTATGCTTAATTAATACTTAATTGTGCGTTAATTGTTATTGGGAGTTAATTTGCGCTTTTATAACTTAATTTAGTTCTTAATAATAGTTTAAGTATTTTTATAATTTAGTTTTAGAAAAATAAAAGAAGAAAAGAGAGCGAAAATATAAATAAAGTCGGAATTGGGCCTTTTCTTCAATTTCAAGCCACAGGCCCAAAAAATGGCCCAATCTTCCCTACGACCCAGTCCATTTCGAACTGGGTCAACCCGGTCCATAACCCAACACCCTATTATCTTGCATTTCAAAAAATAAAACAAAGAAAAACAAAAAAAAAATAGTAAACCCTAAAAAATGCCTAAGCATCCACCCCTCCCCCATTTCTCCTTCTTCTTCCCCAAACTCAAAAACAGCTCCCATGGCTTCCCTTTACCTTCTTCTTCGTCCACACAAACACCCTCGCGTCCAAACGACCCCCCCCCCCCCCGTCATCCATTAAAACCACACAACCACCTTCAAGCTCGAACTCGACAACCATGGTCGCTATTACTGCGTCTTCATCATCAACGACCAGTCCGTCGACTCCCTTTCACCATCATCGTTTCCACTGCAGAACCAGTCCTCAACTTCACGTCCCAACAGTCCAGCCATGGATGCTGCTCGCGCTACTGCTATTGTTTCATCTTCTTTGTTTCGTCGACTTCGAATTGGGTGGTCGAAGATCCGAGCTCCAGCCATGGATGCTGCTCGCGCTACTGCTCCTATTTCGGCGTCAAGCTGCGTCTGCTTCAGACGCTTCACGGCTCGCGCTACTGCTACTATTTCATCTTCTTTGTTTCGTCGACTTCGAATTGGGTGGTCGAAGATCCGAGCTCCAGCCATGGATGTTGCTCGCGCTACTGATCCTGTTTCGGCGTCAAGCTGCATCTGCTTCAGACGCTTCATGGCTCGCGCTACTGTTACTGTTTCATCTTCTTTGTTTCGTTGACTCCAAATTAGGTGGTCGAGCTCCCGAGCTCCAGCCATGGACGCAGCGGCGCTTCACTGCTGCGTATTGTCATTGACAACTCCATGAGTCATGTTTGTTGCTCACCATCGTATTCTTGTTGACGACGCAAGGCAGTCCGGTTAAAGTCTGGCAAAGTTCGAAGGTTTATCGTCGAATCGAAATCCTTCGTCAAAATCCGAAATGACATGAGTTGTTTGGTCGAAGTTTGTCGAAACAGTCCGTACATATTTCGTGTCGATCCGGTTAGTAGATTTTGAGTTTTATTTTTTCCGTGTTTCGTTTTGATATTTCTCGAATCTAAAATCGGTAGATATTTGATTTTTGGTTTTGTTCATGTTCATATGTTTTGTTGAATTAATTTTCAGATTTCAAATGGAAATTTAATTAGTGGTTTTTCATGTTTATTTCATGTTTGTTTTATGGTTTAGGTAAGAATTTGTTAGTTTGATTGTTTGTTAGATTCAAATTGAAATTTAATTGATTATTTCTTCAATTTGTTTCATGTTGTTATATATTTTCCAGAAATTATTAATGTTGGTTTAATCATTTAATTTGTCATGTTTGTTGTTTTAAAATAGACTCATTCATGTTCATACTTTGTTTGATTGTTCTTGAATCCGAAATTTGTATAGTTTGATTTCTTGTTTATCACTTATGATTATTTTTAAAATTTGTCTCATAATCTTGTTTAAGTTTAATATAAGAATTGTTTGTTGTAATGTTGTTAGAGTTGATTTTAAGTTCAATATGATTGAATTTAGAAATCTTCATACTTTGTTTGTTGTTGGTGTTGAATCCGAAAATAGGATTGTTTGTTGCTAAAATATTGTTCAATCAAATTTTAGTTGTTCTTGGTTGTTTAATTTGTGTTCATGTGATTTGTTGTTGAAATGTTGTTAAAATCATGTTCATATGATATTGTTGTTATGATGTTCATCCGTGTTCATATTGTTGTTTGAACATTGTTAGAAATTGATCATATTGTCTATATTTTGGTTAAGTTTGATTAATTGATGTGTTATAGCTGATGGGTAGTTTGGTAAATTTGTAATACGTTCAGGGGTAGTTTGGTAATTTCAGTAAGGTCGGAAGGGGTAGTTTAGGAATTGTACATTTTGTAATTGTTTATTTGAAGCATGAGGGACAAATTGAAATGGGGTGGGTTGTGATATGATTATTTAATATAAAGGGGGGACAAGATTTAATTTAAAGGGGAATCTTGCATTATTTTATGTTAGGCATGGGGGACAAAATATAATGGGGTGGTGTGATATATTTATTTAATGTAATGGGGATGAGTGGGAAGATAATGGGTTTGGTAGAGAAAGGGATTGATTTTAATTGATTAAAGGGTGGGGATTATATATAGAGGTCTGAAAGGATAGAGAGAGGAAAAAGAAAAAAAAGAGATTAGAGAAAAAAAAGAGCTGAACATTTATTCCGGAAAAAAACATTGAAACTCTCAAGAAAAGAAAAACATACAAAGAAAAATAAAAAAAAAGTTGAAAATTAGAAGAGAAAGTAGTACACACCTGATAAATATTCTGGTATACAGGTGTAGAAATTAAGGGTTGAAGATTAACTAGCCTTTCAAAAAATCTGAAAATTTCCCTTGGTTTCTGTCCGTTATTTTCGGCATTCCTGGATTTTATTTTGAATTTTTCAAAGCTGTCACTGGGATTTTCGTTGACTGGTTATTGCTGGTTATTGTTGCTGTTGCTATGTTACGTATTACGTTGCTGACTTTCTTCTTCTTATATTGACAATATCAGGTACACAACTGTAATTTTGGCATTTTGTAAGCTGAAATGAAGAATGAAGTATTAAATTTTTAATTTAGTTTAATTTAATTTTTTGTATTGTATTTAGGTTATTCATGTATTATTATTCTGTAAATCACTGTCATTTGGCATAACTAGGCATATTATAGCGACATATTAAATAACGCCTTAACCAGATTATTAGGAAATATATTTAAGCCTGATTATTAAATAAAATTGTTTAATAAAAAAAATAGAAGAAATAACGTAAAGAATGGTGTTATTGAATCAGTTTGGCAAAAATTAACTAAGTTCCTTATTCATAAGGTTTTTCGTCAACGATAAGTTAATCCGAATCATGTAGTCAATTTCAGTAAGTTAATCCGAATCATGTAGTCAATTTCAGTTATAACATGAATTAGTTTGCGAACAAGTATTAGGACATGATGAATTAAAACAAAGTTAGTTAATGTTAAATTGTTTAAATTTTTAGAAATATGATTTAGTACTCAAGTTTTTATTTTTATTTCTTTCAATTTTCAGTATTTATAAATAATTAGTTTCAATAAGCTTAAGTCTTACTAACAATTTGAATTTTAATCCAACTATGGGATAATTAATTTTTTTTTATTTTTATTTTTTTACTTTTCGATAATTCCATGTTGTATTTATGATTATAATTTTATTACTTTTTGTTAATATTTGTTTTTCTCTTCTATTTAATATGTCATTTTCAAGAATGTAGATATTGATTTTATATTTATAAACAAACTTAGTAATAATAAAAAGGTAGTCATTAAAGGATATTCTTAAAATAAGGAAGGATTTCGCTAAAAATAAATAGATGTAAATAATACAAAAATTTACAGGATTCTCCAATCTCATTTATTTATTTAATTATTTTAAAAAAAATTACTTAGAATTTGGGATGGATTGTTTAGTGAATTTCACTTCCTTCCCCAAAGATAATGACGCGCTAGACTCTTTAGGCGCGATTTAATCAATTTTACCTTCTTAAACTCGGATGTGCATTTCATGCGACCCAAATCTAAATCCTAAAACATTGAATAAAAATGTGTTCCGGATTGCGGGTGCATTTCATGTGACGTAATCCAAAGAAATGTTTTAAACGATGTTCACAATTTTTTTAAAAATAAATAAATAAATAAATAATAATAATAATAAAGTGGTAAAAAGTTAAATTTGCACATTGGTTCATAATTGTATTTAAAATCAGATAAATAAGCCGAATATGACAGTTGAGCGACCGTGCTAGAACCACGGAATTCGGGAATGCCTAACACCTTCTCCCGGGTTAACAGAATTCCTTATCCGGATTTCTGGTACGCAGATTGTAATATGGAGTCATTCTTTTCCTCGATCCGGGATTAAAATTGGTGACTTGGGACACCCTAAATCTCCCAAGTGGCGACTCTGAAATAAATAAACCAATCCTGTTTCGACTGTCCTTTAATTGGAAAAAACTCCTTGTACCCTCGCGGGGGCGGAAAAAGGAGGTGTGACAGCTCTGGCGACTCTGCTGGGGACCTTAACCCAGAACCAGTGGTTCAGGGTTATAAATTCGAGCTCATATAAATTGTTATATTTGGTTTTGTCTGATTTTTACATGTTTGAGCCTAATGTGCTAAATGCTGCTTTTACCGCTTTGATATTACGTGAACTGTGTATAAACTGTGCCGAAACCCATCTCCTCTCTGCGTCTTCTAAATCATGAAGAAGGGTGTACTTCCTACGACTTCTTTTCTATATAGTGTAAAATCCCAATTTAGAACGAGGTTCGGACAAGTTGCTAAGCCGGTGAAGCTTCTGTATTCCCGGTACGCTACCCCCCTCGGCTCGAGCTATCCGCTCGGGTAAGCCAGGTCTAGAACAAACACCCAAGTTCTGAACCTAGAATAACTCAGCTTCATGCCGGATCCCTAATAGGAACGCTTATTTGCATCATGTGCATTTTGACTTAGGGGACTCAACACAGGGGTTGAGTCCGTCTAGGGCTAGCAACCTGGAAAAAAAAAAAAAACCATCTTGATGCATCTTATTTGTTTTATGTGCATTTATTTGCTCGGTCTTGCATGTTGACCGGCTTCTGAGTCTCGGGAGGGTAAAAAATAAAAAAATAAAAATAGCAAGTGGAAAGTTAGATGATTAATTTAGAAAAATCAGTGTCCAAGTACTGTCGAAATGCTGCCGAAATTTTTTTTAAAAAAAAACATATATATTTTTACTTTTAGAATTGTTTGTTTGCCTAGAAAGCAGAAAGTGTGTAGGAATAAGTCTTTTATTTTAATTTGCTTTATTTTCAAAAAAAAAATGAAAAAGGAAAATAGTTTTTTTTGCTATAAAAGAAAAAGGAAAAAATTTGTTTGTTTTCAAAAATTAGTTAGTTTATAGCCTGAACTACGCGGGTCTGATTCTCACCGGATGTGAGATCAGAGGCAAACCTCTTTGGTTTCGGCTCACCGTATTCAAAAAAAAAATCCAAAAATATTTAACATTACTCACTTCTTTAGAAAGTTTTTCTTTTAGACCTCAATTTTTTTTAAAAAAAAAATATATATATTTCCTTTTAATCTCAAAATCCCTATTATTTGTTTAAAAGATATCCCAAATAAAATTCAAAAATATTTTTTTTCTGTAGTATTTCTTTCATAAATTCATAATATTAGTTCAAAAATATTTCCTTTCTCCTTAAAAGTTTTTTCAAAAAAAAAAAAAATTAAAATCCAAAAAATATTTCTTTAGAATATAGATAGTTTTTAAGTCAAATAAAAGTTTTTCCTTCTTTAATCACTATAATAAATGTGCAGGATGAGCACAAGTCAAAATGAACCATTCTCAGTGTGTAGCGAGGTCCCTTTGCAACTCCACATGTGGTGGAATGATATGGGAAAGGATAGTATAAAGATAGTGGAAAGAGTTTTGGGAGGTTTTGTCGATCTGTTGAATATCAAGCCAAGGACAGATATCATCGAGGCTCTAATACCGTTCTGGGACCCAACACGCAACGTGTTTCGTTTTGCTGACTTTGAACTTTCACCTACACTAGAGAAAGTCGCCGGATATGCGGGGTTGAATGGGAAACTAAGAGGGCAGTATTTACTTTCACCAAGACCAGTATCTCCGCACGCGTTCTTGGATTTGTTAAGCATTAGTCGGAAGGTGCAGAATGATGATTTGTCGAAGGGATGTTGTACTCTCCAATTCTTGTATCAACGGTACGGAATTCCTCAGGGTTTGGAAGAACCAAACCTCGGATTAATTCACACTGGGAACAGAATCAAGTGGGAAGCAAGACGTACTTTGGCATTTATCACAGCATTTCTGGGAGTTGTGGTCTGTCCCCGCAAAGATAAAAAATAGAGATAGGCCTTGTAGGGATGGCCGATGTTGCAATCAAAAGAACCGACAGTACTGTGGTTCCTTTGATTTTGTCCAAAATCTACCGAGCTTTAACTATATGCCGAGAAGGAGGCAAGTTCTTTCAGGGATGCAATCTGTTACTCCAGCTGTGGATGCAAGAACACCTCCATCACCGAGTGGGATACATGAACCACGGGTTGACTGAGAGAAACTACATTAGCGGCTTTGAGAAACGAATGACAGGCGTCATATTTCCCGAAGGCGTCGAAGCATGGCTTGCACAATTGAGGTCAACAACAGCCGACCAAGTTGAATGGGCATTTGGGTGGTTGAATGATACTGAGGTAATATACATGGCGGCCGAGGAATGTCATGTTCTTTTGATGGGACTTCGTAGCATCCAGCCATATGCTCCTCATCGGGTACTGCGCCAACTAGGAAGATTTCAGGTAATTCCCACTGATGAGGATCTAAGCAAGCACGCCATTGAGTTGAGTCCAGGAGTCGTGTTCCCCGAAGGAAAAATTAGAAAGTTGTGGCACGAATGTAGATTCCTTGAACCCAAGACTATGGTTCGAGAGCTGGCTAAGGGTGAGGTAGACCCAAAATACGATGTTTGGTTCGGGAAAAGGTTCCAGATTCGTCAGAGGCCTGCCAAAAGAGCTCACGTCCAACAATTCACGGATGATTCGCAGGAACAGTGGGGCTGGTTAGTGAGAGAGGAAGGCTACCGGGTTGAAATCGGGAAGCTGAAGCGACAAATTGAAAGGCTTATGTTTGAAAACAACGTTCAAGTAGCCTCAGAGCAGGGTGAGAAGAACAAATTAGCCAAAGAAAACCAGGCACTGAAAGCCCGAATTCGCCAAGTCAGTAAGAGTGATAGCGACCGACAGAAACGTCGCTCTGATGAAAGGTTGATAGCGGAATTGAGAAATCAAGTCAGCCAAAGCCGAGAAGACTTGGAGAGATCCCAGGCTTGTATAACAAGAATGCGGGTCAGGTGGGCTACAGTTACAACATCACGGAGAGAGCACCTATGGCAAGTAAAAAGGGACTACGAAATGAGTGTTGCGACATTGAGAGAGATAAACTCCATTCTCAATAATCGGGTCCTCAAACAAGCCCAGGATGCTAGAACATATAGAGAACACTGCTATGAGTCGATAGCCCGGATGGAAGAACAAATGGAGAGGTTCCAAGAGCAGCTCATTGACAATACTCGAATATTGGGACTAAAGAATCAACGGATAGAACAGCTGTGCATAGAGAGGGATAGAATCAGGGGTAGGATCAATGATATAGGGCGCTATATCACCACGAAGTGCCTAACATGTGAAGAGATGCCTCGTGATGTCCTATTTGCCTCAATCATGGGTTATGTCCATCAGATCATGGAGGAACTAAAAAGCTTGCAAAGAAGCCTGGCCCCCAAGCCCGCGGAAAGGCCGAATGATGCCTCGCGGGCACCAAAATTCAAAGCTTTAATGTATCCCTAGTTCAATCTTGCACTTGTTTGTTTTTCGAGTCTGTTGTCTACCCATATGTTTTTTTTTCTTCAAACATTCTCAAAAATATATATATAAAGTCTGTATTTTTTGTGATGGCTTGTAATAGCATTATATATATATATATATATATATATAAAGTCTGTATTTTTTTGTTTTTTTTTGTGATGGCTTGTAATAACATTATTTTGAGTAATAAAAAAAATATTTGGTCTTATGGCACGAACTACGCTTGGTCTGATTCGTGCGGGGTCATGATACGTAGGCAATCTCTATAGGATTCGACCGTAATTAAAAAAAAGAAGAATATATATTTGTCAGAGCAAAAATAAGTCGGGATGATGCATGCGGTCAGAGCAAAAGCATGTTAGAAATGATTAACTGCCTAGGAGCATTGCATCCCCCTAACGTGCAATTACAATATCTGTTAAGACTCTAACACTGACAAGTTTGTTGTTTTTCCAATCAATATCAGTTAGTTGTTAGAGCGTACTGGCACCGTACCATTATCAGACAAGATCAAAAGGTCCTATACCAGAAAGCATGACTGGGTCAGACAACAGCGTTGAGTCAGAAAAAACGGCCAATCAGATGCTGAAGGAAGCCCTGGAGAAAATGGAAAAAATGAGGCTAGAAATGAATGAAATGCAGATAGCCTTAGCTAGAGCCCAGAAGGGGCAAGAACTACCCGTTACTCCTACCCTCCAACCAACACACACGCCGGAATACCCCTCTCCCGGTCCTTCAACAAGTTTCCCAAGCCATCACTATTATCAGGGAAGAGAGGCTTATGATTCCCAAGCTCCACCACCCACTCAAAACCCTCCTCCACCAAATGTTCACGTCTTTGTGGCACCTCCCCCAGCCCCATTGCACAGATCATCTAGTGAGCCACTGTTTCAGGCTCACGATACACAATATTACCCCCTGAACTCACATTCAAAGCACCCGAGCCACATACCTATAATCCCCACTTTGAGGTCCCGGCAGAGATTGAAAAGCCGGCTAAGAGCCCAGAGCAGGACGAGGTGATGCGGAAATTTAAAAGCCTGGAGCAATCCTTCAGGAACATACACGGGTTAGGTAAACAGGTCAGCGTGGCTTACAAGGATCTATGCCCTTTCCCTGACGTTCAATTACCAGCAGGGTTCAAGATGCCCAAGTTCGATTTATACGAAGGGCATGGTGATCCTGTGGCACATCTACGGGGTTTTTGTAGCAAAATGAGGGGAGCAGGGGGCAAAGATGAGCTATTAATAGCTTACTTTGGCCAGAGTTTGAGCGGGTCGGCATTAGAGTGGTATACAAGACAAGATCCGAGCAGGTGGTACACCTGGGATGACTTGGCACAGGCTTTCGCAGGACATTTCCAATACAACCTTGAGATAGTCCCAGACCGTCTCACATTGCTAAAGCTCGAGAAGAAACCCGGAGAGAGCTTCCGGGAATTTGGGTTCCGATGGAGAGAACAGGCAGCCAGAGTTGATCCCCCAATGAGAGAAGGGGAAATGGTGGATTACTTCTTACAAACTCTCGAGCCAACTTACTTTGGTCACTTGGTGACGTCAGTTGGCAAATCATTTAATGAAGTGGTGAAAATGGGAGGTATGATAGAAGAGGGACTTAAGTCCAATAAGATCCTGAGTTATTCGGCAATTAAGGCAACAACTCAGGCCATTCAGAGCGGCACGGGAGGTGCGCTAGGGAAGAAAAGGAGAGAGGAGGTCACGACATTAGAGGCCGACAATTGGTCCAGATCTAGAGGTCCTTCCCCTCATTACCAACCCAGACCCCATCGTCTAAACTACCCACACGTTCCAAATTACCCTCCACAACCCTACTACCAACCACAAGAACAACATTTCACCGTCCATCAAGCCCAGACATACACCCAACCTCCGGTTCGCCCACAATGGCGCGCGCCGGTTCCCCACAATACATACCCACCTCCACATAACACATACCCACCACCACAAAACACCTATCCACCACCAAGAGCCTACAGGAACCCTCCAGGGATGGGTTTTAAGGGAAATCCGGCCGCCAGAAATGAAAGATTGCAGAGGCAAAGAACTTTTACTGAGTTGGGGGAAACTTATATTGCCTTGTTCCACAAATTGAGGCAGTTGGGTTTATTAAATCCTGTTGAGCCTAGATTACCAAATCCCTTACCCCAAAATATGGATCACTCGGTAAGATGTGAATATTGTTCGGGAGCTCCCGGACATGATACCGAGAAATGTTGGAGGCTGAAACATGCAATACAAGATCTTATTGATACCAACAAGATCGAGGTACAGGCACCGGAGGCACCCAACATTAACCAGAACCCATTGCCAAAGCACTCTGAAGCCCACATGATCGAACTTGTGCACGAAGGAGGGGAGCCGAAGAAACCCTCACAGACAGTGATGATGACCCGTGCCACTCCGAAAGAAAAATCGATCAATAAGGAAGCAGGGGTACAGTTGAAGGGGGAAGATGTCAAGCCAGTGGTGATATTGGGGAAGAATCCATCTGCCGCTACAAGGAAACCAGAACCAGCCAAGTTGGTAATAACGGGAGCATCATCTGCACCCGTGGTTGTTGTGAAGGGGTCTGCAGGGAACCGGTCATCATAAAACCAGTAGTCCAAACACCAGTGATTGATAGCAAGGCTGTGCCTTGGAAGTATGAGAAGGCAGTGGTGATGTACAAGGGACAACAAGTGGAGGAGAATAGTTGTGAGGCGCAGGGACTGACTCGATCAGGACGGTGTTTTGCTCCGGCGGAGTTGAGAAGACCCAATCCAGCTGCAACAAAGAAACATGTGTCAGAAGAAGAAGCTGAGGATTTCTTAAAGAAGATGAAAGTGCAGGATTACTCCGTGGTCGAACAGTTGAAGAAAACACCGGCCCAGATCTCACTGCTATCATTATTAATCCATTCGGATGAACATCGTCGGGCCCTGATGAAGATACTGAATGAAGCTCATGTGCCCAAAGAGATTTCTGTAAATCACCTGGAAACGATTGCCAACAAAATTTTCGAGGTGAACAGGGTAACATTTTCAGATGATGATCTGCCAGTGGAGGGCACGGAGCATAATAAAGCTCTCTACCTAACTGTCAAATGTGAAGATTCGGCAGTTACTCGGGCATTGGTGGATAACGGCTCAAGTGCCAATATTTGTCCATTATCCACCCTGAACCAATTGAAGATCGACCACGGAAGAATCCAAAAGAATAGCATTTGCGTCCGAGGATTTGACGGAAATGGAACAGCCACCGTGGGGGATATTGTACTTGAGTTGACCATCGGTCCAGTCCAGTTTACCATGGAATTCCAGGTATTAGATGTTACGGTATCTTATAACTTTCTGTTGGGACGACCGTGGATCCATGCAGCCAAAGCAGTGCCATCCACCTTGCATCAGATGGTCAAGTTCGAGTGGGATAGATAAGAGGTCGTGTTGCACGGCGAGGACACTGCGTGCACTGTAGGAGGCGCCATTGTACCCTTCATAGAGACCAATGATGACAAAGGTCCCTGGGTCTACCAGATTTTTGATGCAGTGTCGGCAAACAAGATCCCCGAGGGTGAAATCATTCAGCATCCTAGGATAGCTTCCGCAACGGTTATGATGGTTTCAGAAATGCTGGGTAATGGGTTTATGCCAGGAAAAGGCTTGGGAGCTGAACTTCAGGGAATTGTTCAACCTGTTTCTTTGCCCAAGAATTTGGAGACCTTTGGGTTGGGGTTCAAAACGACTGCGGCAGATGTAAAACGAGCGCGGAAAATGAAGAAGAAAGTTTGGTTTCTTCCCAAACCTGTGCCACGTCTCTCAAGATCTTTTGTTAGAGCAAGCGCCAAGGGATCACCGGTCCCGAAAGTTCTCGGGACATTGATTGGGATTGACGGAGATCTGAATCAGAGCTTCAAAAGATTGTTCACTGATGTCAATATGGTAGAAGTCGGAGAGGGTTTAAGCGGAACAGACATACAGTTTATGGGGCCTGAGGCCAAAACCAACAATTGGACGGTTACTCCTCTTCCTACTCGGGGAGAGTCCTGGTAGTAGGCTTTGATTTTTGCTTTCTTATTTTTCGGATTATTCAGGGTGTAATCCAAATCTTATTTTATCTTGTAAAAGTGTGAACCCTGTTATCCCGCATTTTAATAAAATTCTTTTCTTGTCTCATTTTAATTTTGTTTTATTCTTTTCTCTTTCTGAACAGTTCTCTTTTTACTGGTTCTAAAGACATGGCATGCACGACAGATCTTCGACCTAGTCTAATAAATCAATCTGACTCTGATTTAATGATACAAGAGATCGATTATGACGATGAGTCTGAATATGATGAGGATAAAGCCTTCAAAGAAATAAACCGAGAACTATGCCAATTTGAAGAGAAACCCAAGCCTAATCTGAATGACACCGAGGCTGTAAATCTAGGGGATGCGGATAATGTCCGAGAAACCAAAATCAGCATCCACATTGAGCCTGGCATCAGGGAAGAATTAATCAAAGCACTCATTGAGTTTAAAGATATTTTTGCATGGTCGTATGACGACATGCCGGGTTTAAGCACCAAGCTAGTGGTTCACAAATTGCCCATTGACCCGGCATGCCTTCCCGTCAAGCAGAAACTGAGGAAGTTCAAGACAGATATGAGTGTGAAGATTAAAGAAGAAGTAACCAAGCAGCTGCAAGCAAAGGTTATTCGGGTCTCTCGATATCCTGATTGGTTGGCTAATGTGGTGCCAGTACCAAAGAAAGATGGGAAGATCAGGGTATGCGTCGACTACCGTAATCTGAACAGGGCAAGCCCAAAGGATAACTTTCCATTGCCCAATATCCATATCTTGATCGACAATTGCGCCGGGCGAGAAATCGGCTCCTTTGTGGATTGCTACGCTGGGTATCATCAGATTTTGATGGATGAAGAAGATGCAGAGAAAACAGCTTTCATTACGCCATGGGGGACTTATTGTTATCGGGTAATGCCATTCGGTTTGAAGAACGCTGGGGCAACGTACATGAGAGCAATGACTACTGTGTTCCATGATATGATACACAAAGAGATCGAAGTGTACGTAGATGATGTGATCATCAAATCCAAGCGTCAGGAAGACCACGTAGCAGACCTTAGGAAGTTTTTCCAAAGACTTCGAAGGTACGACATTAAGCTCAACCCAGCCAAATGTGCATTTGGTGTTCCATCTGGAAAGCTGTTAGGATTTATCGTCAGTCGGCGAGGCATTGAGTTGGATCCGTCAAAGATCAAATCCATCCAGGAATTGCCGCCACCGAGGAACAAAACAGAAGTAATGAGTCTGTTGGGAAGGTTGAACTATATCAGCAGATTCATCGCTCAGCTCACAACAACTTGTGAACCCATCTTTCGATTGCTGAGGAAAGATTCCGCGATATAATGGATGGCAGAATGTCAGGAGGCATTTGACCAGATCAAAGGTTATTTATCCAATCCACCTGTATTGGTTCCACCTGAGTCGGGGAGGCCATTAATCCTTTATCTAATGGTCCTGGATCATTCGTTTGGTTGTGTGTTGGGTCAACACGACATCACAGGAAGAAAAGAGCAAGCCATCTATTATCTCAGCAAGAAGTTTACAGTCTATGAGAATAAGTACACTCAACTTGAGAAGACATGTTGTGCTCTAACTTGGGTAGCACAGAAGTTTAAGCATTATCTGTCGTCACATACTACTTACCTTATTTCACGTCTGGATCCATTAAAGTATATTTTCCAGAAGCCTATGCCCACAGGAAGATTGGCAAAATGGCAGATATTACTCACAGAGTTCGACATTGTCTATGTGACGAGGACGGCCATGAAAGCTCAAGCATTGGCCGATCACTTGGCTGAGAATCCTATTGATGAAGAATACGAGCCTTTGAGGACGTATTTTCCTGATGAAGAAGTGATACATATAGAGGAGTTAGAACTGAATGAGGAGCCAGGGTGGAAGCTTTTCTTTGACGGGGCTGCTAATGCAAAAGGAGTTGGAGTAGGAGCAGTACTTATTTCAGAAACAGGACATCACTATCCTGTTACAGCTCAGCTACGTTTCTATTGTACCAACAACATGGCTGAATATGAGGCATGTATTTTGGGCTTACGATTGGCTGCAGACATGGATGTTCAGGACGTCTTGGTCTTGGGAGACTCGGACCTCCTAGTACATCAGATCCAGGGTGAATGGGAAACACGGGATTTGAAGCTTATACCATATCGACAATGTTTGCACGATCTGAGCAACCGATTTCGATCAGTGGAGTTCAGACACATCCCGAGAGTTCACAATGAGGTTGCCGATGCTTTGGCCACTTTAGCATCGATGTTGCACCATCCAGACAAAATCCATGTTGACCCATTGTATATTCAGGTTCGTAATCAGCATGCCTACTGCAACATAATAGAAGAAGAATGGATGGCGAGCCATGGTTTTATGATATCAAGGAATACCTCAGGATGGGAATATACCCGGAGCAGGCAACCGGAGATCAAAAGAGAGCCATTCGACGACTGGCAAATGGATTTTTCCTTAGTGGAGGAATGTTGTACAAAAGAACCCCAGATCTGGGATTGCTGAGATGTATTGATGCAGGTCAAGCCACGATAGTGATGACAGAGGTACATGCTGGAGTCTGTGGGCCCCATATGAGCGGATATGTGTTGGCAAAGAAGATTCTGCGAGCGGGATATTATTGGCTCACTATGGAGCATGATTGTATCAGTTTCGTACGAAAATGTCATCAGTGTCAGATACACGGAGATCTGATTCATTCTCCACCAACGGAATTGCACACAATGTCCGCACCATGGCCATTTGTGGCATGGGGCATGGATGTCATTGGGCCTATCGAGCCGGCAGCTTCGAACGGTCACAGGTTCATTCTGGTAGCCATCGATTATTTCACTAAGTGGGTTGAAGCCAAAACTTTCAAGTCTGTAACCAAGAAGGCAGTGGTGGATTTCGTCCATTCCCATATCATTTGTAGATTTGGGATCCCAAAAATAATAATCACGGACAATGGTGCTAATCTTAACAGCAATTTGATAAGAGAAGTATGTGAACAGTTTAAGATTACACACCGTAATTCCACCCCGTATCGGCCCAAGGCGAATGGAGCAGTTGAGGCAGCCAACAAAAATATAAAGAAGATATTGAGGAAAATGATTGAAGGATCCAGACAATGGCATGAAAAGCTACCATTTGCGTTGTTAGGATACCGCACTACTGTTCGTACTTCAATAGGTGCGACTCCTTATTTGTTGGTATACGGAACTGAAGCAGTAATACCAGCAGAAGTTGAAATTCCTTCCCTTCGAATTATCGCTGAGGCCGGGATTGACGATGATGAATGGGTCAAAGCCCGACTAGAGCAGCTGAGTTTAATGGATGAAAAAAGATTGGCAGCAGTATGTCATGGCCAGTTATATCAGAAGAGAATGGCAAGAGCATACAATAAGAAGGTGCGCCCCAGGAAATTCGAAGTAGGGCAACAAGTATTGAAACGGATCCTCCCACATCAGATTGAGGCAAAAGGCAAGTTCGCCCCGAATTGGCAAGGGCCGTATATTGTGACCAGAGTATTATCCAACGGCGCTTTACGTCTGACAGATGTTGAAGGAAGATGCGTCGACATGGCTATCAATTCTGATGCAGTCAAAAGATATTATGTGTAATTTCTTTTGTTGTTTATTTGTTTGTTTGTACTTAGTGCTTATCGGATAATGAAATGACGGAGGCAATTCTTTCTTCTATCCAAACACTTTTAATCTTTGCTTTACCCCTTTGAGCCATACTTATCTTTTTATACCCCTCTCTTGGAATCATTAATGAAAAAATGTATGAAAAAAAAAACTTTTTGAAGGTCGCAAGAAAACAAAGGAGCCAGTGAACTACGTTCGACCTGATTCCTCAAAGAGGATACGTAGGCGCCTCACGGCTCGGTCATAAGGTAACAAAAAAAAAGGAAAAAAAATCAAAAGAAAAAATCCCCAAGTAAGAAAACTGGGGCAGAAATTATGTTTCTAAATTTTGAAAGAAAAAAAAAAGTTTGATGCCAAGAGTTGTAATACTTTACCCATCAAAGTTATTTTGAATTTTATATCCTTTTCTTCTAAAACCTATATTGATATCCAAAAAAAGACCTCCCGATCAGTATCCGAGAGGTGTTAAGATAGGCAAATGAAAACCAAGAATAAAACGTCGGTCCCTGACTGAATGAGGATCATGAATTGAAAGAATTGATAGCCAAAAGAATTCCCGGTAGAGATAAATCTTATCGGCAACACTCCAATCCCAAGCTGAGAAAATAAGATGAGAGAGTCTTATCGGCGAAAACCTTCACAGGCGCCATAAGGCGACGTAAGCTGAGAAATACAAAATGAGAGAGTCTTATCGGTGAAAACCTTCACAGGCACCATAAGGCGACGGGAGTTGTGAGAAATGAGAGAGCCTTGTTAGTGAAAACCCCGCGAAGGGCACTATAAGGCGACAAGATAGATTGACGGAAAAGATCCGTATTTTGCGAAGAATTGGGCACCTATTTATCCCCAGCAAGTGAAGACATCAGAAAGTTTGATCGACACAAATAGACTGGGTTGATTAATCCGGAATGCACAACATGATCATTGGAATCGGTTGTATCACCCAGATAAGTTCATTTTTTTTTCCATCATTTGTTCAGAAAGATTTTCTCATTTTTCTATCTTTTCATTTCTTTGTTTAAAAGAATTTTTCTAGAAATTTATGTTTTAAGAAAGGTCTTTCAGAGTTTACTACCAGTTGCCAAAATGGTACAACATAAAAGGTGAAAAGGGCAATCCAGAGACAAGGCAATAAGACAAAAGACGTTGATTGCCAGGCCGAATAATACTGTCCTAAAATGGCAAGGAAAGTACGGGGAAGAGCCGGAAAAAAAAAACGAACAAGCAGAAAAACTATCCCCAAGACGATCCCCAACATGGCTTACATGTTGAGGAAATTGTAAGCCAAGTTCCAAGACGATCCCCAGAGTACTCCGACCGAATATCGACCAAGCTCCGAGGTGATCGGACAACACAGAAGTGGAAGGGAAGAAAGGAAAATCCATCTTCGGCAAAATAAACTCCAGAAATTTTTGAGATACAAAATGGTGAAGGGATAAATGGAAAAACCATCCCCAGCAGAATGTTATCCCCAGCAAATAACATCATCCCCAACAAGTTTTGAGAACGCCGAACAGGAATAAGGGAAAGGGAACAATCATCCCCATCAGGAGTGACATGACCACTCGCCATATTTCAAAAAAAAAAACTAACTAAATTTTCTTTGATTTGAACAGGAAAATAAAGTGTTGATGATGGCCTAAAGATACGCCATAAAAAAGATCGCCAGAATTGGGGCAGAAAATTTTCTGCCACAAGTGGAAATTTTCTCGGAGAATCGAGGAAACAAATTCAAATTATTCTTTACCAATTAGGCGCCCACCAGTATAATGCGGGAATGCATTTATGTTTTCATTTCATGTTCTAGGTCGCCCACCAGTATAATGCGGGCATGCATTTATCTTTTCATTTCATGTTCTAGGTCGCCCACCAGTATAATGCGGGTATGCATTTATGTTTTCATTTCATGTTCTAGGTCGCCCACCAGTATAATGAGGGAATACATTTCTGTCTTTTCATTTAAGTTCTAGGTCACCCACCAGTATAATGCGGGAATACATTTCTGTCTTTTCATTTAAGTTCTAGGTCACCCACCAGTATAATGCGGGTATACATTTATGTTTTCATTTCATGTTCTAGGTCGCCCACCAGTATAATGCGGGTATGCATTTATGTTTTCATTTCATGCTCTAGGTCGCCCACCAGTATAATGTACTTTTAAGTTCTAGGTCGCCCACCAGTATAATGTGGGAATACTTTTAAGTTCTAGGTCGCCCACCAGTAAAATGCGAGAATACATTTCATTTCTAGGTCACCCACCAGTATAATGAGGGAATACATTTTATCTTTTCATTTCATGTTCTAGGTCGCCCACCAGTATAATGCGGGTATGCATTTATGTTTTCATTTCATGTTCTAGGTCGCCCACCAGTATAATGAGGGAATACATTTCTGTCTTTTCATTTAAGTTCTAGGTCACCCACCAGTATAATGAGGGAATACATTTCTGTCTTTTCATTTAAGTTCTAGGTCACCCACCAGTATAATGCGGGAATACATTTCTGTCTTTTCATTTAAGTTCTAGGTCACCCACCAGTATAATGCGGGAATACATTTCTGTCTTTTCATTTAAGTTCTAGGTCACCCACCAGTATAATGCGGGTATACATTTATGTTTTCATTTCATGTTCTAGGTCGCCCACCAGTATAATGCGGGTATGCATTTATGTTTTTATATTCTAGGTCGCCCACCAGTATAATGCGGGTATACATTTCAGTTTTCCATTTCTAGGTCGCCCACCAGTATAATGCGGGCATACATTTCAGTTTTCCATTTCCAGGTCGCCCACCAGTATAATGCAGGCATACATTTCAGTTTTCCATTTCCAGGTCGCCCACCAGTATAATGCGGGCATACATTTCATTTTTCCATTTCCAGGCACCCACCTGTATAACGAGAGGAATACTTTTCAGTCTTATACTGCAGATTTTGAAGTCAGTAACCCCACCGGAAGGCAGAAGGTTACAACAAGAATCCCCAGTAGGAAACAATAAAAATCCCAACACCGGAAGGCAGAAGGTGGCAACAAGAAGTCCCAGAGCAAATTCAAGTGCATGAGTCAAAAGAAAGAAAAGACGCGTCTTGATGAATCTGATGAAGATAATCGTGTCCCAAGAGGAACCGCCAAAAAGCTTAATGAAGAAAGCCATGTCCCCAGCGGACCGAACAAAATGACGAAAACTGGTATTAAAAAAAAAATCAAGGGCCAGAAGTCTTGGTAAAAAGGCACCAGAGGAAACACAAACCGACAAAAAGCAAGGCAACCGGAGCAAGGGGGAAAACAGATAAGATTCTGTAATTTCTAGCTTAGTCTAGCTTCTTATTTTTTAAGCATGGTGTAATAAGGAGGTCAGCAAACAGTAAAAGTAGCATGCAACAGCAGTAACATTGCAGTCCCATGGTAGTCCCAGCTACCAAGACTTCCCGAACTACATTGACCTGATTCCTGTTTAGCCCAGGATATGTAGGAAACCTTTGAAGCAAAGGTTCGGTCAAATCTTTTTCAAAAAATGCTTCACACGGAGTACTCGGATGGGCAAAAATCGCTCGCTTTATCTTTGCACGAAAACCCTTCGTGTCTTCGGGCAAAGAGGGGCAGCTGTAAGCACGTGATTTTTGCCCAATATGAGAATTACTCCCAAAAAATTCAAAAATAAAATGATTTTTTCTTTGATGTGCAATTTTGTGATATTTTGTGATATTTTGAATAATTATTTGTATTTGTCTGTGCATGTTTATTTGCTAAATTAATAAAAAAAATACAAAAATATGTCGCATTTTGCATGTAGGATTTAATTCTACAATTGAAAATAATTAAATTTGTTTTACAAAAATATAAAAATTACAAAAATAGGCATCGTGTGCATTTTTAGCATTTAATGTCCAAATATACAATTTTATGCTTAATTAATACATAATTGTGCGTTAATTATTATTGGGAGTTAATTTGCGCTTTTATAACTTAATTTAGTTCTTAATAATAGTTTAAGTATTTTTATAATTTAGTTTTAGAAAAATAAAAGAAGAAAAGAGAGCGAAAATATAAATAAAGTCGTAATTGGGCCTTTTCTTCAATTTCAAGCCACAGGCCCAAAAAATTGCCCAATCTTCCCTACGACCCAGTCCATTTCGAACTGGGTCAACCCGGTCCATAACCCAACACCCTATTATCTTGCATTTCAAAAAATAAAACAAAGAAAAACAAAAAAAAATAGTAAGAACTAAAAAATGCCTAAGCATCCGCCCCTCCCCCATTTCTCCTTCTTCTTCCCCAAACTCAAAAACACCTCCCATGGCTTCCCTTTACCTTCTTCTTCGTCCACACAAACACCCTCGCGTCCAAACGACCCCCCCCCCCCCCCGTCATCCATTAAAACCACACAACCACCTTCAAGCTCGAACTCGACAACCATGGTCGCTATTACTGCGTCTTCATCATCAACGACCAGTCCGTCGACTCCCTTTCACCATCATCGTTTCCACTGCAGAACCAGTCCTCAACTTCACGTCCCAACAGTCTAGCCATGGATGCTGCTCGCGCTACTGCTACTGTTTCATCTTCTTTGTTTCGTCGACTTCGAATTGGGTGGTCGAAGATCCGAGCTCCAGCCATGGATGCTGCTCGCGCTACTGCTCCTGTTTTGGCGTCAAGTTGCGTCTGCTTCAGACGCTTCACGGCTCGCGCTACTGCTACTGTTTCATCTTCTTTGTTTCGTCGACTTCGAATTGGGTGGTCGAAGATCCGAGCTCCAGCCATGGATGCTGCTCGCGCTACTGCTCCTGTTTCGGCGTCAAGCTGCGTCTGCTTCAGACGCTTCATGGCTCGCGCTACTGTTACTGTTTCATCTTCTTTGTTTCGTTGACTCCAAATTAGGTGGTCGAGCTCCCGAGCTCCAGCCATGGACGCAGCGGCGCTTCACTGCTGCGTATTGTCATTGACAACTCCATGAGTCATGTTTGTTGCTCACCATCGTATTCTTGTTGACGACGCAAGGCAGTCCGGTTAAAGTCTGGCAAAGTTCGAAGGTTTATCGTCGAATCGAAATCCTTCGTCAAAATCCGAAATGACATGAGTTGTTTGGTCGAAGTTTGTCGAAATAGTCCGTACATATTTCGTGTCGATCCGGTTAGTAGATTTTGAGTTTTATTTTTTCCGTGTTTCGTTTTGATATTTCTCGAATCTAAAATCGGTAGATATTTGATTTTTGGTTTTGTTCATGTTCATATGTTTTGTTGAATTAATTTTCAGATTTCAAATGGAAATTTAATTAGTGGTTTTTCATGTTTATTTCATGTTTGTTTTATGGTTTAGGTAAGAATTTGTTAGTTTGATTGTTTGTTAGATTCAAATTGAAATTTAATTGATTATTTCTTCAATTTGTTTCATGTTGTTATATATTTTCCAGAAATTATTAATGTTGGTTTAATCATTTAATTTGTCATGTTTGTTGTTTTAAAATAGACTCATTCATGTTCATACTTTGTTTGATTGTTCTTGAATCCGAAATTTGTATAGTTTGATTTCTTGTTTATCACTTATGATTATTTTTAAAATTTGTCTCATAATCTTGTTTAAGTTTAATATAAGAATTGTTTGTTGTAATGTTGTTAGAGTTGATTTTAAGTTCAATATGATTGAATTTAGAAATCTTCATACTTTGTTTGTTGTTGGTGTTGAATCCGAAAATAGGATTGTTTGTTGCTAAAATATTGTTCAATCAAATTTTAGTTGTTCTTGGTTGTTTAATTTGTGTTCATGTGATTTGTTGTTGAAATGTTGTTAAAATCATGTTCATATGATATTGTTGTTATGATGTTCATCCGTGTTCATATTGTTGTTTGAACATTGTTAGAAATTGATCATATTGTCTATATTTTGGTTAAGTTTGATTAATTGATGTGTTATAGCTGATGGGTAGTTTGGTAAATTTGTAATACGTTCAGGGGTAGTTTGGTAATTTCAGTAAGGTCGGAAGGGGTAGTTTAGGAATTGTACATTTTGTAATTGTTTATTTGAAGCATGGGGGACAAATTGAAATGGGGTGGGTTGTGATATGATTATTTAATATAAAGGGGGGAACAAGATTTAATTTAAAGGGGAATCTTGCATTAATTTATGTTAGGCATGGGGGACAAAATATAATGGGGTGGTGTGATATATTTATTTAATGTAATAGGGATGAGTGGAAAGATAATGGGTTTGGTAGAGAAAGGGATTAATTTTAATTGATTAAAGGGTGGGGATTATATATAGAGGTCTGAAAGGATAGAGAGAGGAAAAAGAAAAAAAAGAGATTAGAGAAAAAAAAAGAGCTGAACATTTATTCCGAAAAAAAAAAATTGAAACTCTCAATAAAAGAAAAACATACAAAGAAAAATAAAAAAAAAGTTGAAAATTAGAAGAGAAAGTAGTACACACCTGATAAATATTCTGGTATACAAGTGTAGAAATTAAGGGTTGAAGATTAACTAGCCTTTCAAAAAATCTGAAAATTTCCCTTGGTTTCTGTCCGTTATTTTCGGCATTCCTGGATTTTATTTTGAATTTTTCAAAGTTGTCACTGGGATTTTCGTTGACTGGTTATTGCTGGTTATTGTTGTTGTTGCTGTGTTACGTATTACGTTGCTAACTTTCTTCTTCTTATATTGGCAATATCAGGTACACAACTGTAATTTTGGCATTTTGTAAGCTGAAATGAAGAATGGAGTGTTAAATTTTTAATTTAGTTTAATTTAATTTTTTGTATTGTATTTAGGTTATTCATGTATTATTATTCTGTAAATCACTGTCATTTGGCATAACTAGGCATATTATAGCGACATATTAAATAACGCCTTAACCAGATTATTAGGAAATATATTTAAGCCTGATTATTAATTAAAACTGTTTAATAAAAAAAATAGAAGAAATACCGTAAAGAATGGTGTTATTGAATCAGTTTGGCAAAAATTAACTAAGTTCCTTATTCATAAGATTTTTCGTCAACGATAAGTTAATCCGAATCATGTAGTCAATTTCAGTAAGTTAATCCGAATCATGTAGTCAATTTCAGTTATAATATGAATTAGTTTGCGAACAAGTATTAGGACATGATGAATTAAAACAAAGTTAGTTAATGTTAAATTGTTTAAATTTTTAGAAATATGATTTAGTACTCAAGTTTTTATTTTTATTTCTTTCAATTTTCAGTATTTATAAATAATTAGTTTCAATAAGCTTAAGTCTTACTAACAATTTGAATTTTAATCCAACTATGGGATAATTAGTTTTTTTTTTTTTTACTTTTCGATAATTCCATGTTGTATTTATGATTATAATTTTATTACTTTCTGTTAATATTTGTTTTTCTCTTCTATTTAATATGTCATTTTCAAGAATGTAGATATTGATTTTATATTTATAAACAAACTTAGTAATAATAAAAAGGTAGTCATTAAAGGATATTCTTAAAATAAGGAAGGATTTCGCTAAAAATAAATAGATGTAAATAATACAAAAATTTACAGGATTCTCCAATCTCATTTATTTATTTAATTATTTTAAAAAAATTACTTAGAATTTGGGATGGATTGTTTAGTGAATTTCACTTCCTTCCCCAAAGATAATGACGCGCTAGACTCTTTAGGCGCGATTTAATCAATTTTACCTTCTTAAACTCGGATGCGCATTTCATGCGACCCAAATCTAAATCCTAAAACATTGAATAAAAATGTGTTCCGGATTGCGGGTGCATTTCATGTGACGTAATCCAAAGACATGTTTTAAACGATGTTCACAATTTTTTTAAAAAAAAAAATAAATAATAATAATAATAATAATAAAGTGGTAAAAAGTTAAATTTGCACATTGGTTCATAATTGTATTTAAAATCAGATAAATAAGCCGAATATGACAGTTGAGCGACCGTGCTAGAACCACGGAATTCGGGAATGCCTAACACCTTCTCCCGGGTTAACAGAATTCCTTATCCGGATTTCTGGTACGCAGATTGTAATATGGAGTCATTCTTTTCCTCGATCCGGGATTAAAATTGGTGACTTGGGACACCCTAAATCTCCCAAGTGGCGACTCTGAAATAAATAAACCAATCCCGTTTCGACTGTCCTTTAATTGGAAAAAACTCCTTGTACCCTCGCGGGGGCGGAAAAAGGAGGTGTGACAATGAGCCTTCCTCAGAAAATGAGAAACAACACACACAAGAATAGATATGGGGAACTGTACTATAGTGCAACTCGATCCACACACGATACCGTTGCGGCGTGCCACCGGTCCAAACAATATACCTATGGCGGTGTGTCACCCGATCCACACATAACAATATATAAGGAAATACTTACCAAGCTAGAATGCTCATACCTGCGAAATACGCAAATGTCGACCACAAGCACACCAAGTGCATAATACCATCCATGGGGAGACAAATAGCACCATACGTAACAAAACTTAAGCACGACTAAGGTGCAATAAATGACCTGCATCTCGAGAGCCATCCTGCTCATATATAACACCAAAAACTACACGGGATCTCAATATGAGTGCGAATAATCAAACCGCCTCATAACCCACATGACACAATAGAGATTTTATGGAATGATTGACGATAGAAATAACATCCAAGGCCCGAAGACTCCTCCGTAAACAATGTTATGTTGAAATGAACCCATCCGGCCTGATATAGAGCCCACATTCACATTTATGTCCACGCACGGACCTCAAGCCGATCCTGATTGTACCGCACTAGGCTAATAACCTTTCAAGGATCCACAATAACCCCTTTTACGCATGACACACAAGAACGGCCATCAAATCCGGAACAAACTTCCCCAATCCACAACCAAATGAACCGAGCACCCTTCAGGCATAAATTCTAACATTAGCGATAGTACCATAATTTCCATACTTGGTTTCAATATTTAATCAATCAAGTGACTACATGTCATACTTGTACAATCTTCCCGTGGAATACACTCCCACAACCTTCCGCACCAGGTAACAAGTCTGCACATCCATACCACCGGCCATAAGGCTGTAGAGCGAACCAAGAATCTGCAAATCAGTACACAAAGCCTCTCACACATGGCACTGATCTCAGGTGATGCTAAAGACAATACCAGCTTACTCTAAACATCTGAATCCTTTCTTGCTCATCCGAGCCCGTGACATTCTTGTCAATACCAAACTACAACCTTGATCCTCAACTTTCAAATTTCGTGCCGCTCGCCACACCTATCTTACCAATACGTGAGAGATCAAGAATTTCATCATAACTCCTGAACCACTAATAGGATACACACTTCATCATATTGAAACCTTCCACTTTACTCGTTTCGGGAGAACCATACACGTGACTGAATTCACATAACCTTAGAAAACACCATCCTCAAGTAGTGGTCTAAACCACCATAACTCTTCTGGGATCCATCTATACATAACATGCCATAATACTCGAATGCCTCCAAATAAATTAAATTACGGCGGCCATCAATCCTCGCACGTACCGCCACAATCACCTGCATAACTTGTTACTCTGAAGGAACTGATCGTTGCCACCACTATACCGATTCAACTATTGCTATTCGAACCAACCTCTTCTGATTTACTGTGGACTTTCCTTGGAAATAACAATAGCTCCATTTGAAATATAACGAATCTAATCTAGCTCACCCTGAGTGGCGTTATTTCACGAGACCACGTTGTCTCAAAACCCACGAACCATCTCATACCCTCCTGGTGGCACATTCGCATTTTTAATTGGTATACCCATTTTGATAGTTCTTCTATGAATCTGAAGTTATTTTCTCCCATTCCTCCAATGCTACTCCGTAGACCGAAGATAACCTAGAACACTCCAAGCCCCCTTTTCATAATCCTCTACAAAGCTCGATACTTAGGCACCGCACTTTAACTTTTGAATCTACTAGGACCATTGTTGAGAGTCATCCAATCTGACTTGGTCCCAAATATAATCAAACTCCAAGGCCCTGCTAGCACATGAACACCCCTTCTAAGAAACACGTCACTGAATCACTTTTCTTGTACATCACATCTACACGAAGCATAAACTCTGTGTCTTCCCAAGGCATGAACACAAATCGATAAGGCCAATTATAGCACACATTCCTCAAATCATTTGCTCAAATTACCATTGATGTTCTCTTTCCTTAGTCGTAATAACCCACCAATATGCCGATAACCAGAAACCTCATAAATAGACAACCATACAATCCAATCACAAGTGATGGCCTTTCCCACTTAGCTTGAAGCTACCATTACATAACTTTGGAATCCACCAAGATTCCTTATCCCCCATTGACATGATCTTGCACAATCAACCCGTCAAATTCCTCAAGATTCTTCTGTTAACATTTCATGAACACTCTAAATCACTAGCCATATTTATATATTCGAACTCTTACCGGATAGCCAATAAAATTCTTCCTAGAAGCTTTGTCAACACCGTGCAACTGCTAACCTGTTCATAGGAGATAAATAACCAGTGGAAATTCCATGCCGACACCTTCCAATGACGCTGCACTAAGTATAATTACTATGAAATCCATAAACCATCCTGAGCCCGTGCTCATTCACCAGCTGAACAAGTCCATTCACTCCTCATTAACATCAACTACATGTGCTACAATACATTCCAATCCGAAGTCATGTTGTATTCTTCTTCATATCAAGCACTCTTTTCCGTCCTATCCAATTTTCCCTAGTATAGTGGCCAATATTCCAAATTAAGTCCGTAGACCTAGTCACTGTCCATTATGATTCCCAATTTTCTCTAAACTTCCCTACAGGTGTGTGGCTATCCTACCACAAACTCCCATGCTACTCTGCCACTCTCCCACTTTGGTTAAACCCTCTCCTTTAAGAAACTTCCTAACTTCTGATTTTCATACTTAACATACTGGTAATTCAACCACCGTGAGACTTCCTTCCTCCATGTCCTTCCTTATCCTTCGCTGCCCAATTGTTGCCTTAAATCAAAAATCCATCTCTGTAGCACTTGGATCAATAGATCGCTACCAACTGTAAACCTCTCCAAGGATCATCCTTCCTGAGCCATCACTACTAGGAACACTGATTCGGTCCTGAACCCCTACATACCGAGATTCCCGACGACCGCTTCCCTAGTACCATTTCACAATAACTTGTCCCAAAGGTAAATTGAAAAAGACCATAACACCGACGATCTTAACACATTCAATCAAGGACGACGGCACCACATCACAAATGAAAATTTCAGCACATTCAAAAATACCAAGTCTCGTTACTCCATCGACCCGAACCTGAACACTCATAGTCTAGTTGTCTTTCCCCCACTGGATATAAAACACTGAACCTCTGAATCATGCACTAAGAAAAACCTCCTTTCAAGTCATTCACTGTTCTGGCACATAGATAAGCATACCACCATTACATCAATACTGTGAGATAACAATTCATGAACATCATAGCAATCTACGCATAGCCTCAAAACCATCAGAAATACCGTTACTGAGCTGAAATGACAGAACATCCTTCCACAAGGCAACGATATTAGCCCAATCAAATACGCAGGGAGAAACTTCATGCACCACATTTCTAGTACTGTTACAATTCCTCGATTCCCAATTAATAACAAGCATTTCACGTCGCATAAGATTGAATAGGAAAGAAATAAAGGCATAAGCCCCAAAATAATCAAATCGCACGATGAGGAATCAGGAAGGGAAGTGCTCCTAACAACCCTGTAGCCTCTCGAAGATAATTACAAACGTCTCCGTACTAATCCCCAAGAATCTACTAGACTTGCTCATGAATCGTGAGACCTAAGCGAACCTAGTGCTTCGATACCATGTTGTCACAACCCAAAATCCATTAAAGGTCGTGATGGCACCTAACACTGCTGTCAAGCGAGCCAACAATACTTGATTAACTTAATCTCATTTTAGTATTTTTGAAATCATAATTTCCTTTAATTAAATAATAAGAGGTAAAATTTACAGAGTAAGTGAAGATGTTTTCACAACTACAATACCGAACAACCAATAAGTACCCCCAAAACCTAGTATCACAAGTGCATGAGCATCAACTAGGGAGTAAAATAAAATCAACATCTATCCGGAATACAAGTTAGACAAGAAAATATAAATAACTCTGAAGAAGACTCTGCTGGCTACGGATCGTAATATGGAATGCAGCTCACCTAAGTCCCCGCATTAACCATGCCTCTGTGCCCCTAAGGCCACTAGACATATATGTACCTGCACAAAAATATACAGCAAGTGTAGTGTGAGTACGTAAATCAATGCGTACCCAGTAAGTATCCAGTCTAACATCGAAGAAGTAGTGACGAGGGGTCGACTCCGACACTTACTACAAGCTATCAATAATTTACTGATATTATAATTAAGCATGAATTACATAAAACAACTGAAACTCAATAACAAGAAGTAAGTAAACAATTCTTTTATTATTAGAAAATTTCAAAATTTATTTTCGTCATTAAACAATTTATATCTTAAGCCAATGAAGCAATATCAATTATTATTAGTTCCAAAGATTTATCATGCGCAAATCATGCCGAGGTCATACGTCCCCATCCAACATATAAATATAAATTGTGCACTACTAAAGGTCGAACGACACGAATCATGGATGCATCTATTAACCTGCCGAGGCAAACGGCCTACTCCCATAAGAGTAGCGGAAATTTACTCCGCTCGCGGAATATATTTGCGACGCGGTTGAACATAGATTTCCCAAATTATTATAATACTCCTCAATTATTTTCAAAAATATGAAATTCAAATGAAAACTTCCAAATCTCGAAATCCTCAATTTCAACTCTTTTCAAGACAATTAGTAAGCATACTCAATCTCAACTCTTTTCAAGGCAAATAATAAACATAATCAAATAACGGTATCGACAAGGCATGGTGTAAACCTAAAACTACCCGGACATAGGCATAATCAGTAGCTACGTATGAACTCTCGTCACCTTGTGCATACGTATCCCCCGCAAATAAGAGCACACATGAATTCAATTCACCTATTGGGTTAATTTCCTCTTACAAGGTTAGACAAGAGACTTACCTCGCTCCGAAGTTCAATAACCGGCTCCTAAGCCTTTCCAACAACTCAAACCGATGCCCAACACTCCAAAACTAGTCAATAAATGTGCAAATCCATAAATATATACTCTAATACTCATTATAATCCAATTTACAATAGTTTTCAACTCCGCTCGGAAAGTCGATAAAAGTCATCCTCGGGCCTACGTGCCCGGATTTCAAAAAATTTCCATGACAAACTTTACCTGTAACACCATGAACTCAAATATATAATTTATTCCAAATTCCATGTCCAATTTCTTGGTCAAAATCCAAAAATATAAATTTCTAGGTTTTACTTCAAAATCCCAAATTTCTACCAATTTTCATGCCTAAATCCATGTATAAACCATGTATGTAACTCACAAGTAGTAGATTTAACTTATCTCATGCTCGATGATGAAAATGGCACTCCAAAATTGCTCCTAGGTCAGCTCCCATGGAGGAAATGGGATAAAAATGGCAAAACTCCCAATTTAAAAGAACACTGCCCAGTCCGACCTTCTTCACGAACACGCCAAGCCCTTCGTGTTCGTGAAGCAATACCAGCACCAGATGGTACAGCTGCATCATTTGTAGGTATCGATGATAATGCGGTGAAGTTGGCAACAATTTATTTTGTTGAATATGTTTTGATGGGGAAGCGGAAGAATCGGAATGTGTCCGAGCAGGTAATGAAAATTGTAGATGATGATGAACTCTGCTCTCCTTTCAACTGGGTCTCTCTTTGTTATGAAACGTTAGTAAAATCTTTGAAGAGTTGTTTGAAGCCCAATGAGAATGAGAATGAGAATGAGAATGAGAAAGAGAAAGACAAGGACAATTATACTATACTTGGCTTCCCTTTCACTTTTTGTGTTTGGATTATGGAAGTATTCCCAATTTTCCAGGAAAACAATTTGTATCGGAGAATGTGGGTTTTCTTGGATGTTATGTTATTCAGATATGAAATCTCCACAATATAATTCTCTGTGTAAAAAATACTTCCATAATGAAAATGTAAGTTAATCTGATTACTAGCTATTTTTTGTTTATGTGTTTTAGTTCTAAAAACTTACGTTTTTTTTTCTTATATATTAGGTGTATATGTTGATCCAGGTGGCACCATTGGTTTCTATTGAAGAAGATGCGGAGCCTGTTAGTGTGCATGGGCCATTGTCTCAAGATCAAAATTCAATGCCTTCCTCCACACAATTTGATGAAGCCATGCTTAAGAAAATTGTAAAAGTAAGTTTTCTGTCTTTGAATAGCATTAGTTTTTTATTTGATTATTTTTGCTTAAGAGACTTTTTTGTTTTTATGGTTTTTGATTCAGAGATTATCGGAGAAGTTTAAAAAGGATATGCAGGTAGAAGTTACTAGAATAAATCAAAAAATAGCTATATCAAAAAAAAGATTCAAAATGACATCAAGGTAATATCATTTATTTCAGTGCTTGTAACTCTAAGTTAATGACACCATGTCCTTAACTTTTGAGCTTGTTAGTCTAAGTTCAGGATCAAGTGTCCTTGACTTTTGAGCTTGTTAGTCTAAGTTCAGGACCAAATGTCCTTAACTATTGAACTTGAAACTTGAAGTTCAGGACCAAATGTCCTTAACTTTTGAACTTGGAACTCAAAGTTAAGGACCAAGTGTCCTTAACTTTTGAACTTGGAACTCAAACTTCAGAACCAAGTGTCCTTAACTTTTGAACTTGGAACTCAAAGTTAAGGACCAAGAGTCCTTAACTTTTGAACTTGCGACTCCAAGTTCAGGACCAAGTGTCCTTAACTTTTGAACTTGTAACTCAAAGTTCAGGACCAAGTGTCCTTAACTTTTGAACTTGGAACTCAAAGTTCAGGAACAAGTGTCCTTAACTTTTGAACTTGGAACACAAAGTTAAGGACCAAGTTTCCTTAACTTTTGAATTTGGAACTCAAACTTCAGGACCAAGTGTCCTTAACTTTTCAACTTGGAACTCAAACTTCAGGACCAAGTGTCCTTAACTTTTGAACTTGTAACTCTACGTTAAGGACCAAGTGTCCTTAACTTTTGAACTTGCAACCCAAAGTTCAGGACCAGTGTCCTTAACTTTTGAACTTGGAACTCTAAGTTAATGTGACGACTCGGCGGGTCGTCTTAAGAATTAACGGCCGATCCTCTATTAATTGTTTTCCCCATGTTTGTTTCTGCTATTTTGATTTGCCGGGATGTTCGATTTTTAGTTTCAGAGAGTTTTGGGACACTTAGTCCCTAAATAAGAGCTTAAGTGTTGGAAAGTTGACCGTAGTCGAAACAGTGTAAAGACGGCCTCGGAATGGAAATATGATGGTTCCGTTAGCTCCGTTGGGTGATTTCAGGTTTAGGGGCATGTTTGTATTGTGTTTTGGAGGTCCGTAGCTAATTTAGGCTTGAAATGCCGAAAGTTGAATTTTTGAAGTTTCCGCTTTGATAGTGAGATTTTGATCCGAGGGTCGGAATGGAATTCCGAAAGTTGGAGTAGCTTCGTAGTGTTGAATGTGACGTGTGTGCAAAATTTCAAGTCATTCGGATGAGGTTTGATAGGCTTTTTGATCGAAAGCTTATTTTTAGAGTTTTTGAAGTTCTTAGGCTTGAATTCGATGCTAAATTGGTGTTTTGATATTGTTTTGAGCATTCCGAAGGTTGGAACAAGTTTTAATGATGTTATGGGATATGTTGGTAGGTTTGGTTGAGGTCCCGGGGGCCTCGAGTGTATTTTGGATGCCCAAACGGGCACTTTTGGCCTTTGAGAGATTGCTGGTTTTCTGATATTTTTGCAGCAATGATTTGTTCACTGCGATCACGTGAGACCATCCGTGATCGCGTAGGGTAAGTTGAGGTCAGGCATATTTTTGTGAATTATGATCGCAGAGGAAGGAGTGTGATCGCATAGGGTGAGTTGGTTGGTCATTATATTCGCATAAGGACCCTTGCGTTCGCGTAGAAGGACTTGGTGTGGCAGTGGGGTACGAGAATTTGCTCTACGCGATCGCATAGGGCTGGACGCGATTGCGTAGCTTGAGGAATTTGTCTTATGCGATCGCGTAGGGTTAAATCTGGGTAGTATTTAAATAGCTCATCCGTGACCCTTCTTTATTTTTCCACCATTTTTGAACGGGATTGAACCTTTTGAGGCATATTTTTGAGAAAACCAAAGGGGAATCACTTAGAGGTAATACTTTTGACTTCATAACTCGTTTATATGTGATTAAAGACCTAATTAGTGGTGAAAAATGGGTAATTAGGGCTTGAGATTAAGAGACCTTAACATGGGTATTTGAGGGGTCAATTGAACTCCAATTTTAGTGTTCTTGTTATGTATAGACTCATGAGAATACGAGGTTTTGGAAAAAGTAAATTTCACCCGATTCCGAGACGTGGGCCCAAGGGGCATTTTGGTCATTTTACCTAATTTCGCATATTAACTTAGAATTTCTTTGTAGAATCAGTTACTTGAAGTGTTATTTATATTTTGCTATTGAATTGAATAGATTTGGGCCATCTGGAATCGAGTACTCGTGGCAAGAGTATGATTTCGGATTGATTATTGAGTTTGTTCTAGGTAAGTGGCTTGTTTAACCTTGTGTGGGAGACCTTCCCCTTAGGAGTTGGTATTATTGTTAATTGAAATGCCTTGAACGTGAGGTGACGAGTGCGTACTTGTGCTAATTGTTGAAAATCCGGTTTTCATTAAGTAATTACTAGTATGTTTCCTTTCCTATTTATATTACTTGCACTTTAAGTTTGTTGTTAGCTTAGGAAAGCATGTCTAAGTGATTTAATTGCTTTATTTGCTCGAACATTTTTTACCTGAATTCTGTGCAGCATGCTAGACTAGAATTACCTGTTTGCCTTAATATAAAACTGAGATTTGCTGAATATATTTCCAAGTTGTTGCTGTGTATTTATATTTGGGACTACGGATGTGGGATTCTGGTAGATCCCTCTTGCTTGTTTATTTGGGACTACTGATGTGGGATTCCGATAGATACCCCTTGTCTGTTTATTTGGGACTACGGATGTGGGATTCCGGTAGATCCCCCTGCACAATTATATGGAACTACGGGACTGCCCCTAGTAGATTCCCCCAGTACTGGGTATTTACATTTGGGGACTACGGAACGGGATTCCGATTGATCCCTGGCGCACTATGATTTGGACTACGGGATGATACCCAGTATATCCACTGGATATTTACATTTGGGAGCTACAGGACGGTATCCTAGCAGATCCCCGGTTGCTATCTCTGTGTTCAGCTGTGTTCCTTCGGTGATTATTTTGCCTCTGTTCTAGTTGTTGTTGTTCTTTTTATCCTATGTTATTTCTTACTATTGCACTTAATTATACTGTCTATTCTATACTGTTATACTTTGTATTTTATTTAACCTCAGTAGGGCCCTGACCTTCTCTTGTCCTTACCCGACCGAGGTTAGGCCTGGCACTTACTAAGTATCGTTGTGGTATACTCATGCCCTTTTTGTGCATGTTTTTCATGTGCAGATCCAGGTACTTTCACTCTGTCTTATCATCCTTGAGGCGAGGCACTTCTGTAGAGACTTTGAGGTATTTCTGTCGCATCCGCAGACCGATGAGTCTTTTTCTATCTTTCTGTAATAGTATAGCCCTTCAGTATTCCCCTTTTTGTTAGACATTTCTGGAGTTAGATCTTCTTATGCATCTTTTAGCTTGTGATTCATAGGTTTCCAAGTTTTGGGAAAATGTATCTGTTTTAAGAGTTAATATTGTGTATGCCGAGCGGTACTTTTAAACACTGTTTATTTACTCTATTTCTGTTTTAAATTATTTTCTTCCGCAAATTTGGTTCATCTTTCGCAATTTAGGCTTACCTAGTCTTAGAGACTAGGTGCCGTCATGATGGTTCACGGAGGGCGAACTGGGGTCGTGACAAGTTGGTATTAGAGCTCTAGGTTCATAGGAGTCATGGATCACAAGTCAGTTTATTAGAGTCTCGCTGATCACTACGGAGACGTCTGTACTTATCTACGAGAGGCTATGTAACTATTAGGAAAATTTCACTTCATTTGATTTCCTTGTCGTGCGAGATTTTGGCATTACAATTCTAAAATTTTGTCTTCCATTCTCTCACAGATGGTAAGGACACATGCTACCAGAGATGATCAGAAACCTGCGCCCCCTGCGAGAGCCGTCAGAGGTCGGGGTCGGGGTAGAGGCCGAGGATGTGCACGAGGTGCAGCCAGAGCACCCGCGCGAGCTGCCACCGAGGAGCCATCAGCAATTCCAGCCAGAGCCCAGGCACCAGATGCGCCTACTGCTCCAGTACTTTAGGAGACATTAGCACAGTTCCTGAGCATGTTAGGTACGTTAGTTCAGGTGGGGTTGATTTAGGTTGTACTAACTACTTCACATATCGGGTAAGGAACCTAGACTTCCGCCACCCCCACTCCAGAGCAGTGAGTTCTCATTGGTCGGGTTCCAGGTGTCATAATGACACAGCTTGTGGTCCCAGTTCAGCGGGTAGTGAGGACCTCTCACCGAGTAGAGGACAGGTGGGTCCAGGAGAGAGAGGATAGATGAGGTTAGGAGAGAGAGTATAGGGAAGTGAGGAAACCTCGTGGACTGGAGAGACCTACTGGTCCTTATTTTGGAGGAAGAGTACGGCATGGTAGAGGTTTTGTGGGTCAGCCAGCTCAATTTGTATCTTAGATTTCACACAGTATTTCAAGTGTTCAGGGGTCTTGGAGTACCCATACCGCACAGTTCCCACTGCCACATCCTCCTAGAGCTTGTTTTGAGTATGGTGGCACACGCCATGTGGTGAGGGATTGCCCTAGACTTGAGAGAAGTGCACCTCCACAAACTTCTCAGCCACAGCGTGCTCTGCAGAGTTCTCAGGCTATGATCATAGCACCAGTTGCTACCCCACCTGCTCAGCCAGCTAGAGGGGAATGCCAGGCCAGATATTATGCCCTTCTTACCCGTACCAAGGTTGTCGCCTCCGATTCTGTCATCACAGGTATTGTCCTGGTTTGTCATAGAGATGCATAGATTTTATGTGATCTAGGCTCCACCTATCCTTATGTGTCTTCTTATTTTGCTCTGCATTTGGGTGTACCTCGGGATTCTTTGAGTTCCTTATTTATGTTTCTACTGCTGTGGGAGATTCTCTTGTTCTGGACCACATTTATCGATCGTGTTTGGTTGCTCTTAGTGGTTTTGAGACTAGAGCCGATTTATTGCTGCTCAGCATGGTAGATTTGATATTATCTTGGGCATGGACTGGTTGTCTCCCCATTTTTCTATTCTTGATTGTCACGCCAAAATCGTGACATTGGCTATACCAGGTGTACCGCGTGTTGAGTGGAGGGGTACTTTAGATCACACTCCCATTAGAGTTATTTATTTTCTTAAAGCTCAGCGTATGGTTGAGAGAGGGTGTGACACGTCTTTAGCCTATGTGAGAGTTTTCAATATTGATAACCCTTCAGTTGATTCAGTTCCAGTAGTACGGGATTTTCCCAATGTATTTCCAGCGGATCTTCCAGGCATGCCGCCTGATAGAGATATTGATTTTGGCATTGATCTGTTGCTGGGAACTCAGCCCATTTCTATTCCTCCGTATTGTATGGCTCCTTATGAGTTGAAGAGTTGAAGGATCAGTTACAGGAATTTCTTGGTAAGGGTTTTATTCGGCCTAGTGTATCACCTTGGGGTGATTCTGTCTTGTTTGTGAAGAAAAGGGATGGTTCTATGCGTATGTGTATCGATTATCGCCAGTTGAAAAAGGTTACAGTGAAGAACCATTATCCTTTGCCTCGTATTGATGATCTATTTGACCAGCTTCAGGGCGCACGGGTGTTTTCTAAGATTGACTTGCATTCAGGTTACCATCAGTTGAATATTCGGGAGCCAGATATCCCAAAGACTGCTTTTAGGACTCGGTATGGTCATTACGAGTTCCTTGTTATGGCATTTGGGCTGACCAATGCCCCAGCAGCCTTTATGCATTTGATGCACAGTGTGTTCCGGCCGCATCTTAACTCGTTTGTCATTGTCTTTATTGATGATATTCTGGTGTATTCCCGGAGTCGGGAAGATCATGAGCAGCATCTGAGGACTGTGCTTCATACTCTGAGAGAGAAGAAGTTATATGCTAAGTTCTTGAAATGTGAGTTTTGGTTGGATTCAGTGGCATTCCTAGGCCACGTGGTATCGAGTGAAGGCATTCAGGTGGATTCGAAGAAAAATAGAGGTCGTGCAGAGTTGGCCCAGACCATCCTCAGCTACGGAGATCTACAGTTTCCTTGGCTTGGCAGGTTGCTACTGTCATTTTGTGGAAGGGTTTTCTTTGATTGCAGGCCCCATGACCAGATTGACCCAAAAGGGTGCTCCGTTCCAGTGGACGGAGGAGTGTGAGGCGAGCGTTCAGAAGCTCAAGACAGCTTTGACCATAGCCCCAATTTTGATACTGCCTACAGGTTCAGTATCTTATACGGTTTATTGTGATGCCTTGAGGATTGGCCTCAGAGCGATGTTGATGCAGGACGGTAGGGTGATTGCCTACGCGTCCAGACAGTTGAAGGTACATAAGAAGAATTATCCGGTCCACAACCTTGAGTTAGCTGCCATTGTTCATGCCTTGAAGATCTGGTACCATTATTTATACGGTGTGTCTTGTGAGATTTATTTTGATCATCGGAGCTTGTAGCACCTATTCAAGCAAAAGGATCTAAATTTACGTCAGAGGAGGTGGTTAGAGTTGCTGAAGGACTATGATACCACTATTTTGTATCACCCGAGCAAGGCCAATATGGTGGCTGATGCCTTGAGTCGCCGGGCAGAGAGTTTGGGGAGTTTGGCTTATTTACGGGCATCGGAGAGACCTATGGCGATGGATGTTCAGGCCTTAACCAGCCAATTTGTGAGATTGGATCTTTTGGAGCCCAGTCGGGTTTTAGCTTACGTGGTTTCTCGGTCTTCCCTATTTGATCGTATCAGGGAACGTCAGTATGATGACTCTCATTTGCTTGTCCTCAAGGACAAGGTTCAGCACGGTGATGCCAGAGATGTGACTATTGGTGATGATGGGGTATTGAGGATGCAGGGTCGGATTTGTGTACCCAATGTTGATGGACTTCGAGAGTTGATTCTAGAGGAGGCCCATAGCTCGCGGTATTCCATTCATCCGGGTGCCGTGAATATGTATCAGGATTTGAGGCAGTACTACTGGTGGAGACGGATAAAGAAAGATATAGTTAGATTTGTAGCTCGGTGCCTCAATTGTCAGCAGGTGAAGTATGAGCACTAGAGATCGGGTGGGTTACTTCAGCAGATAGAGATTCTGGAGTGGAAGTGGGAGCGGATCACCATGTACATTGTAGTTGGGCTCCCACGGACTTTGAGAAAGTTCGATGCTATTTGGGTGATTGTGGATCGGCTGACCAAGTCCGCTCACTTTATTCATGTATGTACTACTTATTCCTCGGAGCAGTTAGCGGAGATCTATATCCGGGAGATTGTTCGTCTGCAGGGTATTCTAGTGTCCATCATTTCAGATAGAGGTAATCAGTTCACATCACGATTTTGGAGGGTCGTTCAGCATGAGTTGGGTACTCGGGTGGAGTTGAGTACAGCATTTCACCCTCAGATGGACGGACAGTCTGAGCGCACTATTCATATTCTTGAGGATATGCTCCGTGCGTATATGATTGAGTTTGGAGGGTCTTGGGATCAGTTCTTGCCATTGGCAGAGTTTGCTTACAACAACAGCTATCAGTCCAGTTTTCATATGGCACTGTATGAGGCTTTATATGGTAGGCGGTGTAGATCCCCGGTGGGTTGGTTTGAGCCGGGTAAGGCTAGATTGTTGGGCATAGACTTGGTTTAGGATGCTTTGGAGAAGGTTAAGGTGATTAAGGATAGACTCTGTATAGCCCAGTCCATACAGAAGAGTTACGCGGACCGGAAGGTTCGTGATGTTTCCTATATGGTTGGAGAGCGGGTTCTGCTTTGGGTTTCGCCTATGAAGGGCGTTATGAGATTTGGGAAGAAAAGGAAGTTGAGTCTGAGGTTTATTGGCCCTTTTGAGATATTGAGGCGTGTTGGGGAGGTTGCTTATGAGCTTGCCTTACCTCCCAGCCTGGCTGGAGTTCATCCGGTATTTTATGTTTTGATGCTCCGGAGGTATCACGGTGATCTGTCGCACGTGTTGGATTTCAGTTCAGTCCAGCTTGACAAGGATCTATCCTATGTTGAGGATCCAGTGGCAATATTGGACAGGCAGGTTAGAAAGTTGAGGTCAAAGAACATTTCATCAGTAAAGGTTCAGTGGCGGAGTCAGCTAGTCGAGGAAGTGACCTGGGAGACCGAGCAGGATATGCACAGTCGTTTCCCTCATCTTTTCACTACTTCAGGTATGTCTTTATGCTCGTTTGAGGATGAACGAATGTTTAAGTGTAGGATGATGTGACGACCCGTCCGGTCGTCTTAAGAATTAACGCCCCGGTCCCCTATTAATTGCTTTTCCTATGTTTATTTCTGCTATTTTGATTTGCTGGAATGTTCAGTTTTTAGTTTCGGAGAGTTTTGGGACACTTAGTCCCTAAATAAGAGCTTAAGTGTTGGAAAGTTGACCATAGTCGGAATAGTGTGAAGACAGCCTCGGAATGGAAATTCGATGGTTCCGTTAGCTCCGCTGGGTGATCTCGGGTTTAGGGGCGTGTTCGGATTGTGTTTTGGAGGTCTGTAGCTAATTTAGGCTTGAAATGCCGAAAGTTGAATTTTTGAAGTTTCTGGTTCGATAGTGAGATTTTGATCTGAAGGTCGGAATGGAATTCCGAAAGTTGGAGTAGCTCCGTAGTGTTGAATGTGACATGTGTGCAAAATTTTAGGTCATTCGGACGAGGTTTGATAGACTTTTTGATCGAAAGCATATTTTTAGAGTTTTTGAAGTTCTTAGGCTTGAATCCGATGCTAAATTGGTGTTTTAATGTTGTTTTGAGCGTTCCGAAGGTTGGAACAAGTTTTAATGATATTATGGGATATGTTGGTAGGTTTGGTTGAGGTCCCGGGGGCCTCGGGCATATTTCGGATGCTCAAACGGGCACTTTTGGCCTTTGAGAGATTGTTGGTTTTCTAGTATTTTTGCAACAGTGATTTGTTCACTGCGATCGCGTGAGACCATCCACAATAATGTAGGGTAAGTTGAGGTCATGCATATTTTTGTGAATTGCGATCGCAGAAGAAGGAGTGTGATCGCATAGGGTGAGCTGGTTGGTCATTGTGTTCGCATAAGGACCCTTGCGTTCGCGTAGAAGGACTTGGTGTGGCAGTGGGGGTACTAGAATTTGCTCTATGTGATCGCATAGGGCTGGTTGCGATCACGTAGCTTGAGGAAGTTGTCTTATGTGATCGCATAGGGATTTCTACGATCGCGTAGGGTTTAAATCTGGGCAGTATTTAAATAGCCCATCTGCGAACCTTCTTCATTTTTCCACCATATTTGAACGGGATTGAAGCTTTTGAGGGGGATTTTTTAGGAAACCAAAGGGGAATCACTTGGAGGTAATATTTTTGACTTCATAACTCGTTTATATGTGATTAAAGACCTAATTCGTGGTGAAACATTTGGGGAAAATGGGTAATTAGGGCTTGAGATTAAGAGACATTAACATGGGTATTTAAGGAGTCAATTGAACTCCGATTTTAGTGTTCTTATTATGTATAGACTCGTAAGAATACGAGGTTTCTGAAAAAGTAATTTTCACCCGATTCCAAGATGTGGGCCCGAGGGGCATTTTGGTCATTTTACCTAATTTCGCGTATTAGCTTAGAATTTCTTTGTAGAATCAGTTACTTGAAGTATTATTTACATTATGTTATTGAATTAAATAGATTTGGGCCATTTGGAGTCGAGTACTCATGGCAAGAGCGTGGTTTCGGATTGATTATTGAGTCGGTTCGAGGTAAGTGGCTTGTCTAACCTTATGTGGGGGACCTTCCCCTTAGGATTTGGTATTATTGTTAATTGAAATGCCTTGAACGTGAGGTGATGAGTGCATACTTGTACTAATTATTGAAAATCCGATTTTCATTAAGTAATTACTAGTATGTTTCCTTTCCTGTTTATATTACTTGCACTTTAAGCCTGTTGTTAGCTTAGGAAAGCATGTCTAAGTGGTTTAATTGCTTTATTTGCTCGAACTGTTTTTACCTGAATTTTGTGTAGCATGCTAGACTAGAATTACATGTTTGCCTTAATATGAAACTGATATTTGCTGAATATATTTCCATGTTGCTGCTGTGTATTTACATTTGAGACTACGGATGTGGGATTCCGGTATATCCCCTATGCCTGTTTATTTGGGACAACGAATGTGGGATTCCGGTAGATTTCCCTTGTCTGTTTATTTGGGACTACGGATGTGGGATTCCGGTAGATCCCCCTGCACAGTTATATGGAACTACGGGACTGCACCCGGTAGATTTCCCCAGTACTGGGTATTTACATTTGGGGACTATGGAACGGGATTCCGGTTGATCCCCGGCACACTATGAGTTGGACTACGGGACGACACCCGAGAGATCCACTGGATATTTACATTTGGGGGCTACAGGACGGTATTCTGGTAGATCCCCGGTTGATATCTTTGTGTTGAGTTGTGTTCCTTCAGTGATTATTTTGCCTCTGTTCTAGTTGTTGTTGTTCTTTCTATCCTATGTTATTTCTTACTGTTGCACTTAATTATACTGTCTGTTCTACACTGTTACACTTTGTATTTTATTTAACCTCAGTAGGGCCCTGATCTTCCTCGTCACTACCCGAGGTTAGGCTTGGCACTTACTGAGTACCGTTGTGGTGTACTCATGCCCTTTTTGTGCATGTTTTTCATGTGCATATACAGGTACTTTCACTCTGTCTTATCATCTTTGAAGCGAGGTGCTTTTGTAGAGACTTCAAGGTTATCTGCCGCGTCCGCAGACCGAGGAGTCGCTTTCTATATTTCTGTAATAGTATAGCCCAGTATTCCCCTTTTTGTTAGACATTTCTGGAGTTAGAGCATCTTATGTATCTCTTAGCTTGTGATTCATGGGTTTCCGGGTTTTGGGAAAATGTATCGATTTTAAGAGTTAATATTGTGTATGTTGAGCGACACTTTTAAACGCTGTTTATTTACTCTATTTTTGTTTTAAATTATTTTCTTTCGTAAATTTGGTTTATCTTCCTCAATTTAGGCTTACCTAGTCTTAGAGACTAGGTGTCGTCACGATGGTTCATGGAGGGCAAACTGGGGTCGTGACAGTTAAGGACTGCATGTCTTTAACTTTTGAACTTGGAACTCAAAGTTAAGGACTGCCTGTCCTTAACTTTTTAACTTGTAACTTGAAGTTTAGGACTACCTGTCCTTAACTTTTTAACTTAATTTCTTTCACAGGATTTAAAGAAAAACCTAGGATCAAAGATTGATACTTTGTTGAAGATTCTTGTCAAACCTGATGAAAGGAAAATAGAGAGAGCATCTAGTGTTCCAAGTTGTAAAGATGCAGTTGATGATCATTGTGATGGTACAGAACTTGCTGTTCCAATTAACAAAGATGCAAGTGATGATCAATGTGTACAGATGTGCATGCAGAAGATCATTATGAAAGCGATTATAGAGATGCGCATCTAGAAGATGAAACTGATATTGGCACTGAAATTGGGAAATGTTAGATATAGATTTTAAATTTGTTGTCATTGAAATTTATATTTAATAGCGTAATATATATAAACTTTTTGTGATTAAAAATATGTGTATAATATATTGATGGAGTGGAAGTTCAAGATGTAGTAGAATATCAAGACCAAGAAAATCCAAAAGAGACAAGAGTAACAGAAACAATTTGTAAATGCGAAGTGCAATCTCAGGATTTAGAAAATCCACTGGGAACAAGTATAAGTGAGATTGTATGCAAATGTATTGAAGGAATATATGATCTCTCTACACCTCTCTCACTTAAAGAGAAATTTGGAAATCAAAATGATGTCAATCAAGGTTAGATGGATTTTCATGATATGTTGAATGTTAGTTTTAGTAAACTATTAGTAAAGGGTATTAATTGTAAATGTTACAGAATCTTCTGAAGCTGCAAGGGAAGAAGATGGAGTGGACTATCGAGAAAAGTAGAGGACAATCTCAAAACTTAGAAAATACCCAAGAAACAAGCATAAGTGAGATTATATGTAAATGTATAGAAGGAACATATGATCTCTCTACACCTCGCTTTCTTACCGACAATATTGGAATCCAAGAAAATGCTAGTGAAGATAATAATTTAACTGGCATGATCTTGACAGTTGCAAAAGGTTAGACGGAGTTTTTTTTAATTTTATACATGTTTGTTTTAATCAAATATTAGTAACAAGTACTAATTGTGTTAGCTCTTGTAAATATTTTGCAGAATCTTGTGAACTTGCAATCGAAGATCATGGAGAATAGTTACAAGATAAAGAAAATGCATAGTTGCAAGATAAATAAAATGCAACCAATATGTCAGCTCGATTGTCTATTGAAAAAGTACAAGAAGGCAGTGTAGACAACACAGGTATTGATTGTGTCCTAAATATTATATTCATAATTGAAATTGCGAGTACATTTCAAAAATTATATCCTTAGTTTTTGTCTCTTCATTTGACAATTCATTGTAGAATTGACGACTTGAAGCAAACTAATGTATCTGTAGTGTTGTCTGTAGAGAAAAACAAAGATGAAGTCGTTAACCATAATTTTTTGTCACAAATATGCCAAATTACAGTTTCAGAAGTAATATGAAGGCATCATGTTATTAATTTCTTTGTTTTTGTCAAGCATTGATTTGTCCATTTGCAATCCCTAAATTAAGTGTATTGAGCTTGTAAGTATTAGTTAAGGACCAAGTGTCCTTAACTTTTGAACTTGAAAATCGAAGTTCGGGACCAAGTGTCCTCAACTTTTTAACTTGTAAGTCTAAGTTCGGGACCATCTGTCTTTAACTTTTGAACTTAAAACTTGAAGTTCGGGACCAAGTGTCCTTAACTTTTGAATTTGGAACTCAAAGTTAAGGACCAAGTATCCTTAACTTTTGAACTTGGAATTCAAAGTTCAGAACCAAGTGTCCTCTACTTTTGAACTTGGAATTCAAAATTAAGCACCAAGTGTCCTTAACTTTTAAACTTGGAACTCTAAATTAAGGACTGCCGGTCCTTAACTTTTGAACTTGGAACTCAAAAGAAACAAAAAGCACGTAAGCGAAAAGAAACTTTGAAAATCAGGACATCTGCTCAAATAAAAACAATCTAAATGAATCCAATTTATAGCAAAAACATAAAAGAGTAGATAAACATAAGTGGATATATCTACTATTCTCTATGCTTCCTTGAAAACAGATGGACTGCCGGAGAATATATACAAGTTGTTCTATTATGACCAATTCTTCTGCAACGACCATATTTGAATGTTATTTTTGATGACTCGATAGCTGGAATATGCCTTTTCTTCTGCCTTCTACCTGGTGGCACTTTGAAATCTGGAGGTTTAATAATTTGTGACTTAACGCTCTCTATTACAATCCAAGAATCAGTATGTCCTATAGGATGTATTTGTCTTTCATATATTTTCAGCCAAGATTCCTTTAAGTACCAGTACGAGCAAAAGTTGGACTTCTTGATGTTTCTCTTCTCGATAGCTGCAATTGCATGTATGCATGGTAATTCATCAAATTGAAACTGAAAACAATCACATGTTCTTTTGTTTAAGTCCACCAAGAAAGTAATTCCTTCTTCCTCAACTCTAGAATGCCATGAATCAACAGGGAAGACCTTCAATGTTGAAAAATTCTAAGTTAGTACATTATGTTAAATTATCATTAAAATAATAAGCTAAACATAGAACATAATACTTACATTCAAAGTAAATGCTAAATCTATATTTTCTTCAATTCCTCTTCTACCCAACAAGAAACTTCATAAAAAGTTCCTTCTACTTTATTTCTTCTTTCATAAAACCAACGGTGTAGCTTCACTTGGATGAAATCCATCATTCTTAATATAGGAAGATCCCTTGCTTCTAATAGCACAGAATTCATTGACTCAACTATGTTTGTTGTGAGCATGTCATATCTTCGTCTTGGACTACAAGAACGTGACCACCTTTCCGGTGGTTCTTCCATCAAGTAGTCATAAGTATTCTTATCTAATTTTGCTATATCTGACATGTATAGATCAAATTCTTTGCGCTTGTATACTCTTGCAGTACTTTGGAAAAGTTTTATGACCTCACTTTTTACTTTCCTTCGCTTTAGGTTCTGCTCCAAATGATAGATACAAATCCCATGGTAGCTTTCAGGATATACCTTTGCAATGCCATATGCAATAGATGATGCATGTCTGATAAAAAAATTAATTCTCACGACTCCCAGTTGCATTGCGAAGCTCACTAAAGTACCACTTATAGGAATTGTTATTTTCAGATTCTGCAATTCCAAAGGATAGTGGGAAAATTTGGTTAGTTGCATCCTTTGAAACTGAAATTATTAAAACACCACAAAATTTTGACTTCAAAAAGTTGCATCAACAGCAATCACTGGTCTATAATGATCCCAACCAGTTATTGATGATCTGTATGCATAAAACATATAAAGAAACCTGAAAATATAGTATAATAGAAGTTAAGGACATGTAGTCCTGAACTTCAGGTTACAAGCCCAAAAGTTAAGGATAGGTAGTCCTGAAGTTAGACTAACAAGCTCAAAAGTTAAGGACATATAGTCCTTAACTTAGAGTTACAAGCTCAATAGTTAAGGACATGGAGTCCTGAACTTAGAGTTACAAGTTCAAAAGTTAAGGACACAATGTCCTTAATTTTTTAACTTGTAACTCTAAGTTAAGGACCAAGTGTCCTTAACTTTTTGACTGCACACATTAAAGTTAAGGACAGCACGTCATTAACTTTTTCATTGGTTAAGGACAGCATGTCCTAAAGTTTATAAAACAGACTAATAATCTTTTTTTGATTGTTTACATGTTGTTGTCGTCTATCTTTATGTTAGTATATGTTCTTGGGTTTTTACTTTTCATCATATACAAGTATGAAGACAATAATTCATAATTCTCTTCAGGAGTTCCTCTTATTAAAGCTGAAGCACGTTGAATAGCACGCCACGACTTGTGATACCCAATGTCTAGTTCATGCAATTTTTGCATTTCTACCATGACAAAAGCTGGTGTAACTTCAAACCTTGGGTCTCGAAGATTGTCAATAATGCAACCACTAATCAACTTTGAAGTTGTATGCCTTTGATCAGCTTTCATAGTGTTAACTGAGCAGTCATGATTTTTCTCAATCTTTACTATCTTGAACAGTGTTGAATCTTTAATTCTGAAAGCATGCACACACCACCCACACCTACCATCATTGCATTTCAAGGAATATCTTGTTGAGCTTGATCTAACAACCTTGAATTCAAAATGTCCTATAATTGCTATATTCGAAAAATAGTTAATTATGCTCTTCTTTTTGTCAAATATTGATCCCACTTTTATTTCATCCAATGAAGCATTTTCTCTTAATATCGTAGTTGGAGATTCTTTTTTTCGAATTTGAGCTTCGTCTAGTTAGTTGAGTAGAGGTTTTTTCAGCAACTTCTTTTATTACCGGTGCACTCTCTAAGACTTGAATACCCAAAGCTTGTTCGTTGTCAATCTATATAATGCTTTATCCTTCCACTTGAATAGAATCAAATGTTTGAAGCACCTCTTCAGTTATTGGTTGAGCTTCAATCATATCTATTTCCATTATCTATTGGCATTTGTTTTGATTGTCATATTGATTTTATCTGTTGACATGTTCAAAGGTGCTTGTAGATCCAAAAACACTTTCCGAAACATCAACAATGAAACGACAGCCCTTGAAGAGTGAATGACTTTTTAGTAACTCTATACATGTGTGAAGATCTAAATCTCTGGATACAAGCATTCCCTTGCTTGTTCCCAAGTTGATATCAAACCATATCATTGCTTCAAACTTGTCTCTGTCCAATTCAATAACTTCAAAGACCTGTTTAATGAAATCTTCAAATCGAATTGCCTCATGTACTAGAACAAGCTTTGTTTGATGATCAAGATACTTATAGTCTGCAGTCCATCTACCATTAAAAGCAACGATAATACATATTGTTTCCATCATGCAAGTCAAGAGAATGGAAAATTCAGGATATATTTATAGAGCAATCCTTGTATAAATTAAGGACAAGAACTGTAAGTTCATGACCAAGTTAAGGACCAAGTGTCCTTAACTTTTGAACTTGTAAGTCAAAGTTCAGGACCAAGTGTCCTTAATTTTTGAACTTGTAAGTCTAAGTTCAGGACCATGTGTCCTTAACTTTTGAACTTGAAACTTGAAGTTCAGGATCATATGTCCTTAACTTTTGAACTTGAAACTTGAAGTTCAGGACCAAGTGTCATTAACTTTTGAACTTGGAACTCAAACTTCAGGACCAAGTGTCCTTAACTTTTGAACTTGTAACTGTAAGTTAAGGATGAAATGTCCTTAACTTTTGAACTTGAAACTCTAGGTTAAGGACCAAGTGTCCTTAACTTTTTCAAAACAATTTGCAAAACCGAGACACTATGTCCTTAATATTCAGAACAACAGCAAAAAAGTTAAGGACATTGTGTCTTTAACTTTTTCAATACAATTTGCAAAATCAGGACACTATGTCCTTAATATTAGTAACAACAGTCATGTTAAGGACACCAAATCCTTAACATTATGTCCTCAATATTTATAGAATAATCACAGGACGCAATGTCCTTAACCTTATCAATCCAGAAAAGCAAAAAAAAAAAAAAATCAAATTCCTAGCATCAAATTCCTAGTAACGAAATAAAAATCAACAGAAACACACAAAAGCATAACTTGTAATTTTATGTCGATTTTTGGACGAGAAAGTTGAATTCTATAGTTTGAAATTGGAAGAGGAGCTTCTGCAATTTTGGACGATCACAGTCTCTGCTGCTGCTTCGGAAATTAGTTACGTGTTGTTGATGTTGATCGTTAATAAGGAGCGTAGGTATAAGCTTATAACAGAAGGGTATTTTCGTCCAGGCAGGTAAAAGTTTATTAAAACAGCGGCTAAAAACTAAAGACATTTAAAACAGTGACTTAAAAATAAAGACATGTGCTATCAATGGCTATCTATGCACATCGCCCATACAAAACGGAGTTGTTAGTTGACAACCAGCGATTCAATAAAGGAATCTAAATCTAAATACTGAAGACCGCAATATAGCCCGCCCAACTTATTTTAGAACGAGGTGTAGCTAAATAGAAATAACTCACTAGTTTGATACAGAATACTGGATTACCAGTTAAAAAGAAATTGTTACTGGATTACAAACATCTGATAGAATAAGATTTTCCCATTGAAGTACAATTTGATTGACCAATTGATCAAAAATCTCAATTTCAAACTAATCCAGTTCTGCAATAAGAATTTTCTATATATTCCACTCTTTTCGAACCTACTCCATCCCGTTACTAGTAAATAATTCACCCTTTAAAGCAGATTAATGTTCTATTGTATACACACAAATTATTTTTGTGATTACGAAATATTGTAGTGAGTAGTGTATCAATGGTCCCAAGTAAATACAAAACATTTTAGTTCTAATTTTCCTCTCTTATTTGAGATAACCAGAATAAAAGATCAATTCTTAAAATGCAAGTACTCTTTCTTAGCTGATCCACAATTTACCAAGTTTTTCTTTTCTGATAGGCGTCTACCGAGTTATTTATCACCCATTCTGGAAAGCAATCACAGCTACTTCTCTATCAAATCTTAAATCATGCATGACCTGATACTCTTTCATGTTTCATAAGCACGTCTACCACGTTTAGCATACGTCCATTTGTCTGTAGATTCCCCAAACACAATGCTCTTCTTTGGGTACATCATGCCAAATATTCTCTTATTCCCCTCACAACAGTATAAGCTTGCATAAAAATGAGATCTGCTACTCCTGAATGAAGCTTACAAGGAATATTATAAAATGGAAAAAGCTCGTCGTTTGTTCAAGTATTGGTTCTCCTCTTTAGACGCCTTTACCTCCAAATACAAATTTACAGCTAACCAAATTATCAACTTCAAAATTATAATAAATAAACTGTCGAAAATGCCAACAACAGCAAGCTGATCTATCATAGAGGCACCATGAACCGCTCATATCACTAATCCTCTGTATGAGGATATCGCAGCTTTCCTCCTGGCCTCCAAAACCTGTGACACAGGATTTTAATAGCTCAACTGGCATATCCATTGTCATACTTAACAGCCAAAGGCAGTAACAGAGGATTTCAAACAGGTCAACTCGCATATCCACTCTCTAATTAACAGCCAAAGTCCATGCCCAATAGGAGTATGCAAGTTATTGGCCTTCATAACTCTATCTTAACTTCCTTCCGGTACTCCCTTGCTCATCTTTTCCTACGAACAGGGGATCTTGATCTTGATCTTGACCTTGATCTCCTTCCCCTGCCATTACATGAACCAGCTTATAAACATTATAAGATTTCTAAAGTGCATTTATTAGATTGTTTCACCTGTATGTTCTTAGTTATGCTGATTGGATGGTTAAGACTGAAAAATATCAAGACGATAAATTTAAGAACACCCAACAAGATACCTGATCCTTTCACTGGCAGGGTACGGAGAATGCCTGCGCTGAGAGTGCTTGCTATGAGGAGACCGCGAAACATGTCTAAAAATAAAAAGATTACAGGCTAAACCAGTAAGTGGCAACAAAAAGAGAGAATTTTTGGATACAAATTCTCAGCCTTTTATACATTCAGGCTCTAGAAGAATTTGACCACTGTATTGTTGCGTTATTTTCAAGTTGAAACATAGCTAAAGACATTGTCGAAGAATTCTGAGGATGAATTACCTCAATCTTGAAAAAGACTCAGAATATATAAATTTCACCAATTCAAACAATGGTGCCAGTTTGTAGTTTTCCCCTCTTAATGATACTATTTTCTGATCCAAAATCCCGTAACAGTAGCTTCTTTAGAAGAGCTTATCCAAACAATAAACTAGTCACTTTATCAAGCAACGCTATCATTAGATTTTCAAATCAAAATTTATCCACAAGTTAAAAGTCCTAGATCCTGAAACAACCTATAATAATGTTTTTAGAGACGAACAATACTATAGAACATCAAAAAGTCATTGAACGGATAGCAACTTCAAAATAAGCCTCTCTTTTCCTTTTTTTTTTTTTTTTGAGAAAGCATTTTAGTGAGCCTCTTTACCATTAAATGACTCCCTCTATAATTTATGGTACCTTATATAAAGTTGGCTAAGATATAAACTTCAAGAGAAGCCACTTATCCACAAAGAGACTTTTAGATTGATCCAGGTATTACAAGATTCAAGACTCCAATAATTTAGAGGAATACCACTTACACTTGTTTTTGATAAGGTGAATAATTTTATTGATATAGGAGAAATCCCTGTAATGGGGAGAATTTCACTTGCACTTAAAAAGTCACTTAATGAAGGATGAATTTACTCTTTCAGTAAACAATTTTAAAGCAACTATAAATATGGAATTTGTACCCTTTTTATAAAAAATTAACTCTGGCATCTACCAATTTAGTGCAAAAATTATCATTTCAAAAGAAAATTGCATAATCCTTTGTGCAATATGCATACGAGGATGAATCAGAACTTCTAGCTAAGTAGTCCCGTGGGAGGAAACCTGTACTCACTACGGAAACATCAAAACAGAACTTACCTAGATATTCAATGTGTAAAAGAAAACCTCAAAGAATTTAACAGAAAGTCATCTCTTCTAAGAGATTTGACTAATTTTTCCAAGGGCTAATATCCACATGAACAGTATTCAACAGACATTAGTCCTACTCTTACAAATTTTCTTGACATAATAAATCACCCTTCCAGAAACCACCTTAAACGAAAAGATTCGGAGAAGACATGAGCACAAGAATTTGGAACAACAAGCAATTACTCTAACCATGGATCTATATTGGAAGTATTAGAATAGGAGTTCTCCATGAAGCCTTTTTTAAAAAGGCATAGCATCTAAACGACTAATAATCATGTCCATAGAGACCATTCTCTACAGTGTAAGCAATGACTCTAGCAAAAAGTAGCAGACAACAGAGTAAGTAATCTAAACCTGAATAATTAATTTGTTGACCACTAGAATATATGGTATTAGTACTGTTAATAGTTTTAATTGATATAAACAACAGCAAGGGTCCAACATGGCCAGCACATCTTTAGCCAGCATATCTTTAACCTAATGAGCCTCCACATTTTCTTTTTAAAACATTTAGATGTTAAATCAGACAGATGGCAAGTGCAACACTTGCAAAGATATGTGGATATGCCTTCCAAATTATTGATGCTAGATTGAATGTTAGCAAAGCTATCCGACCAGATAATAGAACCATGATGAAAATTAAAGGACTCAATCTTAGGAGTCAGCAGCAGTGACACATTATTCATTGGTTTCTTCTTACATTATCCCTCTAAGTCATTATAAATCTATTCAAATGCACAACGAGACAGAAACCAGGATTACTCTGCTGCTGCTTATCTAGCTGTCTTAACCCATAAGTACCTGCAATGATTAAATCCTCATCATGCCTTTGTTATACAGCCTCCTAAGCACATTTAATTATTATTGACTCAACTGCACAGTCTTGTCCATTGGATTACGTTTTTTCATCTGTCCATGCCTCCATGGGTGTATTTGTCCATTGGAGTACGTTTTTTCATCAGTCCATGCCTCCATGGGTGTTCTTCATCAAATTATTCACTGGACTAGTTTTATACTTCAATCGATCTTTAGTAAGGTTTTTACTAGCTTCAGATAAGTTTCTTCTCAGAATACTAATTTATTTAGACCAAAGCACCAACCTAAAGAAAATTTCTTTGCCATTTCCACTAATAATTGACTCTCTTGTAGGAAGTATGCTTAATTCTTTTACACATAAGCAAGTTACCTGCATGACCTAATGTTGGTTCCACAATATCTCTTAAGACTCGTATACCTTATTGAACATAAGGCGAGACTCATATACCTTATTGAAGGTTGGGTAGTCTACTAGTCCCAGAGATACACTCAAGCCTAAATGTTTTTGTTACTCTTTAGTTGGTGCAAACTCTCGCCTGTAAATTCTCCTGAGCTTTTTTTGGATTTTGCTAGCTCCCTGGAACTATGTTATAGCCTATTCTGGAGCTAACACTCATCTTTTGTACTTATCATCATGCATCTTCTTGATGCCATTAATGAATTTTATTACTTCATCAAAAGGCGAGACACTGAGGAGTCGTAAATGTTTGCATGCAATACGAATAGTAAATAATAGAGTTAAAGATCAAAGAAAAATAATGAAAAAAGAGAAAGGGGCCAACATCTCTGGGACTACCCAACATAGTGAACAGTTAATTCCTAAACCCAAAAAACACCAAGAGATCATTGTGCAAGGAAAATGAAAGATCGTGACCAACTAAACGTGAAATAATTGGTGTACAGAACATTGATCTTGAGATTTTTGAGTTAAATTGGAACAATTTTTTTTTTATAAGGAAATTTTGTATTGTAAGAGTTAATGGAAACAATAATCAGAGCATTCAGGCACCTTCAAAATTACCTTTTCCTTGACCTGACTGACGATGAGGATCGGTGTCTATTTGCATGCACCTTCCTGCAATCCACAAGAAAAAGATGAGCAATTACATGAGGGTCAATGCATTGCACCGAATAGCAGAAAATAAAAAAATAAAAAATATAAAAACCTTCTAGAATCATCTAAAGAATTATCACTGGAATCATTGGCACGGCTAACAGAGTTGCCCTTGCTCTCTTTACCCCTGCTATCAATAGAAGATGAACGATGTCTCTTACGTCTGCTGGAGACCCTTTCCTCTTTATGTCTAGATTTTTCTCTTTTCTCATCCTTTGTTCTCTCTCTTTTTCTTCCATTATCTGTAGTAACACCAGCTCTGCTGTGTCTTTCTGTCTCCTTCCTTTCTTCCTTGACATTAGAAGGAGAGGGCCTTTTCCTTGAGTCAGATTCCTTGGCTTTTTCCCCTGACTTACGACTTTTCTCTTTCACTCTATCTTTTGAACCATCTAGATCGTCCACCTTTTCCTTTCTAACATGTCCTTCCTCATGGTTCCTACGGTTTCCTTCTTCTTTCTCAGTTTTTCTGTCCTTAGAGCTTGTAATGTCAATACCATTATCATTTGTGCCAGAACCCTTTCTAACTTCACGTTTACCACTTTTATCTGACTTATCTCTTTTGTCTTCACTTCTGGAGTTATCTACCTTAGTCCTTTTGAGATCAAGAGTCTCGGATGGATTTTCAGTTTTCACAACACCCTTCTCACCCAGCATCTTATCCTCCGGAACTCTTGATTCAGTCTTAAAGGAGCCTCCAGAATCTTCATGAGCAGAATATCTAGTTGTCCTGTCATCAGTCAACTTAGAGCTGACAGCAACATTCCTAACAGTTCCAACATTAGGACTCATTTTGCGAGGATTTTTCTCCAGGTTTACAGGAGATCTATCATGCTTCTCAGATTCTTCATGAGATCGTCCATTGTCATGCTCTTTGGGCTTTTGCTTATCAGAACTCGGGATTTCATTGTCATCCTCATCATCTGATGCATAACTAGCAAGGCCTAAAAGATCCCCAGGAGAACTGGAAGTAGACTTCTCAGTGGCATCAACTGAATGAGCATCCTTAAGTTTGGGTGGTATCAGAACCTTGGCAGAGGCCTTGGGAGTTGTAATAGGTTGAACAGATGCTGATACCTTCTGGCTGGAAACACCAGCTTGTTGCTCAACTTAAAAGACAAAGAAGACCAACTTAGTCCCAAAATAAATGACCTGGGAGCAAAGACATGGAAAAAGAAGAAATTTAAAGAGGGAAGGATTTGAAAAACGCAAGACACCAACCATCAACAGTGAGATCCTCTTCGCTTAGAACTCTTGTTGCAATTTCATCAAATAGTTCGTCAGTAACCTGTAAAACAGCATCCAGTTAATGCATCTGCAAAAATGAAGTAAAGAAATCAATCATACACTAATCATAAGTAACCTTTAAAAGAACTTCAGTTAAGACACGCTTTATTTCCTGATTCATTGCTGCAGTTCGTGCTGCTTCTACCTCAACCTGCATGGACAAATAAAAGTTCAGATAAGCCCACACTTTTTATGATGTATCTAAGGTAAAGTCAAAGAAGAAACTACTCAAAAGAAAATTATCTCAAGAAAAAAAAGGACAGGAAAGCTTCAAAACTATGAATTCGTTGAAACAGTATAATCCAGCAGAAGGGTATATTACGCCAAGTGAACAGACTTCTTACACAACAAATTCAACAAAAAGTAACATCTTCAGGCGAATGAGTAATCAAGAAAAAATAGTTGACCTCATCATCATCCTCTTCCTCAGTTGACCTTGAAGAATCGATGCTCTTGCTATCAGCCTGGTCACCTTTCCGATAAGATTTATCAACACCTTCATCTTCAATAGATTGAGAATCCTCCTTTTGAATGTCTGGAGCTGAAGTTGTTATGACAGCTTTCTTCTTAATTATTTCCTCTCTAAGCCAGTTTGGCACAGCAGCCTAAAAAATGCCAGGCATACAGATGAATCATGACTCTGTAGTTTACAAAATGAACGCCCATCGAACAAGTATACAAACCTTCTTAGGGCGATCAGAAATCCCATATGCATCAGCTGGAAAAGCTGCTGGAGGATGCAGGGCAGCCCCTGCGCCTACACCAAAGTGTGCACCAACCGATGGGACAGTTGGGTTGAAGCTTGAACTCTGTACTCTACCAAAGAATGGTCCAGTGTGTTCAGCAACTGGAGAAGCTCCAATGACAGTAGGATCAACCTGCGGTATAAAGTGACAATAAGGAAGCTCTATTATGGCATCTAGATCATTGGATTTAAGTTAACCTTGGAGTTTAAAATAAAACCTGAGACCCCATTGGAGGTAATGGAGGAAGAGGAGGATACGCAGCACCAGGAGCAGCAGAAGAAGGCCATGCATAATTGGAAGGCATTGTTGAAACAGGATCTGCAACCCCCACAGAGCCTCCAGAATCAGCACGAACAAAATAGGGCTGGGAATGCCGGTCATGCTCATGAATAAAATGAGGTGCAAAGTCCAAAGGCTGATCACTAAGATCAGGACCCATCACATAACGATGCTCTTCCGTCACTGCAGGTTTATTGGGTGCTGTTGGCATTGGTTGTGCATGATGCTGCTGAGTAGAGTTGCCAAAAGGTGAAGAACCATAGAACGGCTCATTTTGATTCCCAGCCTCTTCTTTACCTGACATTAGAACGAGCATTCAGAAACTGAAGACTTGGAAATCAACAGAACATTTTACTGTACCATCGGATTTGCAACCACAAAAACTTCACAACAATAAAATTTCCTGAACTTTATGAAATGTAGGATTCTCAATTCGATGATATGTTAATACATGACAAACAAATTGCTACAAGAACTGGCCTGCTTATTCCTATTAAATTTGTGGTTCCATCGGGCAAGAGGTGTCCAGCATTTTTAAGCCAGTGAAAGAGAAGTCTCGCCCTGTGGTAAGGTTTTATATCTCATGCATAAACTACACATTGTTAGTAGATAATAACGTATACTTTTTAACGGAACCGTAACCTTTCCCCTAATTATTATTAAAAATTATGTTACAAACATAAATGGCTTTCCCTTGCACATTTGTTCAGACAAATGCAACGCTCTTTAGCCGCACTCGCACAAGCATCAAATGTGGTGAAGGTAAAACTATCCTATATAGGGAAAGAACCCTTCAAAAAGAACCTCTCTGTCAGCAGCATCAAACTTATGCTGCTTGAGACTCTGGCCCTCAATTTTGGCCTTCTCTCTACCCAAAAACTTTATGGATACAAGACTGACTTCTCTTACAGAGCCTACTGAGACGTTTTGAAGGAGAGAAGAAAGATAAATGAAAAAATTTAGTTACAATTTTTTACAATGTTTGAAATACTTGGTCTTTTTGGTGTAAGAAACAGCGATTTATTGGTATGGGTACCAACACAGAGATAAGCTGCAAAAAAAGATGGAGTGCAAATGAACTAAAAATTTAAAACTGTAAAACTCTCTAAGCAACTGTATCTTCAAGTTGAACTGATGTTTTCTATTCTTGCAAACAGTTACTTTGCCATACTAATTTGCATTTTTCATGCGTCCCATGATATGTGTACTCCTTCAAAAGTGATATATTTCCTACAGCTTTTACTTCCTTTAGACTGTGTCAGTAATCTCTTCTTAGATGATACTAATGCACAACATGAGAATTAAATCTTCATCGTTCGCCACAATCAAATAATTTGGATCCTCTCCTCCATCAATTTAATTTCAATAGAGAAAATACGGAAGAGGAAATAATCATTGGACAGACCAAGTTTCCGCCAATCCCAAGAAGGATTTAAATAGGTCGTTACATTATTAGCAAGAACTGCAGAAAAATCAACAGAGGGGCACACATAAGGAATGTGCAATCAAGCAGTTCTCATTGACAAGTAGAAGCAGATCATATAAATCCTTTCTGCCTACTCTAGCTGAATAGAACAAGGAGATTGCCTAAAAGTTTATAAATAGCGTGATTAATATCAACTCAAGTGGACTTCAAAATAGTATCTAATTTTCAACTGTTCCTCTTTTTGTAATCTTTGGGAAACAACTTATCCAAAACAGGAGTATTCCTGAAAAACAAAACACCAAGTTAGCAGGATGGAGAACGGAAAGATATGCTGGCATGACGGAGCCAATATTCCATGAAATCAAGATAAAGTAGCATCAATTGTCTCAAGTGAATACCCTCGCGCTGAAGCCTTAAATAAGAAAAGGAACCATCGCACCATGAAATTTTAGTGAAAGGATTATAGATATCCTCATTAAACTATTGAACTTATGCCTCAAAGGCTCAAGGAAACACAACTTCCCAAAGAGTAACTAGAAGCCACATAAAGCAGAAAAAATTATCTAAAAGCCCCTGTACAGAAACAATTCCAAAAGCACAGTAACTTCAGATGCAAAATTATATATTAACTAAATTTTTTACCTGCAATAGAAGAATAACTAGAAGGTACCTCCTGCTGATGGACTAATGGACTTATGGATGAGTTTCCTTGCTGAGGGAATGAAGCAACTGAATCTCCAGTGAAACTTCCATCTCTAGCAGTGTAAGGTAAACGCATGTCAGGAACATAAGTAGGTTGCCCAGAGGTGAAGAAGGCAGGCTCCTGTGAATGGCCAAACGACGCCCTCTGAGGAGGTGCCACAGGATTCATAGAGTGTTGATTACTTGCTGGCAGAACTGGTGGTTGTTGAATGTCTTGGAAATGTGGATCAGCAGATTGAGCGTATTGCCCATAGTAATGACTCTGCTCTTCCGGCCTGCTATCATGTGTAAACTGCGAGTGCTGGTGCTGATAGTCAGTACCAGCGTTGGCAGCTGCCCATGCTCGGGCCTTTGCAGCCCAATCTTCATTGCTAGGTGCTACTAGTTAATAGTAGATGTAATCTTTAGGGCACAGAAGTACCAGAGGGGGAACAGGAAAAGGCCATGCAAAATTTCTCTACTTTCATTTACCAAGGGCAGGAAGGAGTCCTCAATGATGGGTAAAAATAGAAGGAAATATACAAGTGCACATCACAATAGAAACGAAATACCGTTTCCACAAAGTTAGAATATGGCCCATGCTAAAGAGAAATAAAAGCAAAAATAAATAAATAAATAAATAAATAAATAAATAAATAAATAAATAAATAAACAAAGGGCAGGAGGAGACAATCCCAGGGTTTTTTATCAGTGATAATTCCAGAGTTCTAATTGGATAGAGCAACCCATTAAATTCTACAAAAATCTCTTCTCATACGATGAATGGGGTTTTCATATTTGAGGTTCTAACCTAATGACTTTTTAAAAGTAAGTTTTTGCGCCCCTAAGACCTAATGACCTTGTTAAGAGATTAATATTTTCTTTAGCAAACCTCCTCAACAACAGCTTAGATTTATCTTTTCGACTCAAGAAGAAGAAAGCACCGATTGGTCCCACATGACATGAAAGACACATAGAACTATATAGAACTTGGAATATACCAAAATTGTGACACCTTTTCTAATCATTTGAATTCTAACAAATAAATCCAATTATTTTCTAAAGCATGTCTGTGTTCCCACAAAAGGAACAACAAGCAGAAGCACTAGAAGAGTTAAACATCATGAAGAAATTTAAAGGAAGTGACCTCTGCTCTGAGAAATAGTGTCTAAGTAAGAAGAAACAGCTAGCACTCGATACCAAACAATTTTCAACCGAAAATGGGTTCCAGTAAACTAGATCCCAAAGCATATTGAATTACTAAACAAGCATAGACTCCAATTATTACTGTATTTCCAAACCTGAGTTTTCCCAACTTTGTTGTTGACCCCAGTTCATATTGCCCCGTTCCTGCAAGCAAGTGTGAATCTTTAATTGGAAAAAGTCAAGCATATCATAAAAAATCCATTAGCAGAAAGGAAACCATGTAACCACGACAACAACAATAACAACTACAACACCTCAATTCCAAACTTTTTGGAGTTGGCTATACGAATCCTCAATATACAGTTTGCCCCATTCAGACTCATTCTAGTATGTCCAATATGGATTCTCTACATTTTCTACTGACGCGCAAATCTCTAACCAAAATAAAAAGAATCCTGAAAAATTAATATCGCCTATATGAATCTTCAGACCTGAGTATCCACATGATTAGACATTAATCTCAACTAGTTAGCAACTTAGCATCATCCATATGGATCATTTACTCCTAGTGTGTTATGTTCTTTGCTGAAGCTAGAGATTAATAGGTCTTGTATGACAACTTAGTTTCACATGATTTAGATTACATCATCCCTTTTTCTTACCTTCAATCATCATAGCCTATGACACTAATGATCAAATGTAATTTTGAAAATCAACCTAAAACATGCTCAAACTATATCAAAGATACTCTCATTTTATCCTCTATATCTGCTACTTGTACATTATGTCAAATGTGATTAATTTTATTGTCTAATATAGTATAACTGCGCAACTATCTTAACATTTGCATTTCTAATACACTTAATCTTGAGAATCTATCGGGTCTTATAGGCCGATACTAGCTCCCATATAACATTAATCAAAGGGGAAAAAAATAGTCGCACGGATTAAGTAAACCAAATAAGTTTTGCATTTGACATACATTGTAACTCATCCTAGACTAATAGATAACTAGAATAGAACAATAAGCAAGCCTCGTCATAATCCATAATGAACACTTCTCCTAGTCTAGCATCAGTAACTGCATAACCAATGAACTTATCCCTCATTTTAGTGTTCTTACTATACAAACATATTCAAAATGCACCATTTTCCGCCTAGTATTACAAGCCGACTTTAATTTTTATGCCCTGTATATTTTTGCAGAATGCCAGCTGCATTAATTACCTGATTTCCATGAGGAAAAGATTGAGGCCTTGGGGGAAGAGGAGGTGGATACTGGGCCTGGGCCTGTTGTTGAATATGATAAGACCCATGAGAAGGTCCAGGAAATGGAGGAGGAGGGGGAGGGGGTGGACCCCACTGCTGTGGCTGAGAAGACGGGGGAGAATGCTGAGGTGGGGGTGGGTGGTATTGGAATTGGTTCGAGTACCATGAACCAGGTGGTGGGACCGGCGGGCGTTGTTGATGATAGTGGGGATCCGCCATGGACAGCGGCGGCGGTAACGGTGGTTGTTGTTGTGGTGGCCTACTACTATACGGATGCGGTTGTTGGAAGTCCATGCTTTTTTTTAGGGTTTTGAGAGAGTTAGGTTTACGGTTTAAGAAGCCCGATTGTTGTTCCGGTGGTCGGTGGAAAAAGTGAATAGAGAGAGAAAATGGAGTAGAAGTATTTGGTGGAGAAGCAGGTAGGATTTAGGAACGGTGGTTTTAGGTTGAAGAACGAGATGGGAAGGGCAGACCGTTAATGCAAACCTGCAGAAGGAGACTGCAGCTAGTTTTATTTTTATTTTGTTTGGCTCAGTTTCTAATTTGAGCATTAGGAATAGTTTGTACATTTGATACTAAATTGAATATCTATGTTGTGAATAACTTAAAGATTAAATTTACTACTTTATGTTCATCATCTTTACTTTTTATGCCTATAAAAGGTCATGTAATTGCAATGGAAAAATACACCAAAGTGAAAAAAGAAAACACTTCTCCTTTCTTTCTATCTCTTCTTATTTACATTTTACTGCATTACTTTTATTTTATTACACGTTATTAGCACGAAGCTCTAATTTTATTCTTAACTCCCGCTAAGTTGAGCCATATTTTATTAAGGTATGTATCATTGTAATCATCTTATTTATGGCAGTACATATCATATGCTCACTGTTTGCAGATTACTTGTGCGTTTGGGCATCTTAAATAGTTTAAGTACATTGCAGTGATTAAATAACTATTTCCTTCCGTGCTCAACTCTTAGAGGACCTCAAAGTCATCAAACTAGCTATGCACTAATGTCATGAACTCCCTAGATCAAAACATATCTTTAAGGCATTTTGAAGAACTGTGAGAAATGAATTGACAAGCAATAATTTTTTTTAATTACTTTATATTTATTGGAACATATAAATAATGTTAGTCACGTTCAATTCTATTAACACATATATATCAATAATATAAAGTGAAATGAAACAAGTATGTAATTTCTACTTTATGGCAAGAAAAAAATGAAATAGTAGATTGTTAACATGATATAGCTCTATTTTTATTTCTTTTACCTTAATCGTTTTGTTTTCATTAATTGTTTATTATTATAATTATTTCTCTAACTTATTCATCTTTTATGATAGTTTTCACTATGTCAAATTTATCAAAACTTGAATTTGTGGCACTTGACATCACCGGAAGGAACTATTTATCATTGGTTTTTTATGCTGAAATTCACCTTGACGCTAAAGGTCTTGGAAATACTATTATACAAGGAAATGAAGCATCAAATCAGGATAAAGCGAAGGCTATGATTTTCCTTCGTCATCATCTACATGAAGGGTTAAAAACTGAATATTTAACCGTAAAAGATCCACTTGAATTATGGATTAATTTGAAGGATCGATATGACCACCTAAAACTTACGGTATTACCAAAAGCTCGGTATGAGTGGATACATTTAAGGTTGCAAGACTTTAAAACCGTAAGTGAGTATAATTCTGCTATCTTTAAAGTAAGTTCTCTATTAAAATTATGTGGAGACACTATCACAGATGAGGACTTATTGGAAAAAATATTTTCTACTTTTCACGCTTCAAATGTGGTGTTACAACAACAATACCGTGAAAAAGATTTTAAGAAATATTCTGAGTTAATCACATGCCTACTTGTGGCTGAGCAGAATAATACTCTATTAATGAAAAATCATGAAGCTCGTCCCACTAGGTCAGCTCCATTTCCGGAAGTGAATGTTATAGCAACGTATGATAAGTTTGAAAGAAAACAAAATAATTATCGTGGTCGTGGACATGGTCGTAAACGTGGACGTGGCAGGGGGCGAAACAATTATCGTCATTATGGTGGAAATAAATTGGAGAACAATAAGGGTTCTCAAATTAATCATTCAAAAGGTAAAGCTAGTATGTGTCACCGATGTGGTATGAGAGATCATTGGGCACGCATTTGTCGTACGCCAGAACATTTTGTCAAACTTTATCAAGCCTCCCTCAAGAAAAAAGAAAATAATGTGGAGGCACACTTGACCTTTCAAAATAATGATGATAAAGCAGGTCCCTCAAATAAATATGATTCTAAGGCACATCTTGCATATAAAGATGATTATTTTGAAGGCCTTACAAATATTACTCATTTAGAAGTTGGAGACTTCTTTGAGGATATTGACTGAAGAACTAATCATCTTACTAGGGAATGAAGCTATAAAAGTTGTTATTTTTATGTTTGCAACTAATTTATTTTTCTTGAGTGTATTTTCCTAATGCATCATGTGTTGCTAGTTTCTATATTTCTAATCTATTTCTTAATTTTTTTTTCCGCTTGTCTTTCATATTTCTTATGATGTATTATTTTTTTTTATGAAGAATATGAAAATTCCCCAGTCTTCAGTTGGACTCAAGATTAATAAAGATGATATATGTCTTCTGGATAGTGCTACAACACACACTATTTTAAAAGATAAGAGATATTTCTCTTATTTGGTAATGAAAGAAGCGAATGCTAATACAATATCCGGTAGTACAAGATTAATTGAAGGTTCTGGAAGAGCCAATTTATTACTACCAGGAGGAACAAATTTGGCTATTGATGAAGCACTATATTGTAGTAAATCTCAAAGAAACTTATTAAGTTTCAAATATATTCGCCAAAATGACTATCATATTGAGACTACAAATGATGAAAAGATTGAATATCTTTATATTACTACAATAATGTCCGGTAAGAAATATGTGCTTGAAATGTTACCTGCTCTTTCCTCCGGCTTATACTACACAAGTATTAGCAGGATTGAAACACATGCCATAGTAAACGAGAAGTTTACTAATCAAGATAATTTTATTATTTGGCATGACCGGTTGGGCCATCCTGGTTCTAATATGATGCGTAAAATAATTGAGAATTCACATGGACATGCAATGAAGAATCAGAAGATTCTTCAATTTAAGGAATTCTCTTGTGCTGCATGTTCTCAAGGAAAATTAATTATTAGACCATCAACTATTAAAGTTAGGATGGAATCCCCTGCATTTCTAGAACGTATACAGGGTGATATATGTGGGCCCATTCACCCTCCATGTGGACCATTCAAATATTATATGGTTTTGGTAGATGCATCTACAAGATGGTCACATGTGTGCTTACTATCAACTCGCAATATGGCATTTGCGAGATTGTTGGCTCAAATAATAAAGCTAAGAGCACAATTTCCAGATTATGCAATTAAGACAATTCGTCTTGATAATGCTGGTGAGTTTACATCCCAAGCCTTTAATGATTATTGTATTTCAATTAGGATAACAATTGAGCATCCAGTTGCTCATGTTCATACACAAAATGGTCTAGCAGAATCATTGATCAAACGCCTCCAATTAATTGCTAGACCAATGCTTATGAGAACAAAACTTCCCATTTCAGTATGGGGTCATGCTATTTTGCACGCAGCAGCACTTGTGTGGATAAGGCCCACAAGTTATCATAAAGTCTCCCCATTGCAATTGGCTTTTGGTCAGGAGCCAAATATTTCCCATCTTAGGATCTTTGGTTGTACGATATATGTTCCAATTACTCCACCACAACGCACAAAGATGGGTCCTCAAAGAAGGTTGGAGATATATGTTGGATATGATGTCACGACCCAAACCGAAGGGCCGCGACGGGCACCCGGTGCCTTACTCAACCGAGTACCAACGTAACATATCTTTCTTATCATGTTATCATGAGTAAATGAGCCAGAAAACCTGTCATGAGATAACAAGAATAAAACATAAGGGAATACTCAACATATGAAGACCCAACATGATATACAAACTAATATATGTGACATACGGGCCTATAAGGCCGACATGACCATTAGTAAACTCGAAACATAGGCCGACAAGGCCATACAATTATCCATACACCTAACATCTGTCTACAAGCCTCTAAGAGTACATAAAATCATAAAGGTCGGGACAGGGCCCCGCCATACCAATCGATACATATCCAAAGCATACTGACCAAATAGGCAACTCCGGAGCAAATGGAGTGCACCAACACCTTCGCTGAGCTGATAGCCTACTAGGAGGACTGTCAACCTATCAATCGAGACATGCGGGCATGAAATGCAGCGTCCCCAGGCAAAAGGGACGTCAGTACGAATAAAGTACCGAGTATGTTAGGTAGGAAAGCTTAAACAAGAACAGTAATGTAAAGAGAGAGATAGAGGAGATACAACCTGTAACATCTGAGTGCCTCTGGGGGTTACTGATATGAAATGCATAATACATATATATACATAAACCTTTTAAAACATTCGCCTCTGTGGGCATCATCATCATCATATCGTACCCGGCCTCAAAGAGGACTCGGTAAAAGCATACCCGACCATCATAAGGTTCGGTAGAATCGTACCCGGCCACATGGAGCTCGGTAAACCCAACTGATCAGTGGTTGCACAATAGGTGTTGTACCCGGCCGACTATAGCGCGGCTCGGTAGAGTAAAATAGATATTATATATAATGCATGCTAGACTCATGGAATCACCTTCTAAACCTTTTGGAGTGACTTAAGAACACTATGGACATCCATACCCTCAATATGAACCTTAATAGGATTCAAGGATCATACACATTTGCTTAGAATAATTTTATAAGGAAAAAACAACATGGACAACCTTAGTTACTAGGAGTAGATCCGTTATGAAGTAGCGTATTCATTTCACTTTAGATCATGCCAAAAGAAAGAAGAAAGTGCCTTAACATACCTTAAACCTGCTGAGTCCCTAATCATTTCCAAGCAACTCTTCAAACAAGTTAACTCAATCTATCATAGTATAAGGAGATTCAAAATCAGTGCTGAGCAAAGGCTAAGTCTATAACTTAAGCTAGTAGCTCGTTTACGTAAATTTTGGCAGCTTCTCCCTTGAAACAAGGGTCTCCTCCAATACCATATACAAACAACAATGACCAGAGCAATCCATCAATACATAATTATCAATATCAAGACACCATATAACAACAACAAGTCACAACTACATTACGACGAGCGGCAAGCTCCGATTGGAATCCGTATACCTCTTATCAATCCTTATAGACTTCTTACTTCAACATAAAAGTATCATTAACATGCTATCCTCAATTAGCAACTTTATTCACTAATTCATGTCTAGCCCATCCATTTAACTTAATGAACATCAAGATAACCTTAGGCACAAGTAAGAACACAATATAAATACCTCCTACAACAACTTCAAGTCAAAATCTAAGTCATATTCAGTTTACAACAACCCTCAATAGCAATACAACACCATAGAAGTGACTTAAGTTAACCCAAGTATTATCTTGTAGTTTATCATCCTAACAACTTAACCAACATACAAGTAATATTAAGCACAATTAGTAGGCTGTTATACTCACCTTAGACAGCAGCAACAACTTGGAATTTCATCCAAATACAGCCCACAACAATTCTCAATGACAACACAACCTCAAAGAGGTGTTGTTTTTCACTAGAACTAAGTTTTGATGTTGAAATATGGTGTAATCACTTCAAACCCTTGTGGTATATGTTTAGGAGGGTTAGGAGAAGTTTGGAGACGAATTTTAGTTGAAAAGTGAGCAAAAATAGGCATTCAAATCGTTTATAAATTGAAGTAGGTCAACCACCACCTAAGTGGGTCCCATTGGGAGCTGCTTGCGCGGTCTCGCGAAAATATGAATATCTCTCTACTCCGATGTCGTATTGATGAACGGTTTAATGCGTTAGAAACTAGACTCATAGATCTTCAATTTGGTAGGTAGAAAACCCCATGATTCCAAGTATATTTGGAGAAATTCTCAGATACATTTGACCTAAATTTCAGCAAATTTATGAATGTAACTTGTGATGACCTTTGCCAACTCCTGTTCCACAACTTGCTTGCCTTCAAAATATAGAAAATGATTATCATACGACTAAAATAACTCATAGAATAACCTCCTTATCATGTTAAGAACCCTAGTCTCACCCTAAAGTACATGTTATAACATTCCAAACTTGTCGACTTTTGACGAAACTTATTTTCTTCAATTGGTTTAGCTTCTAAGATTTCCAACCCTCTTGGTACTCGTTATTCATGATTAACTTACTTTATTTGCTTCCAAATATAATCTCATTTCCGAGCTTACATCAATGACTTACGACGTACTCTCACATATGAAAACTTGGGGTGTAACATATGAATCTCCTTCTATTATAAAATATCTAGAGCCGATGACTGGAGATTTATTTACGGCAAGATTTTCTGATTGCCATTTTGATGAATCAGTATATCCAACATTAGGGGGAGAAAACAAGCAGCTGAAAAAGAAGATAGATTGGAATGCATTATCACTGTCTCGTTTAGATCCTCGAACAAATCAATGTGAACAAGAGGTTCAAAAGATTATTCATTTACAAAATATTGCAAATCAATTGCCAGATGTATTCACTGACCTACCAAGGGTGACTAAGTCACATATTCCAGCTGCTAATGCTCCAATTCGAGTTGATATCCCGGCAGGACAATTAATTAAAGCAAATGAGTCTAAGCCATGCTTGAAACGTGGTAGACCAATCGGTTCTAAAGATAAAAATCCTCGAAGAAGAAAAGGAGCAAGTGATCAAAGTGAACATAACACAGAGGTAGTGGCTCAAGAAGAGCCCCAAGAGGTAACAAATGATAAGACCTTAGGAGAGGTCTAAGTACCTGAAAATAATGAAAATGAAGAGATATCAATAAGTTATGTCTCAACCGGGAAAAGATGGAACCGAAATAATATTGTTATCGATAACATTTTTGCTTATAATGTTGTTGTTGAAATAATGCAACAAGATGAGGATCTTGAACCAAAATGTGTCAATGAATGTAGACAGAGAAATGATTGGCCAAAATGGAAAGACACTATCCAGGAAGAGTTAACTTCACTTGGAAAACTTCGGACCCATAGTTCGAATACCTGAAGGCATAAAGCCAGTAGGATATTAATAGGTTTTTGTGCGAAAATGAAATGATAAAAATGAAGTCGTTAGATATAAAGCGCGACTTGTGGCACAAGGGTTTTCCCAAAGGCCTGAAATTGATTATATGGAGACATATTCTCCTGTAGTGGATGCTATCACCTTCAGGTATCTCATAAATATGGTAGTGCAAGAAAAAATTGATATGCATCTAATGGATGTTGTTACAGCCTATTTGTATGGATCATTAGACAACGAAATTTTTATGAAAGTACCTGAGGGATTTAAAGTGCCAGAAGCATATAAAAGTTTTCGAGAAACTTGTTCAATAAAGCTTTAGAAATCTCTATACGGATTGAAACAATCAGGTCGTATGTGGTACAATCGCCTGAGTGAATACCTGTTGAAAGAAGGGTACAAGAATGATCCAATTTGTCCTTGTGTCTTTATAAAAAGGTCTGGATCTGAATTTGTTATAATCGCCGTGTATGTTGATGATTTAAATATCATTGGAACTCCTGGGGAGCTTCCAAAAACAGTAGACTGTTTGAACAAAGAATTTGAAATGAAAGATCTTGGAAAGACAAAATTTTGTCTTGGTCTACAAATTGAGTATATGAAAGATGGAATATTTGTCCATCAATCAACATACACCGAAAAGATTTTAAAGCGATTCTATATGGATAAAGCACATCCATTGAGTACCCCGATGGTTGTGAGATCACTTGATATAAAGAAAGATCTATTCCGACCTCATGAAAATGATGAAGAGCTTCTTGGTGCCGAAGTACCATATCTTAGTGCAATTGGGGCATTAATGTATCTTGCCAATAATTCCCGACCAGATATAGCTTTCTCAGTAAGCTTATTGGCAAGATTTAGTACTTCGCCAACACAAAGACACTGGAATAGTATTAAACATATATTCAGATACCTCCAAGGGACCATTGATATGGGTTTATTTTATTCAAATGAATCCAAGCCATTATTGATTGGTTATGCAGATGCAGGATGTTTGTCTGATCCACACAAAGGTCGATCTCAGACAGGCTATTTATTTACAAGTAGAGGTACAACCATATCATGGCGTTCGACAAAACAAACTATGGTTGCTATTTCTTCAAATCATGCAGAGATAATAGCCATTCACGAAGCAAGTCGAGAATGCGTTTGGTTAAGATCTATAACTCAACTCATTCAACAAACATGTGGTCTTTCTTCGAAAGAGAATATTCCAACAATATTGTATGAAGACAATGTTGCATGCATAACTCAATTGAAAGGAGGATATATCAAAGGAGATAGAACAAAACACATTTCACCGAAATTCTTTTTCACTCATGATCTTCAGAAGAATGGTGAAATAGATGTACAACAAGTTCGTTCAAGTGATAATTTGGTTGATCTGTTCACTAAGGCGTTACCAACCTCAATATTTGAAAAGCTGATATATAAGATTGGAATGCGTCGTCTTCGAGACATTAAGTGATTTTTCATCAGGGGGAGTAACTACACGCTGCACTCTTTTCCTTAACCAAAGTTTTGTCCCACTGGGTTTTCCTAGTAAGGTTTTTAATGAGGCAGCAAGCAATGCATATTATAAATAACTATGTACATCCCAATATTTTTTTTTGTAAATTTTTAATGAGGCACATTATCTTACATGGACATCCAAGGGGGAATATTATGAATAGTTTGTACATTGGATACTACTTTGGATACTACATTGGATGCTACATTGGATGCCCATGTTGTGAATAACTTAAAGATTAAATTTCCTACTTTATGTCCATCATCTTTACTTTTTATGCCTATAAAAGGTCATGTAATTGCAATGGAAAAATACACCAAAGTGAAAGAAGAAAACACTTCTCCCTTCTTTCTATCTCTTCTTATTTACATTTTACTGCATTACTTTTATTTTATTACACGTTATCAGTACGAAGCTCTAATTTTATTCTTAACTCTATCAATTGAACTAATTAATTCTTCAGCAATAGTAGATAGATAATTCTAAATGTTTATTATGAAAGAATATAATTAATTTCTCATATCTATATATATATTAAAGCTATAAAGTTGCCATAAATAATTGATTATGTAGTTAAGCCAAGTGGCAAACTAATAAATATCAATAGTATATGGTAAATTTATTCTATATTTAACTATGTTAGTCAAATATATATATAATTTTGAATTTATATATATATATAAATTTTTTAAATTTGAATTAAAATAAAAAAAATATCTTTTATTTACGGGAGTACAGGATCGCTTCCGATTAGGGCTCAAGAATGAATTACAAGAACATCAGTCCTGGCCAGCTACTAACCTCTACAGTTAACCTTAAACTACGAGGCTCCTCACAACCCTTCAACGGTCACCTGCCTAAACGGGTTTACGAGCCCCACCGGTTAGGTTGTCCTAAGGTCTACTGTCTTGATTGGTAGCTGCCTGGTCTATATAGTTCTTAACCCAAAAACTCCATCGGGTTGATACAGTAAACTCCTAACTACCAAGCATGCATAGTAAATAACATTCGAAAACCAAGTTTAACACTTACTTGTTTAGCCTATCATTTAGGCTAACAGTACTGCAAAAATGGAAGAGAGAAGGAGAAGAACAGTACCAGACCAGAGACCCTTAGTTGTGGCCAAACAGTCTTTTTTGATTTTATTTTAAAATAGAAAATATTACAGAAGGGTTCTTTACAAGTGGAGAGAGAAACTAGAGAGAAGGCGGAACTAATGCTTTGGCTAACGTCTGCCTCTAGAGAATGGAAAATAATCCTTATATAATGGATCAGTCTACAAACAAATAAAACTAAAAAGTAGAATTGGCCGACAAAATAATTACAGGTGTGGCCGACAAGATAAAAAGATAAAATCTATAATTACAAACGGACAGATTGCTTTATAAAAGCAGATTCCCTTCAATAATGGAGGGACCATTTACTTTATTAAAGTTATTTTATTACCCCAATAATTCATTGTATGGGGCCTTCTTATCCTTCATGCCTTATCTTTCCCTTTGTCGTTTATTTTTACAGAAGATTCTTCTGTGATTTCCTTCAGTTTTGCAAGAAAATCTTCAATTTCTTCCATGTTTACTTCTGTGTCAGAAGTACTCTGTGCTTCTCCTGCTACACATACTCCTTCATCTGAAGTAGTTGCTAGTGAGGTCATAGATATATCATCTCATATTCTTGCTTCAAATTTTTTTGCAAGATCCTTCTTTATTTCCTCGAAGTATGAAGCGAGGATTTTTTTTTGGATATGACTCCCTTCTTCATTTGGAGCTTTTTGGTGACCTGTTGGAAAGGGCTGATTTCTCCTTCATTGATATCTGCCCTTTCTTGTTTGACATACACATCAATTTTGTCTTTAATTTGTTGAATTAATTCTTCACCAAATAATTTTCCCTGCTGGTTTGTTTGAACTAACTTTGTCCAGAATTTGTTATAAACAATTCTTTGGAGGCAAGGAACTCCTTCGTTGGTATAACCAACTTCTACATCCCATTTCATAATCCAAGGAATAGAAAATTCTATGAAAAAATACATAGCGGCAATTCCATCGTAAAAAATATTATCTTTTTGTAATGAAATAATTTTGGGAGATATATCTACCCATTGAGTATATAAACTCTTAAATAGAGGAGGAAGTATTTCTAATGATGGACCATATGATTTTCACCATTTAAAGAACCAATTTGAAATTTGCTGGCTGTTCATATTAGAACATAGCTTAATGAACCATGAGTGTTTCCTATTAGGATTCTCATAGAGGAAAGTTTTATTAAAACTTTCAACATAGTCCCAATAATTAAATTTAACTGAGACTTTCTGATCAAGATGAGTATATTCTCGATCCTTAAGGGTATTCATACCCCATTCATCTGCAGGTATAACCTTTTTGATAATAATTTTTGAAAAACTATAAGTTTTCTTGGTATTGGCAGGATAAAAATGCTGAATTTCAGCTGATCCTGTCGTTGAGAGTATAATCTCATAGTGCATCCTGTATTTATAAGCAGGAGTAGCGTATGACGTTGTATCAAAGTATCTGGTCATTAATTGCCATGGGTTATCCTTCCATTTAAGGTCAGATTGTTCCAAAAGAATTATTAACTCTTTTGTATCCTTTCGGTTATAAACCTCAAGGTTTTCGTTGCTATCCTCTGATATAACTGAGGAATAGGTTGGTACATTAGATGATGTACCCTCATCTTTCTTGGATTGTATAAAATTCATGAATTCCTTATATAAAGGATGATCCGTATTACCTCCTGCTATATTAGCAACAATTAATTTTTGGCTTCCCATTTGAGCGAGAATATTATTCCCTCTGCCTTCGGCAGATGCCCTTCCTCTTCCTCTTTCTCGAGGAGGTCTATATGTAGGCCTCATAATATGTAGAACAAAATAAAGAACTATTAGTTCAAATATTCTCTTGTAAGAAAGTCAGGAAGCGTATTATCAGACCCTTTTTTTATATATTATCTCAAAATCAAAAGGGGCTAATAAAGCTTGCCACCTTGCAAACATTTGTTTAGAAACATCATGTTTAAAATCTTTATTAAAGATAAACTTTGCCGCTTGACAGTCAGTCTTAATAAGAATTTTTGATTATATAAATCAGTTTGAAATTTTATAACACATTTGACAATAACAAGAATTTCTTTAGCTACAGTCGCATAATTTTTCTGGGAGTTATTCCATTTACCAGAATAAAACTGAACAAAATATTTTTGTTTATCTATTGGAGAACATTGTTTTAATATTCCTCCATAACTAATATCAGAGGCATCAGTTTCCACAATCTTTGCCTAAGTAGGATTGACGAGAGTTAAATATGGAAGGTTATTAACCTTTTGTTTAATTCTCTTGACTGCTTCAGTATGACTGTCAGTCCAAGTTTTGGGGTTCTTCTTTAATCTATCATAAAGAATAGCAGTATCTTTAGCAAGGTCCTTTATAAAAGGAGAAATGTAATTTAAACTTCCTAGAAATCTCTGGAGTTGGGTTTTATCCGTAATTATATCAGGGAATTTAGAAGCAAATTTAATACTTCTATTTATTGGAATAATCCTCCCTTCTCAATGTTATGACCCAAAAATCTTATAGAAGTTTGGAAAATCATCATTTTTGATTTTGATATAACTAAACCATTTTGAATAATAATAAGTCTAAATGTTTGAAATGAGCTTCTAGATTTTTTGAAAATACTAGAATATCATCAATATAAACTATTATAAAATCCGTATAAGGAAGGAAAATATCATTCATAATTTTTTGAAATTCAGAGGGAGCATTTTTCAAACCAAAGAGCATAACATTCCATTCATATTGGTCCATTGGCACATTAAAAGCAGTTTTATATCTATCTGATTCAGATATCTGAATCTGCCAATAACCTGATTTTAAATCAAATTTTGAAAATATAATGGCATCATGAAGTCTATCCAGTAAATCCTTTTTATTGGGGATATGATATCTAATCCATTTTAACACCTTATTAAGGGGTTTATAATTAATTACCAGTCTAGGAACTCCTCGTTCCTATTCAACATGCTTATTTACATAAAAAGCAGTACAAGACCATTTAGATCTTGAGGGTCTAATTAAACCCTTTTGCTGTAAGGAATCAATTTCCTTTTTGCATAACTCCAAATACTCAGAGTTCATTTGACAAGGTCGAGCCTTGGTAGGGATATTATCCTCGGAAAAGTCTTCTTCATATGGAAGACTTATAATATGCTTTTTTCTACTCCAAAATTGATTCGGATGGTCACCGCAAATAGAAGTAGAAAATTGATTTTTGAGAAAATTGATTTTCTCTGCTAACTTAGGATTTTTTTAAATCCTGTCCAATTGTAATGGAACAAATTTCATTTTTCAAAAACTCAATTTGATTGACTTTTGAAGAAATATTATTAGAAATAATCTCATTTAAAAATCTCTAGACTAGCTCAGTTATAAACTCAAAAGTGATACTCTTACCATTATAGGTACCAGTGAAACTTTTTGTATCCCAATATAAAAAGGGCATTAATTTGATGAAAAATGGGACACCAAGTGTTACTTCTTATTGAATGTCTTTTACCAAAACAAAACTCTCAGGAATGCATGTGTCTTGTTGGCAAATATAAGTTTTAGGTAATTTATATGAAATACCCATTGCACCACCACTAGCATTTTTTAAACGGTGAGTGGTTTTATGAAAATATTTGGAGGGTATAACTCCTTCTTTTACACAATTTAAATCTGCTCCACTATCAAATAGAGCAACAAACTCTTTTTTGAAATTGTAGTCAATTAAAAGAGTTATTTTTATTAAAAACTTTTGAGTGATAAAATATTGTAATTTTTCTAAAAATTCATCTTCAGGAAAATCCATTACTGCCAATAAAGTACTAGCAGTATTTTCTTCTGAAGGACTAGCAATATTATCTATCTTAGTAATCTTAATGTTGGGATCTGTATTAATTACCCCGGAATTTTATAATTTGAAAATTCTTTCATATAAAGCTACATTTGAAGCTTTTAATTCCGAGATTTCTTTCTTGAGATAACTTATCTCACTACTTAAATCTTGGACAGTAGCAAGCCTTTCAGGCTGAGACTTATTTTTCTCCATTTTTCTGATTTCAGACATGGTGTAAGGTCCTTTTTGAGATGGAATTTCTTCCACCTCTGTTCCTGTTTCTGGATTGGTAGGAATTTTATCTATTAGTTGGGACCTTAGTTCAGGGTCTTTAATAACTCTTAGTAGATCAATCAAATTGTCATTAGACAGAACATTGATCTTTAAGTCCTTAAAATTGGGAGTAGATATTAAAAAGTTCATCGTCAGTATTACAACAATGATTTGAGCATCGTCCCTTATTACAAGAATCGCTCTTCTTCAGAGGATGAAGTATAACTTTCTTCATGAATTACCCTTAGGTCTTCACTTGTTGATGAAGATCCTTCATCAGTATCAGATATTTCTGGAGAAGAATTCAAAAGAATCTTGCATAAAGAATCTTTGATATGATCATCTAAATCCAGTTCTTTGATCTTGCAATCTTTTGCATAATGGCCTACTCTTCTACATTTATAATAGGCCTGGGGGTTTTTAGATTTAATAAAACCCTTTCTGTCTTTATGAAAAGCCTTTCTTCTTTGGGTTTTTTCCACGCTGTTTCTTCGGCAAACCCTTCTTCTTCTTGAAATCCTTTTTATGGGATTTCTTTCTTTTGGATGGTATATCAATGGCGAATTGTTCACAGAATTCACCTAGTTGTTGTCTCTCCGTGAGACGATGTTTCTTAATTTGTTGATTTAGCTTGATCTCATTAAACAAAGCTAAACCTTCATGAGTGCATACATTAAATAGTTTACCATATGAGTAGTTATTATAATCAATACTCATTCTTGTGCCTCTAAGGACTTTTCGAATCCTTTCAGCAAATAAGGGCGAGAGTCCATCTATGAATTTAGAATTCTAATGAGTACTATTACTCTCTGGTAATTCCATCACTCTGGATAAGAAAACATCTTTATACCATCTAAAAGATGTGAGGGTTTTACACCTCAGATTCTGGAGCATTGTTCTAATAGTCTCACTATTATCAGACCATCTTCCAGAAAAGTGTTCAATGATATTCATGACTAAAGAATAGACTGAGTTTTGAACAATCTTATCATCTTCAGTCTTCGTTGCATTCATTATTTGAAAGCGCTGGTCCTGGGTGAGATAATTATCCCACCAACCTTTCAGTTGACCAGTAAATCCAACAATAATCATTTCTATTATTACTCTATCTGTATTTTTATTAACTTTACAGATAATACTATACATAAGCATTCTATGTACTGTCGTATAGATTTGTCTTTCAGCAAGACCATCTATATTCCATTCATAGATATCTGACCCACTGTAACCTTGGTGGTAGTGGTCATTGTCCTGTTCCTCTATTAAGACATCTTGAGGAGTTGGTCTTGGATAGTAAAATATTCTTTGGTATGGTTTCCGAGCATACTTTTCAGAGATTTTATTAATCTCGTCATCTACTCTCAGATTGCTGGTAGATGCATGCTCTAAACTTAGAGGACTAAGTCTAAATTCACCTAACTTCTTAGCAAGAAGTTCTTCAATATTTTCTAGACTTACGTCATCCAGACTTTTCAATTTAAAGTCTTTTACCTCAGGAGGTGGTTGGATACTAGTAGTAGCGATCTTCTCTTTACCTTTAGTATCCTTTTGTTGGATTTTTTGGACTTCAGCTATAAGCTTGTCCAATTTCTCATGGATCTTAATAACCTGTTCACCCAGAATACTCACATACATGTTAGTATAATTGTTCTGAGTAAGCATAGTATTCAAGTTCTTTGCAGTTATTGCAGCAACATCATTTTCAAATTTTTTGAAAAAGCAGTGTAGTAAATAATTTTATCCTTTTCCCCTATATGAAAAGATTGTTGGGGTGAAAAAATAGAATTGACAATGTTTCCATTTGTGAGCGTATAATCTCTTTCTAACACAGAAATATAGTTATAAACATGTTTAGACATAAACCATGGAACAAAAACAATAATTTTATTTTTCTTGCTAATGTCTGTATAAAAGTCATGTCTAAAAAATTGTACCAATTCAGGAGTCATGTTTTCATGAAACCATTTTCTAAAAACAGCCCATCTGAGTTTTAGAAATTCTTCTAAAATCATTTTTCTTGCCGGTGAACCCGGACTAAAATCTATTTGGTTTTTAACCATTATTAATACCATTTGAAAAATTCATTTCGGATGCAGTGAGTTCAAGATTTGTATTAATCTTGACAATATTATTACTACTGATGCTAATATCATTTATTCTATTGCTTTCTCTAATTTGAGATGTGGATGCTCTAGATGGAAAGTCTACCACATAATCAATTGGAGAAATGTATGAAGAATTTGATCTAGTTAACCTAGATGATAAACTGATATTATCAGTTTGTATTGGTTCATTGAACCTGATTTTTACAGTGTCATCTGAGGCTTGTTCTATTTCTGTAATCTCAGTATTACCAGTGTTTCGAGGTGCAACAGCTTCCTCTATGACCCATTCTTTAGGGAAATCAATTTCATTAAAATATCTTTTATTACCATGTTATCATACTTAATTCGGTTAGTGATCATATGCAATTATATTAGGAACTTTTGTTATCTTAATTCAAATTATGTAAATACTACTTCGCCTCTGGAAAAAATAAATAAATAATACTCCATATAACTATAAACTCTTTTACATTTAAAATCCTATAATTATAATTCTTTAAAACACTATAGCTAGATTTGAATAAAGCAAATTTCTTTTAAAATAAATATAATATATAAGGTACACGTCTATGTTTATAACAAAAAAAAAGTTTAAAAGTTGATGAAAATTTACTTGCATATATAATGAAGTAAACCTACATGCTGGAGAAAGAAACATTACAAAAATCAATCAATATTCAACACAAGTTGTTTTTTTTCTTTTTGAAAAATGTTTGTTTGAAGAGTCAATTTATATAAATGGACATCAAACTTAATTTAACACCTTCTAGGAATTGAAGGATATAAGCCGAAACTTTTTTATTTAGCTGCAGTCAAACCAACATTGTAAGGATGTAGTATTTTTTTCATTGAAAAATATTTGTTTTGAATCATTAGATTATGTGAAGGATTTTTTTCTCGAATTCAAAAGGAGGGATATTGGTTTCTAATTGATAATTTCTATAGCGATTTTCAAGTGTAAGGAAAAGTATATTTAAAAAAAATTGGTATGACGTGAAATAGTTATCTTTAAAATGTAAACAAATTATTTCGAAATGGGATTATTTTTTAAATTATAATGAAAATTTTAAAATAAAAGATAAGATATTTTTAAAGTTTAGTAGAGAGTGTTTAAAATAATTATAATAGAAGTCATATTATGGATAAAATCAAGAAACCAAAATCTTATGGATTATTACATAAATATCCGGCCAGATTTATTATTTACTTTTTATAGCTAATATACATAGATGATATACTTATTACACACGATTATACACATGTTACATATGAATTATAAATAAATTACACATCCTCAATTTTTTAGTTTAAGTGGTCGGGTGAGCTCCTGTTTAGGTTGATAAGATAAAGCCAAAAGAAAAATATGACAAAATTTCAACCAAAGATTAAAAATATAAATAGAGTTCTTACGTAGACAATTTCTATTTAAACTCATCATTTTATTACGAAATAACTTAATTTTGTGTAACAAAAGAAAGAAAAACATAAAAAAATAGGATAAAAGAAAATAAATATAGAAAAAATGTATGAAAAATCTAAAAACCAGAAATAAGAGACGACAATGAATTTCTTCTTCTGTTTCATCTTTGTTGAGTGTAAAAAATTTGGAAGATGATCTCATCGATTTCAAATATTTTTTTCAACTCAAATACATAGATTATAAGATAAGGATATCTTAGAATATTTTTTTTTATTTACATTGTGTGTCATTTTTAAAAAAATCACTATTGCTAACAAAGTGATATGATATTCGAATTTGAATTTAATTATAATTTAAGTAGTTTGCATTGAGGTTAAGCCAAACATAGTGAAAAAATTGCTTAGCAATTTTAAGACAATATATACAATGTTATATAATAACAGTCAATTAATCTAACTTTTAATGATTCAAAGAACAAGAAATATGTATATGTATAGGGTATTCAAAATTTGAAATTTGTGGCTAGAGATATCGATAAACTCAAAATGGAGTCATACTGAAATAAAATTTACCGACTAAAGAATCATTTAAATTTTTAGCTAGCCGATTAAAGCGAATTTTAAATTAAGGATAATATCTTCACTTGCATCATTATAAAAATAATTATTTTATTGAAATATATATAATGTTGTAGAAATTGAAATTTTAAAATAGAAATATTTTTTTAAACATAATAGCATACCAAATAAGAATTTAAGTAGTAGTAAAAGAGTCACGTCGTAACCAAAGAATCGTTCATATTGTGCCAACCTTTGTGCTTTTCCAGAGCTCATAAATACAAGTTATTATTTCGTGACTATTTTTAGGTTCCAATGACACCAATAAAAATGTTGCAAAAATAAAATTATCGCTACGAGATTTGAGAAAATGTTAGCCTTTTTTCATGTGGTGTTTCATAAACAATATCTAACGATTATATGTAATTACCTAGAACGTTTAAATTTTAAGGTTATTTACATATAATTCAAATAACTCACATATTTAACATGGTTAATGTCAAATATCAAAATGGAGTCATACTAGAAAGAAAATCACTGGCTAAAGAACTTTTTAAAGTTTAGATAGCCGACTAAAATGAGTTTTGAATTACGGATAATATTTTCACTTACATTGTTATAAAAATAATTATTATTGAAAAATAAAATTTTAGAAACTGAAAATTTAAAATAGAAATAATTTTAGAATATATCAACACACCAAATAAGAGTTCAAGTAGTAGTAAAAGAGTCAAGTCGTATCCAAAGAGTCCTTCATAGTCTCAACCTTTGATAGTTTTGCCATAAATATGAGTTATTATTTTGCTTTTTGACTATTTTTTTTTTGATCCAATGACACCGACGAGAATGGTACTAAAAAAGAAAAATAGAATTATAACTAGGAGATTTGAGAAATGTTTAATCATTTTCATGTCTTAATTAATATCCAATGATTATCTATATTTATCGAGAAGGTTTAAATTTTAAGATTTTTTACGTATAATCCAAATAACTCAAATATTTAACATGGTTAGTATCTGCGCATCTGCGCGGGCGCTATACTAGTATAGTAATTAATTCACAACTAAAAGCTAAACTACAATAGAGTTCAAAAATAGTTACAATATTAATATAAAATGTAAATCCTTTTATATTTGTTATCTCTTCTCTAAAATATATCAAATGTTTATTTTCTAGACTGTTCGATATTCTTTCCAACTGAAAAACTGTGATAGTATCACAAAAGATGGTTGAACAATTTGTATTATTTTGAACTCAGTTAATATATCTATATAAATATTATATTTGGGCTCGTTACATTTTAGGTACTTAATAATTAAATTTAAATAAAGTATGATTCTCTAAAATTGAAAGTTCTCTAAATATCATATCATACTAATCTTATATACAAATTTCTAAAGTTCTAGTTAGTTAAGTAGATCTTTTGACACCTAAATACCTATACAAGTGCAAAAATACAAATAAACTTTACTTCAAACTAGCTTGTGAACTATGTAGCGTTTTTACTCACGTTATATTTACTGACATTATGTTATATTCTTTTATGAATTTGCATATATTCCAAGTAATGTAGGTCATTTTTTACGACTGGGCATATAATTGGAATTTTGGGACTTATAACACGTTTGGCCAAGCTTCTAAAATCAGCTTATTTTGAAAAATGTTTTTCTCAAAAGTACTTTTAAAAAAAGTGCTTCTGGTGAGAAGCAATTTGTGTTTGGCTAATTAATTTGAAAAACACTTTTGAGCAGTAATTAGTGTTTGGCCAAGTTTTTGAAAACTGCTTCTAAGTGTATTTTTCTCAAAAGTGCTTCTCAGAAAAATGCTTTTGGAGAGAACTACTTTTTTCTGCTTCTCCAAAACTGCTTCTGCTTCTCCTCAAAAACACTTTTTTTCCTTCCAAAAGCTTCCCCAAAAAAAGCTTGGCCAAACAGGCTATTAGTCTCGTTTTATCACATTTTGAGCCCTAGATTCTTTGGAGGTGATTTTAGAAGAGTTTTTTTTTAAACAAAGCTACTGGATAAGTAATTTTGACTCAATTTTAATATTATAGCATGGTTATTTATGAATTTTAACATCTAATCCACTAGATTTGAAGAGAAATTTTTGAGATTTTGACTATGTTTTGAAAAATAAAAATTAAGATTTGAGTGTCCAATTTGACTCGAATTTAAAAACCAAACACATATTTGGACTCGTTGGGTTACGGGTAGTCAAGATCTACCATCCGACTCAAGTCTTGACCGGGCGGGACCGAGGTTGGCTTTCGTTGATTTTTTGGGAATTGTGTAAATATCTTAACTTCATTAATCGAAGTTGGTTTCTCTTGCATTGTTTGATTTTATTCAGTCATTCTTGGCTAGATTTGTGTTGAACAAAGGTCAATTTTAAAGGAAAAACATCTGTAGATTATTGATTGGGGCTATTTGAGGTAAGTATCTTGCCTAACTTTGTGTTGGGAAATGCCCCTTAGGATTCAGCTTAACTTGCTTATTTGTGGTATGTGTAAAATGATGTGTACACAAGATGATGACTATGTACACGATCGTATATGTGATTTATGACCGGATTTGACCCGAGGTTGCTCCTATTTCCTTGTTTTGATTCAGAGGTTTCTGTGCTACGTGTATTCACTTTGGTTCATTACCTGAGCTTATGTTCCATTCTTGAGATCATGTTTTAGGATTGTATTTCCTTAATTAACCAAGTTAGGTGTTTGTGAGATTGTTGCTAATTTGGGTTAACTGAATTCATATTTATATGTTGAACACCCATCCGCATTACCTTATTGATTTGTCCTTGTGCACTGCATTGACAGATTGTGAGTTTTTGTCTTGATGACAATTATTGGAATATTGTGTTATTTTGATTATGGCATATGTGGATTTGTTGGACGGATTGTTAGGGTTTTTGCACGAGGTTTCTACTATTCCATTATTATTGATAATGCACATGTGGCGAGACAAGGCATGCTATATCGAGTTTGCACATGTGGTGAGACAAGGTGGGATGATTTGTTAATACGCGTGTGGAGAGACAAGGTGGGCATTTACTTTATTGTTGCGCACGCAGTGAGACAAGGGTGGCATTGTGGGGATGAAATGTGATAGCTTGGGACGTTTTATTGATGATGTTTGTGAGATGGTGTAAAAGAGGTATTCTTTTTTGTGCTTATGACTTCTTTTTGTGTGTCATGCATTTTTATATGATTTGTTGTGTGATTTATAACATGCCAATCTATATCTCTGTTATTACTTGATGATTTGGTTGCCAAGATAGATTTACGTAAGTGGAATTGTTATCTCATATTCGATTGAGTTGTTGGTAGCATAATAGATTGAAGTAAAAAGGTTGTTATCATGCTTTACTATATTTGATTCTTGAAAAGTTCTCTTGAACGTGTTATCAACAATTGACATAGGATCATATTATATGTGTGGCACGAGGTTTTTGTTGTACAAGTATGATTATATTGTGATACGAGATCCTTGCCGTGCGGGTGTGACATATATTGTAGCACAACGTCTTTACCATGCGAGGGTGATTAATAACGTGGTCACAAGGTGCCTTACGTGTGAGATTCTAATTAATGACTTGTTGTTGAAACTGAGTTTTTATTATATTAAATTGTTCTCACTTGTTCTGATGAGATTACAGTTATTGCCATATGTTATTCCTCCTGTTGCCATTCTTTGATATCTTGCCCAGGTTATTCTGACTAGTGAGTATCATGACTTGAACCTTGTCACAACTCCACCGAGGTTAGTCTTGATACTTAAGTTATCAAATATGGTGTACTCATACTATGCTTCTGCACATTCTTTGTGCAGATCCAGGTACCTCATATCGTGTTAGTCATTAGAAAGTGGTGCCAAGCTGTTGGAGACTTCAAGGTATACATGGTGTTCCACTCGCAAGCATCAGAGTCACCATCCTACTTCTTTTCTACTATTTGTGTCTTCCAAACAATGATTAACGTTTGAGACTTATAATTCATTCTTTTTAGAGCTTATGACACAGTATTATCGGGTTTTGGGATTACAACTATTGTATTCTCATTTTTGGCTACGTTATAGATTTTCACCGCTTTTATTTACATTTTGAAGATGTTATATTCTGTTTGATCTTGTCATATGATAGTCGTACCTAGTCTTAGGAACTAGGTGCCATTACGACCCTTATGGTGGGAATTTGGGTCGTGACAAGATGGTATCCGAGCTCTAAGTTCATAGGTTCTACGAGTCATAGGCAAGTGTAGTAGTGTCTTGCAGATCAGTATGGAGGCATCTATACTTATCTTCGAGAGGCTACAAAACTATTAGGAAATTTCACTTCTTTCATTCCTTTCGTACGGATTTATTGATTTTGGAGTTTGAGCCTTTGTCTATCTATTCTCTTATAGATGGTGAGGATATGAGCTGCAGTTATTGATGATGCTGCCCCCAGGGCTAGTGTTGCTAGAGCCCGGGGTAGAGTTAGAGGTCGAGGAGGGGAAAATGCTACATCTAAAGGACCTACCAAAGCAGCAACGGATGAGCCACCAGTAGCTCTGGTTGGGGAGCAGGCACCTGAGGCACTTGTTGCTACTCCTGTACTTTAGGAGACTTTAGCACACTTTCTGAGCTTGTTTGGGACCTTGGCTCTGGTGGGGTTGATTCCAGTTGTACCAGCTACTTCATAGGCTGGGAAAAGAGCTCAAACTCCTGCCGCCCGTACTCCAGAGCAGCAGACTCATGTTGATCAGACCCTGGGTATTACACCGGTGCAGCCCATAATTGTGGTTCAGCCGAGGTCAGGTCAATTGCATCAGAGGAGGATCAGAAGAGGTTAGAGAGGTTCTAGAAGTATCACTCTCCTCATTTCAGTGGCAGAACTTCTAAGGATGTACATTGTTTCTTAGACCAGTGTCACAACATTCTGCATACTATGGGCATAGTAGAATTGAGAGGGGTCGACCTTATTACTTTTCAGCTGACGGGGCCGACATATATATGGTGGCAGACTTATGAGGAGAGTAGGCCAGTTGGTGCAGTGCCACTTACTTGGTTCAATTTCACTGATCTTTTCTTGAGGGAGTTTATTCCACAGACCCTCAAGGATGCGTTGCGCTCCAAGTTCGAGCAGTTGTGCCAGGGGAGTATGTCTGTATCTGAGTATGTTATGAGGTTTACTAAGTTATCTCGTCATGCACCTACTTTGGTTTCCACTATTAGAGAGAGTCCGCAGATTTTTTGAGGGACTCGATTATAGTTTCAAATTTGGGATGACATGGGAGTTGGAGACTGAGACTCTATTCCATTAGGTTGTGGATATTGCTAGGAGGTTGGAATGTATCCGCAGTCTAGAGAGGGAGGATTGGGAGGCTAAGAAGCCTCGTAGACCCAGGGAATCTACTGGTCCCTACTTCGGGGGCAGGGGGCATCACGGTTAAGGTTTTGTTGGCCAACTAGTTCAGTCTAAGCTTCATGTCTCACGTGGTGTTCCAGTTATCCAAGGGTCCTAGAGCACTCATTTCGAACAATTTCCATAGCCACGTCAGTAGATAGGTTGCTTTAAGTGTGGGGATATCCGGCACATAGTGAGAGATTGTCCTAGACTCCGAGCGAGTATACCCCAACAAAGTACTGAGGCTATAGTTTTCTCTCCAGTTGCTATTACATATGCACAACTAGCCAAAAATGGGGGATAGACGGGTAGAGGGCATCCTAGATGGGGAGGTCAGACCCGTTATTATGCTTTTCCTGGTAGGACTGAGGCTATTGCACGAGATGCTGTCATTACAGGTATTGTTCTGCTCTACGATAGAGATGCATCAATCTTATTTAATTCGGGTTCTATTTATTTGTATGTGTCTCGTGATTCTTTGGATACTTCTGTTTATGTGTCTATGCCCGTTGGGGATTCTATTGTGATGGTTCGTGTCTATCGCTATTGTTTGTTCACTATTTGGGGTCTTGAGACTTGGGTTGACCTTTTGTTACATAATATGGTGGATTTTAATGTGATTTTGGGTATGGGTTAGCTATCTCTATATCATACTATTCTTGATTTTTGCGCTAAGACCGTGACGTTGGCTATACCAGAGTTGCTGAGGTTGGAGTGGATGACTATCAAAATGGTCTAAGTAGGTTCCGAGAGTTTGGGAGTCCGTTGCATGTTGTGATTTTTGTTCTACAAGATTGAGTTAGTGAATGGTTTTCAGTTGATGAGATGTTTATCCTACTTGTGATTCAGAGTTGAGGATGGGATCCTCGTGTTTCCATATTGATCGGTATGTTTGGACCGGGCTACGTGCCATGGTGGGGCTATGTTAGGATGAGATTATTTGTTGTTATTTTGTATGTTTTGCTTCTCCCTTGTGGAATGTATTCATAGTATGGTATCGATGCGAGTTGTAGCTATTGGACTTGTTGGATAATTCTCTCATGCATTTCTCATTCCATCTTCAGTTATATTCGACTTGTGCTTATTGGGTACATATTGCGACGTATGTGATTAGGTAGCGTTTGGTGTGGCTTGTTAGTTGAATAGCTTTACTGGACGAGATGAGATCACTGGACTTGAAATTAGTGCGATCGAACTTGGATAAGGATTATCAAGATAAGAATGATGTTGATCAGCTTAGAGCTTTGCATTGTTCTTATCGGGCGAGAGAACTATATGGTTTGTTAGTTGGGTGAGTGGTCATGAGTTTCCACATGTTTCTTAAATCATTAGCAGTATTGTGATGGTTTGGAACAAGATTATTTGATATGAGGTTATTTACCGGTGCCGAGTGTGAGCACGTGATTTTTGCCCTATGTGAATTACTCCCATAAATTCAAAATAAATTTTTCCCATTATTTACAATTTCGTAGATTGTTGGTAGCATTTTGTTAATTGTTTGCATTTGTCTGTGCATGTTTAATTTTATTTAATTCATGAAAAATACAAAATATATTACATTTGCATTTAGGATTTAATCTTACATTTTTAGGTTAATTAGCAATTTAGTTGTCTGATAAAAATAATTAAAATCACAAAAGGACTCATTTTGCATTTTTAACTTTTTAACTCTAATTTTGTACTTTCTTTTAATTTGGAAATTAATTAGTTGCTGTAAATATTATTTTGAGTAATTAATCTAATTTGACGGGATAATTTGGTTTTGGATTTAATTTAAGTTTTATTTTTAATTTTGAAAAGAAAAGAAAATTTGAAATTGAAAAAGAGAAAAAGGTTTTAAAACAAGAGAATTTTAATTTTGGGCTCGTTAATTGAATTTCCCCCCAGGCCTAAACACTTTTCCCCTGAAACCCGTCCAAACCCACTCAAAATAGGCCCAAGTCCACTCCCTCCAACTCGGTCCGTGTGGTGGTTTAACCAAACGACGTCGTCCCTCTCTCAGGATCCCAGTCGTTGATCACTATTGATCTAACGGCTGGAACTAATCTTCTTTAATTATAAAACGGTGGGAACCTAGCCCCCCATTCTCACCTCCCTTATTCATCGTCTCTAATTTCAGAGACCAGTAACCCTAGCCGCCCCTAAACGCTAAACCTCGCCGGCCACCGCCGCCGCCTCAGATCGGTCCAAAATTAACACCACAAGACCCTCACAGCATCCCATCTCCCAATCCCTAATCAATTTCGCTCAAACCCTTCTAGAATCCTTCGAATTTTAAATCTAAGTTTGAAGCCCAAAATCAATTTCCGTTGAGTCTGTTGGCATGCATGACCATAGGCTTCCGATTCTTTGGAATTTTGAAGTTTGATTCAACGCAAATTGATGCTGCTCATTTGTCTTTGATAAAGAACAAGTGATTAGCATTAGTTTCGTTTGAATCAAGATGTCCAATGTTATTCCGGGTTCGCTTGGTAAGTTTTCTTCTTCTTTTTCGGTCCGCTTCACCTCTTTTTCCTCTTCTTTTATTCTTCCTTCCTTTAGTTAGTCTGTATTTTGACTGAAATTCGACCAAGTTGTTGAATCTAGGTCTTCCCTTCTAGATTGATTTGTGTACTTAGTTTTTCCATTTGCTTTTCTTTTCACATTTTAAGCCTGTTCTCTGATTTTTGTTGGATTTTGTCCTTTTTGTTTTAGCCAGTTTAATTAGTTCATTTTGATTTAATAGCCTAGTTCATTCTATGTTTGTTTATGTTATTAATTAGTCATGTAGTTAATTTTAGTTTTCGAACCATTTAAGTGTTTGTTTTCTTCTGCTTTTGGTAAAATCACTGAATTTGGCTTGGATCAGTTTGATTGTTTGGGCCTTGAGGCCATTCTTCATCCCACTTCAAAGCCCTGTTAAGTTTTGGGTCAAGTTTGACCCATATTCGTTTGGTTCCCGTGTAATTAACAAGGGTTTAAGGGGTAGTTCAGGGATTTTAGGCTGGGGAATCTATTATAACTGATTTAGGAATCTTCCTAGAAGGAGGATTAAGGACTGTTCTGAAAAGCTAAATTTGGACTTAGGGATTAAATAGCAAAAATAAAAATTGAAAAAGGATTCAAGGGCAATAAACTGACTCATTTTCTGCTGCCCTAAAAGCTCCTTATAAAAGGACTGTTTCTTCACACACAAGGAGGATTTTTTAGAGACTAAAAAAATACTGAAAATTGAAAAATAGCTTAGCCTCTTTAAAAGCTCAAAAAATACTGGAAATTGGCTGGAGGTTTCAAAGTCATGCATCTGGGTTAAGAAGATTTTAAGCTGATTTGAAAGCTGGTTTTTGAGTTGCTGGTTATTACTGTTACATTGTTGATTGGCCTGCTACTGTAGCTACTCCCTCACTCTCTTTGCTCTTCTTTTGGCTTTTTCAGGTACTTTTTCTGGAACTATGGACATCACTTGAATGTAATGTGGAATTTGGAATTAGAAATGTGATAAAACTAGTGTTATTTTGTGGCTGAACCTCATCTCTTCTTCTTTCAATCTCATTTATGGCTATAATATTTAGTTTTAGAGGTACTTGGATTAGTCTATTGACCATGAGTGTGATGTCCTAACATTAGATTGAAGTTTTAAGCTGTATGTTTCTTTTGCTTAGCTGCCAGCTTGTTTGAAATTGGCTATAGTTGAGGGGAAATGCCCTGTTGTGTTTACAATAATAATCAAGGCCAGTGTTGAATCGTTTGGGTGTGTTTGTATATTATTTTGTTGGACTAGATATTTAAAAACATGGTCGTCCAATGTCAATCTCACCAAGGTTTTGTTAATATGGTATGTTATAAAGGTTTAATCAAGATTTTGATTTGCATATCATTTGTTCTTAAGTTAGTTTGGGTTAAAATTTAGAGTGGAATGCTATATAGTTTGTGTTTGTATTTCAGTAATACCTTTGAACTCAAATCATGAATTTCTTTCTGTTAGTTTTGGATTAAAGTTAAAGTTGAATGCTGAACCATTTTTGGTGTTTGTATGTTATTAACATAGCTGGACCCAAACAACACTTCCCTTAAAATGTAATATGTTTTAGTAATGCTTTAGTCCTTTAGCCTATAGCTGTATATTGCTGAAGTTCCTTTAGGCTTGTCTGATTTTTCTGAGTTTCAGTACACATTGCTTTCCTCTGGAGGGACTCGATCTTGAGTCCCAGATCTTCAACAGTTGGCCTTGCATCAGATTTGGGCTCTTTTTGGGCCCAATGTTTATTTTTGGACGCTACGACCAGTTGGGTCTAAGGCAGACCTGGCCCAAAATGCATGAATGTTAAAATTCAGAAATTCAGCTGTTGATTTGTGCTCAAATAGTTAGAATTCAGAATTTAAAATATTGATTCGATTTCAGGTTTCATGAGCTTTAGCTGATTTGTGTATTAAACAATTTTATACAACGTGTTGTTTTATGAATTGGCTCAACGTTGGCCCAGTCAGTGGAAAGATTTAATCACCTGGACTGCCCATTACCCATTCATTCTTTTGGGCTTATAGCCAGTCAGGGCCCCCTTCAACATATCAAACAGCCTAGGCCCCCTTACTGGTTCATTGGTTATTAAAGTTTAGCTTAAACATTTGCCTAAAGTAAATTGGAAATTCCCTTAGCCTTTTATTCAATTAGTTAGATCCTTTAATTAGTTGAGATGTGCCATATTAAGTAAGATATAGTTTATGGCTCTTAAAAGTTTAGTCCGAGCTTCCTTTAAAATCTGAATCAAGGTGTGACATGCCGAATAAAATCCCAAAACGCACGACCCTCACTTAATTAACTTTAATCTTTTAGAAATCGAGGTGTGCCATTTAGTTGAATTTTCCAGGGCCCTCCCAAACTTGAAAGTGCATAGTTGCTTTAGGTGTGTAATTTAAATTAACTTCCTTAAACTCGATTGTGCATTTCATGTGACCCAAATCCAAATTTCAACAACGTTAGATAAAATGTATCATGGACCGAGGGTGCATTTCATGTGGCATGGTTCAAGATGTGTTTTAAATAACGTTGAATCTTTCTAAAAATAATTAAAAGCGGCTTAATAAGTTAAAATATACCATAGGCTAAAAATATATATTAAAATCAGATAATAGGCCAATAATAACAGTTGAGCGACCGTGCTAAAACCACGGAACTCTGGAATGCCTAACACCTTCTCTCGGGTTAACAGAATTCCTTACCCGAATTTCTGTGTTTCGCGGACTGTAAAACAGAGTCAGTCTTTTCCTCGATTCGGGATTTAAACCGGTGACTTGGGACACCATAAATTATCCTAAGTGGCTACTCTGAATTTTAAATAATAATCCCGTTTTGATTGTCACTTTAAATTGGAAAAAAAACCCCTAATACCATTTCGGGGGTAGAAAAAGGAGGTGTGATACCGAGTTTGGTAATGGGCAACTTTTGTGGTCGGGGATGTTTCTATGGGCATATAAGCGATAGGTTACATCATATGGTTATACCTTGCAAATGTATTTATGATCTGTTGCAGCTAGTTGGGGTCAATAATATGTGTATATGTGAGAATCCGGTCTTAGGATGAGGCTTGAATATTGAAATTTGGTTATGAGGCTTATCAGTTAAGGTTGAAGGAATAATATTCAGTCGAGATTGCACGAGATTTTATGGTTTGAGGTGATGTGATATTACCCGTGTGTATGTGTATGATGAGTGTATACAGTAATTTGATTGCTCTGGAATAACTCTTGGAGCATTCGAGGATAAATATTTGTTTAAGAGGGGGAGAATGTAATGATCCGATTGGTTATTTTTTGTATTTGAGCACTACTTCCCCTTTTGAAGCTTTCCGTATGTGTATTTCTTGTTATGTGACTTGCGGGGATAGTTGGTTGGGTTTCAGGGAGGTTTTGGATTGATTTGGAACATTTGGTTCTTAGTTTGGAAGCTTAAGTTGGAAGCATTGACCGATGTTTGACTTTTGTGAAAACGACCCTGTAATGGTGTTTTGATTGTCCCAATAGGTTTGTATAGTGATTTTGGACTTAGGCGTCTACTCGGAGTTGAATTCGGAGGTTGCGAAGATGATTTGGCTCTTTTCGCTGAAAGTTGGCAATTTGAAGGTTTAGAAATCTCCTAAGTTTGACCATGGGTTGACTTTATGGCTATTGGGTTCGGATTTTGGTTCCGGAACTTGGAATAGGTTTGTTTGTCATTTGTGACTTGTGCGCAAAGTTTGGTGTCATTCCGAGTTGGTTTGGTAGGAATCAAACGCTTGGTTGTGATTGTAGCAATTGTTGAGTTTAATTTTGAATTCTATGTATTTTGGTGTTCGATTCGTGGTTCCAAATGTTATTTTAGTGTTTTGAGCTCACGAGCTAGTTCGTATAATATTTATAGACTTGTGTGAAAGTTTGGTGTGGAGCCCCAAAGGCTCGGGAGAGTCTCAGACGTGTTTCGAACAATTTGGGTAGATGTTCAGATTGGTGGTTTTTGGGTTGGTGCTGCAGGTCTCTCAAATGCGAGATCCTATTCACATTTTTGATGGTTGACTATATGCATTGGCTTCGCCATTGGGAAGCCAGTGTCGCATTTTGCGAAATGGTTCTGGGGCTTGGCAGGTCACTTTTGCGACCATGTGGTTGCTTTTGCAAAGTGGGGACCTGGGCAGGGGGATTGCATTTGCGGTCTTTTGATAGCAAATGCGATGGCATTTGCGATGAGACAGACATTGCATTTGCAATGTGATAGTCGCATTTGCAACTTAGCCTGGGTGGATCAATGTCCGCATTTGCGAGCCAAGGGTCGCATTTCTGATAGTCCGTAACGACTCGGACGGTCGTTTTAAGAATTAACGCCTTGATCCCCTATTAACTGCTTTCCTCGTGTTTGTTTCTGCTATTTTGATTCACCGGGATGTTTGGTTTTGAGTTTCGGAGTATTTTGGGACACTTAGTCCCTAAATGAGAGCTTAAACTTTAGAATTTGAACCGTAGTCGAAGCGGTGTGAAGACAACCTCAGAATGGAATTCCGTCAGTTGCATTAGCTCCGTTGGGTGATTCGGGCTTAGGGGCGTGTTCGAATTGTGTTTTGGAGGTCCGCAGCTTATTTAGGCTTGAAATGTCGAAAGTTGAATTTTTGAAGTTTCTGGTTCGATAGTGAGATTTTGATATCGGGGTCGGAATGAAATTCCGAAAGTTGGAGTAGCTCCGTAATGTTGAATGTGACGTGCTTGCAAAATTTCAGGTCATTCAGACGATGTTTGATAGACTTTTTGATCGAAAGCATAATTTGAGAGTTTTTGGAGTTCTTAGGCTTGAATCCGATGTTAAATTGGTGTTTTGATATTGTTTTGAGTGTTCCGAAGGTTGGAACAAGTTTGAATGATGTTTTAGGATTGGTTGGCATGTTTGGTTGAGGTCTCGGGAGCCTCGGGTGTGTGTCGGATGCTCAACGGACCATTTTTGGACTTGGAGAAAGATTAGATTTTCTGGTTTTTGTGTTGCAGACTTTCCTTTATCGCGATCGCGTGAGTAGGCTCGCGATCGCGTAGGCTAATCTGGAACAGGGAAATTTTTGTTCTTCACGTTCGCGTGAAGATGAATGCGAACCCGTAGATATGGGCAGTGCTGAATCGCGAACGCGTGGGCTAGGCCATGTTCACGTAGAAGAAATAAGGCGGCAGTGAATTTAATTGTTTCTCTACGCGGTTGCGTGAAGCCAACCGCGATCGCGTAGGTCTTCGAGAACTAAAGCATTGTGTTCACGTACGGGTTTCCGCGTTCGCGTATTGTAAATCTGAGGCACGTGGTTTTTGCTCTTCGCGATCGCGGCTGGACTTCTGCGATCTTAGTGAATGCATACCTGGGCAGATTTTAAAAACCCAAAATCGAGGGTTTAAGCCATAATTCATATTTTGGACTTGGTAGCTCGGGAAATTGCGATTATTGAAGAGATTTTCACTTGGGCGATTTGGGTAAGTAATTCCTACTCGGTTTAGACTAATTTCCATGAATCTACACTTAAATCCATTCTTTAATTTCGAATTTATGGTGGAAAATTGGGGGAAAGTTTTTAGACTTAAATTTTGAGTTTTGATTAGGGATTTGACATTGGATTTGGATAATTTTGGTATGGTTAGACTCATGAGGGTATGAGGATTCTGAAAATATAAATTTTACCCGATTCCGAGATGTGGGCCCGGAGGGCATTTTGGTCATTTTACCTAATTTTGTGTATTAGCTTAGAATTTATTTGTGGAATCAGTTACTTGAAGTTATATTTACATTACGTAATTGAATTAAATAGATTTGGTCTATTTGGAGTCGAGTACTCGTGGCAAGAACGTGGTTTCGGGTTGATTTTGAGCCGGTTCGAAGTAGGTGGCTTGTCTAACCTTGTGTGGGGGAAACTCCCCTTAGGATTTGGTATTGTTGATACTTGAACTGCCTTGTACGTGAGGTGACGAGTGCGTACTTGTGCTAATTGTTGAAAATCCTATTTTCATTAAGTAACTGTAATTGTGTTTTCCCTTCCTGTTTATTCTATTTGCAATTTAAGCCTGCTATTAGCTTAGGGAATCATGTCTAATTGCCTTATTTGCTCAAACTGCCTTATTTGGACTATGTGAAGTATGATAGGTTTGAAATACATGTTTTACCTTGGTGTGAAATTGAATTTAATTGAGTATTCTTCGTGTTGTTGCTGCGTGTTTACTTTGGGACTACGAGACGGTATCCTGGGAGATCCCCTGCATATATATATATGTTGATTTGGACTGTAGTGCGGGATACCAAGAGATCCCCAGCACATATTGAGGATATTAAGAGATCCTCGGGATACTGAGAGATCCACGGCACACATATTGAGGATACTAAGAGATCCTCGGGATACCGAGAGATCCCCGGTTGTTATCTCTGTGTCGAGTTGTATTCGTTTTCCGTGATTGTCTTGTCTCTGTTATAATTGTTGCTGTTCTTTCTATCCTATGTTACTCCTTACTGTCATACTTAATTATACTGCCTTAGTCTATACTGTTATACCTTGTATTTTATTTAACCTCAGTAGGGCTCTGACCTTCCTCGTCACTACCCGACCGAGGTTAGGCTTGACACTTACTGAGTAATGCTGTGGTGTACTATTAGTTTCTGTGCGTCCACCAGATTGTATAAAGAACCGAGTTCTCTATCTGTTTCCTCTGAAAATACTAATGAACCAAACTGTATAGCGATCTGGTCCTATATCAGTTTGGTACAGTGCTAAGTTTGTGTGAATCCACCAAATAGTAGAGTACCTGGTCCTTTATTGGGTTCTGCTGTGAATGCTGGTAAAGCTGAATGTAAATAAGGCAGAGGGTTTTTATGTGGAAAAATCCCACACAAGGGGATAAAAAAACCACGACCTACACCTGTAGGCTTTTAACTTCACTAACTTGCAATCTCCCTATTACAAGCTACTTTACAATAATCCTATTGCAAAGACTTCAACTAACTTGTGATGCTCTCATCACAAGCCACTCTATAAATATCCTAGTTACAAAGAATTTGACTAACTTGTGGTATTTCCACCACAAACCACTTTATCACACTACGGTTACAAAGGCTTTGACTAACTTGTGATGTTTCCACCACAAGCCACTTTGTCACACTACGGTTACAAAGACTTTTGCTTATGACTAATCCTAACCACAACATAAACTCTGGGAGTTTACGAATTTTGGTTTGTTCCTAAGACAACGCTTCTAAGAAAGCCAGATAGGAGTTACAATGAAAAACACATAACAAAGACTCAACAACCCTAAGGACTTAAGATATCATCAATCTTGGATCAGGTCCTTGAGGTTGCAGCAGATTTGTTCTCGAGAGAGGTTCTTGAGCACTTGAGAGAATTTTCGTTTTTTGTATTTGCAAGTGTTGAACCTGAATCTTATGCCTTGCATAAAGTTTATACTACACAAAACCTCCTTAGTGATGTCCAATCTCAATGAGAAGTGACTGCTGCACTGCCTCCTGTACTGTTGCAGGCAGTCACTTTCTGCAATTGCTTTCCAGCTGTAGTTGACTTGTACTTATGTCAGAGAACCCTAAGGGACTAGGTCCCTGTTGTGTTCCTCTTTGTACTGTTGCGGACAGTCACTCAATTGCGTTCCAGCTATATAGTTGACTTGTACTTCTGTCAGAGAACCCTAAGGGACTAGGTTCGTGTTGTGTTCCTCTTTGTACAGTTGCGAACAGTCACTTTCTGTAGTTGTGTTCTAGTTGTATAGTTGACTTGTACTTCTTTCAGGGGAGCACCAAGGGATCAGGTTCCTGATCTGGTTCTTGTGCACACTGCCCAGATTGTCTTGAGTCGAGTAACTTGAATGATGTTTTGTATAAACTCATTATATGTACACCTTGATCACATCACTTGAAGTGATATGAGCACTTTAGTTAGTCAGAGAATGAGTGGGCGCTAGAAATAATGTAGTGAGGTAGAATCTTCATTTCCAGTTGTGTCCAATTGACTTTGTACTGCCGTGAGGAACCTACAAGAGTATCAGGTTCTTGTTTGGGTTCCTACCTTCTGAAGCTTTCCTACCTCCTGAAGCTGTAGCAAGTTCACATTTGGCTGGAATCCATTAGATGCAGTGTAATCCAAGTGAGTTAGGTTCCCTATCTGGTTCTTGACATTAAGTTTGTTAGATCATCAAAATATAAGACAAAGATATTGAAAACCTATCAATTTCCCCCTTTTTGATGATGACAAACTTAACATTGAATACGAGAAGTTAGAGTTCAGAGAACCAGATTGAATAACAGGATACCACAGGTTCCCCCTGACTTTATGCCCTCACTTACACATGTTTCCTCATATGTTCCCCTTGAGTTTTTACTATCATTCTTGGTCTTTTATCTGGTTCCATACAGAAAGTTTGTTAGATCATCAAAGCATAGATTAAAAGACCTTAAGCCCATCAATTTTCCCCTTTTTGATGATGACAAATTTTTAACATTCATGACTATTTGACTGAACTAGATAAGGTACCAGCAACTGCATATGTTCCCACTGACTATATTCTTAACCCTGACATATGTTCCCCCTGACTCGATTCACTCAATTCTTCCCCCTTTTGGCATCAACAAAAAGACACAATGTTTACCGTGAAAATGGTAACGACAATTAAATTTGTAAATGAGACTCTAAAAATACGTGATCTATTTTTATGCTAGTTGTTAGAGAAGTTGATGCTAAGAATGTGAAGTTTAACGATGAGATACAAGCTAAAACGGGGTAGTAATCAAACTGAGGGGCTTGCCGCCCGGGCTTCGGACTGATCGATGAAGGGCCTCGGGGTCGATATCCGACTCGAGCTAGAGATATCAGGGGTAACCGAGGAAGGGATAACAACTAGAATATAATTAAAGAAGGCTCTTTATGGCCAATACCAAGCAATAAATGAAGAACAATTATGAAAGCAAGAAACGAAGAAAGTAGCCTCGAGCAAATGAGTTAGAGAGAAAAGAGAGAGAGAGAGAAAGATTATTGATCTTGTATAGAATAGTTGGAGCTCTTCCTTATAGAGTGTTAACGACTCCCCTTTTATAAGAGGGGGGAGTCCAAACTTAGTACAAGATACATTAAGTGATAAAGGAAATGGGATGGGACAGATAACTAGCTTCATGACGTATACGTAGGCTAATGTTAGGCTGCCCAGGTAGACCTAATCGACTCTGGATACACTCTTCGGAGGCTTCCCATGTTCGTCGGGGTTTTGGCCGATGCTATCCTCGGCTGGGTATCGACAAATCTTGAGGGAAGTAACTAGATCGATGTCCCGAGCCTCCGAGGCAACCTACTAAAGTGATTTGTCAATGAGAAATTGGTCCTCTGATTTCACCGTGCACAGATAGTCTCTGCATTTCTTAGAGGGAAGCGATAAGAAATGATTTGACATCCCAATCTATGGGCTCCCATAATAACGTCATGCTGATGGCACAACCCCTTTTACAAGTGTCGAGGCATTTCACCCTTTCGCTTCTTCTTGGTCGTCCGACTTGTCGTGACTCCTTATTCTTCGGGGTCATAATGTTGCCGTCGATTTAGTTTCCATGAATGTATTAATTGCACTTGTTGTTACGCTTTTCGAGGGTGATAATGGCACCATCGGTTACTTTGCCCTCCCCCTATAAATGGGGCTTCTTATGATCAGTTTTTCATCCAAGCATCCTTCGATATCCATCATTTCCTCCTTTCTTGCTATTTTTGTTCTTTGCCGTATAACCATGTTTGAGGCCCATGGCCTCAAGGTCTCATGCCGATGTCATGCATGCTATGGCCCTACTCCCGAACTTTCTTTGGTCGAACGAAGTTGTGCTGCTCTGATGCTATTATTATTATTGTTGTTGTTACTATCTCCGTTAGCTCGGGGTGATAAAGCAGAGGACCAATTTTCTCCGACCTAGGGAGATACTTTGATTATGCACCGCTGCCCAAGAGGGGGCTCGGATTATACCTCGCTGCTCACCCTCCTTCCTCGGTTTGGCGTGTTACACCCCCTTTAGGTTCCTGGGGGTATGGTGACACTCTCTACTGGCTGTCGCCTCCTGGGCCGAGGCAACGTCTCAAGAAGTGGCTTTATAATAGTAGTACTGGCGGAGTTCATCCTAGCTAGATTTTTCACCCAGCCACTTCTTGTCTTCTTTCGTCTTCTCCTTCGTCATTTGCTCTTCTCCATCGCCTTTTTCTTCTATATCCTTCCTTTTGAAGATGCCATTTGGGGGGGGGGGGTCGAGATGAGGTCCCCGAGGGGATTGGACTTGGAAGATATTGTCTTTGAGGTCGCATGCCTGAGGAGATGATGCCGGAGATGCCGCACTTTGGGAATAGGCTAGATTCTTAGACTTTTGTTGTATGCATACCCTTGAACTTCTTTGTTCCTGTGTAAGGATCCCCTTGCGGGCTTTTGTAATCACATGTAAGGAACCCCCGAGGGCCGTTGTAAGTGAACATTTATGAATACAAAGATATTTTCTTGACTCCTACCTTTGATACTTGCTGTATTTCTTTATGTTTGCGGCAACTTCAAATGCACGATCCTGTTTTGTCATCACTAACACTGAACCTGGATGCGAATATTCCTTCGGGCCTTCAGTTGATGGAATTATCTTAGCGCGGGGCCTTTGTGGTTCCTTGGACTGAACCCGAATAAGGCCAGTAACCTCGAGCCGCCGGGACCCTGACTTCGCGTGAAAATGAGGATAATGTTTTTGGGCCTCATAATAACCTTTGAGAAGAAATTTTCTCGGGGACCCGTGGGTGGGGGATGCTTGTGATTTCTTGAAAGCAGTCCCTGAACGGAGGCTCGCTCGCACTCGGATCATCTTGGACAGCACCCGGAGCCCGATTTGTACGGGCGACATTCAAGAAATGCTTATTTCTTCATAGACTGGTTCCCTTTGATGGAGCTCTTCGAAGTCGCGCTTGTGCTAGTGAAGGCATTGTTGGCTCTACAGAGCGCCGCCTTACTGTGATGGAGGTCTTCGAGATCGGGTATTGCCTCGAGGCTGGAGATGGTGCTATTGGTTAGTGTCTTCGGTCGGCTTCGAATCATCGCTGCTCTTCCCATATATAACATGAGGCTGTTTATGCCTTCCCAGGGGTTACCCTGTCCCACACAGTTGCCATTTCTGGTGGCATGTTTCTGGTATTAACACGCCTGTACATCTTTTCGCCTTTTAGTCTTTCAACTTTGCGACTGTTATGGCGGGAATGACGGGATTAATCTGATGGGGGGGGGGGGAGGAAAGCTCCCCTCAGTTTTTGGGATCATCGGGGTTTGCTGACTCTATGATGTCGGTTGATCACGCCCTTACTCACTGTTGTCGGGTACTGTATAGACCGGGCATGGAGAAGTCGCTTTGCTCGGGTGTTGGCTGCTGGTATTATACCGTAGGAACCCGTATTATTTGTTTGGAAAATGGAGCAATACTCTTAGGCGGCACGCCCCGTGTTTTTCCAGTTTTGCCTATGGTGAGAGCGAACTCAGTAGTTGTGTCTTCCTTCCTTCTTCTGTCGTGGTTATACGGACGGTCCCTCAGGGGCAAAGCTGTGCTCCTCCAGAGAGGGGGAGGATTGTAGGCTTCTAAGCCAGGGGATGATCGCGATGAATGGGATATGCACTCATAGTGCGATGTAGCTTTTAGCGGGGCTAAACAGGTCAGTGTCTCTTGTGAGAGAACATCGCTCCAGCCTGCTGTTCCTGAAGTTTTTGGTTCCGGAGCGGTGGTTCCTCCGACTAATCATGCTTCATCCGAGGTTGGTTCTTCCAAGGCCAAGGGAGCTAGACCAACAGGGATGTGCTCGACCTTTGAGGAAGTCCATCGACTTTACTTCGCGGTTATCTTCAACACAGTTCTTCCGCATCTTGTGTCTTCCCTTCCTTATCAAGTTTTCCTTCTGCAGGACTTTGTTAGGCTCAGGTCTGAGCTGCTCCGTCATGGGGCCAAGTTTGGAGAGCTTTGGATGAGGGTAAGTCCCTTAGGCTCCCTAGCGAGGAGAAGAGGTTGAGTTGATGCACTGGCGATATGGGGCATACCAGAGCTCGAATTATGAGAGCTATTTGATGGGGCAGGTAGCCCCTTATAGTAAGCATTTTGCTTTTTTAACCCTTAAGGTTAGGCTTTTTGCTTATCTTAGTTGCAGAAAAAAGATGAAGGCTCTAGAGTACCTTAGGGCGAACCGACTAAGTCAGGAATGCTTGTGGTGAATTGAGGGCTCCGGTGCAGGCTAAAGCTTCAGTTCAAGTGGATGTGATCGCAAAGCTTGAGAGTCTGATCTGTCGAAGGTCGGGGTCGAAATAATCGATGCTCGAGCTGAAGCAGTCTGAGATGGTGATTCATTTGAAGGATGTTACTGATACCCTAGCCAAGTTGGAACGGGCCCTCGATTGGGATAAGAGGATTGAGGAATACGTTTGTTGTAGATCCCAAAGAGAGGTGCTTGAAGAGATCAGCGCCAGGGGTTTGTTCTCCTGGAAGAGTCGGCTCGAGCGATGGCAGACGAGAGTGATGCTCGGTTATTTCTTACTGACGTCACGGAGAGCGAAGCTGGGACCAGTAGGCTGTAGCCTTCTGGAGCGGAGCGTAAATTTTCTCCATTTTGCCATTTTGTATTTGAAATTTGCAGAGCATGTTTGCAGATAGGGAATGCACCTTTTGTGTATGTGAATAAAAGAAACTTGAAGTTTTATCTCCTTTGTATCTTTTTCTGCATTGCTTTTGACCAGACGGGCTGGTTTCGGCATTTGGCGGGAGCCCTATGGATTCGGATCTTATTAGATAGGTTCGGAGGCTCTTTCATGCTCGATCAAGTGCGATTTTTAGCACGAGTAGGCGTTAGAGCTTTTGTACTTTGCCCGACTATTTTGGGTTTAGTCTCCGAGCCAAGCTTTGACTCGAGCTTACCTGACCTTCAAATTTTTTGTGCCTGCATGGGTGGATGAAAATGGCTTTCATATGCCTTGGGTCGAAGCGACATTTTAAATATGCGGCCCTGAGGCTCGTGAAGCTGGTAACGGTGGCTCTTACACTGTGCCCTTAGGCATGTATAGTTAACTATTTTGGATCCAGTCTCCGAATCGGGTTACGACTCGAGCTCATTTTAATCCTCAAGTTTTCAAGTTTCTTTAGCTGGAAGCAATGGCTCTTACGCTTTGGGTCGTTGAGACCTTTTAGTGTGCGGCCCGGAGGCTCATTTGGCTAGCGACAATATCTCTTACGCTTTTGCCCGTGGGCATATTGTAGGCTTTGTTTTCCTCTTGTTAAGGTCTTTTTGAGATAATTTTGCCTGGCCCATCGTCGGTTCGGGAAGAACCTCGATTTCAAGTCATTAGCAGCGATGTTCGAGCACCTCGGAAGGTTTAGCTCGTAGGCTGAGTAGCTCGAAGCCTTGTGATTTAGAGCTGATATGGTTGAAACTCGTTTGCCTATTGAGGGCAACCTGTTTTAACCAATTCTTTTCGAAGTAGATTTGAAGTAATGGCCTGCGATTTTGTTAGCGACAGTCGGGCGTCCCCAAGTCGCGTTAATTTGGCTGGTGCAGTCGTTTTGACCGTAGTCGTATGCGTTTGGTCGAAGCCATTTTTGATCCCGATTGATAGTTTAGGCATCTATATCGAGGGTATGCCCTTTCAGGAGTCTTACAAATGCGATATATAGCCTAAACTTCGGGATTAAATTTTATGCCTATAGTAAGGTCTTACAAAATTTTCATGCCTGTTGAGGTCTTACAGGTTTTTATGCCTGTTGAGGTCTTATAGTTTGTCATGCCTATTGAGGTCTTACAGTTTGTCATGCCTGTTGAGGTCTTACAGTTTGTCATGTCTGTTGAGGTCTTACAGTTTGTCATACCTGTTGAGGTCTTACAGTTTGTCATGTCTGTTGAGGTCTTACAGTTTTTGTTGCTATGTAAAATAGATCTGGCTAGACCAAGTTTGCTCGCTTGGGGTCTTACGGCCTCGGGTTTCCAGTATATGGTGATTGATGGCAATTTCCGAGTCATCGAGTTTGATTAGGCTCGAAGGCCATTACTTGTGAGCTTGAAATTGCCTTGTTGTAACCTTATGAGTCCGGAGTTCCGACCTTGAGGTCGTGCGGGTGCCAAATTGTTTATGCTAAGTCTCCGAGTATTACGGGCGTACTTGGTGGAAGGATCTCTGCCGTGAGCATGCTGAACTTTCTTTTAGAGTACGAGATGCTTTTGGTGAAAAATACTCTTTGATTGCTTGACGTAAATGTGTGTTGTTGTGTTGAATAGACCTTTGCTAGACCGAGTTTGCTCGCTCGAGGTCTTACAGCCTCGGGTTTTTAAGTGCGTGGCGACAGTCTCCTAGTACTCAAGGTACCTTTGATGTTGGAGACGCTTGGCAATTTTTGCGTTGCCTTACCTGAAGGTTTTATGATTTCGGAGCTTCGACCCGGAGGCCGTCCGAGTGTTGAATTGCTAGCGTCAGTCCCCGGGTATTCGGGACATTTTCGATGAAGGAATTGCTATCTTACTTTGTGAAAGTGTATTTGACAAAAGGTATTCTTTGATTGCTCGGTACAATAGTACTCGCATTTGCCGATGGGAACCTGTCTACATGGACATGGTTCGTTCGATCATTTGGCCCGGTACATTACTTTTCTATAGAAACCCCATTTGGAGTTTCAAGACCTTCCCGAGCGGGTAGTTTTCTGGGGGAATGCCCCTCATCGTTCGAAGTTTTCTGCAAAAGAATTTTTGAGCATTTGCGGAGTTTTTCTTAGGCAGCTCGCAGACGTTGCCTCATTAAAAACCTTGCCGATAAAACCCTTCGTTTAGGACAAAAACTCGGTCAAAGGAAAAGAGTGCAACGGGTGCATTTTTAGATCCTTAAGGTCTTCGGGCAGTGTTAGCATTATGACTGCTCCGGTCGAGTACCTGCATAAGGGTTAGTCCTAAATTCAAAACAAAAAGGGAGATGGTCATACCTCGAAGTGACATATGCTGGTGATGCCTCGGGATTGATTTGTTACAATCGTAAGGGCTAATTTGTTTTAATTGCCTGAGGCGAAGACACAATATGGTTCTTTACTTCGTTTTGTCAAGTTTGATCGAGGGTGAGGCCTGATTTTCCCTTTGGTTTATTCGGGGTAGAGGCACGAAAGTTGGTACCACATCGTGTATTGCGAACATTTCACTCGCCGCGTGCTGTTCCTTGTAGATGGTTTTAATTCCATCCTTTGTTGGAAATTTTATCATCTGGTGAAGGGTGGATGACACTGCTCTCATGCAGTGTATCCACGGTCGCCCGAATAAGGCGTTATACCTCATGTCTCCTTCGATGACATGGAATTTGGTGTCTTGGGTCGTGCCGGCCACAGTAACCGGGAGGATGATTTCTGCTTTCGTTGTTTCGCTTGCCATGTTGAATCCGTTGAGGACACGAGTGGCGGCATGATTTGGTTGAGCAATCTAAGCTGCTCTATCACCCTCGACTTGACAATATTGGCCGAGCTACCTGGATCCACGAGTACACGTTTTATTTGAAAAGAATTTACAAAGAAAGAGATTACTAATGCGTCGTTGTGGGGTTGAGATAAGGTCTCGATGTCCTCTTCGCTGAATGTGAGGGCGTCTTCAGGGATATATCCCTGAGTCTGCTTTTCTCTGGTGATGGATATTTTTGTTCTTCTCATTACGGGTTCCTACGAGGCATCGACGCCCCCCATGATCATGTGGATGACATGTTGCGGCTCGTTTGCCTCATTCTTCTTGGTTGCCTCCCTTTCTCGGAACTGATTTTTGGCTCGATCACTGAGGAATTCCCGAAGATGTCCTTTGTTAAGCAGCCGAGCTACCTCTTCCCATAGCTGATGACAATCCTCGGTTCTGTGGCCGTGCGTGTTGTGAAACTCGCATATTAAGCTATAATTCCTTTGCAAAGGATCTGACTATATAGGTTTGGGCCACTTGGCGTCTCTGATCTTACTGATGGCGAACACGATGTTTGACACATCGACGTTGAAGTTGTACTCTGACAGGTGGGGCGCACCCATTGGCACTACATTTCGATCGAACCTGGTTATGTTGATGGGTCCTCGAGGGTCCTGTCCTCGATCCATTCTTCGATAATTGTGAGGTAGGTTGCGCCTCGGGGCGTTCCTCCTATCCTCAAGGTATAGCTTATACCTTTCTTTGTTTGGTTTTGGCTCCTTTGCAAAGAGCCTGCTTAGGTGTACTAAGCCCGAAGGGACTCCCAACTGGTCATCCTCGGCCCCGATCTTCGACTGGTACCGGTTGTGGACGTCCGACCAGGTCATGGCTGGATACTCGATCAAGTTCTATTTTAGCTGTTTCAAAGCCACCGAGCTTTGTTCGTTCAGGACTTGGGTGAAGGCCTGTACTGCCCAGTCGTGGGAGACTGGTGGTAGCTCCATCGGTTCCATCTGAAAGCGTGACACGAATTCCCGCAGCATCTCGTTCTCTCTTTTCTTGATTTTGAAAACGTCAGACTTCCTTGTCGCTACCTTGATGGCTCCGGCATGTGCCTTTATGAAGGAGTCTGCTAGCATGGCGAATGAATCTATGGAATTAGGAGCCAAGTTGTGATACCACCTCATGGCCCCCCTACGAGAATGTTTCCCCGAATTTTTTCAGTAATACAGACTCGATCTTGTCACTCTTTATATCGTTGCCTTTTACTGCACAAGTGTAGGAAATGACGTGATCATTAGGGTTGGTAGTCCCATTGTACTTAGGGAGTTCCGACATTTTGAACTTCTTTGGAATGGGCTTCGGGGCCGCTTCCTCAAGGAACAACTTTTGTATGAACTTCTTCGAATCTACACCCTTGAGGACCAGAGACGCTCCCGGGATCTGGTCGACCCTAGAGTTGTAGGTTTCGACCTTCTTATAATTGGCCGTTATCATTTTCTTGCCTGACTCGATCCTTTTGGTGAGATCCTCCAGCATTTTCACTGGCGGGATCGGCTACCAATCCGTTGTTGCTCGATTTCTCGGGTACTTGTTCGGTGGGGGGAGCATCTTCCGGCGCAGCTGTGCTGGGAGTCTTCAGATGGCTTTGTAACTGAGCGATGGCCAACTATTGTGCCCGCAATATTTCATAAATAACATGAAGACTAACTTCTTGTTCTTCCCGGGCTAGGGTTTTTTGGGCTTCCTGTCGGTCGCCATATCGTATGATCCTGTCGGTGTGCGAGGTTTTGTTGACCTATTGTGCGTCCTGTGAATACGCATCCGCTAGAATCAGTCCAGGCGCGTTATCGGGATTCTATGGTGGCGTCGATTGCCGGAACAACCACGTCATTTTCCTCGTGGTTTTCGAGGTTGTCGTTCTCAACTCTGTTTACCGAGCTAGACATTTTTGACCTGAAATCAAATATCTTGAACAAGAAAAACGTGAAAGATAACTTGTGTTTGTGTAATGAAACTAGCAAGAAAATAATCACTATTATTTTTAGCCCCACGGTGGGTGCCAAACTGTTTACCGTGAAAATGGTAACGATAATTAAATTTGTAAATGGGACTCTAAAAATACGTGGTCTATTTTTATGCTAGTTGTTAGAGCAGTTGATGCTAAGAATGTGAAGTTTAACGATGGGATACAAGCTAAAACGGGGCAGTAATCAAACCCAGGGGCTTGCTGCCCGGGCCTTGGAATGATCGATGAAGGGCCTTGGTGCCGATATCCGGCTCGAGCTCGAGCTATCGGGGGTAACCGGGGAAGGGATAACAATTAGAATATAATTAAAGAAGGCTCTTTACGGCCAATACCAAGCAATAAATGAAGAACAAATATGAAAGAAAGAAACGGAGAAAGTAGCCTCGAGCAGATGAGTTAAAGAGAAAAGAGAGAGAGAGAAAGGCATTATTGATCTTATGTGGAATAGTTGGAGCCCTTCCTTATAGAGTGTTAACGACTCTCCTTTTATAATGGGGGGGGGGGGGTCCAAACTTAGTACAAAATTCGTTAAGTGATAAAGGAAATAGGATGTGAAAGATAACTAGCTTCATGACGTATATGTAGGCTAATGTTAGGCTGCCCAGGTAGACTTAACCGACTACAGATACACTCTTCGAAGGCTTCCCGTGTTCGTCGGGGTTTAGGCCGATACTATCCTCGACTGGGTATCGACAGATCTTGAGGGAAGTAATTGGCTCGAGGTCCTGAGCCTCGGAGGCGGCCTACTGAAGCGATTTGTCAATGAGAAATTGGTCCTCCAATTTCACCGTGCACACACAGTCAGACAAAAAGGCATAAAGAAGTCCAACAAAGCTAACTCATGCCACATATGTGCACTCAATCATGATAGAAAAGAGAAGCAAAAGGGAAAACAAGCATTGTACAAGCAAAAGAAGAGCTGTTTTATTGAGAAGAAATTTGGTTGTTTCAACAGGAGCAGCAATGGTGAGATCCAACATGCCATCAAAAAGACAAACAAAAAAGAAAAACAACAGCCACAAACTCATCAGAGCAAAAGATAATTGGCCACGGAGAGGATCCTAGGGGGCACTAGAAGAGGAAGGCTTGGAAGAAGAGACAACAACGGTTTTGAGAGCTAGGTCCATGCGGGGTAGTTGCAGACAACTGTTAGTCAAGCAGTTTCCCCCGCTGGTTCTCCACTAGTTGCCTAAGTCCAGAACTTGTCTCATACCTGCCATCTCCTAGATTGTCAGGAAAGCGTGCGACCCCACAAGACTTTTTCTGAGTTAACTCTTCTGCCCAAGGCCACTGTCACTTAGAATGGTCTTTATTGAACCAGGTCCTCCCACAGTTTCCCACTTTTGTTTTCTAGATATTTCAATAAGCTTCTCATTCCTGCTTGCAACAGCCACAATGTCACCCTCAAACAAATCTTTCTCAGCCACAACCTTTTATAGATCTTTTCACTAAGGAACTAGGTTCCTCCATAACATCTTTATCAATCTCAACCACTGGAATGTGTTTATCAGCCACAGCTTCCCCCTATTTCATCAACCTCTTCTTCTTTTTTCTTAATACTCTGCTTACTCTTCTGCAAGGCAGACTCAAAATCCTCTTTTTTTACAACCACCTGGTTTGTTTCAGCTAAAAGAGAATCAAGTTCTTCAACCGGTTCTTCTATGATAGTGTCATGAACCGGAAACTCAAAAAGCACTAGAGTCCTTTCATCCCCTAAGAATGGAGTTTCTTCCCTCTGAGATTCAGGAACAGAGAGAAGTAGGGTTTGCAACACATGGAAGTGAGACAGGGTTTGATAGATGAGTAGAGGTGACTGGAAATAAGGAGGAAACCGGTATGGGTACAGTTGTAATAGGGATAGTGAAGAAGTGGGTTTCTGGTGATGGTGTTGATGGAGGAGTAGATGTAGGAGTCGTGTTGATGGCAAGAGAAAATGATGATTATTCATTGGCCATGGTGAGAGAAGTGGTATAGAATTCTGAAGGAAAAATTAAAGTGATGTAGAGGGAGACAATGGTTTAGAACTGCTGGTCTGAAAAGTCAGATGATGCGGCAGTTGAATTAATTTTGCCATCCTTTTTCTTTGAACAAGCATGCGAAAAACACATTACTAATAACCTATGATGCATGAACCAGGTTCCTGACCTATTTTTGTAAAAGGGTTTTTGTAGCTCTCCTCCGTAGTTCAACACTGTACCTTTAGCTTCTATGATCATCATGCGTGTTTACCTGCAACGGTATATATGTGAGTTAGGCCTAGTCAGAAAATACTTTAGCCAATTTTACCTTAGTGTGACTATCATAGTCATATCAGCAGAACTAGGTTCTCAATTAGGTTTAAGTAATCCTAGTGCCATTTTGTTTCTCAAAGTGTTCCCTGCTCAGAGCTTTGGTAAAGATATCTGCAATTTGATACTCTTGTGAAACAAAATCTTATACAAATAAGACTCTTTTCCACATTGTCTCTTGATCCACAGTGAATGAGCACATCATATGGCAGCTGCAACATATTCTGCTTCAGCTGTTGAGAGAGCTACTGAGTTTTGTTTCCTTGTACCCCGTGAGATAAAACATGATCCAAGGAAATGAGACATTCTAGATGTGCTTTTCCTATCCACCAGATAGCCTGCATAATCAACATCAACATAACCAATAAGGTTGAAATTGTCACCTAAAGGATAGTACAGAACCAGGTTCTGTGTGCCCTTAAAATATCTAAGAATTCTCTTAGCAGCCTTCAGATGAGATTCCTTAGAATTTGATTGGAACCTTGCACATAATCTCACACCAAATACAATGTCTGGCCTGCTGGCAGTAAGGTAGAGTAGAGATCCAATGATTCCCATGCTTCCATGTCAAACCTTTTCAAGAGTTCTTTGATGCATTTCTGACTGATACACGTTCCCTTTATGGAATGCTTCACTTTAAGACCCAGGAAGACATTCAGTTCCCCCATCGTACTCATTTCAAACTCACTTCCCATGAGTTTAGCAAATTCTTCACATAATGAGTTAGCTGTAGCTCCAAATATGATGTCATCCACATAAATCTGATCAATGAGCAGGTTCCTTCCCGGTTTCTTCAAAGACAATGTATTGTCAATCTTTCCTCTTGTGAAGCCATTTTTCCAAGAGAAACTTGGATAATCTCTCATACCAGGCTCTAGGGGCCTGCTTCAATCCGTACAGTGCCTTATCCAATTTTGAATACATGTGTTCAGGATGTACATGACGTTCAAAAGCCTGGAGGTAGCTTGATATAGACTTCTTCTTTGAGAAAACCATTCAGGAAGGCACTCTTCACATCCATTAGGAATAAGGTGAATTCCATGTGTGAAGCAAAGGCAATGTGGATCCTAATAGCTTCCATGCGAGCTACTGGGCCAAAAATCTCATCATAATCGATCCCTTTCTCTTGATTGAATCCTTGGACAACAAGCCTTGCTTTATTCCTTATAGCATTTCCATGTTCATCTAGCTCATTCCTGAATACCCACCTGGTCCTTATGATGGTTCTGTCTGAGGGTCTAGGTACCAGGTGCCATACCTTGTTTCTTTCAAGTTGATGCAGTTCCTCTTGCATTTCAGTAATCCAGTCTACATCCTACAAGGCTTCCTTGATATTTTTGGGTTCTTTTTGGGATAGAAATGCTGAGAAGGCTAGGGAATTTCTGGTTTTTGATCTTGTATGAACTCCAAAATCAATGGGGTGATTATAATATCAAGTGAATGGGAGCTTTTGTGTTTCCATTTTGGGACTGAAGTTTGATTGGTAGAGAAACTGGGTAAGTTAAATGGATTTCCCTGCACTCCTTGTTCAGTTACTTGGGGAGTGACTTGCACTGCATCTCCAACTCTTTCTTCTACTTCAGGGGTAGTAATAGAAGTACCAGGTTCCTCTTGAGAAGTAGAAGAGGATGTTGCATTGTCTCTCACCTATCTCCTTCATCTTACTCATCAAATCAACCTTCCTATTTGAAACTCCAGATATTTCCCAGAGACCAAAAGTGGTTCATTATCTTAATCATCACTGTTTCCTCCTTTTTAGAGGAGGATGTCTCGTTGAATAGCACATGAACACTTCCTTCCACATAGTGTGCCATTTAGTTATAGACTTTGTGCGCTTTGCTTTGAGAGGAGTATCCTAGAAGGATTCCTTCATCGCTTTTTGCATCAAACTTCCCACGCTGGTTCTTCCCGTTGTTGAGAATATAACATTTTCATCCAAGGGTTCTCGGATGAGTTATCTTTGGTTTTCTTCCATTGAGCTACTCATAGGGGTTTTTATTCAGGAGAGGTCTGATCATGCACCTCTTTTCACTCCTGCTTAGTATTCCTATAGGAATTTGCATGCTCCATGTTCATTGAACTTTAAATTTGACAGACCATGGACCAGGTCCTTCTTCATCAATATATCCAGAAATGAGAAACTTGTATCCCCCAATCCTTTATGCCATGTCTTCGAATCATTGTCAACTGCATTCAAGCAGCTCATATCACTAGCTTAGACACGAACTTCTACCTTGTTTTCTTCCCCATACCTAGAATGTACCCCTTCTTTCCATTTTCTAAAGGGTACATCCCTTCCTTGCAGGGCTTTCAGTGAGAGAAAATCCATAGTATTTCTAGTTATGTGCTTTGAGCATCTACTGTCCATGATTCATTGCAGTCCACTTCCTCCCACTATTCTCTGCACATCTAAATTATGGGTTAGATTTAGGAACTCAAACTAGTTTAGGTCAGTTGTTATGATAAAAGGGATGAATAAGGGCTTTTCTAGTCCATGCAGGCAACATTAGTTTCTTGCGAGCGGTACCTGGTCCCCTGTTAGTAGTCACTTTGTCAGCAAACACTTTGTTTTTCTGAACAGATTGAGCCCTGGCCTGGCAATTTTCTTTGATGTGCCTATTGTTCCCACAGTGAGTACATAGCCATTTATTAGGAACTGTGACGTACTTGCTATGAGGGTTGTAAGGAGTTTTCTCCTTTTGGAACCCGATTCCCTGCCTGTTTCCACTATTGTTAAAGTACATGGAAGTGACAACATCTGAGGACCAAGTTCACTTGAGAGATTTCTCAATATCCCTTTTTACTCTCTTCAATTCAGCTTGAAGCTGCCTATTTTTCTCGAGTTCACCACATATCCTAGTTCTAGCAGCTTTCAACTCCTTTTCTAGCCTAATGTGTTCCTCACTGGGTATCTCCTTTCCTTTTCCAGATTTTCTAGGTTTTAACTTAGTCCAAGGTTTCACTATTGTTTCCCTTAGGTCTGTAATTTCTGCCAAAAGATCATTCTTTTCTTTACTGAAAATTTCAATGGTTTTCTTATGGTCAGTAACTACAGCCACTAAGTCATCTCTAGTTTGTTCAGATTCTGCTAACTCTAAGGTCAAAGAATCCCTATCCTCCACAAAACTATGAAAGACATTGATTAATACATTAGCTAAAGACATGAGCTTTCTTGGAGAATAGGATTTCAGATTTCTCTGAACATCCCTGAAATTTACCTCTTTGTTGTCATCGTCTTCATCATCATCTGGTTGTGCCATCAACACAAAGGTTGAGTCATATTCATTTTCCTCGCCTTCACTTACCATCATGGATCTATCACCAACATCAGTTTCATCTTCAGACTCACCAAATGCAAGAGCATGTTTCACCACGTTGCAAGTATGTCTCTTTTTCTTGAAGTCCTTGAAGGGCATCAGGTTCCTCTTAGCTGTTTTTTCAGACATATTCTTAGAGAACTCTTGCTTCAAGAGAGGACAATCATTGATGAAGTGTCCAGGCTTTACACACTTAGGACAAAGATCATAGTTTTTTGGTTTGCTGGAGCTGCCCCTTTTTAGCATTTCTCCATTTCTTCCGACCAGCTTCTGAAATCTTTTGGTTAGGTAAACCATGTCACTGTCTTCCTCACTTGAGTTATTGTTATCAGCTTTAAGTACCAGGTACTTTTCCTTCTTTGGTTCTCTCCTTTCAAAAGTTGGTGGAGCAGCCATGAAGATCCTTCCTAGGTGTTAGCCTAATAGGAAGAACTTGCTCTGATACCACTTGTTAGTTTTTGTGCGTCCACCAGACTGTATAGAGAACCGGGTTCTCTATCTGTTTCCTTTGAAAATACCGATGAACCAAATTATATAGCGATCTGGTCCTATATCAGTTTGGTACAGTGCTAAGTTTGTGTGAATCCACTAAATAGTAGAGTACCTAGTCCTTTATCGTGTTCTATTGTGAATGCTGGTAAAGCTGAATGTAAATAAGGCAGAGGATTTTTACGTGGAAAAATCTCACACAAGCGGATCAAAAAACCACGACCTACACCTATAGGCTTTTAACTTCACTAACTTGCAATCTCCCTATTACAAGACACTTTATAATAACTCTATTGCAAAGACTTCAACTAACTTGTGATGCTCTTATCACAAGCCACTCTATAACTATCCTAGTTACAAAGAATTTGACTAACTTGTGGTATTTCCACCACAAGCCACTTTGTCACACTACGGTTACAAAGGCTTTGACTAACTTGTGATGTTTCCACCACAAGCCACTTTATCACATTACGGCTACAAAGGCTTTTGCTTATGACTAATCCTAGCCACAACATAAACTCAGGGAGTTTACAGATTTTGGTTTGTTCCTAAGACTACGCTTCTAAGAAAGCCGAATATGAGTTACAATTAAGAACACATAACAAAGACTCAACAACCCTAAAGACTTAATATATCATCAATCTTGGATCAGGTCCTTGAGGTTGCAACAGCTTTGTTCTTGAGAGAGGTTCTTAAGCACTTAAGAGAATTTTCGTTTTTTGTATTTGCAAGTGTTGAACCTGAATCTTATGCCTTGCATAAGGTTTATACTACACAAGACATCCTTATTGATGTCCAATCTCAATGGGAAGTGACTGCTGCACTGTCTGTTGCACTGTTGCAGGCAGTCACTTTCTGCAATTGCTTTCCAGCTGTAGTTGACTTGTACTTCTGTCAGAGAACCCTAAGGGACCAAGTCCCTGTTGTGTTCCTCTTTGTACAATTGGGGACAGTTACTCAGTTGTATTCTAGCTGTATAGTTGACTTGTACTTCTGTCAGAGAACCCTAAGAGACCAGGTCCCTATTGTGTTCCTCTTTGTACAGTTGTGGACATTCACTTTCTGCAGTTGTGTTCCAGCTGTATAGTTGACTTGTACTTCTATTAGGGGAGCAACAAGAGATCAGGTTCCTGATCTGGTTCTTGAGCACACTACCCAGATTGTCTTGACTTGAGTAACTTGAATGATGTTTTGTATAAACTTATTATAGGTACACCTTGCTCACATCACTTGAAGTGATGTGAGCACTTTAGTTAGTCAGAGAATGAGTGGGTGCTGGAAATAGTATAGTGTGGTAGAATCTTTGTTTCTAGCTGTGTCCAATTGACTTTGTACTGCCGTGAGGAACCTACAAGAGTATCAGGTCCTTGTTTGGGTTCCTACATTCTGAAGCTTTCCTACCTCCTAAAGCTGTAGCAAGTTCACATTTGGTTGGAATCCGTTATATGCAGTGTAATCCAAGTGAGTCAGGTTCCCTATCTGGTTCTTTACATTAAGTTTGTTAGATCATCAAAACACATGACAAAGATATTGAAAACCTATCAATTACTCATTCCCTTTCTGCGCATATTTTTCATGTGCAGATTCAGGTACTTTGACTCAGTCCTATCATCTTTGAGGCGAGACGCTTTCATAGAGACTTCGAGGTATATCTGCTGCGACCCCAGACTGAAAAGTCCCTTTCTATTCTCAGTACTAGTATAGCCCTTTTGTATTTTCCTTGTTGATAGATATTTCTGGAGTTAGAGCTTTTTATGTAAACTCTTAGCTTGTGATTCATAGGGTTCCGAATTTTGGGAGTTTTAGGTTTAGATTGTACTATTATATGCCGGGCAATATCTTAAACACTGCTTCATTTGTTATTTCGGTTTTAAATTATTTTCTTTCCGCAAATTGTTTCCTTTTTGCATCTGTTAGTCTTACCTAGTCATAGAGACTAGGTGCTGTCACAATAGTTCACGGAGGGCGAACTGGGGTCGTGATATAGTCGCATTTGCGAACCCAAGGTCACAAATGCGACATCTGCGATTGGGCATATATTTGGAATTTGGGGACTTTGTCTCATTTTATCATATTTTGAGCCCTAGACTCGGTGGGAGGTGATTTTAGGAGGGGATTTTTCATACAAAGCTATTGGTAAGTGATTTTATCTCTATTGTGATATTATAACTGTCGTGCCCCCTTTTTCTAAAGGCGAAATCGGGTTCATGACATTTGGGAGGACAACTCGTTCCCTCTTGGGAATTGGGTTTTTTGAGTTGAAGAGTCGCCACCTAATGATTAAAGTGCATTAGGACACTAAAGAAGAGTTCGAGTTGGAAAACCAGAGTTTGGGTAAGGGCTAGAAATTATCTCGAGGGGATGGTGTTAGGCACCCCCCAAGATCCACTAGTGTGGTTCCCGACCATGTTATAATTGTGACTTTAACTAACAGGTAAGCAAATAAAGGTCTCAAGTAGAAGGGGATTTACACATAATGTTGCAAGTGAATTGAAAGTTTGAAGAAAGATAAAGAAAATAGAAATCTTAAGCAAATAGCCTGGACAGTTAAAAAAAGGGATAACAAGTAAAGGGGAAGGGGTCCTAGGTTTACAAACAATATGGATCACATCAATGCAATACCCGACAATCACTCCTTAGAAGAGGGGTCGCACGTGGTATTAGCGCACCGGTCATCATGTTCATATCTACCCCTTCCCACCCCGTTAAGGTATTAAATGCGGAATAGTGTCGTTACTTATTGTATGCTATTACCCATCCCGATCCTATCAGTCCCAGAGGCTTTGGGACTACTAGTCCTAAAGGGAAGGAGGTTGGGGATTTTCAGAGTTTTAAAAGGACAAAATTCTAATGCGATAAACAAAACACATAAGCAGGTAGGGGGAAACAAATAGCAATTTAAGGGCTCAAACAGGCCTCCTCACTTAAAGGAGAAAATTATTTAGCATGACTTCAAATACTGGTTATAGTCTGAATTAAATTTAAAAGCGTTAGGACAGGCTGATTTATCACATATTTCTCAGATGAGGAGTCCGAATTAGCCTTGTCTGGTTGTAGTTATCAAAACTGACACAGTTAATTAATGACCTAATGGTTTGCCTAAGTGAGACCTATAGGCATGATATCTAACTGAGCATAATGATTTTAAAGAGAGGATTACTGGTTCTATAAACAAAAGATCTGTAGATTTTAAACGAACTTATGACTGATTTTAGACTCATAGACGAAATAGACGAAGCTGATTCAATTGATTACTCATATAGGCAAGTTATCTAAGCGTTATTGGTTTTAAACAATTACATAGATGCAAGCGTCCTATAGGCATGGTATCTAAGATGATAATGCAGAAGTGCAGAAAAAACATATAGGCATGATTTCTAAGATGAGAATGTAGAAGTGCAGAAAAACTAATAGGCATGGTTTCTAAGATGAGAATGCAAAAATCAAAAGAAAATCCTATAGGCAAGTTTTCTACCCTTTGCATACATTCATCCCCATCCCTTTTCACTAGCCAACCCCAATAGTTATTACAAATTATTACAGACCCGAATGAATCAGAAAAAAAAGTAAAATTACATCAGTAAAACTTATAGGCATGGTTTCTAAGATGAGAATGCAGAAATCAGAAAAACTTATAGGCATGGTTTCTAAGATGAGAATGCAGAAATCAAAAAAAATCCTATAGGCAAGTTTTCTACCCTTTGCATACATTCACCGCCATCCCTTTTCACTAGCCAACCCCAATAGTTATTACAAATTATTACAGACATGAATGAATCAGAAAAAAAAGTAAAATTACATCTGAAATTCTAGCTACAACCAAACAGCCTAATTCAGACTCAAAGTCCAACAATATGAGATAAACAAACTTCCAGGATCAGATTTCCAAAAGCCTTTCTCATGTTTGGGATGTGTCAAAGTTCCCAAGAGTCTCAAAGGGCCCCAGGCAGTTCATACACCCCAAACACATTGCAAAATTAAGATCATAGTGCAGTGTGGAAGGGCCAACCCTCAGATGTCCAAGTTCAGAGGGAACTCAAGGTCCCAAAGCAAGGCTCATAAGAGGGGGGCAGAACTTAAGAGTCTAAGAATAAGTGTAAGTGAATAGGGGAATTAGGGTAAATCCATGGCAGACTGGTGGCCATGCTCAACAATTGGGAATGCTGGCACACCCCCGACCAGCTTGTTAGCCAAATCTTAAGAGTTAGGATCCATTGTGGATCAGTTTATGACCTGAGCATCAATTTGAATACTGCCAGGCCATGAGCCTTAACTCAAACACATAGAAGGGAATAGGGGGTAGGGATTCACAATAGAAACAGGTGCAGGGAAAGAACATACTTAGCATAAATCATTGAACATGAGCAGTAAAGTAAACAGGATTGCAGAAGACTGTAAATATGCACATAGGGGTGAGGCAGAAATGTTAAATCAGAATATACCAGTTTCAGGGGAAAACAAGTAAAATAGTAGCCTTAGAAAAGGCCAAGTTGCAAGCCAAGAAATTCCAAAAGATTTCAAGCAAAAGCAGAGTGTTGAAAGAGTATTGAATTCAAAGCAATATTGCAAGTATGCAAGTATTGAATGGGAGTTAAGGACTGGTAATGTGTAGGTCGTGTGAACTGAATGTGTAAGGTGTCTTAAAATTGCAGAAGGGCAGTCCATTTTATAGTGCAGAAAGCAAGTAAGAAAGACAAGGAAATATCATTGAAATCAACCTCCCTTTGGTTAAGGGATTCTAATTTCAATGGGTAAAAATTAGTTAAGGAAAGAAGTTTTAATTAAAACCTTTTCAAAGTAGCACAAAAGGGGTAAGTACATAGAAGTTATTTAAGGAAAACAATCAATGGCATACGGTTTGTGCCAAATATGGTAAGGGAATCAATCAAACAGCCATGAAACCAAAATTACAAGTTTAATTTGAATGAACCAAGTCAAGAAAGGTAAAAGAGGTTCAATCGAAGAAAAATCAGTGACAATTCATCAGCCTTATTAAAGGGATCTCAGAAAAAGAGTCTAACATTGAAAGTCTTAGAGCCACAAACAAAAGGGATTCGAGTTCAGTAACAGACTCATAGTGAGTCTGAAAGCCTAGGGTCCCTAATACCACTTGCTAAAGAAACCCCCAAATCCTAGGGTTTCAAATTGAGTCAGACAATGGAGATGAGAAGGCAGGCCACTTATGAGGGGCTCAGAAGTCTTTTCCAAAGACTTATGAGAGACAAACACACACGATAGAAAGAACACTGATTCAAAGTCATGAGAACATGCTCGAGAAAACTTGGAGTTTATACAAGTTCAGAAGAAAGAGATGATACGAGCTTTAAACAAAAGCAGATGAAATATGCTTAGCAGGAACACAAACAGAACTCAGTAATGTGAATAAAATCAAAGAACTCAACCATAAACACATATAGCAAAGAATAAGGATTAACAACACGGATTAACATGAGAGCATAAGAGTGACAGCAAAATAGAAGAGTCTCGCATAATAGAAAAGAAACAAGAGAGCAAACTCATGCGTAGTAGAAAAGAAAACATACGAGCCTAACATAGATAAACACACATAAAGAAAGAACGGAAAGAATCAGAAAGATATTTGAAGAAACATTTTTCAGAAACCTTAAAATCGAAATTGAACGATTTTAAAAAGGAATTTTTGGGAAAACCTTTAAAATGTCAAATAAAGCCCACACATATCACAGATCTAAGAAAATAGGTGGGTACAGAACCTCAGACAACTTAGCGTTGTAGAGAAAATCCTAGAACTGAGAAAGGTCTTGAGGAAAGTCAGATCCTGAGTTGAAAAGACTCATATTGCTTGAACATGCCGGAATAATGGCCGGAGAAGCCATAGATCTACAGATCTGCGAAGGATCTGAAGAAGGTCATTGAAGTCGAGCTTCAAACCTTGAATATCTTAGGTCTGATGGTGGGAAAGGATGAGTACAGACCATCCATGGCCGTAGACGCCATGGATTCCGGTGGAAACATGATGAGATAAGGTGGGAAACGATTAGGGTTTCGGAGAGGTTCGAGAGAGTTTGAGAGATGAAGAGGGTTCAAAGGAGGCATCTCGGTGAAATGAATTAGGTTAATGGTGGTTTGGGAATTAAAAAGGAAAGGGGAGTTTATGGCCATTGATCAAAATGATCAACGACTTGGAAAAAAGGGAGCCGGGTGGGTTTTTAAATCGGGTCAGGGGTCGGGTAATTTGGGGGATTGGGATGGTTTAATTTGGGGGCGGAATTGGGTCAAATTGAGGGCCAAAATTGAAAGGTGAAAGGGCTGTAATTAAAATAGAAATAGGCTAAGTGTTAAATAGCCTATTTCCCCTTTTTATTTTATAAAAATAGTAATAATAATTTTAAAAGTAAATTAAAACATTGAGCTAACAAATACTATATAAATATTAATTTAAAAATACTGGAAATAATTTTATAATTATAAAATGCTACTAATCGTAAAATAGGCTATAATTGCAATTACATGCAATTTAGCTTAAAAATACCAAATAAATTTGTAAAAAATATACAAAAATCACCTTTATTATATTTTGGTGTAAATATGAGAATACAATAAGTTATTCACCAAAATGATAATCTTGGGAATAATTATTGGATTTTGTACTGCTAAAAATAGATAATAAATTGATTTTAAAATCTTAAAAATTAGAAAAAAAAATACCAAAACTCTTGGGCATGCTTATATATGTATGTACATGCTATTTTGAAAGTATTTTGTATATAAAAATATATAGGGAAAAATTGGGTATCAATAGCTGCCCATCTTTACCCGGGAAGAATGAAAGAGTTGTTGGGTAAAGATATGATGGCCAATTTTGACCGAATGAAATAATTTTGAAGAGTTTTGACAGAGCTCTAGTTTCTGAGCTGCTTACATATCCCTGGCATTAAATGAATCAGGCCATATGTAGTTCGGGATCCATCAGCGGAGTATGCCGATGGAGATTTTCGAAAAGCGGACGCGATGTAAAGGTTGAGAAAGGATGGTCAAAGTCTGATAGGTTGCGGGAACTGGAGCGGGATCGCTCCTGCTGAGACGGCCATTGCTAGCCGGTGTACGTACGAATGAACAATACCAGCATATATATATATTGTGGATAAATTTAAACGTGATGCAAGTTCCCATTGGACCGTGAATGCTGTCTTTGGACGGTTAGGATGACGTCCTCGGACCATGATGTCCTAGGCCATGAAGCATATGATAAAGGATTCGTAGGCTATGAAATGATTTTCTCGGGCTATGAGGATGATGCCTTTGAATAATGATATGCAAAAGATAAAATGGGGTCTTCAGGCCATGGCATGGCATTCTCGGGCTATGAAAATGGTGCCTCCGAACAATGACGCCTTTGGACAATTTGGCGATCGTTCAACCCATGAAAATGCAGAAGGTGGAGATCTTTCAGCCGATGCAAGACGTAAATAAAGGGTGGCAGTATTTCAGCCATGCAAGAGAAATAAGATGGCGGTATTTCAGTCATGCAAGAGAAATAGAGTGGCGATATTTAGCCATGCAAGAGAAATAAGGTGGCGGTATTTCAGCCATGCAGATGGAGGTAGAGCTTAACCCCGGAAGGCAGAAAGGTAGCCTTATGCAATGCAGGAGATGCAGACGGAGGTAGAGCTTAACCTCGGAAGGCAGAAAGGTAGCCTTATGCAATGTAAAAAATGCAGATGGAGACAAAGCTTAGTCTCGAAGGCATAAAGGTTGCCTTATGCAATGCAGAAGATGCAGATGGAGACAGAGCTTATTCTCGGAAGGCAGAAAGGTAGCCTTATGCAATGCAGAAGATGCAGATGGAGGCAGCGCTTAACCTCGGAAGGCAGAAAGGTAGCCTTATACAATGAAGAAAATGCAGATGGAGACAAAGCTTAGTCTCAGAAGGCAGAAAGGTAGCCTTATGCAATGTAGAAAATGCAGATGGAGATAGAGCTTATTCTCGGAAGGCAAAAAGGTAGCCCTATGCAGGAAGTAAAAATGGCAAATGGCAATAGAGTTTTCTTAACTGATAGCGGATTGCAATATCGTGATTGCTGGGGATATTGTGCCTGCTGGGGACACTGTTGTGCGGATAGCAGTTGCGAGCAAGTGCAACGGTTCAGAGAGTTGTATTTCTGAACTTTGTGAGTGAGCATATAGTACATTTGATGATTTTGCACCTCAAGTGCCTGCATCCAAAGAAAAATCATGAGTTTGTAAAGGGGGAAGTTAGTTCGTATCCCCGCTGGCTTTGCTTGACCTGCTCGGCTTTGATCTGGTGATACTGTACGTATCATTGGGGTAGCGTTGCTAAACAAGGCAATTTTAGTAATGAACATGCATGATTTAGTAAAAGCATAATATAAGTGCATAATTAAGAATAATTTTCTTTAGATGAACAGACGAATGCGACGCGGTTCAAGACATTGCAACCTCTCTTGCTCCGAAATTTTGAGGGTCCTCCTTAAAATTCTACCCTAGTTTACTGGGCTGGTGCTTCTGACGGCTGCGTGCGATAAATAGGTGAAATGATCTTCAAAATTTTGAGAGTCCTCCTCAAAATTCTGCCCTAGTTTCCAGTAGTGGGGGGAAATGAAAATTTTATTGAATTGTGACCGAACCCATAGGGCTGCTTGTGATCCCCTCGTAAACGGTAATTAGGTCAGGAGTAGTTCAAATACATTATACAGGAAATCATAAGAGTTACACATAGTATCGTTTCACTGCATCTGAATTGATCAGCTTCGGCCAAACTTCACCATCCATTTCTACAAGTATGAAGGCTCCTCCAGTTAGAACCTGGTGAACCATGTATGGACCCTACCAGTTGGGAGAGAACTTCCCTTTGGCTTCATCTTGATGCGGGAAAAATCTTCTTTAACACCAGCTGCCCCGGTGTAAACTGTCTCGGTTTGACTCTTTTTTTGAAGGCCCTGGACATTCTGTTCTGATAAAGTTGACCATGGCAAACTGCATTCATTCTTCTCCTATCTATAAGAGCTAACTGCTCGTAGTGACTCCTTACCCATTCTGCATCGTCAAGTTCTGCTTCTTGTATGATTCTCAAAGAGGGAATTTCTACCTCGGCGGGAATGACTACTTCTATACCATAAACCAACGTATAGGAAGTTGCCCCGGTTGATGTGCGAACTATGGTGCGGTATCCCAATAAAGCAAATGATAACTTCTCATGCCACTGCTTATGTTTCTCTATCATCTCCCTTAGTATCTTCTTAATATTCTTATTGGCGGCTTCTACAGCTCCATTCATCTGAGGTTTGTAAGCCGTAGAATTCTTGTGTTTGATCTTGAAGGTTTCACACATGGCTTTCATCAGGTCGCTGTTGAGATTGGAACCATTATCAATGATGATTGACTCCGGAATTCCGAACCGACAAATAATATGGTCGCGGACAAAATCTGCTACCACTTTCTTAGTCGCTGCTTTGTATAATGCTGCTTCAACCCATTTGGTGAAATAATCAATATCACTAGAATGAACCTGTGCCCGTTTGATGCGGCAGGCTCGACAGGTCCGATAACATCCATTCCTTTAACAGCGAACGGCCATGGCGAGCTTGTTGCAGTAAGCTCGTTTGGAGGCACCTTTATCATGTCTGCATGTATCTGACACCGATGGCATTTTCGGACATACTGGATGCAGTCCATTTCCATAGTCATCCCAAAAATAACCAAATCGGAGTATTTTCTTGGCTAAGACAAAGCCGTTCATATGTGGTCCGCAGGTCCCCGCATGAATTTCCTCCAATAATCTAGATGCTTCCTTTGCGTCGATACACCTTAGTAATCCCAAATCAGGAGTCCTCCTATACATGATTCCTCTGCTATGAAAGAAGTTGTAAGATAGTCTCCGAAATTTGCGCTTCTGAGTAGGATTTACGAGTTCTGGATATTCTCCCTTCGTCAAATATTCCTTGATATCATGAAACCAAGGTTTTCCGTCTGCTTCTTCTTCTACATGAGCACAGTAAGCTGGCTGATCATAGATCTTTACCGGAATAGGATCAATGAAGTTCTTGTCTGGGTGCTGTATCATGGACGATAGGGTAGCCAATGCATCGGCAAACTCATTCTGAACTCTGGGAACATGTTGGAACTCTGTCTTTGTGAACCTCTTCCTCAACTCCTGTACATGATGCAGATAAGGGAGTATATTGGAGTTTTTAGTTGCCCATTCTTCTCGGACCTGATGTATAAGCAGGTCTGAATTTCCGATCACTAGTAATTCCTGAATGTTCATGTCAATGGCCAACTTGAGCCCTAAGATGCAGTCTTCGTACTCGGCCATGTTGTTGGTGCACGGGAACCTGAGCTTGACAGATACCGGATAATGCTGACCAGTTTCTGATACTAGGACTGCTCTTATGCCAACTCTTTTGAAATTTGTTGCTCCGTCGAAAAACATTCTCCAACCATCATAGGATTCTGCAATATATTCCCCTATGAAAGATACCTCTTAATCAGGAAAATACGTCTTTAGAGGCTCGTGTTCTCCATCCATGGGATTTTCAGCAAGATGATATGCCAGTACTTGTCCTTTGATTGCCTTCTGAGTCACGTAAACAATGTCGAATTCACTCAGCAGGATTTGCCACTTGGATAGCTTGCCAGTGGGCATGGGCTTCTGAAAGATGTACTTCAAAGGATCCATTCTTGATATGAGATAAGTAGTATAGGCACAGAAATAGTGCCTCAACTTCTGAGCTACCCAAGTCAGAGCACAACAGGTGCGTTCCAATAGAGAATACCGGGCCTCGTACGGGGTGAACTTCTTGTTGAGATAATAGATGGCCTGCTCCTTTCTTCCCGTTTCATCATGCTGCCCCAAAACACAATCGAAAGCTCCATCCAATACTGCAAGGTAGAGTAATAGAGGCCTACCCGGCTCGGGCGGGACCAAAACTGGCGGCGTTGACAAGTATTCCTTGATTCTGTCAAAGGCTTTTTTGAAAATCATCAGTCTATTTGGTAGCGGTGTCCTTCTTCAACATCTTAAAGATTGGCTCACAAATGACAGTGGATTGAGCTATGAACCGGCTGATGTAGTTGAGTCTTCCCAAGAAACTCATAACCTCTTTCTTGTTCTTCGGTGGTGGCAATTCTTGGATGGCTTTGAACTTTGACGAATCCAGTTCTATTCCTCGGCAACTCACAATGAACCCAAGTAGTTTTCCGGCCGGAACCCAAATGCATACTTGGCGGGATTCAACTTCAAGTTGTACCTTCTTAGTCTGTTGAAGAACTTCCTTAGATCTTCCATGTGGTCGGTGGCTCTCTTGGATTTGATGATGACGTCACCTACATACACCTCGATCTCTTTGTGTATCATGTCATGGAAAATAGTAGTCATGTCCCTCATGTAGGTGGCCCTAGCGTTCTTTAACCCGAACGACATCATCTTCCAACAATACATCCCCCACGGCGTAATGAAAGCCATTTTCTCCACGTCTTCCTCATCCATCCATATCTGATGATACCCAGCAAAACAATCAACGAATGACTGCAGTTCATGCTTGGCATAGTTGTCAATTAGAATGTGTATGTTCGGCAAGGGGAAGTCGTCTTTCGGACTGGCCCGGTTGAGATCCTGGTAGTCGACACAGACTCTAATGTTCCCATCCTTCTTTAGCACTGACACAATATTGGCTAACCATGTTGGATACTCTACTACCCTGAGAACCTTGGATTTGACTTTCTTGGTGACTTCTTCCTTTATTTTCAAACTCATGTCGGGTTTGAACTCCCTGAGCTTCTGTTTTACTGGTGGACATGTCGGATCGGTTGGCAGTTTGTGAGCTACAATAGATGTACTGAGACCAGTCATGTCATCATAAGACCAGGCGAATATGTTCTCATATTCCCTTAGAAATTCCGTGTACTCTTTCTTTTCTGATGGTGATAGATGAACACTGATGCGCATTTCTTTGACATTTTCTGCATCTCGTAGGTTGACAACCTAAGTTTCGTCCAGGTTAGACTTAGGTCTGTTCTCAAAATCCTCAACCTCTTTAACAACCTCTTCTGGTATATCATCTTCTTCTGAGTCTATATCTGTTAGTTGTGTTGTCTCATTGCATGTCACAATCGTCGGTTCATCAAGATAAGTAATAGTAATGCTGTGTAAATAAAGCAAACGATAAAAAGTAATAAGAGCAAGATTTATAAGAAACTGAAATGCTTTGATAAATTTCATAATTGTTTTGAACATTGGAGCTCTTATTTCAATATTAAAAATGCGGAAAGAAAGTCAACTAGCAAAAAATAAAGATAATGCATGGAGCTTTGTTCAGCCTTGCTACCCCGAAGCTTTCTGGGCCCTGGTGGTTCTGATGGACCAATTGTTGAGGCGTGCTCCTCGGGTCACAGCTTGTATAGAAGGGCCTTCCTCCGCCTCCTCCTCGAAAATAACACAACAGTCCATATTGTCATCTTCCAAAAACAAATTCCTCATCGTCGTCTGTGCTTCCTCTTCTTTCGACCCATCTATGACATCAGCTGGCTGGAAGGTCTGCTCTAAGCGAGGTATCGGATGTTCCAGCGGGTAGTAGGGACTGAGCCATGGTGGCGACCAGTGGTTGAACTCCTCCCAAGTGTATTCATATCCCAAACCAAAAGTGGTACCGTGTTTCTTCAACTTGATAGGCTTAGCGATTCCTTGGAGATTCTTGCTAAGTACCTTGCCAGGTTCGTATCCACACCAATTCAGTATACTTTAAATTTGTTATCCCACTATTTATCCTTGTCCATGGCGTTTACTCGCTCAATGTGATGGTAGATTTCTCCGCCTATCTTCCTTCTTCCTCCGATTGCTGGGATGGTCTGACGACTGTATATGGGATTGCTACCGTCACCGTGAATAATTACCTCTTAGTGATTCCACTCGAATTTCACTGCTTGATGTAGGGTTGATGCTACAGCCCCAGCGGTATGGATACAAGGCCGTCTCAATAGAACGTTGTAAGATGCTGGGACATCTATTACTTGAAAATCAACGTCGAACCAAGTCAGTCCCATTTGCAAACACAAACTGATTTCCCCAATAGTGGACCTTTGAGATCCATCGAAAGCTCTGACATTGATGGCTCCATCCTTGATCTCATGCAGTCTCTTTCCCAATGTTCTGAGAGTCACCAATGGACAAATATTGAGCTGGACCCTCCGTCAATCAGGATTCTAGTGATGAAATAATCTTCGCACTGCACAATGATATGCAATGCCTTGTTGTGGCTTAGCCTTTCAGGTGGCAGCCCATCTTCGTGGAAAGTGATTTTATGACTCTCCAATAATTGCCCTACCATGTTTGCCATTTCTCCTCCAGTTATGTTGCTGGGCACATATGCCTCGCTGAGCACCTTTAATAAGGCATTCTTATGCGCGTCAGAGCTTTGTAGAAGAGCCAAGATAGAGATCTGGGATGGCGTTTTGTTCAACTGATCAACGACCGAATACTATTTGGCTTGTATCTTCCTCCAGAGATCATCAGCCCAACTTCAGTGATGGTTGGTCGTCTAGAGGCCTGCTTACTAGACTCAGCCAGATGTTCTGGAGTATAAACCCTATCGGTTCATGTCATAACCTGTGCTGCAATTGCTTCTCCAGATTTGGGTTTCCCTTTCATTCTCTCCTTGGCGGTGTAATCCTACGGTATGGCCTTTGGGTGGAACGGTGTTACGGCTGTCATGGCCACCGGAATGGGCACCCTTGCTTTGGGAGGTAATACAACAACCTCAAATGGTACAGGTGCCTTTGGGGACCCAAACTCGACCTCAATAGGCCCTGGTGTCTTTGCGGAAGAAGGTGCTTCGAACTCAAGTGGTATGGACATGTTCACTTCGGCGTCTCCAGAAAGTTGCATCTGGACCACAATCGGGTTAAGGGTGATTGTTGGTTTCTTTGGCTCGTCACCTTCAGCGATCAATCCGATCGACTCTTTGGGGTCCCAATCGTTTTCTATCTCAATCATGTGAACATCTCCACCCTTGTGGTGTGGTAGAGGGTTGTTACGGACATTCGGAGTAGGCTCCTTTGCCACAATGATCTTGTTATCAATTAAAGCTTGGATCTTATCCTTCAGAGAGCGACACTCATCAATGATATGCCCCTTCATGCCGGAATGGTATGCACAAGTTTTGTTTGAGTTGACCCATTGGGAGGGGTTTTCGGGGTTTATGGCAGGGATAGGGGTGACGTAACCAGTAGCTTTGAGCCTTTCATACAGCTGGTCGATAGGTTCAGCAATGGCAATATACTATTTGGGGGGTCTACGGTTGAAGTTTGGTCGAGGTCTAAGGAAATTTTGGCGAAGGTGAGGTGATTGATAATGGGCTTGTTGGGTGTTGTAGGCTTGGTAGACAGGTGCAGGTTGAGAGTATCTAGGCAAAGTGGGATGATATGTGGGAGGTGGAGATGATTGGTAAGTAAGCGGTGGAGCTTGGTAAGAGTGCAAGGGTTCTTGGTAATTTGGGGTAGGCTGATATGTGAGTGGAGGTAATGGGTAGGTTTGGTATTTGATTGGGGACTTTGTTCTCTGTGCAACCATCAGGGCACTCACATCCCTTTTCTTGGATGTGCTACTAGACTGTAGAGCCTTGTTGGTGGCCTATAATGCTTCAAAGTTTGTGACCATACCACTTCTAATACGTTCCTCGATCCTTTCCCCTAGCTTAATGATGTCAGAAAATTTCTGGCCTTCAATCAACATCAACCTCTCATAAATTGTGGGTCTTGATCCTGGACGAAAAACGTATTCATTTATTCTTCTTCTAAAGCCGGCCTGACCTTAGCAGCTTCTGATCTCCAACGAGTAGCACACTCGCGGAACGTCTCCATTGGTTTCTTCTTTAAGTTCTGGATGTAGAACACATCTGGCGCATTCTCCGTGTTGAATCTGAATCTGTCCATGAAATCGGACGCCATACTTACCCAATTCGACCACTTCTTCGGGTCTTGGCTAATGTACCAAGATAGAGCATCCCCTTTCAGGCTTCTCATAAAGAGCTTCATGCGAATCTTTTCATCCTTCCCTACTCCGACCAGCTTGTCGCAGTAGGTCCTCAAATGGAATCTGGTATCCCCTGTGCCATCAAGCATCTCAAACTTGGGAGGTTTGTACCCCTCGGGCAGTTCGACATCTGGCTGTATGCAAAGGTCTTCATAATTCAATCCCTCGATCCCCTTATTTCCTTTAACACCCTGAACTCTGCTAGCCAGCTTCTTGAGTTCTGCAGCCAGCTTCTTGATAATAGAGTCTTTGTTATCAGACTCAGGTGTGCTTGAAATAGGTTGAGTATAGTGCGGTATGGTTTCCACATAAATGGGGGTGTTGTGGAGATAATCATTTGTAGAGTTTAGTAGTTCAAGGATGAGCAGTGGGGTGTTGTTTGAAGTGTGGCATGTGTTGCAGTGGTGATGGGGAGCGGGTTAGTTTTGTGGTTTCGGGATGTTTTGTGGAGGTGTAGGGTTTTGAGTGTTGGGAAAGTTGACATCTGGGGTGGTGAGGGAAAATGACAAGCTTGCCAAGTTCCGAACTTGGTCCAGTTCTTCCTGAAATTTCAACAACTTTTGCACGAGCTGGGAGACACTTTCCTTGGAAACCTGAATATCCTGAGGAACCTCTACCCTTTCAACTGAGTTCTCCTTTCTGATGTTGCTCAAATTTTCCATTTTTCCCTTGTTCTTGTTTCTGATAGGACTCGGAGGAGGAGGAGGCAGATGGCCCATAGATCTTGTGGAGTATGATGACGATGCCAGAGTGCACGAACTAACCTTTGGGGAGGGGAATAAAACAAAGGTAGCAAGTTAGTGCGGGTTGTAAGAAAAAGAAGTTGCGATATTTAAACACATAGTGCGAGAATATAATTCATGTACTAATTTGGGAGCTCGTTGTGCCCGAGGTAGGCCTAAAGACAAGTTGATTTGGAGAACTTATAATGCTAAATGCCTCATTTTATTGATAAAAATAAGACGAATCCCAAAACGACACTAAAAATTGCAGAAAATAAAATGTCACTAATGGCCATTAGCCTTATTACATTTAAATGAAAAGATCCTAACTACTTGGTCCCAAAAGGACCTTCCCCAGACTCGGCCTCTTTAGCTCTATTGAACAGCTTCACCAGTTCACGCAGTCCCAACAACAAGTAGGCTCTAGCTAGGTGTCCTCCTTTGTTTCCCTCAGCATTCTGGCAGTTTTCGATCCTCTGGATGAACTTCCTTTCTAGCTCCACTAAACCTCGTTCTAGGTATCCCAATCACTTGTTGGCACTGACAGCCATGTCTTTCCACTCTTCAATTAGTTTTTGGTGGGCTTTTTGAATCTCACGGTGCTCGCTTTCATATTCCCGAATCCTCTTGCGTAGTTGGTTGTATTTGACCTGTGCTTCAGCCTTTTCATCGATGATTCTGTGACCTCGAACAAACCCGGGTTGGCCTAGACCATTATGATTATCCTCCAGCCAGCCTGAATAGTATAGGGTGCAACCAGCATGGTATCTGTCCGGTTCGATAGTATCTCTTCTCATGATGATCTTGCAATGCCATATATGCTGAGCTTGGCACTTATAAGGACTGTCATCAGCTTGGAAGTAGCCCGGAAGTGACTCATCTTGTCAACCCTTAGTATAACCTGCTTCCTACCAGCCTGTCTCATAACTCGAAGAGGGACATAAGGGTAGGTTCCTCTCAAACCGATCAGTATCAGAAATGGAATGTCCCTGGATCGGGTGATGAACTCTTCAGCAGGGAATCATTCGAACATCCATTGCACTTGGTCCTCTTTCAGATTTCCGAACAACTCTACCTACCCTTTAGCATCTTCTGGTTGGGCAAACATGTCAGGCATATAGTTCATTCGCCTTGGCTGATGGAAGGTGATATGATCATCCCAGTCTCTGCACAGGATCTCTTGCCGATATTCACCCTTTTGGAGGTGCTCCATGAGCCAGAGTTAGAGCAGTAAGTTACAACCCTCAAAGTGTTTGGCCCCTCGTTGACAGTTTTCCAGGCTCGATATATCTCTGCAACGATCATAGGTATTATGCTAAAAGGTTGCCCACCAATTCCTTCCATAAAAGTCTTGGTGACCATGGCCAGTCTGGTATGGATCATAGCCTTCTTCATCGGAAATACTATCATCCCCAAAAAGCAGAACATAAAGACGAAAACTCTTCTGTGGATATGCCCTAATGATGTGAGGGCAAATTCATCTGGGTAAGTGCGGTAGGACTTGCTATGGCCGTACCTCTCGTACAGATAGTCGAAAGGAATGTAGGAATCCTTCATGCAGGTCAAGTCTGTGTTCTTCTTTAGTCCCATCATTTTGAGAAAGCCCCTACCCTTGCAATTTTCCGGCATAAGTAAACCCGGAGAATACCAGCTAATCCTCCTATTTCCTCGAGCAGAGGTGTCATTTCAAGGTCCCCGACGTGAAACACCGATCTATCGCCATCCCAGAATAGAGTTGCAGCCTTTATGATTTTGTTGTCGGGTTGGATCTCCAAAAGAGAAGGCAAATTTCCCAAATATTTGCGGACGAGGGTCTGATCACTAGAGTGAAGGTCTTCCCACCAACTTAGCAACCTTGGGTGAATGTTGGTTACCATGCCGAATCTGGGGACTTCGTGCCTCATTTTCTGCAAAATAAAGTGTTAGACCCTTACTCCCGCCAGTCTCGACTATTTAAATATCAATAATTGGCATAAGCAACATTTAATTCTCCAAATAAATGCACAGACGTGGTAATGTCCGTTTGGGTTCCAAGGGAACCCAGTGGACTTTGGACAAGGATATCTTAAAGAGTCAATATGCGGACATCATAACTGACTCGGCTAGGTTTGACAGTGATGCATGCACAATTGAACAGAGTAAGGTTTCTATGGGTATTAGACCGGTACCATTGAGCGGACAACTCAAGAGGGAAAGGCACGGAACCGTCGACTGCACCGCTGATCGACTAGTTTTACCACAAATACGCCTTTGCCAAATTTAGGGGGTGATAATATTGGAAGGGCACAACCACTCATTATAAGCGTTGCTATGGTATTTTGTTTGGCACGAGTGGAATATGATGTTGAATATGCAATTACAAAAATGAAACAAGTTGTCACGTATTTGCACGTTCATAAAGTAATGATTACAATAATTGCTCATAATTACAACATCATTAAATGAAAGCAGTAAAAGAAAGCATTAAAGAAAAGGAACAAAGAGCCAAGTCAGTTTCATAGCAGAAAAGAGGTAAAGACATTAAATAAAGGTAATAAAGAAGCAGTGAAGTCACAAGTAACATGAGATGGTAAAAGCCTAAAGAAGTCCCCAGCAGAGTCGCCATGCGGTCGCGCCCCCTTTTTTCTAAAGGCAAAATCGGGTTCATGACATTTGGTAGGACAACTCATTCCCTCTTGGGAATTGGGTTTTTTGAGTTGAAGAGTCGCCACCTAATGATTAAAGTGCATTAGGACACTAAAGAAGAGTTCGAGTTGGAAAACCAGAGTTTGGGTAAGGGCTAGAAATTATCTCGAGGGGATGGTGTTAGGCACCCCCCAAGATCCACTAGTGTGGTTCCCGACCATGTTATAATTGTGACTTTAACTAACAGGTAAGCAAATAAAGGTCTCAAGTAGAAGGGGATTTACACATAATGTTGCAAGTGAATTGAAAGTTTGAAGAAAGATAAAGAAAACAGAAATCTTAAGCAAATAGTCTGGACAGTTAAAAAAAGGGATAACAAGTAAAGGGGAAGGGGTCCTAGGTTTACAAACAATACGGATCACATCAACGCAATACCCGGCAATCACTCCTCAGAAGAGGGGTCGCACGTGGTATTAGCGCACCGGTCATCATGTCCATATCTACCCCTTCCCACCCCGTTAAAGTATTAAACGCAGAATAGTGTCGTTACTTATTGCATGCTATTACCCGTCCCGATCCTATTAGTCCCGGAGGCATTTGGGACTACTAGTCCTAAAGGGAGGGAGGTTGGGGCTTTTCAGAGTTTTAAAAGGACAAAATTCTAATGCGATAAACAAAACACATAAGCAGGTAGGGGGAAACAAATAGCAATTTAAGGGCTCAAACAGGCCTCCTCACTTAAAGGAGAAAATTATTTAGCATGACTTCAAATACTGGTTATAGTCTGAATTAAATTTAAAAGTGTTAGGACAGACTGATTTATCACATATTTCTCAGATGAGGAGTCCGAATTAGCCTTGTTTGGTTGTAGTTATCAAAACTGACACAGTTAATTAATGACCTAATGGTTTGCCTAAGTGAGACCTATAGGCATGATATCTAACTGAGCATAATGATTTTAAAGAGAGGATTACTGGTTCTATAAACAAAAGATCTGTAGATTTTAAACGAACTTATGACTGATTTTAGACTCATAGACGAAATAGACGAAGCTGATTCAATTGATTACTCATATAGGCAAGTTATCTAAGCGTTATTGGTTTTAAACGATTACATAGATGCAAGCGTCCTATAGGCATGGTATCTAAGATGAGAATGCAGAAGTGCAGAAAAAACATATAGGCATGATTTCTAAGATGAGAATGTAGAAGTGCAGAAAAACTAATAGGCATGGTTTCTAAGATGAGAATGCAAAAATCAAAAGAAAATCCTATAGGCAAGTTTTCTACCCTTTGCATACATTCATCCCATCCCTTTTCACTAGCCAACCCCAATAGTTATTACAAATTATTACAGACCCGAATGAATCAGAAAAAAAAAGTAAAATTACGTCAGAAATTCCAGCTACAACCAAACAGCCTAATTCAGACTCAAAGTCCAACAATATGAGATAAACCAACTTCCAGTATCAGATTTCCAAAAACCTTTCTCATGTTTGGGATGTGTCAAAGTTTCCAAGAGTCTCAAGGGGCCCCGGGCAGTGCTTACACCCCAAACACATTGCAGAATTGAGATCATAGTGCAGTGTGGAAGGGCCAACCCTCAGATGTCCAAGTTCAGAGGGAACTCAAGGTCCTAAAGCAAGGCTCAAAAGAGGGGGTAAAACTTAAGAGTCTAAGAATAAGTGTAAGTGCATAGGGGAATTAGGGGAAAACCATGGCAGGCTGGTGGCCATGCCCAGCAATTGGCAATGTTGGCACACCTCCGACCAGCCTATTAGCCAAATCTTAAGAGTTAGGATCCATTGTGGATCAAGTTATGACCTGAGCAGCAATTTGAATACTGCCAGGCAATGAGCCTTAACTCAAACACATATAAGGGAATAGGGGGTAGGGATTCACAATAGAAACAAGTGCAGGGAAAGAACATACTTAGCATAAATCATTGAACATGAGCAGTAAAGTAAACAGGATTACAGAAGACTGTAAATAAGCACATAGGGGTGAGGCAGAAACATCAAATCAGAACATACCAGTTTCAGGGGAAAACAAGTAAAAACAGTAGCCTTAGAAAAGGCCAAGTTGTAAGCCAAGCAATTCCAAAAGATCTCAAGCAAAAGCAGAGTGTTGAAAGAGTATTGAATTCAAAGCAATATTGCAAGTGTGCAAGTATTGAATGGGAGTTAAGGACTGGTAGTGTGTAGGTCGCGTGAACTGAAGGTGTAAGGTGTCTTAAAAGTGCAGAAGGGAAGTCCCTTCTATAGTGCAGAAAGCAAGTAAGAAAGGCAAGGAAATATCATTGAAATCAACCTCCCTTTGGTTAAGGGATTCTGATTTCAACGGGTAAAAATTAGTTAAGGAAAGAAGTTTTAATTAAAACCTTTTCAAAGTAGCACAAAAGGGGTAAGTACATAGAAGTTATTTAAGGAAAACAATCAATGGCATACGGTTTGTGCCAAATATGGCAAGGGAATCAATCAAACAACCATGAAACCAAAATTACAAGTTCAATTTGAATGAACCAAGTCAAGAAAGGTAAAAGAGGTTCAATCGAAGAAAAATCAGTGACAATTCATCAACCTTATTAAAGGGATTTCAGAATCAATCACTTAATTGGTGAAAACTTTTGAAAGAGGAATTTCTCATATATAAAGCACACAGATCAAGCAAAAGGAATCGTCAGGTTTCTCAGAAAAAGAGTCTAACATTGAAAGTCTTAGAGCCACAAGCAAAAGGGATTCGAGTTCAGTTACAGACTCATAGTGAGTCTGAAAGCCTAGGGTCCCCAATACCACTTGCCAAAGAAACCCCCAAATCCTAGGGTTTCAAATTGAGTCAGACAATGCAGATGAGAAGGCATGCCACTTGAGAGGAACTCAGAAGTCTTTTCCAAAGACTTATGAGAGACAAACACACACGATAGAAAGAACACTGATTCAAAGTCACGAGAACATGCTCGAGAAAACTTGGAGTTTAAACAAGTTCAGAAGAAAGAGATGATACGAGCTTTAAACAAAAGCAGATGAAATATGCTTAGTAGGAACACAAACAGAACTCAGTAAAGTGAACAAAATCAAAGAACTCAACCATAAACACATATAGCAAAGAATAAGGATTAACAACACGGATTAACATGAGAGCATAAGAGTGACAACAAAATAGAAGAGTCTCGCATAATAGAAAAGAAAGAAGAGAGCAAACTCATGCATAGTAGAAAAGAAAACATACGAGCCTAACATAGATAAACACACATAAAGAAAGAACGGAAAGAATAAGAAAGATATTTGAATAGGCGGGTACAGAACCTCAGACGGCTTAGCATTGTAGAGAAAATCCTAGCAATGAGAAAGGTCTTGAGGAAAGTGAGATCCTGAGTCGAACAGACTCATATTGCTTGAACATGCCGGAATAATGGCCGGAGAAGCCATAGATCTACAGATTTGCGAAGGATCTGAAGAAGGCCATTGAAGCCGGGCTTCAAACCTTGAATAGCTTAGGTCTAATGGTGAGAAAGGATGAGTACAGACCGTCCATGGCCAGAGACGCCATGGATTCCGGTGGAAACATGGTGAGATAAGGTGGGAAACGATTAGGGTTTCGGAGAGGTTCGAGAGAGTTTGAGAGACGAAGAGGGTTCAAAGGCGGCGTCTCGGTGAAATGAATTAGGTTAAGGGTGGTTTGGGAATTAAAAAAGGAAAGGGGAGTTTATGGCCATTGATCAAAATGATCAACGACCTAGATCAAATGGGAGCCGGTTGGGTTTTTAAATCGGGTCAGGGGTCAGGTAATTTGGGGGATTGGGCTGGTTTAATTTGGGGGAGGAATTGGGTCAAATTGAGGGCCAAAATTGAAAGGTGAAAGGGCTGTAATTGAAATAGAAATGGGCTATGTGTTAAATAGCCTATTTTCCCTTTTTATTTTATAAAATAGTAATAATAATTTTAAAAGTAAATTAAAACATTGAGCTAACAAATAATATATAAATATTAATTTAAAAATACTGAAAATAAGTTTATAATTATAAAATGCTACTAATCGTGAAATAGGCTATAATTGCAATTACATGCAATTTAGCTTAAAAATACCAAATAGATTTGTAAAAAATATACAAAAATCACCTTAATTATATTTTGGTGTAAATATGAGAATAAAATAAGTTATTCACAAAAATGATAATCTTGGGAATAATTATTGGATTTTGTACTGCTAAAAATAGACAATAAATTGATTTTAAAATCTTAAAAATTAGAAAACAAAACTACCAAAACTCATGGGCATGCTTATATATGTATGTACATGCTATTTTGAAAGTATATTGTATATAAAAATACATAGAAAAAAATTGGGTATCAACAATAACATGATTATTTATGAATTTTAACATCTAATACATGAGATTTGAAGAGAATTTTTGGGGATTTTTTACTTTATTGTGAAAAATAAAAACTTGAGATTTAAGAGTCGAATTGGAGTCATATTAAAAAACCAAACACATACTTGGACTTGTGGGGTTATGGGTAGTCGAGATCTACCCCCCGACTCAGGTTTTGACTGGGTGAGTGTCATGCCCCGAACTTGGGCCTGGACATAACACGACAACCAGTGCCTGACTACATGTGACCGAGCAAACTAACTAGCTGACTGAATCAACATGTGATATCATAACATACTGAATGCGGAAGATAAACTAACATATGCTGATATATTGAAAGTCTGAATGATATAAATCAAAGTGTGGAATACTAATACAAGTCTGAAACATATCTGTAGTCAATATTGCTTCACATGAAAAACATGTGACTCTTTCTAATTGTTACTCTAGTCTATGTAGCTTCTAATGAAGTACTGAAAACATTGACTGTTGAAATATACTAAAGACTGTAAGGTAACTATAAAGCCCCAAAAGAACTGGGGCTCACCAATTAGCTGGTACAAGAATTCTAGCGCTCTGAACCGCTAACCTGAAAATCATTACCTGCATCGTGAGATGCAATCCCCGGGCAAAAGGGACATCAGTACATTTGAATTGCACTAGTATGTAAAGCAACTGAAAGAAAGAACTATAAATGATGAAACTGAAACTAAGCTAATAATTGAGAACTGATAACTGATAACTAATAATTGAAATGATAACTGTTGAAACTGAAACTAAAATTATAACTGATAATTGATAACTGAAAACTGAAATGATAATTGTTGAAACTGAAACTAAAATTATAACTGATAACTGATAACTAAAATGATAACTAATAATGAGAACTATTTAAACTGAAACTAAAATTATAACTGATAACTGACAACTGAAATGATAACTGATAACTGATACTGAACTGAACAAAGGAAGTAAGGATATGAATACCCCCTCTTTTGAATGATGAACAACTTGTTTATTTGAATAAACTACGGCCTCAGGACCAATATATATGTGCACAAGCTATGGCCTCATGCCCAATTATACGTATATATAACTACGACCTAAGGCCCAAAATGCATAAAACATCAACTATGGCCTCAGGCCCAAACATGTATAAAGCATAAACTATGGCCTCAGGCCCAAATATGCATAAAGCATATAAATTACGGCCTTAGGCCCAAATATAGGTGTTCAACATTCAGGGATTTAAAATCAGGAACTGAGAATCATACTGCAATACATGATATTGAAATACTGAATCACACTAAGTTACATGATACTGGAATACTAAATAGGACTAGACTAAGACATATATTCTTGAACAGATTATGGACACTAAAACTTTAATTGTTTATGACATGCTGAGTAATCTAGACTGAGACTAGTAGACATCAAATCCAAGTCTATATTACATACGCACTGAGCTCACAACGTTCAGAATGAAAGACATGAACGAGTTATGAAGCTAGAGAATAGAAGTTCTGCAACTATTCAAGGAACTCGGATTAACTATATTTCTGATGCAATTAGTAATGTCGTAAAAGAAACGTAGTGCAGGGAGAATTATCAGTATTCCCAAACATAGAGAGTTATCCTCACATACCTTGACTCTAGCCTTTTTAAGCGTATCACATGTTCGTCGCCTCTTTCAACGATAATCTATGTCAATATATATCAAGAGGAACCCATATTAGCACTAACGCTCATGTTTTAGTCACTTATGCAGTTTATCAAACACCTTATGGGTGTAAAGCCTCATATACCTTATTAATGGAGCTTTCTTCATCCAATTCTCATCCCACCACTTCTAGGTGATTCTATAGTCCCAAATAGATGTAACTAACATCATTTCTCATCACGCAAATGATTATAACAATCTTATGTCAACAACTCGAAACCCATTCATAGTTCTTATGGTTCTCTTTGTCAAATCCATTTACTATTCTCTCAAAAACTCATCAATACATATTATAAATGATTAGGGAGTAGAAGCATTAACTTTTAGAAGTTCAATCCTCTTGAATTCGAGTTCTAGGTTTCCTTTCTTAACAATGGTGTCTAGATCGAATATGTAATGATTTGAAGGATTTACCCATGTTAATAAGGTGTTGGAGAATTGAAATTAACTTAAAATCATCGTTAGAACTTACCTTGGATGATGGAGGACCTTGGGGAAGTTGGGTTCTTGAGAGCTTCCCTTTCTAGAGTAGGTTTTCGTGTTTGGGGTGTGGGGGAATGAGGTAGGGATTTTAAATAAGTGAACACATCCCAAAAATTGAGGAGGAAATTAAATTAGCTCGGATAAATATCGCCGGCGTGGGGCATCATCAGGGGCGCCAAAATAATTGTACAAGGCGCCATCAGAGGTGCCAAAACTATAGTGCCTTGCACTGTCTGGGGCGCTGAGGTTGATTTCCTGGACAGTACCTTGCACTGTCAGGGGAACTGAGGTTAATGCCCTTGACAGTGCCTTGTACTATCTGTGGCCGTGTGTTTTCATGGCCTTGCACTATCTATGGCCGTAAGATGGACTTTCTATAAACTTAATTGATTCTAATGAATTTTATACACCTCACTCTCGGTCTTGATTCTAAAAGAATTTTTTCCAACCATACTCATCACGATAGTACTTCACATGCCTAAAAGGTCACATTAATACTCATTTAATGCTTCCACAACTAATCCAAATTTACGGAGTGTTACAGCGAGCCCGCAGTTGACTTTTGTTGAGCTTTTGGAAATTGTGTAAAGATCTTAACTTTATTAATTGAAGTTGGTTTCTCTTGTAATTTTTTAATATTATTAAGTCGCTTTTGTCTATATTTGAGCCGAGCGGAGGTAAATTTTAAAGGAAAAGCATTTTTAGAGTATTGATTGGAGCTATTTGAGGTATGTATCTTGCCTAACCTTATGTGGGAAAATTTCCCTTAGGATTCGGCTTAACTTGCTTGATTGTGATATGTGTAAAATGACGTATACACGAGGTGACGAGTGTTTACACGGTCATTTATGCGATTTAGGGCCGAATTTGACCCGAGGTTGCTCCTATTGCCTTGTTTTAATTGAGGGGTCTCTGCACTACATGTATTCCCTTTGTCTAATTACTTGAGCTTATTTTATATGCTAGAGATCATGTTTTAGGATTGTATTTCCTTAATTGGTCAGGTTGGAAATTTGTGGGATTGTTGCTAATTTGGATTAGCCTAGGGTCCCTAATACCACTTGCCAAAGAAACCCCAAATCCTAGGGTTTCAAATTGAGTCAGACAATGCAGATGAGAAGGCAAGCCACTTGAGAGAGGCTCAGAACTAATGAGAGACAAACACACACGATAGAAAGAACACTGATTCAAAGTCATGAGAACATGCTCGAGAAAACTTGGAGTTTAAACAAGTTCAGAAGAAAGAGATGATACGAGCTTTAAACAAAAGCAGATGAAATATGCTTAGTAGGAACACAAACAGAACTCAGTAAAGTGAACAAAATCAAAGAACTCAACCATAAACACATATAGCAAAGAATAAGGATTAACAACACGGATTAACATGAGAGCATAAGAGTGACAACAAAATAGAAGAGTCTCGCATAATAGAAAAGAAAGAAGAGAGCAAACTCATGCATAGTAGAAAAGAAAACATACGAGCCTAACATAGATAAACACACATAAAGAAAGAACGGAAAGAATCAGAAAGATATTTGAAGAAACATTTTTCAGACACCTTAAAATCGAAATTGAACGATTTTAAAAAGGAAATTTTGGGAAAACCTTTAAAATGTCAAACAAAGCCCACACATATCACAGATCTAAGAAAATAGGCGGGTACAGAACCTCAAATAGCTTAGCGTTGCAGAGAAAATCCTAGAAATGAGAAAGGTCTTGAGGAAAGTCAGATCCTGAGTTGAAAAGACTCATATTGCTTGAACATGCCGGAATAATGGCCGGAGAAGCCATAGATCTACAGATCTGCGAAGGATCTGAAGAAGGTCATTGAAGTCGAGCTTCAAACCTTGAATATCTTAGGTCTGATGGTGGGAAAGGATGAGTACAGACCATCCATGGCCGTAGACGCCATGGATTCCGGTGGAAACATGATGAGATAAGGTGGGAAACGATTAAGGTTTCGGAGAGGTTCGAGAGAGTTTGAGAGACGAAGAGGGTTCAAAGGCGGCGTCTCGGTGAAATGAATTAGGTTAATGGTGGTTTGGGAATTAAAAAAGGAAAGGGGAGTTTATGGCAGTTGATCAAAATGATCAACGACCTGGAAAAAGGGGAGCCAGGTGGGTTTTTAAATCGGGTCAGGGGTCGGGTAATTTGGGGGATTTGGATGGTTTAATTTGGAGGCGGAATTGGGTCAAATTGAGGGCCAAAATTGAAAGGTGAAAGGGCTGTAATTAAAATAGAAATAGGCTAAGTGTTAAATAACCTATTTCACCTTTTTATTTTATAAAAATAGTAATAATAATTTTAAAAGTAAATTAAAACATTGAGCTAACAAATACTATATAAATATTAATTTAAAAATACTGGAAATAATTTTATAATTATAAAATGCTACTAATCGTAAAATAGGCTATAATTGCAATTACATGCAATTTAGCTTAAAAATACCAAATAAATTTGTAAAAAATATACAAAAATCACCTTTATTATATTTTGGTGTAAATATGAGAATACAATAAGTTATTCACCAAAATGATAATCTTGGGAATAATTATTGGATTTTGTACTGCTAAAAATAGATAATAAATTGATTTTAAAATCTTAAAAATTAGAAAAAAAAATACCAAAACTCTTGGGCATGCTTATATATGTATGTACATGCTATTTTAAAAGTATTTTGTATATAAAAATACATGGGGAAAAATTGGGTATCAATAGCTGCCCCTCTTTACCCGGGAAGAATGAAAGAGTTGTTGGGTAAAGATATGATGACCAATTTTGACCGTATGAAATAATTTTGAAGAGTTTTGACCGAGCTCTAGTTTCTGAGCTGCTTACATATCCCTAGCATTAAAGGAATCAGGCCATATATAGTTCGGGATCCATCAGCGGAGTATGCCGATGGAGATTTTCGAAAAGCGGACGCGATGTAAAGGTTGAGAAAGGATGGTCAAAGTCTGATAGGTTGCGGGAACTGGAGCGGGATCGCTCCTGCTGAGACGGCCATTGCTAGCCGGTGTACCTGCGAATGAACAATACCAGCATATATATATTGTGCATAAATTTAAACGTGATGCAAGTTCCCGTTGGATCGTGAATGCTGTCTTTGATGACGTCAATGCTGTCTTTGGACGGTTAGGATGATGTCCTCGGACCATGATGTCCTAGGCCATGAAGCGTATGATAAAGGATTCGTAGGCTATGAAATGATGTTCTCGGGCTATGAGGATGATGCCTCCGAACCATGATGCCTTTGAATAATGATATGCAAAAGATAAAATGGGGTCTTCAGGCCATGGCATGGCGTTCTCGGGCTATGAAAATGGTGCCTCCGAACAATGACGCCTTTGGACAATTTGGCGATCTTTCAGCCCATGAAAATGCAGAAGGTGGAGATCTTTCAGCCGATGCAAGACGTAAATAAAGGGTGGCAGTATTTTAGCCATGCAGGAGAAATAAGATGGCGGTATTTCAGTCATGCAAGAGAAATAGAGTGGCGATATTTAGCCATGCAAGAGAAATAAGGTGGCGGTATTTCAGCCATGCAGATGAAGGTAGAGCTTAACCCTGGAAGGCAGAAAGGTAGCCTTATGCAATGCAGGAGATGCAGACGGAGGTAGAGCTTAACCTCGGAAGGCAGAAAGGTAGTCTTATGTAATGTAAAAAATGCAGATAGAGACAGAGCTTAGTCTCGAAAGGCATAAAGGTAGCCTTATGCAATGCAGAAGATGCAGATGGAGACAGAGCTTAGCCTCGGAAGGCAGAAAAGTAGCCTTATGCAATGCAGAAGATGCAGATGGAGGCAGAGCTTAACCTCGAAAGGCAGAAAGGTAGCCTTATGCAATGTAGAAAATGCAGATGGAGACAAAGCTTAGTCTCGGAAGGCAGAAAGGTAGCCTTATGCAATGTAGAAAATGCAGATGGAGATAGAGCTTAGTCTCGGAAGGCAAAAAGGTAGCCCTATGCAGGAAGTAAAAATGGCAAATGGCAATAGAGTTTTCTTAGCTGATAGCGGATTGCAATATCGTGATTGCTGGGGACACTGTTGTGCAGATAGCAGTTGCGAGCAAGTGCAACGGTTCGGAGAGTTGTATTTCTGAACTTTGTGAGTGAGCGTATAGTACATTTGATTGATTTTTCAACTCAACTGCCTGCATTCAAAGAAAAATCGTGAGTTTGTAAAGGGGGAAAGATTAGTTCGTATCCCCGCTGGCTTTGCTTGACCTGCTCGGCTTTGATCTGGTGATACTATACGTATCATTGGGGTAGCGTTGCTAAACAAGGCAATTTTAGTAATGAACATGCATGATTTAGTAAAAGCATAATATAAGTGCATAATTAAGAATAATTTTCTTTAGATGAACAGACGAATGCGATGCGGTTCAAGACATTGCAACCTCTCTTGCTCCGGAATTTTGATGGTCCTCCTTAAAATTCTACCCTAGTTTACTGGGCTGGTGCTTCTGACGGCTGCGTGCGATAAATAGGTGAAATGATCTTCAAAATTTTGAGAGTCCTCCTCAAAATTCTGCCCCAGTTTCCAGTAGTGGGGGGAAATGAAAATTTTATTGAATTGTGACCGAACCCATAGGGCTGCCTACGTATCCCCTCTTAAACGGGAATCAGGTCAGGCGTAGTTCAAATACATTATACAGGAAATCATAAGAGTTACACATAGTATCACTTCACTGCATCTGAATTGATCAGCTTCGGCCAAACTTCACCGTCCATTTCTACAAGTATGAAGGCTCCTCCAGTTAGAACCTGGT